>NC_135572.1:346250130-346875130 GCF_965152235.1 Eretmochelys imbricata
CCACAGCTCTATTTCTAGAAAGCTGACTGTCAAACATCTTGAGTCTTTTACATTTTCCTTGGAATGCTCATAAATAGGCTCACAGTTTTCAGTGGAGGAAATTACTCTATGAGAATGTGCCTCCCTTACTTATGCTAAATATAAACACTACTTCTGTTCTCTTTATGCTTCTATTAAACTGGATTCATAGACTGATTTATTTAAAAAGCATATGGAAACTAGTGCTGCATTTGTGAGTTACTAAAAGGTAAACCTGTTCTTCTTCCAACTACAGTGGTATACATTTATGAAACACTCCAAAGTTATCTGTGTTGAAATTAGTTAGCATCAGGAGCAAACACCCAGCCGTGGGGACCCCACAGCTCAATTGACCAAACACTCCCTAAGGTTTATATCTAGAAACACTAGGGTAGTGATGCATTTAAAAAAAAAAACATCTTTATGCAGTGCCATTGGCTGTTAATGTATTCAGTCGTTGAATGGATTTATTTTATAATTTTTAATTTCTAATTGGAAGCCCTGTTTTGCTAGAGGCTTTTTTGTGGATTTTTTTACTTGCAAGTGTTATAGGCAAGAACTTGATTCACACTACTTCTAGTTAAATCAGTTCAGTTCTCAAAGTAATCCCTTAATTTAAGGGTCAATATGTGGAGAAATTATGCATTGAATTTTATTTTTAAGAGGAATTTGCATTTTGTTCACTGTGCTATTCATTTAATTAAAATTCTTCAAATATAATTTAGTATTAATATCAGACTTTGATTTCCTTATATATGTTATGATGATCAGAAAGGAAAAAAACAATTTGGAATGGAAACCATTTCAGGTGAAATTTTTTCCCTTCCTCATGGCATGATCTAAACTACTGCTTTCATGATCTCTAACTCACCCAAAAAGGCAAATTATGACTAATTAGATGCATTTTAATACATTCCTTTCAAAGATGCCCAGCAGTTTCTTCTGTATGTCAAAGTAATTTCCAGCCTCTGAACCATTTTCTGTAAATCGGTTGCATCCAGTACAGTAGTGGGATCTCCTTATTCCTGGAGCGTGAGTGAGCCAGTTTTGGGGAATGGCATTCCGTTGTGTTCATTCTGACACCAGACAGGCAGATCACTGTTGTTATTTTTAAAGCTGTGATTGGATGAGCAACTGTGTTGGATTTCCAATATCTTTTGTTCCCAGTTGAACACACACATGGTAGGATAGTTGCTAATCCTTTGCTGTTATGACTATACATAGATAAGAATCTTCTGGACCCTACTCTCTTTCTCTGTTCATACTTTGAAAGCTATTATGATAGGTGCAAATATTTTCACTGGAAAATATTTTGTTTGAATAGTTTTAATGAGGGATCTGACCAGACTCCAAATCATAATCTGTTCCTACACGATTTTAATAATTTTGTCAGATTTGTATTTCTGTGGATTTATTTCTGAGGTTCGGTAAAGATTCCAGATAATTAAAATGGATATATGACAGATTTTTTTTATACTATTTACTTGACACTGTTCTAGCCTGTGTTAATATTTTGTACTTTCACACACATGCCTATCTATCTCTAGATATGTGGCATGAATATAAGAATAAGACATCCGAAAGAACTTTACAAATTATTTACATGCACATACAAGAGGAGCCAATACATGGTTGGAAATGAACTTTTAACAATTTGGTGCAGCAGCTTGACATGTAGTGAGGAAGAATATAGTGTCCAGTTGAAATTACTGTGTAGGAAAGAAATTTAGGCAAGCAGAGTGTATTGTAACTGCCAAAATGGAAATTTAATCAAGACTAAAAGGTTAATAGTCCTACTCTAGCAAAAACGGCTTGTGATTTGAAGTGATCACAAGTGGCTAGGATGTCTATTATATTTCTTGTTCGTATGATAGCAAGTCGAGCAAGTAGAGTGCTCCTCTAACATCTCTGCTTGGCACTGGATCAGTATGATAGAGGGAAGATTGCCGCTACCTGCTCTCACACCGTTATTAACAGGTTTTTTTTATGTGGTGGAGATGCTAGTTAAAAGGATTTCACTGGTCGGATGGGTTGGCTGCTCTCTAAATAGGCTGATATGGAAGCAAAAACTAGTAGTACTCTTTGCTCTCATCACCCTTTCTCCCATTCTAATCACATTCCCTTTACCTCTGCCCATACCTTCTTTAGGCTCAGTATTCCCTACGCCAAGGGTCGGCAACCTATGGCTTGCGTGCCGATTTTTAATGGCACGCTGCTGCCAGCCAAGTTCCAGCTGCCGGCCCCAGCTCAGCCTGCTGCCGAATCCAGGCCGGACCCCAGCAGGCAGCAGTGTGCCATTAAAAATCCTGCCTGCCCCAGCCCGCTCTTCTCCGCCCCCCTCCCCCCGCACCGTGGGGGCAGGGTGAAGAAGCTTGCTCCTGCCGGCTGCTGCTGCAGGGCAGGCAAGCTCCCCCGTCCCTGCAGCGTGCTGGGGTCCTGCCCCTCCTCCTCTCCCTCCCTGCCGCCCATCAGCTGATGGCCTTTGCAAGGGAGGGGGAGAATCCGAGCTGCAGCTGCCCGGGGAGGAGGCGGAGAAGAGGTGGGGACGGGGCCTTGGGGAAGAGGGGTGGAATCAGGGCATATCCCCTCCAGCCCCCTGCCGTGAGCCGCTCTGGGCAGGGGGCTGGGAGCACCCACACCCACATCTCCAGCCCCCTGCCCTGACCCCCCTCACACACTCCCAGCCCCCTGCCCTAACTCCTGCACCCTCCTCACACCCCCCAACCCCCCATGCCATGCCCTTACTCCTGCACCCCCCTCACACACCCTCTGCCCTGACCCCACACACCCCAGCCTCCTGCCCTGACCCCTGCACCCCCCCATGACCCCAGCCTTTACTCCAGCACCCCCCACACATACCCAGCCCCCCCAACCCCCTGCCCTGACTCCTGCACCCTCCTAACACACCCCCTGCCCTGACTTCTGCACCCCCCACACCCCATTCCCTGACTCCTGCACCCTCCTCACATACCCCCAGCCCTCTGCCCTGACCACGGCACTCCTCACACGCACCCCCCAGCCCTCTGCGCTGACCCTTGCGCCCCCTCCACATCCCCAGCCTTTCCTCTAGCACCCTCCACACATATCCAGTCCCCCCCACACCGCATGTCCTGATTCTTGCACCCCCCACATTCTCACCCCCACCCTGAGCACCAAACGGGAGCTCCTGCACTCTTCCCCCCCCCACATTCCTACGTGCACCCCTCGCACAAAATGGGAGCTGCCCAGGTGAGCACTCCACGCCCAAACCCCAACCCTGAGCCCTCTCCCTCATTCTAGCTCCTGCTCCTTCACCCCCAGCCCTGTTCTCAGTGCATTCCCACCCTCAGCTCCGTGCAGAGAGAGGAAGAGAATGGGCTAGAACCAGAGAGAAGGTAGGTACCCACTCTGTGTGGGCAGGGCTGGGATCCCAGACCGGCAGCGGGCTGAGCAGGGCAGTAGCCAGGACCCTGGCTGGCAGGAGCCGGCAGACGGAACCCCAGACCGGCAGCGGGCTGAGTGGCAGCAGGCTGAGCTGCTCAGCCCACTGCTGGTCTGGGGTCCTGGCCGCCGGCCTCGCTCAGCCCGCTGCCGGTCTGGGGTTCTGGCTGCTGGCCCCTTGCCAGCCAGGGTCCCGGCCAAAGGCCCTGCTCAGCCTGCTGCCGGCCTAGGTGAACGGAACCCCAGGCTGGCAGCGGGCTGAGCGGACCGGCGGCATAAGATCAGCATTTTAATTTAATTTTACGACAATACGACATACAACAATAGTTTAGTTATATAATATATAGACTTATAGAGAGAGACCTTCTAAAAAATGTTAAAATGTATTACTGGCACGCAAAACCTTAAATTAAAGTGAATAAATGAAGACTTGGCACACCGCTTCTGAAAGGTTGCTGACCTCTGCCCTACACAGTTCCCTTCTCTCTAAAGATAGCTTTTCCAGTGCTCACTCCTCAGTCTCAACTCTTGCTCTCCTTGATTAACTCATCCAATGTAAATGGATGTTGAGGTTTGAAACTGGAACAGCTTTAAATATATTTCTTTTCATTAAACTTCAGGTGCTGTTTAAAAGTGTTACCGTTCTTGAGTAATCTGTCCATGGAAACCCAGGTTTTCATACTTGCTCCTTCAGCCAGTATGGGTTTGAAGTGCAGCTGAAAGACCATACTCTCATGTCCTCCTTAAGAATACCTTTGTGATTCAGCATCAGTCCATTAGTTCTGAGGGGAGTTGTGTCCAGTTCATCATTAGAAAGAAAGATTGATAGCTTGGAGCCTCTGGAATTGGCAGGAAGGGAGTGTGTATGCATGAGCAGAACTTGAGTCAAACTCCACGAAGTACAAAACAATACCCTAGCATTAATAGCATTACTAAGATTTGGCAAATTTAAATGTCTTATTCAGGACTTAGGTCCAGATTTTCTAAAGTGACTTATGATATTGGGTGCCCTGTCGAAGACCCCTTAAAAGACCCTGGCTGATTGCGGGTGCTCAGCGCTTTCTGAAACTCAGGTCCTTTTAAAGTCTCCAGTTGGGTACTGAAAAAAACTTGGGGTTCCCAAAATCACTATTCATTTAGAAAATCTTAGTAGATAAGAATTGTATACATCAGCATTGCCAAGTTTGATCTAAGTACCTCTCATGGCCGCCATTAAGGCTGTATCTGAGCAGCTCACCTAAGAATGTGTTTTGTTTTTTAATTCAAGGGAGTACTGGATCCTCTTGTATGAAATATTGCATTGTTTAATATAAGCATTTGAGTAGAGAAGTGCTGTGAAGCCCTAGTATTTTGTTGTCATGCTACTGGTATAGATTTATATTATTAAACTGATGTGTCTGTAAAATCGCAAAAGTTACTGCATGACCTGTTTTAGGACACTTAAAATAAATCTTTTATCAGTGAAGTGTCTAACAGCCGACCAGCAAATTGATGTTATACAATAAACTAGAGTAGGTTAACATTTGTCTACTTTGAGTTATAGAACTGAAACAAGGAAAAGGCACCGCACTTGTTTTCTAGTGATCTGTAGATTGAAGGCTACACAGATCTTTCTAACAAAGCCTGGCCATCATATTTTCAAAATGCTTCCTTGTAGCTTTTCATGACTTATAGCACAACTCATGGATAATGATTAAAGGAGCAATGTGAATAAGATTTCTGCAGTGGATTCATGGACATAGCCAATACAGTTGCATTTGGGGTAGTCTGTACTGAGCTGATCATTGCTGGTCTGTGTTGAAGCCCCAATTTAATGCACTCATGATGGCCCATAGAAGCAAAAATCTCTTTTGCTACAAAAATCTGTCCCCAGCTCAGGTTTCCACAGTTATGAAAATGAGCCCAAACTTGCTGCAGTAGATTGAAGCATTGGTTGCTGTAATAAGAAACAAAAGTAGCTACTCAAAGTTCTTGGAGAATGGAAATTAGTTCTTTCTTTGCACTCCAAAATAACTAACCTAACTGTATGGGTCATATAGTTTAAACTATGAATAAGGTACTGTGTACTGACTACATCAGTTTTGAAGGGTATCTTTGAAAAATCATTGGCTGAAATCTTCTGTGTTGGGCAAGGCTAGCATCAATATAATTCTCTGCTAGCTCAAACCACAATCCCCATGAGTATAAAGTGGTTTTGTGGATTAATGAAAAAATTTAAAGTATGTATGAAAGAGTACTTTGTGCTAGAAGCTTGTCCATTTTTGTAGTGGATGGCTTAGCTTTAGCAAGATTTTTTTCAAAAATAAATTACCTTGTTTTTCCATATTTCAGAGCCATACTCAATTCTCATGTTTTTTATTAATAGTTTAACTATTTCTAAGACTAAATTGTAAGCTGAAATATACCTGCTGCATTTTCTGATCTGATAATGTGTAATGGGGTCTGATTCCATAAAGGAGAATTGAAATTATATCACAGAATATTTAGTGACATAATAGCAGGGTCTGGGATAATCCAAAATTATTCAAACCAAAATTAAAATACACTTGTAATTATTTAAAGGAAACAATATAACTAAGAGAACAGACCAAATTGAAGGATAATTTTATGAAGAAATCGGCGCATTAGTGAGTTGGTTGTCTTGTCAAAATAATACAAAACAAAAACCGAAGACAAAGTAGACTTAACAGGGATGGAGACAATGAGTCTGTTAATGGAGAAGATGGTAAGATGAGCTGGGACCCTTTGAAGTATTCCTCTCTACAGTATGATAGGGACATTAGGTGACTGCTTTGGGAAGGGTGCAGGATTTGCCCATACATACTCAAATGCAGGATCTCAGGACCTTACTAGGGAAACAAAAAACAGTTTCAGTTTTACAAGAATCTATTATAAACAGGCTAAATGTTTTGTCCAGAGTTATGAAATGTACTGAGTTTCATTTTATAATAAATCACAGTAACAACAAAAATTTTTACTGTGGTTTTGTTTGATGTAGTGCCATAAATTGAGAATTGAGAGTTTCTAATACAGGTTGTAGGAATTTTCACTACATGCTCTGAAGTGTTTCTTAAACAGTCTGTACAGTTCTTGATAAATCTCCCAGAATACTGAAAATCACACTGCAGAGATCCAATAACATCCAGCATCTGGCATTTTATGTACAGCATCTAAGATGTTTGTGTCATTTTAATGTAGCCTTCAAAATGTAGTACAGGGGAGTTGAAGAAATTTCAAAGATATTTTGAGATGTAACACTTCTTTACTTGATCGGTGTTCTGTGGAAATTCCTAAATGTTCCCAGTAAAAATTCTTTCTTGAGTTGTTTTGAAACCATTTTCTCTTATGATTTTGCTCAGAAAGAAATACCTTATACAATTATAAATACATATATCATTCAAGACTTAATCACTAGTCCTGCATAATACTTTAGTCAGCATTTACTAGGGTTGGGTTTTTCAAACTGTCATACATCAGTGCAGTATTTTTAATGTGATGCCACAGCAAAAGATTGCTTCCTGTCTAACACATTCTATTCCTAATCCCTTCCTATTTTTCAACTCTCAGGCATTGTGAATGACAAAGATTCAAAAGATTCTATGACAGAAGGAGAGAATCTGGAAGAAGAGGAAGAGGAAGAGGAAGGTGGAGCAGAGACAGAAGAACAGTCTGGAAATGAAAGTGAAGTAAATGAGCCAGAGGAAGAGGTGATCACATTCATTTACCTTGTTTTGCACTATTCTTACATAGAAGGAAAAAATACTTAGCATTTTGCAAACCATAAAGGCCTAAACTGGGGTTGGCAAACTTTTTGGCCCGAGGGCCACATCTGGGTGAGGAAATTGCATGCAGGGCCATGAATGTAGGGCTGGGGCAGGGGGTTGGAGTGCAGTAGGGAATGTGGGGTGTGGGAGGGGGTGCGGTGAGCAGGAAGGGGCTCAGGGCAAGGGGTTGGGGCAGAGGAGGGGTGTGCGGCGTATGAGGGGGATCAGGGAAAGGGGTGGGGGTGCACAGTGTGGGAAGGGGCTCAGAGCAGTGGTGCAGGGAGGAGTGCCTGAGGGGTCTCAGGGCAGGGGTTTGGGGGGCAGGAGGGGTTTGGATGCAGTAGGCGGTTGGAGTGCAGGCAGGGGGCTCAGGGCAGGGAGTTCCCCATTCCCAGCCAATGGGAGCTTCCAGGGAGGTATCCACAGGCAAGAGCAGTGCACAGAGCCCTCTGCCCCTCCCCTCCCCCCCCCCGCTTCCCCAAGGGCTGCAGGGACGTGATGCCGGCCGCTTCCTGGAGCGGAGTGGGGCCTGCTGCACCGTGGGGGTGGCAATCCTGCAGGCCAGATCCAAAGCCCAGAGGGGCCGGATTCAGCCCGTGGGCCGTAGTTTGCCCAACCCGGGCCTAAACCTTGTGGTAGGCCTGCACAAAGCCTCGAAGTCAGTTGATGCAGCATTGCTCTGCTGTGCACAGGGCCCTAGTTGTAGAGAGAATGTTTAGGTGGGATTCTAAACCCTATGTGCTGTGGAGTTACCAGTTCTGCTTGTGCTTCATGGAGGGAAGGATTCTACCTCCTAGCTTCTATGGAGAGTCCCTGTACAAAAATCCATTTGCTCAGGTTATGCAAAAAGGGCCCTTAATAATGTCCCTCAACACCCCTCAGAAGGTAGGCAATAATATCCCCATTTTACATGTGTGAAAAAGTGAACACCGAGCATTCAAGAGACTTTCCCAAGGAAATAGTGGCAGAGGAAAGGTTAGAACTCAGTGCTGTCCTCAGTCCACAAGGAAATAGTGGCAGAGGAAGGGTTAGAACTCAGTGCTGTCCTCAGTCCACAACCCTGTGCTCTGCCCAACAGAATCATAGAATATCAGGGTTGGAAGGGACCTCAGGAGGTCATCTAGTCCAACCCCCTGCTCAAAGCAGGGCCAATCCCCAATTTTTGCCCCAGATCCCTAAATGGCCCCCTCAGGGATTGAACTCACAACCCTGGGTTTAGCAGGCCAATGCTCCAACCACTGAGCTATCCTTTCCTCCCCTCCTCTCATGCTACCTCTCAGCATAGCTATTAATCTGTAAATATAAAGCTATTTTTGTACCATCTCCTATACCAGTTATTGGAGCAGATGCATTAACTATCATATAAAAGACCAAAACTAAAGGAAGCAAGAGGCACTTTGTGCTGTTCATCATTTTTCCTGTGTAATATGGATAATAAAAAGCATTGGGATCACGTCAGTCTTCATTACTGCTTCAGTAATCTTTTGAATCAAATTGATATAGCCAATAAAAAAGCAAGTGTGCAATATGCTAATATATGTGATCCCTTGAAAATTCTAACTTCTGTGGCTTAATGTAGCTCAAAAGTTCGTTTCTCTCTCCAAGTTTGTGCGTCTCTTTTTGGTCCAGTAAAAGATATTACCTAACCCTGTCTGTCTAATTGTCTGTCTAATATCCTGGGACCAACACAGCTTCAGCAACACTGCATAAAACAGCTTGTCTAATAAAAAATTAGTCTGCTTTCAGATCAGTCTCACTGGGGAAAATGTAACTTGTTCAATAAAGAACAAGTTTTGGAAACAACAGGAGGACCCAGGCATAGGGCAGATCAAGGGTTAGTGTGACAGTAAGATGAGTATTCAAAAACTGATCAGTAACTGTCGCTAGATGGCATGGCATTATCATTCGAAGCAGACTACATTGCATGTTGTGATCAAAGATCAATCAATCGATTATACAACATTTCATGGCACTGAGGGGGGCTGTAAATAGTGAATGCACTTAATGTTTCTCTCATTAAATTATGTTAAAATGTAGCATGTCATTAAAATTTAAACTTTAAATATGCTATTTCAGGAGTGCTCAGACAATGACGATGAGGAGGGTGAGGAAGAAGAGGAAGAGAATACTGATTACCTCACAGACTCCAATAAGGAAAATGAAACTGATGAAGAGAACACAGTACGTGCCACTGCTTTTGAATAATGAGACTGGTTTTACATGCTCAGTTTTCTTGACTGAATATTTTTAGCAGATAATGCTCATTAGAGATTAGGGGACATACACTAAAAATATTCACAGATGTTCTTTCAGACAAAAACAAGTTCAGTTTGACATTTGCAACCCCTTAATGTTTGCTTTTCACAGACATTCATACAAACAATTTTACTTACAAGACTCTTAGGAAAGTGAAAGTGTCACAAGTAATCATGAAAATATTCATTCACATTGGAAGAGATTGCATAGCCATTGTGAAAACACTGAGTGGACTGCTAGAAAAAAGGGAAGTTTTGACATGCTATTGAGGTAACTAATAGCAAATTGACATGGTAAAGTAGATTCTCCTTTGTGTCACAGAATTGTAATAAGGAAGCAGGACAAACAAACAAAAAGCAGCAGTGAAGAAATGATGGGGGTGTGTTGTTACATCACTATCGAAAGCAACCACATCAAACCTGGTCATCCAGCTGTGTGCCTGAAGTGTGGTCTAATAGTAAGATGGGGAATGATCACCCCAAAACAGATGTGCTGTGGTAACATCTGAAAAAGTAGCATATTGAGGTATTTGCTGTGTTACATTCTGATTACCTCCATTCAGATCAAAAAGACGCACCAAATGACACAGTCACTTGGATCATGGAAACAAGCAGAAGCATTGCCAGAGGCGGAAACAGGTGTGATAGAGAATGAGGACCTATATAGACGGCCTTTGATGCCAGTGTCTCTTGGGTGATGGCACTTGCTTAGTATTAGTCAGCTGTTCTGACATTAATGAAAGAGAGCCTTTAGCCCAGAGAAGGCACCCAAGGAGGTCATTCAGCTGTTGGAGAGTGGGAAGGAGGATGTTATGCAAGAGATTCAGCAGAGACTACTGAGGTTGTTGGTTTTGCAACATTCTGCTGCTGCTTTACTGGATGGTGGTGCAGAGGCAGAACCAATTGGCCCCCCACTGAGCTGAGTGTCTTGTTTCATATTGTTAGGTCTACAATTTTGTTCCGCTTAAAAAGAATAAAAATTATCATAGACTAAAATGTGTTCTCAAGAACTATATGCCAAACAACCACAAAGCCTCTCTGTAGATAACTAACTAGGGTCTCATTGCATCAGTGCACCCTTACATCAGCTGTCCCATGAATAGATGATGATTATTATTTACAGTAGTACCTGCTATATGTGTGTGCTTTACAAATATTTATGGGCAGTCCCCTCTGAATAAGCTTTCTAATTTCCCAATCTAAGAAATACAGCCAAATCAATTAGTTGCAGTTGCAGATGGGGAGAGAATATTATTTTGTATATATTGTAGTCATGATGTCTAAAATAAGTACAAATCAATGTGCCAATTGTATTGTAAATATTGCAGATAATCAGTTTTTAGGCAGTGATCAATGTTAGTAAGCATTAGAGCAGTAAACACCAAAATTCCTAAACTGGGCAAATCCATTCTAACATTTTTTTCCTTCAGCAATTTTTTTTAAACTAAACCCATGACAAATTTTGTCAGAGATGCAAGCAGAGTAATTTTCTTAGTAATTCGGATCCATCCTGAACTTCACTACTGCTGAAATTAATGTAACAGAATATTTGTCTTCTAAACCAGGAAGTAATGATTAAAGGAGGAGGACTTAAACATGTTCCTTGTGTAGAGGATGAGGACTTCATTCAGGCATTGGATAAAATGATGCTGGAGAATCTTCAGGTATTAGTCCTTGTTATCGTCTTAGATTAAATAAGCACCTTTACTGCATAGTTGATTCTGAAATAAGTGGTTAACATGGAGCTGCTTGCACCATGGGATGTGGGTGTTTTTTCATACTCTGTTTTTGGCTGCCATCCTTCAGTGCTAGGTTTTCTTAATTCTGCACAACTGCTGTGCGGCCTTTTTTTTTATACAAGTCCTTCTGCCCAGCTTCCTAGGTAGGGGCCTTTTGGGAAGAACAGTCATGAAAATCAGTCTTGTATGCTGGGGTGGTTTGGCTCAATCCTGTGCTTTCACAAAAGCCTCCCTTTCCCCCTTAATCTTTACTCCTTCTCCCGTCGTTACAAATATCCTGCAGCTTTGAGTGCTAAATGGAGCTCTATTAATCCTGTGCTTTACTGACCAGCAGGTGTGCTTCTGAGATGCACCCATCCTGCCAGTTCAGGAAGGGAGAGATAATCCAAGATTCAGTCTTGGGTCTGCTGTTTGATAATATCCTGATTATTAATTGTGAAGTTTAGATTAAAAGGCAATATTAAATTGCTTCTGCTCTTCCAGTAGTACTGCCAGACACCACATAGATGAATTGGCCTTTGGATGGTGCCGTCCTAATTGACTGAGAAGATACACAAAGGAATTCTCATGTCTTCTTGATGAGCCTACTGATGTTGCTGGAGTGGCGGAAGTTATAGTTTATACTTGTTTCTTTGAATGCTAGTGATATTTCAGGGAGGTATTTTATTATACAGACTAATCCAGACATGCTGCTAGGGAGTAAGTTTTCACTCTTGTAACATCCAGTGGGACGTGATTGATTCTTTGCTGATGGTGCATCTTCTAAAACAGGCATCATAAGTGGGCTTTTAACAAGAGTCAAATCTGTTCACCCGCTTTAGTAAAGTAAATTTCAATACAAAAAATGTTTCCTGAACATAACGCAACCTTGTCAAATGCTGTAAAACTGCTAAATTATATTATTTCTATTGTCAGAACACTCAATTCCAGATATTTTCAATATGGTTTGTGACTGGGGATGTGTTCTGAGTGCAAATAGATACTTTTTCTTACTAAAATTTTCTTTTCTAAAATTCATGTCAAGGGGAAAAGTTTTGAGCTGGTTATTTTTTAAAGCTCAGAAATGAGATTTGTATTTCTGGAAGGTGAAGATGCAGAAACTATTTCCAGACGAGCATTGGCGATTTATTGTGGCATACCTAATTGATGTATTTGATAAATTAAATATGTTGAATCTGTCAGTAGAGGGATGCAATACAAACATTTTTAAAATTACAGATAAGGCAGTGGCCATTTTGAGAAAACAGAGCCTGGGCCAGAGTAGAAAATAATGCCTTAACCTCATTTGAATTTCTTAGTGACTGCTGTGGAAGGATGGAAATTTCCGTGGACACTGGAAGGAGCAATTACTGATTATGTAGGAACTCTATAAAATGAGCTCAAGTACTGTTTCAAGAATCAGTGATTAAGGAATGGAAGTAGTATGGCTGGAGGAGAATTGCTTTTAATAAAGCAGCTGTAAATTGTTTTCTTCTGCCCAATAAATATCTGGAGATGCTGACTGATTCTTTCAACTGACTGCTCAATAAAGATAAAGCCAATGACACAGACACATTTTTGGCTTTATGCATCACGTGATTATCCCTACATAGGATGTTAAGCATTATAAATGTTGCTGCCATTTGAATTTACATAGCATATCAATGGCTAAAATAAAAAGAAAACAAATGACATCTGGAGAATAATTTGGTAATCTGTTGCAAGCACTGTATCAAGAATAGAGTAACGGGAATATTACAAAAAAATCTGAATCCAGAATTACTAATCTTACTATATCCAATTTTAGTTGAATTGTTTCTTTAATTTAAAAAATCATTCACAAATCCCTTAAAATTGAGTATATTTCCTTGTTGTTGTTTTCTAAATTAATATTCTGCAATGTTCTCAATTCTACGAAATGAATATAAGAGGGTAAGAAGTGTAGCAACTCGGAAGGAAACAATACATTTTAATGAGACTGTACACATGTATATAGCTCTGTTATTTTAGAAGGTAATTTACATTTTTTATGAAAAATGAATTGTGAAAACAACAAAGCTTTCATATTTTCAGAATTTGATTGCCTAGAGCATTTTGCATCCCCTTTCTCTTTAGCAACGGAGTGGAGAATCTGTGAAAGTTCATCAGCTGGATGTTGCTATTCCTCTGCATCTCAAGAGTCAGCTAAAGAAGGGTCCACCTTTGGGTAGTGGGGAAGGAGAATCAGAGTTGGGAGACACAATGCCATTTGTCATGTTAACTCGAAAAGGCAACAAACAGCAGGTAAGGGATTATATGGATGTAAGTAAACATTTTCCTTTGTCATAACTCAAAGAGTTTGGTTTCTTCATCTTTATTTCTTATAGTGGGATGCAGTCCTCTGTTCTGTTGATGGGAACTCCCTGGAATTCTAAATTCTTACTAGGAGTCGGAGAGGGCCACTTTATACCTTTATTTGTTTTTATATTAAGTTCTCTAATTAGACCAAAGAGAGATGCTGAGCAATGTTTGTTATGTATACAAAGTACAGGTGCAGTTTAACTGGCAGCTGGGAATTTGAATCCATGGCGTTATAAGATGCCACTGGAACTTGGAAAGACAGCATGATTAACATCAGCAACAGGAGTAATATACTCAAGGGAAAAGGAGTACTTGTGGCACCTTAGAGACTAACCAATTTATTTGAGCATGAGCTTTCGTGAGCTACAGCTCACTTCATCAGATGCATACCGTGGAAACTGCAGCAGACTTTATATATACACAGAGAATATGAAGCAATACCTCCTCCCACCCCACTGTCCTGCTGGTAATAGCTTATCTAAAGTAATCATCAGGTTAGGCCATTTCCAGCACAAATCCAGGTTTTCTCACCCTCCACCCCCCCACACAAATTCACTCTCCTGCTGGTGATAGCCCATCCAAAGTGACAACTCTTCACACAATGTGCATGATAATCAAGTTAGGCCATTTCCTGCACAAATCCAGGTTCTCTCACTCCCTCACCCCCCTCCAAAAACCCACCCCCATACACACACAAACTCACTTTCCTGCTGGTAATAGCTCATCCAAACTGACCACTCTCCAAGTTTAAGTCCAAGTTAAACCAGAACATCTGGGGGGGGGGGGCGGGTAGGAAAAAACAAGAGGAAATAGGCTACCTTGCATAAGGTGAGGGAGTGAGAGAACCTGGATTTGTGCAGGAAATGGCCTAACTTGATTATCATGCACATTGTGTAAAGAGTTGTCACTTTGGATGGGCTATCACCAGCAGGAGAGTGAATTTGTGTGGGGGGGTGGAGGGTGAGAAAACCTGGATTTGTGCTGGAAATGGCCTAACCTGATGATTACTTTAGATAAGCTATTACCAGCAGGACAGTGGGGTGGGAGGAGGTATTGTTTCATATTCTCTGTGTATATATAAAGTCTGCTGCAGTTTCCACGGTATGCATCTGATGAAGTGAGCTGTAGCTCACGAAAGCTCATGCTCAAATAAATGGGTTAGTCTCTAAGGTGCCACAAGTACTCCTTTTCTTTTTGCGAATACATACTAACACGGCTGTTACTCTGATACTCAAGGGAGTGTCACAGATCTATCCCACTCTTGCACACTCACCAGACTGCTGATGAGATCCATCTCATTAGGCCCCAGGTGCTGTAAGCCTCCAGAATCTAAACGCAAGTCCAGGCACTGCCCCGGCTTGGCATTCCTGAGCATGCTTTCAGGGTGTAAATCCTCTGTCTAGCACCCTCTTCTGAGAGCTGAGGCACTGCAGTTCAACTGCCTAATCACTAGGGACCAGTGCTGACCTTTTAAGCTTCCTGGGAGCTTAAGCATGTCCTCTCCTAGAAGTCCAGCCATGTGGGCACTTTTACCATTTTCTTCTTCAGGGGCATATTGATAGTATAAGCATAAAGACATAGCACAAGATTCTAAGAGACCATTGCTCTTTATTTAATAGTACAAGAAACACAAATGTAGACAAAATAATACACACTTATATGCACTTCCTTGAATAATGTCCCTATGGCTGCTCCACTTGAGGTACGCATGCATCCTATGCACCTTCGATCAGAGATTTTCTGCAGCGGTAGGTATACATCCTAGGTATCCTCATGACCCATACCAAGGATGTATAGGGCTGCGGCTGACAAACCACACTCCATTTCTTCTCAACTTCCTTGGCGTAAGGCGGAGGATCTAGTGGTGCCCACTTGTGCAGCCACTTACCTCACTTGCTCTTGGTCGTTAATTTACCTATATTAGTTTAGGTTTGTATAGGTTTTATATTTGTTTAGTTTTGTTGTTTTTTTCCCTATAAACTTAGGCTTTTAGCCTCTCCCCTTCCCCACACTCCCTTCAGGTGAGAACCCACCTTTGCTGAAGGAGCTTTCTTTTGCTTTTCCTTTGGGCATACCTAAATCCTCAGGATTCAAATTTTGCCTCACTTGCCAGGAGTCCTTCCGAGTTAGTGATGGCCACTCGCACTGTATCCGCTGTTTAGGGGGTACTCAAATGCAATCAAAGTGTAAGGTTTGCTCAGGATTCAAAGGATGTTTCAGGAAAGACAGGGAGATAAACTTTTGTCTCCTTATGATTGAATCCTCTGTCCATCCTACATCACAATAATAATCCTCTACCTCAGACCCTCCGACAGCAGTTTTGAAGTGACCACAGTTCCCCACCAACCTCTGCACCTTGATTACCTTCCAGATCTGTGGGGGAGAGATCTGCAGCACAGACAGTGTGAAGTCTCCAGCCAAAAGGCTATCTAAATCTCCTCAAAAAGAACCTGGCCCTAAGAGACCAGCTGTACCAAAAACCTCCAGGTGAAGGTTCCAAGTGGTCTCAGTACCAGGGTTCCCTCTACTCTGAAATTCTCAAGTACCTCTAAAACCCACGGTCCCCATCACCTGGTACCAAAACATACCTTGGTGTAACTGAAATATGATTGAGGTATCTGAGACTCTAAAAATTCTGTATTGAGAAAGATGGTACTATCTGAGACCTCTGCTGCTGCTTCGGTACTCAGATCAGTCATTCAGCTGACAGTGCACTCTGCACCACATCTGCACTCTGCACCTCCTACGTCTGAGACTCATCTAGTTTCTGCACAGATTCACTTAGTGCTGAAGCAATTTTGTTTTTCCAGAAGTTTATTCATCTCTGATGATCCTGAGTGCCCTCTTGTTGAGTTCAGCAAGACTTCCAGTATCACAGCCAGAATTATCTCCAGTACATTATCAATAACCAGTGGTTATTGATATCTATCGTTCAATCAATCAACAATTGCTAGTGGTTCCCTGGTACCCATGTGGACAGACACACTTCCTAGTACTCCACCCTTGTCTATCCCCCTTCTGGACTATGCAGAAGACAGCTCTTCTGACTCCCAGATTTCCATACAAGGCTCCTTTGATTATCAACCCAGGTCTGATTCCCATGAATCTGTCTCCTTGAGGAACACTTCAAAACACAGGCAGTCTCAAACTGTTCCTCATCTTTCTTGATATCTCTGGCCCTCCCCAATGGCCATATTGAGATCCTTGAACAGCTTACTGTCAGCAGTTCTCCAATGCACTGAACTCTCGGAATCCCACAGACAACGCTCTCCTGTCATGTGCCCGTCCCCCCCATCCCCCCAGCACATCAATCCCAGTCATGAGAAAAATTGTTGAAAGAACAAGAACAAAGAACTGATGAGGAGGTTACCCCTCAGATTAATACTGCATCATCCCCTCCAGATGAGGCTGTTACCCCTTCCACCTACTGTAGATGATTTCAAAGTTTCAGAACTTGATGAAGAGAATGGGTGATACTCTGCAAATGCCATTAGAAGAAATCCAGGAGACCCAGCATAGGCTGTTGGATATTATTCATACACAGAATCCAGATGAGTGCCTTTACCTTCAAATGAGGCCTTATTGGAGTTTCGAAGACAATTTGCTAAACCCTGGCCACTGCTCCTCTTGTCTTCTAAGAGAGCAGATGACAAGTGTTGTGTTCTGGCTTGGCGTTCAGAGTTTTTGTTTTCACACCCTGCCCCATCTCTTTGGTTGTAGATGTGGTGAATGAATCCAACAGGCAACATCGTTTGAGAACTGCCCCACATAACAAAGACTAAAAGCGCTTGGACATTTTTGGTCACAAGAGCTACTCCTCTGCTACTCTGAAATTCCGAAATTACCAGGGGATTCTTGCTAACTACAACCATGTCACATGTAGCAAGTTTAATTCTTTTAATGAGCATCTCCCACAGGAACAAAGGGAACATTTTCAATCCATCATTATTGAAGGACAGCTCTTTATAAGAAACAACTTTGCTAGCCTCTCTTGACACATTCGATACAGCAGCTCGCTTCATCTCCACAGCAGCTGTCATGTATCTAGCCTCATGGTTGTAATCCTCAGGAATTAAGATGTTGGAAACATGGTAGAAGATCTTCCCTTTGATGGACTTCTGTGGACTCACTGAACAACTGATAGTCCTTATGTTCTCTCAAGAATTCAAGGTGACCCTCCGCCCACTAGGGATTTTTACATTGGCAAATAAGAATAGATTCAGTAGGTCACAGACATCCCAGAGATCTTGTCCGTCTGTTTTCTACCTATAACAGATCATCAGACTCTCCTAAAAAAGAAATCTAGGTTCCAGACAACTTACCTGTTCTTATCAGGAGGATAAGAAGGAGGATCCTGGGAACTACAGGCCAGTCAGCCTCACCTCAGTCCCTGGAAAAATCATGGAGCAGGTCCTCAAAGAATCAATCCTGATGCACTTGCATGAGAGGAAAGTGATCAGGAACAGCCAGCATGGATTCACCAAGGGAAGGTCATGCCTGACTAATCTAATCGCCTTTTATGATGAGATTACTGGTTCTGTGGATGAAGGGAAAGCAGTGGATGTATTGTTTCTTGACTTTAGCAAAGCTTTTGACACGGTCTCCCACAGTATTCTTGTCAGCAAGTTAAGGAAGTATGGGCTGGATGAATGCACTATAAGGTGGGTAGAAAGCTGGCTAGATTGTCGGGCTCAACGGGTAGTGATCAATGGCTCCATGTCTAGTTGGCAGCCGGTATCAAGTGGAGTGCCCCAGGGGTCGGTCCTGGGGCCGGTTTTGTTCAGTATCTTCATAAATGATCTGGAGGATGGTGTGGATTGCACTCTCAGCAAATTTGCAGATGATACTAAACTGGGAGGAGTGGTAGATACGCTGGAGGGGAGGGATAGGATACAGAAGGACATAGACAAATTGGAGGATTGGGCCAAAAGAAATCTGATGAGGTTCAATAAGGATAAGTGCAGGGTCCTGCACTTAGGATGGAAGAATCCAATGCACCGCTACAGACTAGGGACCGAATGGCTAGGCAGCAGTTCTGCGGAAAAGGACCTAGGGGTGACAGTGGACGAGAAGCTGGATATGAGTCAGCAGTGTGCCCTTGTTGCCAAGAAGGCCAATGGCATTTTGGGATGTATAAGTAGGGGCATAGCGAGCAGATCGAGGGACGTGATCGTTCCCCTCTATTCGACATTGGTGAGGCCTCATCTGGAGTACTGTGTCCAGTTTTGGGCCCCACACTACAAGAAGGATGTGGATAAATTGGAGAGAGTCCAGCGAAGGGCAACAAAAATGATTAGGGGTCTAGAACACATGACTTATGAGGAGAGGCTGAGGGAGCTGGGATTGTTTAGCCTGCAGAAGAGAAGAATGAGGGGGGATTTGATAGCTGCTTTCAACTACCTGAAAGGGGGTTCCAAAGAGGATGGCTCTAGACTGTTCTCAATGGTAGCAGGTGACAGAACGAGGAGTAATGGTCTCAAGTTGCAGTGGGGGAGGTTTAGATTGGATATTAGGAAAAACTTTTTCACTAAGAGGGTGGTGAAACACTGGAATGCGTTTCCTAGGGAGGTGGTAGAATCTCCTTCCTTAGAGGTTTTTAAGGTCAGGCTTGACAAAGCCCTGGCTGGGATGATTTAACTGGGAATTGGTTCTGCTTCGAGCAGGGGGTTGGACTAGATGACCTTCAGGGGTCCCTTCCAACCCTGATATTCTATGGTTCTATGATTCTATGATCAGCCAAGCATTCATTTTGACGCCTTGGTTGAGGGTTACAAACATTTCCACATTCTAGATCTGATGCTGCAGCATCCTACCCACATCCTCTCCCACCTTTTTGTAGGTCGAAACCTGTCTCCCATTTCTGCAGCTCATGAGAGCAGATTACTTCCAATGGATGGGTTGTGGAGGTTCTAACATTGGGATACTCCATTCATTTTCAGCCCTGTCCGTTTTCAGGGATCCATCTCACAAGTCTCTCCTGAGGCAAGAGGTTCTGTCATTTCTCCACAAAGGAATTGTGGAACTAGTTTCCACACAGTATGGAGGGAAAGGATTTTATTCCAAATACTTCCTGGTTCCCAGAAAGAGGGGCAGATGAACACCAATCCTAGATCTCAGGATTCTCAATATCTTTGTCAAAGTAGAAAAGTTCAGGATGGTGACACACACGGCTCCTCGGGCAACTATCTGGAATTTGCCAGTACTCTTCACCACTCTGTTTTCTTCTCTAAGCACAGTTCTGACTCTCAGTACCTTTTAACCATGCTTGTTTTCCCTTAGATTCCTTTACGTGGGGGAAAAACATTTTCCACTCTGTTCAAAATAGAGAATGTCTTCTTAATCAGTCTTGCATGAATGAATGAATGATTGAATGAGGGAAGGAAGATCCCAGGATCTTCAGGACGCTACAGCTTCCGCAGAATTTCCTGAAAACAGACTTTCATTTTCAGATCAAGTTGCAGTGTTTGCTATTTTAGGATTTTGAAAGAGCTGCTATTCTAGCTGAATTTGTTCAACTCAGAAATCAGTGATTTCTAAAAAGTCTCTTTTTGATTCTGTTTGAGCCAAGTATAGGGGAAAATTCTGCTGTGAGTTTAAAACTACTGAAAATGGAAACGCTTTTTATAAAACAAAAAACCTAACTCTTCCTTGGTGCTGGCGGCATTTGGCTTTTTGGTGCCATTTTCCTCTAAGCATCCCAAGTCATGCAGTTGTCCTTACCTAATTGTCTGGTTACTTAGATATATAGTGCATATGTTTGAGCATTCCTGGATAAGAAATACGTACAATGCACAAAAAAGTGCCTAGTATTTACTGAAGATGCTTTTTTTATACAGGTATGTCATGGCTTTTTAAAAATACCTTTTACATTTTGGGGGGCATCTAGTGATGGTGAAAATGAGTGATAGTAGTGGCTGGAACCAGGCAGACAAAGGAGGTACTGTGCAATCTGCTTTCCAATCAACCTAAGTCCTCATCTTCAATGCCTCTGTATCCTTGACTCAGCCAGGATAGCCAGCCATGCCAAACTTTTGTGGTTTTGTGACTTGGTTAAATTACTGCTAAGGTACCAGGATGAGACCACTAACTTAATTTTCACTTTGAACTGGATTTGAATCTGATTCTACAGAAGTGGTAAGTCTTAATGTTTCCTCTTATTAGCATCACATTAGTTTCCACTTATTTATCATTACTAAACTGTGGTAATATATATATATTACTCTTTCCATAGATTGTTAATCATGTTCTAGTATACTGAACAGCAGTGGTTCCCTCTGATTCCACTCATCAGCAAGGTCCTAGAGAAAATCAAGAGAGACAAGGCTCAGGTTATCACGATCATCCCCGTGTGGCCTCGCCAGCACTGGTGCGGGACGCTATCAAGCCTGTTGGCGATCCCTCCATGGCCTCTGCCGAACCGACCAGACCTGCTGTCACAGGATCACGGTCGACTCTTGCATCCCAACCTTGCGTCCCTCCATCTTATGGTGTGGTTGTTGCTGAATCCTGAATCCTGTTCGAAAGGGGTCCAGAAGGTCCTCCTCGAGAGTAGAAAGCCGTCGACTAGACAGACTTACCTGGCAGAGTGGACGAGGTTCGCCCCGTTTGGTTGCCCTTCGCGTTCTTCGGTGCAGTCCATCTTAGACTACCTGCTTCATTTGAGGAACCAGGGCCTGGCACACTCCTCTATCAAGGTGCACCTGGCGGCCATTTCCGCTTTTCATCCTCCAATCCAGGGGCAGACGGTGTTCTCCCATGACATGACGGTCAGTTTCCTCAGAGGTCTTGAGAGACTTTTTCCACAAGTTCAGTCCCTCAGTGGAATCTCACCTGGCTCTGTCCAGACTCATGGGCCCGCCCCTTGAACCTTTGGCCCCGTGCTCCCTGTCTCACCTATTGTGGAAGGTAGCTTTCCTGGTGGCGGTGATGTCAGCAAGGCGAGTCTCCGAGCTGCGAGCCCTGACCTCAGAACCGCCGTACACGGTCTTCTATAAGGACGTGGTCCAGCTCCGGCCCCACCCAGCCTTCCTTCCCAAGGTAGTGTCTACTTTCCACATGAGCCAGGACATCTTCCTTCCAGTCTTCTGCCCCAAGCCCTATGAGACCGGTGATGAGAGGTGCCTTCACGCTTTGGACATAAGAAGGGCCCTGGCTTTCTACCTAGATCGGACAAAGCCTTTCCGTAGGTCGATTTAGCTTTTCATCTCTACAGCTGATAGAATGAAGGGCCTCCCGGTGTCCACGCAGAGGATTTCTAACTGGATCACCTCTTGCATTCACACCTACTATGAGTTGGCGGGAGTCCCTCCGCTGCCGATCGTCAGAGCCCACTCGACCAGTGCACAGGCATCTTCGGCAGCCTTCCTGACATACTTCCCAATCCAGGACATCTGTCTAGCCACGACGTTGTCCTCAGTGCACCCGTTCACAGCCCTTTATGCCATCGCTCAGCAGGCCAGAGATGATGCTGGGTTCAGCAGAGCTGTGTTGCAATCTACATGTCCGTGAACTCCTACCCATCTCCAAGGGGTACTGCTTGGGAGTTACCTAACTTGAATGGACATGAGCAAGCACTTGAAGAAGAAAAGATAGTTACCTTTTTCTGTAATTGGTGTTCGACATGTGTTGCTGATGTCCATTCCACAAGCCACCCTCCTTCCCCGCTGTCAGAGTTTCTGGCAAGAAGGAACTGAGGGGGTGAGAACCGGCAGTGCCCTATATACCGCAGCATATGCGCGCCACTCCAGGAGGCACTGGAGCCGGTCCCCTGTGGATACTGCTGAGGGAAAAAACTTCTGGCACTGGTGCATGTGGTGAGCGCACACAAACCCTAAGCTGAATGGACACGAGCAACACATCTCGAAGAACACCAGTTACAGAAAAAGGTAACTGTCTTTTCTGAGTTGTCTTCCCATCAGAAGTTGTGCTGAACTATATCCAATAGCTGCTTTTGGTGTTGATCTATAATGCAGAAGAGCAAGGAACAGATCTTCCTGCTATAGGATTTTTTGTTGTCTGTCTGTACAGTTCTCTCAGCCGATCCATTCCCTTGTGAGTAATGTGGGCTGCTAGTAATATGACCAAAAACCATATTTCATTTGGAATGACTTTAATTCTGATGCTTTGAACTGTGGTCTGTTGTCTGTCACTAGTTGTTCTGGAATACCGAAGTGAGCAAAAGTGCACTTCAGTTTCTTGATAACACTGTGACATGTTGTGTCTTTCAAGTACATTATTTCTGTATACCTGGAAATGTAGTCCACGATGACCAGGTAATGATACCCTCTAAATCTGTATAAATCTGCAGGTTATCTATTCAAAGGTCCCTCTGATAGAGGTTTTTGTACATTCTATGGTTCAGCATTTTCTTAAGTTGATTTGTACCAGATCTCCTTTCAAAAGTCCAATATCAAATCCTCCATCGAGTTCTTCCATCTTTCTCAGTAGGCCCATCTGGCTGCTACACTGCAGCTGAGAAAGTTGTTAGTCTTTGATCACATGTACTCGGAATGCATAGCTTTTGTCTTTGTAAGTTTTCTGTGGTAAACAGGCCCATTTAGTTCAGAATACCTCCAGGGCTAGTCACAGCTCTGTTAGGTGATTTCAGCTCTGGGAGGGATTGATGGCAACTATAAGGCTTTGTCTACACTATGCACCTTTTAGCGACACAGCTGTGCTGCTACAGCCGCGCTGCTTAAAGGTGCTCAATGTAGCTGTTGTTTGTCGGCAGGAGAGAGCTCTCCTGCTGACAGAAAGCTTCCTCCTCCTCCGAGTGGCAGCAGCTTTGTTGGCAGGATGTTCACACCAGCACTTTCTGTGGGTAAAACTTTTGTCATTCAGGGGGTGTGGTTTTTTTGACACCTCTGAACAACAAAAGTTTTGCCAGTTAAGTTCCAGTATAGACAAAGCTTCAGTCCCTTCTGAGATGACTGTGACTTTTAGTTCCTGTGTCAGTTTTGAAGTCAGTCATGCCATGAATATTCAGTTTCATTCTCCAGCCAGGCTCTATGTCATCACAAGTGTTAGATCCCAGAAACAATGGGTTTTAGTTGTCTGTAATATGAGTCAACTCCCTGAATCCTTTGGTGTGGCAGAGAGCTGCAAAATCCATATTTCGTTAATGTAATATTACAACGTGCGCCTCTGGCTGGACATGCATCATCTCTTGGGATATGACTATTTCCATACCTTGTGCATGTAGGCTGGAATTTGTCCCTCCTGTTAGTTCTCACTCTCCTTGCCTCAGGAGTTTTATAATAATGATTTTTAACACTCAAGTGTCTGTCAGCTTCTAAGCTAGCTTCAGGTTTTTCAAATTGCTCCTGCCCTTTTGTCGCTTTGACTAATTGTGACTGCTTTGTATCTGTATAGCTCTGGCTAGGGTTAAATCTCTCCAACTTTAGCTGCTGGAAAGGTTTTTATCTGTTGACCCAATAACCAGACTGTCTCTGATACTGCGTTCCCAAAATCACAATTTTCAGCCAATGTGTCCAGAACTCTTCTAAAACATTCACCGTTTTTTTTCCTGGTTTTTTAATTCTTTGATGAAAACATGCTCTCTCATAAACCATATTTCTTTGGGATAGAAAGTATCCATCAAACATAGCCAGAACCCTTTCATAGCCATCTTTGTGACTGTCTTCAGGAAAGTCAAAGGATTTAAAAATATGCTCTGCTTGCTTCCCCTAGCATAAATTAGAGAAGATACAGGTATATCTCCAGTTTCTTTGTGGAGTTTGTTTGCAATTTGAAATTTTGTAAAATACTGCTTCCAGTCTGTTCATTCTGAAGATTTGTCAAAGCTGAAATTCTCTGTGGCTTTGAAGAATGACATGAGATCCTTCAACCTTTTGTTGTTGTTCTCCTTCTGATTCTTTTCTTAATTTACTCCTGACATTATGTCCTGTACTCCTGTATCAGAGATGGACTGGCTACACAGCTTGTTTATACACACTAGATGTGTTTATCATAAGATCCTTTAATGCTCTGCCAGATATGGCAGAGTTTAGCTTAAATAAGGTATTTTACACACAGCACCACCTACTGACTGAACAATATGATGCAGTTTAGCATTTCATTACACATTCTGCACAGACTGAGGCTTTTGTGGTTTGGGAAATATGGTCTTAGAGAAAAATATTTTAATTGAAACAATTGAGTCCAAGTTATTTAGGGGACAGAAAAATGGTTCAGGCAAATACTATAGAAACACTTTAACTTGCATAGACTTGGAGATACATTGCAAATTACTGAATCTTATGATTTATTAAGTGAGGACGCACAATAAAAGGAAAACATCATAAAATACACAGTGTTCCTTAAAGCCATGATCTGACTAATGTATAGGAGTTTTTGTAGAAGTTATGAGATATTATTCATATGAGACATCACTTTTAGCATCTGTTAAATCTTTTCTGAGAGGCGAGAGAGGCCACAATTTCGTGTGTAGATTAAAAAAATTACTTTATACCACTTCCCTTTTATTTCCCTTTACAGTATTTTGGGACCTCTTTTCTTGAACTAGTTATGTTGCTTGGAATGGTAGTAGTATATTTTTATAGTGCTAGTGGGGGGGAAACAGATACTTGTATATTAACTTTTCTTTTTTGTGTGTACATTCATGCAGGAGCTGATCATGGTGTCTGTTTTATTTAATCAAACATTTAACTCCCAAATATATACATCATAGTATTTGTGCTATTGAGTATGAAAAGTGATCAATAAAATCCTATCTGTTAACTGATAAAAGGTTTTATATACCAACTTCTGTGATCACAAGTCTAATTCCAAACTTGAGAATTCTGTTTTCATGTCAATGTGTTGACTTGTGCTTTACATTTTGAATTACTTTTAGTAAAGAATAAGAGTTACTTGTGTGTGCATGTACGTATCTGGGTTTAGTAGTAACAGTAACAGTTTACTTTTTTTATTTCCTTGGCATTCATGTAAAAAGCATTTTCTTTAATTCTTTTTTCTTGGGAGTTGCGTATTAAGTTTAAATTTCTAGATTTTTTTTTTCAAAGCTTTAACTGTAGCAATTAATGAACCAATCAGAGATCTTGGGAAACTCTTCATTATGACCTCTTTTCAACTGTTTCAGGATAATTTAGCTGGGAATTTTGTAAAATATTAAGTTTTTTGGGAGCATCATAGTATGTGTGAGAGGAAAATGGTGCTGGCATTTTGTGGTTTGAAAAAGAAAGCTGATCTTGTTCTGAATCTTCCCTACCACCACCCTCAATATTTGCTTTTGGGAGTAGGCTCTTCCTGGCAAAACTCTTTTTGGTGGTTCTAGAAATGTAAAATATGTTGCCTTATAGAATACTTTGGTCATTGAGTAAATGAAAGACTTCTTTGTCTACAAATTTGTGTTCAGAAAAAACATACCCTAGTAGTCAGTTTTAAAAGAAAAATAAGAAGAGAAGAGGTGGAGTTGAAAAGAAAATAATTGTGTTCCTTCATACAGTACTAAGTGGATTTTAAACCTGTGAGTAGAATATACACTGATTTTTGAAGTGAGGGAAGTCTTTAATAGATATCAAGACTGCTATCAAAATATTGCTGTATGTATTTTATGCCTTTTGACACAAGTAATGTATATTATATACATATTATTTTAAAATAGGTTTTTTTAGTAGATTAATTCAGTTGATCAGCCCTGCCACAGACAAACTTGGCTTTCCAGTAAATTAGGTTCCCAACTACCAAACTTAACAATCAGCATTAGCCATTACAGAGTAAGTATAGAGTCCAACTCTAGCATAGAAACTGTTCACCCATTGTGTTTCCACCGAGGGAAACCATCTGGGGTTGTGCAATTACATGTGATTAATGAGGACAACAATTTGCGAAAAAAATTGTATGGTTTTTCCTTCAGTTTTATTTAAGATTATTTGAAGTAAACTGTAGTAGTAATGTCCCACCATCTCATCACCATGTGAGCTTAATCTCTGTAGTTCTGTAGATCTGGTTTGAACTCTGTTTATCTTATCTGAGCTGCAGAAGAGACCAGTCTTGGTAACTGGAATTTTATTTTTTCTACATAACAAAGCACTCCTTGATGGTGATAGTACGTTTTGTTCCTCCTTCCAGTAGTGGGATTAATACTGGATTATTAGGATGCACAACATCTCCAAATGCTGGGCCCAGATCCCAATGTCCAGGAAGACTTCGCCATTAGTGAAGCATCAGCCATTAGTGTACCATAAGAGCAGAAGAGTAGCAATCTGTAGCATATCTCCCCCAAAAGACTAACATGCACCCTCCTGGGCAGGGAGGGTGCATGTTAGTCTTTTGGGGAGATATGGGACCTAGAAGGAGCTGTCTGTCTGAAGGGCCTTGAAGTTTTTGATGGATCAGGGCTCTGGTTGATCAATGTGCCTGCCTACCTCTGAGTTTAACTCGTCTCATCAGTTGTTCATCACCACTTTACAGCCTTCCAGAATCCTTCTTGCTTCATTTCACCATCTAAATTTCATATTCCCTTCCCATTTATTCTGAGCATCCTGCCTCACAGAACCCTGCTAGCCTGATTTAACTCGGAGAATGGGACAAGAAGCAAAACCCAGATTTCCTGTGTATTAAGACTGTGCCACCACTAGGCCCTTGCGTTAGTAAGTGATTTGTAGCCTTAGACACTGCCAATAGGTTCGCTAGTTAACTATCTGGGTAGTACTCATTACTGATATCTGTGAATCTGTTTAGTTCGTTTGAAGCTGACATGGCTCAAGTCTATATTTTTCCTCTGGATGTCTATAGAGATTTCATCTTTTTTCTGTTTTCCTTGGTTGCTTTTCTCTTATATCTGTTAACTTAAGAGGCTCTTAAAATTTGAACTTGTCATCCAGAATTCTTGGTAATCCCTACACTGTTTTCTTGTTTTATTCAAAACACTTTTTCCTTTTTTTCCTCTCCCATCTAAATGAGCTTATAGTTGACAGTGTCACACAAAGATGTTTCAGTTCTTTCCCAGGTTTGTAATAGCCTGTCTTAACTGTTGCAACCAACAGTTGGTTGACTTTTCCTCCATAAATTAACTGTTTTTCAAATGTTGTAGCTGCCTGAGTACTCACTGGCAACAGAATGATTTCCCGCGCACAACACTGACCTGCAGCCAGAACAGAGTTGCTGTGTGATAGGTACTATGAGATTTCACAGTAATTCTGTTTTACTGCATTAAATACAGTGGATTTACTATGAGAATTTTGCTTTTACCGTGCCTCTCTACTGTACAAGGCAATGATACTATACCTTTTTGCATTGCAAGTTTTGTTAATGTAAGTGACAAGAAATCTTGCAACTTGGCTGCCATTCATTTCCATTCCCATGAAAACAGACCTCAGATTGGCAAAAGCAAGCAAAAGGCTTTAAAATAATTCCTATTCAATTGCAATTGCTTATCTTAACACGTTTTTCTAACAGTCAATTATCCATTTTAGTTAGGGTGGACATAGGGATGCTTTTAGCAGGACAAGTGACTTTTTCCCAGGTGTGCTCACAGACTTTAGGATCAACAGGCTTTTCTGAAGGCTAGTGTTTCCACTTTGAATGAAAACGTTTAAAAATTATTTCTGTTTGGTTTTTAAAGTTTCCATAATATTTTCTCCGTCTGGGCATAGTGGCTGGGTGTAGCAAGGTGACAACTCACCAGTGCAGCGCCTCCTGCTGGCTGTCTTTTTCCCAGCATATGGAGCGCCCTCTGCAGGCCGGTGTCTCGCCTACTGCTGACCCCGTGTCCCTCCCAGACCCCGGTGCCCTTTACCCTGGGGTTCTGCCCCAGCAGTATCCCGACAGTCTGGGTCTCCCCTCCCAGGGGAACCCCCAACCCTCTATCCCCACCTTGCCTCAGTGGCTACTGCCAGTCATCATCTAGCCCCTGCTCACTGGGGCAGACTGCAGTGTGTAAAGGCCTCTCATCGCAGGCAAGGGGTAGGACCAGCTGCCTCTGCCTATTTCCAGGCTGCCCCTCTTCAGCCCCAGTACCTTTCTGGGCCTTTACCAAGGGCTGCAGCCTGGGGGTTTACCAGGCTGGAGCTCCCCAGCTCCCTTTGCCCTTCCCCAGCACTGCTCCACTTCAGGTACCTTGCTCCCAGGCAGCTAGCCCTTCCCACTCTCAGGCTAGAGTGAGACTTCCCCAGCTCCTGACCCCCAGCCCTCTTACAAGGGCCAGCTGGGCCCTAATTAAGCTGTCCACAGCTGTGGCTGCTTCCCCAGTGAGCCTAGCTTGGCCCCTTTTCCCCAGCTGCAGCCCTCTGCAGGGCTGTTTTAACCCCTTCACGGCTGGAGCGGGGTGACTACACTGGGATTTTGAAAGAATCTTAGGGGAGTTATGTCATCTGATTCCCTTAGGCTCCTTTGGAAATCACAGCCATTATACCTTGGGGGAGAGGAACTTGGATACAAGGGACGAGGTTCACCTCTGGTTTATACCAGGTTCTGCAGGCATAAACCAGCATGCAAGGTCCCGAGTGGCAGAAAGTTCATTGGGGAAGAGAGAGCTGCTGCATATGTTGATGTAATCTTCTCGCCAACAAGGGGGCAATACGGGGCAAGCAACGTTCATAAAATGGAAAGTGCAAACCATGAGGATACTTGTGCAATGACTTAGTAAATCCCTCTGCTGGAAGAATTTCCTGTGTAATCTTGGTGGGATATACAAACTTCTCTTCTCCTGTGTAACAACCAAGGACTATTAGTGGTGGAAACATGTGGTTTAATCCCTTTGAATGGCAGAAAGTCTTGATGTCACTGGGAGGTGCAGCTTTTACCTTCCTGTACCAACAATGATTCATAGATTCATAGATTCATAGATATTTAGGTCAGAAGGGACCATTATGATCATCTAGTCTGACCTCCTGCACAACGCAGGCCACAGAATTTCACCCACCACTCCTACAAAAAAAACCTCACACCTATATCTGTGCTATTGAAGTCCTCAAATTGTAGTTTAAAGACCTCAAGGAGCAGAGAATCCTCCAGCAAGTGACCCGTGCCCCATGATGAATCTGAATCTAGCACAAGATCTATATGATTTTACCAGATACCCACACAATGGAAACCTTTATCAGCCAGTCATGTGCCACCTTTTCATAGTATTGCTTTTATGTATTTTCACAGTACTGATATTCTACTGAGAAATAAAGCATTGAACAGTCCAGCTTGTACCAGGGGAATGTCCAAATGTGCCTTGGTTCCTATACAAATTGTGATTTAATAAATGTTTTCAATACATTTTTGCTCTTGTGAAGTACATATGTTGATTTAACAGATTGGATAATGGATTTAATACAATAGTGAGTGACAAAACTTTACCTTTTGTTAGCTACCCAGAGAAAATGCAAAGGTTTTAGAATCATAGAATATTAAGGTTGGAAGAGACCTCAGGAGGTCATCTAGTCCAATCCCCTGCTCAAAGCAGGACCAACACCAACTAAATCAACAGCCTAGCTCCATCCTCTTTGGAACCCCCCTTCAGGTAGTTGAAGGCTGCTATCAAATTCCCCCTCACTCTTCTCTTCTGCAGACTAAATAATCCCAGTTCCTTCAGCCTGTCTTCATAAGTCATGCACCCTAGCCCCCTAATCATTTCCATTGCCCTATGCTGCACTCTCTCCAATTTGTCCACATCCCTTCTGTAGTAGGGGGACCAAAACTGGACACAATACTCCAGGTGTGGCCTCACCAGTGCCAAATAGAGGGAATAATCACTTCCCTTGACCTGCTGGCAGTGGTCCTACTAATACAGCCCAATATGCCGTTGGCCTTCTTGGCAACAAGGGCACACTGCTGACTCATATCCAGCTTCTTGTCCACTGTAATCCCCGCGTCCTTTTCTGCAGAACGGCTGCTTAGTCAGTCGGTCCCCAGCCTGTAGCGGTGCATGGGATTCTTCCGTCCTAAGTGCAGGACTCTGCACTTGTCCTTGTTGAACCTCCTCAGATTTCTTTTGGCCAATCGTCCAATTTAACTAGGTCACTCTGGACCCTATCCCTACGCTCCAGCATATCTACCTCTCCCCCCAGTTTAGTGTCATCTGCTAACTTGCTGAGGGTGCAATTAATCCCATCATCCAGATCATTAATAAAGTTGTTGAACAAAACTGGCCCCAGGACCAACCCCTAGAGCACTCCGCTTGATAGACTAACTAGACATCGAACCATTGATCACTACCCATTGAGCCTGACAATCTAGCCAGCTTTCTATCCACATTATAGTCCATTCATCCAATCCATATTACTTTAACCTGCTGGCAAGAATACTGTGGGAGATAGTATCAAAAGTTTTATTTACAAGGATAAACTTACTGAGAGAGTTTACTTAATGAATTACACTAAATATATCTGTTTCTCAGATCGAGAATTCTACTTGTATCTAATGGGCTTTAAAATTTAGCAGTCATATAGATTCTAGTGTTTTCATTTGTGTGTGTGAACATATATGAAAGTACGGAACATACTTTTCCCCCCAGAAACTTGTTCAATAACGTATATTTTCAGGATTGTTCAGAAATAATAAAATTCAACTTAAGACATTTCTTATCATATAATTAGTCTCTTCTTTTTGTTCTTTGTAAAGTAAGGTATGATATGTACTTGAAGAGATTATTTTTTCTTTCAGTTTAAGATCCTAAATGTGCCAATGTCTTCTCAACTTGCTGCCAACCACTGGAATCAACAACAAGCTGAGCAAGAGGAGAGAATGAGAATGAAAAAGCTCACTCTGGATATTAATGAACGGCAAGAACAAGAGGACTATCAGGGTATGAAATTATCTTTCAAAATAGTAGGGTTTTATTCCTAGAGAAATTAATCTATAAAAATTCAGTCCCAAGACGTGTGTCCCTGCTGCAACCAACTCCACTCTGCTGTATGCCTCAGCATGCACAATGCTGGTTGTCAGAACCGCTAGGAATCCCAGTGGAATGTAAAACCAGTACATACAGGTTAGGTTAACATTATGGGGGAGTGTAATTATATTGCACTGAGTTCTTTTTATACACCTTGAGATATAAAATTGTTGCATTTAGGGAAATCATACCAAAAAAAGCAGTTTATCTGATACTCTGTAGCCTAGCACATGATGTCTGTGCTGTCACCTGCAATGCAGTAGGAACAAAAACCAGTCAGGTGCAAGAGAAATGGATTGTGTACAATTGAGTGAAGGTGTGTTAGTACATATTACAGTATACGTATCAAAATGACTGCCTTAGGCTGGCTAATAGCAGTGATTGGTTCATACTGACATTGTTGAAGTTGAAATTTCATAATTTCTCCTGCATTTCAGCATTCTAAAGGAGGGTGTTTGAATATAGTGACAGGATAAATATTTTATACTAATTATGTATCTTTTACAAATCAATTCATATTTAATTCAAGTGATATTGAATAGACAAAATGAAGCCTATGAAGCAATCAGCAAATCAGATATAGCCGTATCCTAGTGAATTCAATATGTTATATCAGATTCCATTTTCCTTGGCATACTCTGATCATAACCAGGGCCAAACCTAATAAAGTGGATGATATTCTCAGTCCTTAAATCACTTTTTTCCATTTAATGCCTCCACAATTCTTCATCTGTTAATAGAGGTGATTTCCACTTCGAAACTGAAACATAATATAAGCTGTAAGTTATAAAGCAGTAAGTCACATTTCTGTATTTGATAAATAATAATGAACTGTAGTTTGTAAAATTGAAATTTTAAATTCAAAACAACCCTATTAATCCAATAAAAGCCATGGAATACAAAACATGTTTCAGAAGTCTGTGACATGAGAACCAAATTCAGTGAGCCTCTGTATCATATTTTTCCAGAAGCATAATAGCTGTGGAGCTCTGAAATTGTAAATAGAATACAGATTTCGAACAAACCATTTTAAACCTCCCAAACTGTTTAAAACTTCCTTTTGCCAGGTACTTCCTTGTTGCAAAGCCCAGGCTGAAAATGAAAAAAGGCTTTTCATATTTAGGCAGCTTGAGTGCTGTGGTCACATTTTACACTACAACTCTTAACAAATTCTATATTGTGATGCTGTTTTTTTCCCATTATGTAGAGTTCCTGGTTTGTTTGGTTTTTTTTAAGGTCAATACGCACATGGTTTTGGCATGATCAGTTTGTTGATTTGTATGGAGAACCTTTATAAATGTAATTCATTTAGGATAGGATTCTGTTGTGAGCTGTTAAGAATTGTACTTCTCATGCAGTAAAACAATAAAGGACCTCAATTTTGTGGTGGATGAATGAAACTGGTTACTGGTGCCAGTTTTTTCATTTTATCATGAATATTCCCATTTGGCATATTTAAAAAGGCAAGCAGCAGTAATAGATTTACAATAAGACGTTAAGATGGCAAATGTCTCTGGTTCTTCTTTTCTGTGTTGATTTTTCTCCCACTGCTTTATACTAGGATTATGTTCATAACAAAGACAAATAAAAGGACAAGTCAGTTTTGTAGGCCCAAAATTTGATCTGTTAAATCTGTTTGCAAAGTCAATATTCACTCTTTTCTATCATATTTTTATAAACTAATGCATTAGCTTACTGTTCTTCATGAGTTAACCCTAGAATAACAATCATGTGAGTGTAGTGGAAAGGAGTATATCAGATTTCAGTTTCAAGCTTCTAAAGGATTACTAGAACCAGTAAGGAGAGAGAAATTTTTAAACGTTACCAACAAAATCTCAACATTGTCTAAAGTCTATATGTACATTTTTCTAATAGGAATAGGCTAGCTGCTAATCCAAGTCTGTTAAATAAATTAACAAATGAAGCCTGTTAAACTGCCTACTGTAATTTAACAAAAAAAAAAAAATCCATTTAGTTTTTAAAAAGTCAAAGTAGTAATTTAGAATTGATGATTCTCTAATATAGATTAGAGTCTTTCTGTTTGTGTTCCTATAATTCTCATCTGAAAAACAAGGTAGGGTAACACTCAAAATAGCTGATGCCATGTGGTGAACCCATTAACATTTGTCCTTATTCCCCACCTACTCTCTCCCAGTACCCAGTCTGCCTCCATTATTTTTCCTTATCTCAGTGCTGGTTGTACTCCACAAAACCTGCACCCTCTTAATACCTGGGCTGAGAGGTGCATACACAATATTTCTAGTTGCTGCCTGCCTTTCATCCCCTCTCATCAATTCCTGTTATCCCCCAGCTGTTCACTTCCATAATGTGTCCGTCCTGATAGCCAGAACTATGCTTTGTATCTGAGGGATGTGGAATGTGGGGGAACAAGGTCATTGTGAAGACACTAAATGAATTCTTTGCATCTGTCTTCACTGCAAATGACATGAGGGAGATTCTCACACCTGAGCCATCCTTTTTAAGTGACAGATCTGAGGAACTGTCTCAGATTCAGGTGTCAATAGAGGAGGTTTTGGAACAAATTGATAAACAGTAACAAGTCACCAGGACCAGATGATATGCACCCAAAAGTTCTGAAGGAACTCAAATATGAAACTGCAGAACTACTAGTTGTGGTATGTAACCTATCGCTTAAAGCAGCCTCTGGATCAGATGACTGGAGGATAACTAATGTAATGCTGACTTCTTTAAAGACGATCCTGAGGTAATCCTGGCAATTAGAGGCCAGTAAATATAACTTCAGTACCAGGCAAATTGATTGAAACTAGCAAAGAACAGAATTATCAGACATACAGATAGATGAACACAATATATTGGGGAAGAGTCTACATGACTTTTGTAAATGGAAATCATGCCTCACCAATCTATTAGAATTCTTAGAGAATGTCAGCAAGTGTGTGAACAAGGATGATCTAGGTAATACAGTGTACTTATACTTTCAGAAAGCCTTTGACAAGGTCTCTCACCAAAGGCTCTTAAGGAAAGTAGGCAGTCACGGGATAAGAGGCAAGGTTCTCATGGATCAGTAACTAGTTAAAAGATAGGAAACAAAGGGTAGGAATAAATGGTCAGTTTTCAGAATGGAGGGAGATAAATAATGGGTTCCCACAAAGATCTGGACTGGGACCTGTTCTGTTCAACATATTCGCAAATGATCTGTAAAAGGAGGTGAACAGTGAGGTAGTGAAATTTGAAGACAATACAAAATTACTCAAAATAGTTAAATTCAAAGCTGACTCTGAAAAGTTCCAAAGGGATCTCGCTAACTTGGTGACTGGGAAACAAAATGTCAGATGAAATGCAGTGTTAATGGCAAAGTAATGCCTATTGGAAAACATTATCCCAACTATACATACAAAATGATGGGGTCCAAATTACTTGTTTTCATTCAAGATAGAGATAGTTGGATAGTTCTCTGAAAACATGTGCTCAGTGTGCAGCAGCAGTCACAGAATGTTGTAAAGCGTCAGGAAAGGGATAGATGAGAAGACAGAAGATATCATAATGCCACTGTATAAATCCATGGTACACCCACACCTTTAATACTGCATATAGTTCTGGTCACTCCATCTCAAAAAAAGTTATATTAGAATTGGGAAAAGTATAGAGAAGGGCAACAAAAAGTGAGCTGTAGCTCACGAAAGCTTATGCTCAAATAAATTTGTTAGTCTCTAAGGTGCCACAAGTACTCCTTTTCTTTTTAAAAAATTATTAGGGTTATGGAACAGCTTCCATGCAAAGAGAGATTAAAAAGACTGGAACTGTTCAGCTTCGAAAAGAGATGATTAAGGGCAGATATGATAGAGGTCTGTATGATGAAAAGTGCAGAGAAAGTGAACAAGGAAGTGTCATTTACCCCTTCACATAATACAGGAACCAGGGGGTCACACAATGAAAGTAATAAGCAGCAGGTTTAAAACAAACATAAGGAAGAACTTCTTCACACAATCCACAGTCAACCTGTGGAACCTTTTGCCTGGGAATGTTGTGAAGGCCAAAAGTATAACTGGGTTTTAAAAAGAATTACATGAGTTTATGGACGATAGGTACATCAATGGCTATTAGCCAAGATGGTCAGGGATACAACACCATGCTCTGGGTGTCCCAAATGTCTCACTCCCAGAAGCTGAGACTGGACGAGTGACATGGATCACTCAATAATTGCCCTATTCTGTTTATTGCCTCTGAAGCATCTGACACTGGCTGCTGTTGGAAGAGAGGATACTAGGCTAGATAGACCATTGGTTTGTCACAGTATGGCCATTCTTATGTTCTTTTATGGATACCATGGTTTAATAACCAGTAGCTACTAAATCCTCCCCAAAATTGGATGTTTCTCATATTCATCGTGTCTTTGATAAAACATTTAAAATAATAATTTCACAATAAATGGGCAAGGTGGAGCATCCATTGCACTCTCTGAACTTCCCTCTTTTGTAAACATGATGAAATCTCATTAATTGACTTTAGTTTTCATTACTATAATCAGTGCAAAACTCTACCAGTACACTACAAAGTAGTTTCTAGCAGATGCTGGACATGTCTTGAATGAGATTACCAGAGATTAGAGAACCAGACAGAGCAGACTTTCAAGAGTAATCTAATTAACAGATCAGTCCACTTTTCCCCTTTGTTTATTCCATCTGTTCATGTTTGCTGAGCAATGCATATCCTTGCACAGGTAGACTTCAGAGGTACTTTCAATTAAACATGTTCATGTACCCCTAACTCATGGTCTATGAAGGTAGACTCACCATGGTATGCTAATAAACACACAGGTTATCAAATTAAATAGCCATTTACTTTAGCTGCCCAGAAGTCTACTCTAGTCATGTTAATTATTTTTCTCTCCTTGTACAAAGAAAGTTTTGCTGAATGATTTTTAAGTGCTTAAGTGGCAGCTGCCTTTTGCACTTGGTGTTACTTCTGGATAGTTTTTAGGGGTATCCACTTATAGCACTGCAGTGGTCCAATATCAAATGACATAAGTGAATGACCAAGGCGGGTTCCAGTATCGGAAAGAAAAGGTCAGAGCTTTCTTACCAAGTACGAAAGATGAAAAGCACTGCTGGCAACTGCTCCTATCTGAACATCCAGCAGCAGCTGAAAATCAGAGTACACATCATAGCATAGCTTGGAAATATCAAAACTGCCTGTGCAATTTCAAAAGTATTTTTAAAAGTATCTGTTATGGACATGAGTTGGCTGCCCTGGGGAAAGTTTTGCCCACAAATATATAAAAGTATGAATCAAAACGTTTTTAATAATTGGTTTATACGCATTTCAGAAATATGTGTTACTATACTATTTAGTCTGTGTAAATTCCACTTAATAAAAAAGAGGCAAAAACTGTTCAACCTTTTTGTATGAAATTACAGAGATGTTACAGTCTCTGGCACAGCGTCCAGCTCCAGCAAATACTAATCGTGAACGGCGGCCACGTTACCAGCATCCGAAGGGAGCACCTAATGCAGATCTAATCTTTAAAACTGGTGGGAGGTAAGACAACCTTTCCTTAAAGTTGTTAATTCTGTTTCTAAGTAAGTTCCAGCATAACACAAAGTTAATGATCTATGCACTGAAATGAAGCTGTTTCTGTTTAAAGTAATGTTATTCTACCAACTATTAAAATACTTGGCAGGTTAGTTTTATGTGTTGGTTGTCCAATGACCATAGTATAGGGGAGAGTTGGGAGATTGCCAAGGAATCCTGATTTAATTGTTTACATTATAATCAAAGCTTGTACCACTGGCTTCAGAAGAAAAGGCGTAGTTCTTTATTTTCACACAGAAAGTGCTCAGGAAGGAAGTTTAAAACTTCTTTAAAATTCTAATGTAATTGCGGTTCTTTCAATTCTGTAAGCTTGAAACACTCAATTTTGTATTGTCATAAATGGAAGGAAAACAGAGGGACAGAGATTCCACTGTAAACTCATTTGATTTGCAGCATGGTGGACACATACTGAAAAGCAATATTGGATTGAAAAGAGCTATTCCCAATTATCATTTCAGGGTCTAAAATCTAGGTGGGTTAGAGGCTAATTGACATATTCTTAAACATTAGAATAAGACAGAGAGTTTCTGATCTTGATGTCACAGGAGAAAAACAAAATATTATGAATTCTTTCATCTCAAAAGAGTACAATGGAAATGATCCCAAGAAGGGCAGCAAAAAATGGTTAGCGATATGATGTGGTGGGCTTTCATATGACAAAAAGCTTCTAAAACCTGAGATGAGCTAATCTGGCAAGTGCTGAACTACATAAAACATTTTAATTAAAACCAAATGGGAGCTACTGTTAATCTTCTGTAATAGGAGAACAAGAGGGCACAAAAATTGGGGTAAAAATATTTTTATATAGTACAGTGTCATCCTTACATTTTTTGAGGCAGGGAAGTAAATAAGTCTTAATTTTGTAAAACGCTGTCTGTTTCCAGTGCAGTATGAATTATGATTATTCAGTGCTGCAGGAAGAGGTTGAAGCAAGTAGTTCATCTTAATTTAAAAACTGATTATCTAAATTTAAGTGTCAGTAACATTTACAGTTTTGTAAAATGGAGGAAAAAGGTACAGAGCAAATTGAACTTCATGATGAAAAGGAAGGAAGGAAGGAATTTCCCCCGTGGTTTATGAAGATCCACAATTGGCCAGGTGAATTATGGGATGGGTTTGATCTTCTCTGAAGCATCCAAACCTAGCCCAGTCAAAGGCAAGGGTCCTGGATTAGACACAGCAGTGATTAGTCACAATAAGTCAGAGCTGTTCCAATGCATCTTGTTGAGTAGAAAATGAAGCTCTTGAAACTCCAGAGGCTGGTGACAAAATTATCCAGAGAACAAACCTGCAGTTTGTTTCAGTAGGTTCATTTAAACAAAACAAAAAACAAAACCTCCTTTTTACATAGAATTTCAGACTCCTTCCATCTCTTACCAAAAAAAGTGCAAATGGCTTTTATAATTAATTAACAAATAAAAAGGGCATGGTAAAACTTTGTTGCGTGGAAGCAGCCACGCTCCTGTGAGGTGGAAGGAGTTTTTTTTCTCACTGTAACCAACACTAGCTAAGACAATGTAGAACCCCTTCCTGAGGCAAGTTTCAACATGTATCTGCAATTTGTGCTGGCAGAGAATAAACATAGTTTGGTTTTCAATTACCTTGTTTTTGCCTACCTCATATGTCTTCATTGCAGAGTTAACTCGAGTGTCTCTCCAAAACCAAATCCTGCCCCACACACACATTTTAAAGTCGAATGTGGTGATGCTTTTAACTTGATTTGGCTGTCCTCTCAGGGTATAGGGTACAGCTCAGGTTAGATCATCTCATCATAATACAATCACCTGTAATTGACTGTAAATTAAATTGGTCTGTACAGCTTGAGTGTTAATTCAGTGTGGCCACTCTGAATCTGGAATGTAGGTAACTTGAGTTAACTCTGCAGTGACGACATAAGCTGGTCGTGTGTTTTCTCCATGCACGTAGAAAACACATCTGTACACACAGACTGCCATGCCTGGTATGCACTTAGTTGATCTGCTTCCTCCTTTTTTCAAACACTGATTAATTCGGTGGTGGGTAGAGGGGAGCATTACAAGGATAGAAACTTCCCTTTATTAGCTTAAAAAAAAAAAAAAATCTCATGTCTTGTGTTCCAGTCCTATAGTCCAATAATCTCACCAGCTTCATTTTGGTAGCACTTTTGGATTGGAAGTTTTAGGTTTCCCTTGTGTTCCTTCTCCCTTCCTTGGGTCCTTTGAGACAAAGTGTCTACAGCCCCTTTTCCCCCACCCCCCTCCAAAAAAAATGTAGTTTGGTTTTAAACTTGATCTCCATAAACTTTTAAAATACACTCTGACACTTTCCAAAGAAACAACAATCAGCTAACTCTGACTCACTGCCTACACTACAAAGTTAAGTCAACTTAATTTAAATCGGCATGTGTCTGCAGCAATAATTGTCGGTCAGGCATGTTCACACCATGCTCATTGTCTTGATGGAGTGTGTCCTCACTCGCAGCACTTGCATGAATGCACAGAGCAGTGTGCCGTGGGTAGCTATCCCACAGTGCAGCTAGCCGCAGGGCCTTTTGGGAAGAACTTGCCATGCCTCATGGGACCAAAACATTGTTGCAGGGTGGAATGGGAACATGGCTTTGATCTCCCGTGATTTCCTCCCTCCCCTCCCCTGATATCAATGGCAAACTCCTCATACTTTTTCGCACCTGTTTTCAAGAAGCATGGACTCCACTCAGCTGTGCACTCTTGTTGTGAGCATTACAAACACCTCTCGCCTTATCCTGTGGTATTTCCAGAGCTGAGATAGGAGCCACCACGTGAAACGTTTTGATGTCCTTCAAGCAGCCCTGCTGCAAACCATAGAACAAAACAATTCCCGATGGTTGCTGGCAGTTGCACAGCACCTGAACATGGTGGAGCACCGGTTCTGTTCCCAGGAAACAAGCACTGGCTGGTGGGATCACATTGTTACGTAGTTATGGGATGATGAGCAGTGGCTGCAGAACTTTTGAATGCGGAAGGCCACTTTCCAGGAACTTTGTGAAGAGCTTCTCCCAGCCCTGAAATGCAGCAACACTAAAATGAGACCTGCTCTGACAGTGGAGAAGCGAGTGGCGATCACTCTGTGGAAACTTGCAATGACAGACTGCTTTACCGATCAGTGGGGAATCAATTCGGAGTTGGTAAATCCACCATGGGGGGAGTTGTGATCCAAGTTTACGAGCCATTAATAGACTTCTGCTAAAAAGGGTAGTGACTCTGAGAAATGTGCAAGACATAGTGGATGGTTTTGCTGCAATGAAGTTCCTTAACTGCAGTAGGGTGATAGATGGCACTCATGTCCCTATCTTGGCACCAGACCACCTCGCCAAAGAGAACATAAATCATAAGGTATACTTTTCAATGGTGTTGCAAGCACTGGTGGATTACGGGGCATTTTACCGATATCAGGGATGGTCAGGAAAGGTGCATGATGTACACAACTTTAGGAGCACAGGTCTGTTCAGAAAGCTGCAATCAGGGACTTTCTTTCTGGATCGCAAAACAACCATTGATGACATAGACATGCCAATAGTGATTCTGAGAGACCCAGCCTACCCCTTGCTCCCGTAGCTCCTGAAGCCGTACACCAGCCACCTGGACAGCACTTAGGAGCGGTTCAACAATACTCTGAGCAAGGACAGAATGGTGGTGGCATGTGCCTTTGGACATGTAAAGGGTAGCTGGCGCAGTTTACTTATTGGGTTAGACCTCAGTGAAAGCAATATCTCCATTGTTATCGCTACATGCTCTGTGCTCCATAATATCTGTGAAGCAAAGGGAGAGAAGTTTCCACATGAGTGCGGCATGGAGGTGGATAGGCTGGCAGGTAGTTTTGAGCAGCTAACTACCAGGGCAATAAGAAGAGCCCAGCAAGGAGCTCTGTCTCTCCAGGAGGCTTTGAAAACCTGTTTCAGTAATGAGCCACAGTAATGTGCGTTGCTCATCTGTGTTGTGCCTTTCCATACCAATCCCCTCCGTTGCATCAGTTTCCCTGTACCTCCCCTTTTCCCCCCCCAAACTTGGAATAAATAGAGTATTTCATTCTTGACTTTTACTTCACAAACATAAAGAAACTGAAAGACCAGAAAAATAATTTAACCTTGGGAAAACGGTGTGATAAAATTGGGAAGGGAGAAACCAAGTCAACTTGTTCTGTGTAAGCACAGAAGTTTTGCCCATCAAAGATCTTCAAATGGCCACCTTTTGTTCTTAGTATTGTCCCCGGTATTGAGTGGCAGGAATACTGCACCTTCTTTCCCGCCCACACCCCACATTCTGGAACGTATCGGGGAGGGGATTGGAAACAGGGCAATGCTTGCAGGCTGTTCTGCAGAGGGAGTCTAGCCTCAAGCTATTTTTTTTGAAGCTCAACCAGATGCCTCAACATGTCTGACTGGTCCTTCATAATCCGCAGCATGTCATCCTGCGTGGCACGCTCATACTCCTGGGATGCTCTCCTGGTCTCCCTGTCCATGTCTTCAGACAATGAAATTCTCCATGCTCTTAGCTCAGTGTCAGCTGTCCCAGAGACATTTGTTATCTCATTGAATATATCATCATACGTTCTCTTTTTTCCATCTTCTAATTTGCAAAAGCCTCTCTGTCAGTGTGAAGGCTGTGCTGAAGGCCAAGCTTTCCATTGTAAGGCATGCAAAGCACAAGGTAACCATTGTCAGTGCATACACTGAGTCTAGTACAAAGTAGATATTTTAAAATCATTTCCCTTATTACACTGAAGTGCAAGCCAGAACATAATCAGTATCCCCCTAGCTATTCAGTGAACCGGTTTGCTGTTCCAGCCATGGTGAGTGTGAGCCAACAGCATGGGCAACGGGCCTTGTGCTGCAACTTATGGGCAACCCACGTTGGGAGCACAGATGAGCAGGTGGACAGTGCCCCTTTCCCTTAGCACCATGGTCGGTGCTTGGAGGCCAGGGACTAGTGTCAAGCCTCCCAACCTGTGGTCTTTGTCCACAGCAGCTCCAGTGGGGGTTGCAGATTGCCATGAGAGAACACAGGAAACCCATCCCACCCCTCTCCCTCCCAACACTGTAGCCGTTGCCCTAGGCTTGCAGACTGTGAGTTCAACACCGATCCCAGCCACCCAAACCACAGGCATATTAGGGAAACTATGGTTGAGGGACCTGGAAATCACCATGGGTGGGGGATCACATGCTCTATTGGTTGCATACAAGCTCTTGTAATGAAAACTTCCCCTGTTTTTCCTAGGTGACCCTATGATATCAGTCTCCTCAGGGTGACAGAGGCAGCAGGGGAGCAGATGTTGCAAGCCTCAGGGTACAGACCTGGTCCTTATGTTGCTATGCTGTGTACTGCAATGATACCAGCAGAATTAATACTGGAGTGGCATGGGAAAGTGTCCTACCATGGTGGAAGAAGTAAGGTAGCCTCCCCAGAAACCTTCTGCAAAGGATTGCAGAGTACCTCCATGAAGGATTCCCAGGCCATCGCTGTGCACATAAACAGTCTTTTCCAGGGGGTCTCTTGGTGCGTAGCTGGAGCAGACACTGGGAAACAGATCCCCACCGCACCTCACTTTTTCTTCAGATGAAACATAAGATGTGAGAGCATGTAACCCCTACAGTTTGATTGGAATTGCATACCCACCAGAGGTACCTTTCCATCATGCTCGGCCACGATGCTGTCCTGCGACCGGCTGGACTGCTCTGGGGTTAAAAATAGCTCCTGGGTCTCAGGGAAAATGGATCTCCTGCTCTCCTGTCTCCCATTCTCTTTCTCATCCACAATGTCTTCCTCATTGTTGCCTGAGGTGGCCCAGGACTCAGACTGGGACTGGGACTCAGCGTGGGAGGTATCCACACTACATTTGGTGGTAGTGGTGGAGTCGCCACTGAGAATCACATGCAGCTCATAGTAGAACAGCATGTCTGTGGCGCAGAACCAGCACGACTGTTCACCTCCCTTGTCTTCTGGTATGCCTGCCAAAGTTCTTTGATTTTCATGCGGCACTTACGCATGTCCCTGGTGCATCGCTTCTTCACCCTACCCCACACGATCTTTTCGTAGATGTCAACATTTCTACAGCTGAATTGGAGCTGTGCCTGCACAGACTTTTCTACCCACAAACGAATAAGGTCCCACCACCTCCTGTGTACTCCAGTGCTGGAGAACGTTTGCGGCATTGAATTGCCATGGTCAGCTGGGCTGCCAAGCTGTCCATGCTGATCAAACTGGAAATAGGAATTCAAAAGTTCCTGGGGCTTCAGGAGGGGAGAGGCTGCTTCCTGTGTACCTGGCTGCTGTGCAGCAGAGTTGAAAACGATCTCCAGAGTGGTCACAGTGGACAGGGCTGGCCCTAGGCCACATGGCACCCCAGGTGAGGAGCATCTTTGACGACTCCCTTTCATTTGTTAAACTTTTGAATACCTTATTTTTTATTGTATTTGTAGCCCATTTCACAACTTTGCGCAATTTGCATTTATGATTTATCCCTGTCATATAAGACAATAAATGTGCATGCTACAATCTGTAAGTCTCTTTTTATTCATGCCATATATAAGCAAACTAAAAGACATTTATTTTCTCTAAGTTTATAGAAACTTTTTAATTTTAAGAATAACTGAAATGTACTAACATAAAGAAATTGAATTGTGCACCAACATTAGGTGGACCAGTATTAAATAGTGTTACAATGGGTGACCCCGTTAGAAAATTAATCTTAGTTCTTTTATTCAAAAGGTCGCTTTTCTCACCTTTGCGTTCACAAACTGAAGTACAGTGTCAGAGAGATCCAAAGACTGGCCAATGGCATTTTCAAGCAATAAAATAGCAAGCAATGTCAGCCTCGTCAGCCATGGTTGATTGAAGATTTGTTTTAATGAGCCTGAGCTTCAAAAAGCTGCACTCACCATTCTCAACTGTGACCAGCCCAGCAGTGTGAGCAGAATCCTCAAAGTTATCGACACATTTGGAAAAGTATCTTTCAGTTCTGCTTCATGAATGAATTCGAGAACTTGTAGTGGAGATTGCTTCCCATGTTGCAAACTGTGACAGATGTTGTCCAGTCGACATAGAGGTCTTTATCATTGACGTAAGAACATTCCCCATGTATCAGCATCTGGTGATGGTCCGTAGAATTGTTCAAGCATTTTCCTGTACACTGGCAGCTTAGTAAGGTCATTCAAAAAACCCCACATCTTTTTGTGATGCTTCATTTGTCCAAACCTTTCTTCAATGGACACTCAAACAGTGTCAATGAGCAAGCAAAAAAAGTCATCTGAGATTTTTCTTCCGAGCTTCCCATCACCTCATCTGTGCTCTTGTAACCAAACTGTCTCTTCTTCCGATGAATACAAGTTTCCTTGAAGACAGGCTCCACTCCTCAGTTTTCCACCATTCCTTTGGTACCAGTGATGGCATCTTCAAATCCATTTTCTTCGTAGCCCACAACGAAATCAAGGCAGCTTCTCATCAAAGTAGTAGCAGTCGCGATGTCCATCGACTGAGTTTGTAATGCCTTGCTTACAACATTTACTTGGAACAGGATATTGTGCCAAACCCCAATTGAGACCAGAAATTTGAAGTCAGTGATCTAGTTTGCCAGGCTTTCCGCCTTGTGTCAGATTCTGGCTTCGGCTTTACTCGACTGTGCCAGTTCCATCAGGGCGTCATCCATCTCGGTCACTTGGTACCTCACTGGCCTTATGTTGTCAATGAGGCTCTCCCAGTGTGTGTCACTTAGTGGCTTCACAGTCAGATTTGTATCCTTGTCCATGAGGATCTTCCACCTGATAGCTGATGCTGAAAACAGGATGTCTATCCTTTGCAGTACTCCAAAGAGACACACTGAATCTAAAGAAGATGAGGCTGCATCTGACATAACCAGGTGGGGAATGGCTGCTACAAAGCATGAAGAAAGCTCTTGGATTCAGTGCAGGGATCTTTGCCTGGACAGCACTGTTTCTTCCCTTCGTGTTCATGCTGTTGTCGTAGCCTTGGCCGCTGCAGTCCTGAAGCTTTATTTTATTCTCAATCAGACATTCTTAAACAGTTCTGTTAGGCCTTTCCAGTAGAATCATCCTCAGACCGAACACAGATGAAGTGTTCCTTTACTTTAACACAGCCATCCTCGTCATCAACAAATCTTACTGTAAATGACATCTTTTCACTGATTAATGTCAGGAGTGCAGTCCACTATTACTTCACTTTACCAAGCTGCATCAGTGCTATCAAGCACCTTCCTTTCCATAAGGTCAATTAATTTGTTTTTCTATTCTATTTTCCCTTTTGTCGCTAACAACAAAAACAGCACATCAACCCCAGCGCCTCACAAGCCTGGCACCGCAGGTGGTCACCCAGCTCTCCTGCCCCTACATCCGGCCCTGACAGCAGGGCATTGTGGGGCATCTTCTGGAGGTCAATTCAATGGACTTACACAATGCTGCATCTACGCTGCTCTCTATTGACCCATCAACATCAAATTAAGCGCTACACCTCTCGCCGAAGTGGAGTAATTAAGTCAATGTAACAGGTGAGTTAGGTCAGCGAAAGGGACCTGGTAATGTAGCTGCATACATTATTATGTCAACATAAGGCGGCTTCCGTCAACCTAAGTGTGTAGAGTAGACCGGACCTGTGGTCAATGGGAAAAACTTCCCTTCTCAGTACAACTTTCCTACAGGAACTCGGCTGAGCCTGAGGTGCATGCAAGCTCAGGCCTGTACTACATTACAAATTTTTGCTGGCATAGCTCTGTCAGCTGACAGTGTGAAGAAAAAAATCACACCCCCTAACCAACATAGCTGCGCTAGCAGAACCACCAGTGTAGATGCAACTGCATAGGGTGTTTCTGTTGGCATAGGTAACGTCATTTGGGGAGGCGGTCTAGCTGTGCTGGCAGAACCAATCCATCTGCTGGTTTATATTGCATCTCCACTAGAGGGTTCTACAAACATAGCTATACTGGCTATGGAGTGTAGACAAGGCTTCTGAACCACTCTCATCCACTGAATGATTGTAACCTCTGCAAGCCTTTTTTTAATAAGTATTTTTATAGTAATCTCTTACAAAATCTGTCTCAACAACACGTATTAGAAAAGCAGTACAGTTTTCCTTTAAAAGCAGCTGCCAGACCAGCAGACACCACAATTTAAGCCTATTAGAAGTCTGAGTTTTTTGCAGATTAATAGCTATTTCTAGATACCATTCTGAAATACTTCTGTTTTAAAATCATCTAAAACGGGGTGGGCAAACTTTTTGGCCTGAGGGCCACATCGGGGAATAGAAATTGTATGGTGGGCCATGAATGCTCACAAAATTGGGGTTGGGATGCAGGAGGGGGTGCGAGCTCTGGGGTGGGGCTGGGGATGAGACATTTGGGGTGCAGGAGGGTGCTCTGGGCTGGGATCGAGGGGTTTGGAGAGCAGGAGGAGGATCAGGGCTGGGGAAGGGGGAGAGGCTCAGGGTGCAGGCTCCGAGCGGCGCTTACCTCAAGTGGCTCCTGGAAGCAGAGGCATGTCCTTTTTGCAGCTCCTACACGGAGGCGCGGCCAGGCCACTCTGCACACTGCCCTGTGTGCCCCTGCAGCTCCCATTAGAGTGCGTAGGAGCTGGAGGGGGGTCATGCCGCGGCTTCTGGGAGCCGTGTGGTGCAGCCCCCAACCCTGCACCCTTGCTGGAGCACCGGAGTGGGGCCGAGCCACATGGTGCAGCCCTGACCCTGTGCCCTGGCCAGAGCAGGGCCGAGCCGCAAGGTGTGGCCCCGACCCAGAGCCCCGGCTGGAGCGGGGCCAAGCCACATGGTCCGGCCCCCGACCCAGCACCCCGGCCGGAGTGTGTGTGTGTGTATATATTCCATAATTCCATGCCATTTTCAGCTTATTAAGCTATTTATACTTGCTAGGTTTTTTTTAATGAGGCAACAAGCCTCATACAAATTATTAAAACAAAATACATACTGAAGTTTGGCAGGATGGATTGGGGGTTTCACTGAGATTAGGGTTGGGGGATCTCTGGTAATAGCAGGCTGAGGGGTGTAGTGACATTCAATGGGTTGGGGTGTCTCTGGGGATACAGGGCTGGGAATGAAGTGACATTCAATGAAGTTGGAGGGTCTCAGTGATGAAAATGCTCTGACAGTCACTGGGGATGGGAGTGAGTCCTGGGAACCCATTCTGGGGCTCGTGCTTCTGCAGCTCCTAGCCTCTGGCTCCCCTGTGCTCCCCAAGGGACACAGGCCCTTGTGCATCACTGACAAGTGGGCAGTGCCTGCCATGGGGGGAGTGGAGTGGACTCCCAGGTGCTGTATTATGCAGCAGGTCTTGTAGAAGTTCTGCACCCCCCTATGCAACTCTCCCCTCAAGCTTAAAATTTTTTGTACCTAGTTTTGTCTGTCTCTCTCTCTCAGCACAGTAAATAAGGGGCAACAGAATAGTGAACACAATCTTGAAGAATGCCTTAATGCTTAACGCCCCTTTGCGATACCCTTTACTCACACCTTACTCCCAATGACTTCAGAGAGATTTGTGGTGTAAAGTACTATGCATTGTGAGCAAGGGTATTGCAATCTGGCCTGTAGGTTAGGGATTTCCTGTTTCAAGAAGCACGACTTTTCTAATGTGAGAGTGAGTTAGTAAAGCAACGTATTTGTTTTCCCATTTATGTGATGGGTGCTCTCTCCTTTCTTCTTCATTTTCCGTGTGTGCCTATTACTGATCAGACTGACACACTGTGGGGCTCGTTTCACACAGTAATGAGTCAGGGCTCAGTGACCATAATATTTACTAAAATAGCAGCATGTTTGCTTTATGGAAGGCAGGTTTTTGTTGTTGTTCTAGAACTTCCTGGTTGGATTCATGCCGGTAACAGTTCTGGGTGTGTTATGTTGGAGATTGTCAGAGATTGCTTTTAAATAAATACTTGTTTGAGGATTTTAAACAGTCTGCAAGTGGTGGAGAAATTGGCATGGTGTTTCACCCCTACTTTTTTATTATTAGCTATGACATGAACCTCAACATTTGTATTGTGCTGAAAAGCTACTGACAGATCGAGCCATCCTGCTGAAACATTTTAAAAATGTTAACTGTGGCATCTGTAACTTCGAGGGATGGGTTCTACAAGGATCCTTTGTCTAACTGAATGTTGTTGATGTGAAATTTTAATCAGGCTAAAGACACAGATTAGACAGCCCCTCCACACATGCCAGACTAGTCTTCCATTTATTGTGGTCTTAATTGCTGGTTATCACTATTGTGTGGGCACCGCTAGCACATTCACGTTTAAGATTGTGTTCAAGGGTCAAACTGGAGTGGGAATGTAGCCTGGTAGCAGGGACAGGCACAGCCTCCTAATTCAGTGGTTGCAGTGTAATAAAGTGGAGTGTAATCGCAGTCTGAAACAAAATGAAAAATAAATACAAAGAGAGCATGATACAATGAGAGGGCCGAAGGTGGGGGAAGGAGGAGTGATGATCCGGTAAGGCTGCTCCTCTCTGTGTGGCTGTCCTGGGGCCAATCCCAGTTACTTGTGGCGATGAGAGAAACCCTTCCCTGGACACAGTGCGGGAGGTGGCTCTGTTCAGCATCCAGACCCAGCTGCTCAGAGGACCCAGCATGAGCTCAGGAGATCGGGACACAAGGAGGCATCACCCTGCCACCCACCAGTGTTCCCTCTGGTAGATTTTGCCCTTCGGGCCTGCCTAGCAGCACACAACTCTAACATCATCACAAAGTGACGTGGCCAGGAGCAGCATCACCATGATGAAGGGCACAGACTATGGAGCTGCTCACAGTTTCTCGTGCGAAGGAGTGAACCCAAATACACACACACATACACTGTGTTTTTGCATCCTGGGTTTCATGATTTCTGTGGGTGTAGTTGAACCCATGAAACCCTGCTAAAGTCGACCCTGCATGGTACTAACCCAGGCTCTGCCCACAGCTCCCACTTGTGACCCCTTCCGGTCATATTTGCATGTCTTCCTTCCTAGCCATTCATCCCATCATCCTGTTGCCCTCTCTACCATTTCTTGATGAAAATGGAAAAGGAGGGAGAAGAAGCCCCAGGCCACTGGCCATAAGGAAGCAAGAGCTAGTAGAATGGGGAACCCCTCCTTGACCAAGAGGAGCAGGAGCAACAAGGGTCTTTGTGGCAGAAGCCGCATCTACAGGAGCTGGCTGGCTTTATTCTCCTCCAGTTCGGAATCCCCTAGCAAGCCAAATACTTCAGCTACCTGATACAGCCCTAACTCAGAAGCTGCAGTTTTAATTGTTAGCACTTCTTGCTGTGTTTGATCAGTGGCATCCATGTCAGGAGAGATGTAGGAAAAGATGGCATCTGGTGCCTAGGTACCCACTGTTCCAGTTCAAGGCCTGGTTGTGTTGAGACCCTTAAAAACAGGACTTAATCCCTTTGGTTAACCAGTTTGTTTAAAGATTTTAGTTTGTAAATTTGACAAAATTCCTTTTCAGGGGGCCGTAGTTTGCCCATCCCTGATCTAGTCAGTCATGTCAGTAGTTCAGTCATTCTTAAGCAGTATTACTATGACGTCTGAGATCTCAAGCAATCATTACCTTGTCTCTAGTTAATTTTGCATGCTGTATGTTTGTCTAGATATACATGCTATACTTATTGCTGTGTTGGGGGCACCATAAATTGTAGAATTAAATATAATAAAAGCCCTCTGTTCCTTGCCACTCCTCCGAGTCTCCTGTTTGTGTGGTGAACTAGGAATACAAAGAAGTTTGCTGACCTCATACTTTTAGTCATTAGATTCTTGCAAACTCTTGGACCATAAACCAAAGGAATTTTGTTGTTGTTGTTGTTAGATTTTCTGCTTGCTTAGTGTCAGGTCTAAGGACCTGCTGGTCTTACTCTGTCTTTATGCCCAGTAAGTCTTGGGTTTCCACTGAGACTCAACAAGAATTCCAAGATAATCTACCATCAGCTCCCTCAGGATATTGTCCTTCCAGATCAAGGTCGAGGTACATTGGTGGACTAGAGTGGGGAAAGTTTGCACTACCACTTCCTGTTCTGCACTGGTTCTGTGCATAATGCTAGGACTTCAGTCCTTAAAATTGTCAATCTGATACTTTCACAGAAGACATCATAATTTTTTAGTCTTTGTTCAGGAAGGATAGCCCCACTACTAAACTATTCTACTATAAATCTCAGGTGTAGATTCTTGTTTCAAATAAATTCCTTTTAAAAATGTGTTTAATACTTTTGGGAAATATATCTCAGCAAGCCAGAAAGCCAGAATGGTTTAAACTATATTCAGGTTGCTTAACTGATTTGTTTATATATTATGCAGCATTGTTGTAGCCGTTTTGGTCCCAGAATATTAGAGAGACAGGGGGGTGAGATAATACCTTTTGTTGGACTGTCTTCTGTTGGTGAGAGAGACAAGCTTTTGAACTTACACAGAGCTCTGTCAGGTCTGGGAAGTATACATAAGCAACATATTATGAAATTTGGGCCCGTGTTTTAAATATATAAATCATCTATTAATAAATGCACCAGAGATTGCAAAGAAGAAGTTTGAGCATAGAAATAGTGATTTTCATGCCATTTTTAACCTCTAGTTTGCTTTTAAAAACCTCTCCTTTTAATAGCAGTAGCTTAAAGACTAATTGCTTTTTCAGAAGTTTTTCATGGAAAGAGGAACTAATTATCTGATCTGCATCAAAGAGCATGCTTCTAAGGAGTGGTTTGTTTGGGAGAAGAGTAAACCTCACCAATTAGTCTCAGAAGTATAAACTCCTTCACCTGTGGGGTTGTATGCTCTGTAAGAAGACACTTCTTGTGATTGTCTACTGGTTGACAAACCTAATCAAATTGGATTTCAGTGAAACCATTTGTCATGACAGTTTTGGGATCACTTATTTTACATCTGTCTGATTTTTTTCTATGACCAATTTAAATGAGGAATGAAGCATAAAGACAATAACAGGATGTTGGGATTTTATTACCCAAATATTCATTAAAATCCCATAATAAAGCCTGTTTTATTAATGCTGAGAAATAAAGGCAAGCTTAACAAGGGAAAATTTAGATCTGCTAACATGATAATTTCCTGTTTCCGCTGTTGAGCAAGGATACTGCTTGTATAACTCTCCATACAGCTGTCCTTTTGACCCATCTTCTTGCATTTCTCTCTTCTTTCAGCTTTACTCTAAAGGCCAGAAATCTTGGTCATCTTGGATCCCAACTTCTCTTCTCACAGCTCCACTTTAAAGTTGACTACATTCGGCTTAACATATCTTTCTTTGTCTACACTAAGTGCTAGGACTAGTAATTTTCCAAGACTAGAGAAGCTCTATATGTTGGTATGTAACAGTTCCCAGATCTTTGCCAGACTTCATCCTTATTTTGATCCTGCCTCTTCTGAAATCCTTATTTGACTCCCATATTAGCGTTCTCAGTCCCTACTCTTTTAAAAGGGGGAGTGGAGAGGCTGTAGCAACATTACACGGGACATGGGATCTGTTGCTCCCATCCTCTGTTTTCCTAGGCATCCTAACCACTTCAGATTCAAACACTGCTGTCTTGGTTTTCAAAACTCTGAAATAACTCTGCTTTCCACCACAATCCTCAGCCATCTTCACCCAGTCCCTCCAATCTCGGCCTCTTCTCAGTCCCCTCTTCAATTCTTTCCTCTTGCTGTGCAACATGCATCTGCCTGCATGCACACCCAAACATGTTTCCCCCTTCCTCTCTCAAATTTCTGCAGTAGTGGGGAAGTCCAGCAGAGCAGTGTAATGTTCACCCTGCTCCTAAGAGTATGTGTGCAAAGCAAGTAGACAACCGTGGCTGACACGTGCCAGCCGACTCAGGCTTGCAGGGCTCCAGGCTGTGTGTGGTTGTTTCATTGCTGTGTGGACTTCCAGGTTCTGGGACCCTCCTGCCTCACAGAGAAATGTGTGTGGATGTGTGCACACGTGTCCTAGAGCTTGGGCTCCAGCCTGAGACCAGAAGTCTACGCGGTAATGAAAGAGCCCCACAGCCCAAGTCGGCAAGCCCGAGTTGGCTGGCATGGGCCATCCGTGGGTTTTCCTTTGCTGTGTAAATATACTGTAAGTGCCACCTTCAAGGGATGAGAAAAACCAGTCTCTGGGATCCTGCAGGTTTTTCTGTGTTCAGCAGGCTGCACAGGAATTGAGCAAGATCAGGATGGTTAGAAGCAGATGTAGAGCTCTAGGGCCCATTCCTATATATCTCCTACTTCTTCATACCAGCATGTGAGTGCTCACTGGGTTCCCAGAGGTTGGGGAGATGTGTGGTTCTCATTCACATAATGCAGGTGTGTAGGCAGGGTTACAGTTAGTGCTAAGGGGAATAAAAAGCAAATTTGTATTGACATGCTTTACCTGTTCGTCTTTTCAAGTATTTTTAAATAAAGGATGTTAAATTTTGATCTGCAACTACCTGCTCAGAGCATTGTAGTTTCATGGCAGTCTGGAAAGTACTACACTTTAGGATACTTTCCTTATATTACCAGTTTAAATACAGTGGTTAATAGCTGGCTTTGTGTTTGGCTTCAGGGTATCTTATTGTTTGGAAGCATGAGCATGTAAAATAGTTTATTAAAATAGCTTCAACTCTTGCTTTTAGCTATTTATATTGGGACGCTGCAAGTCAGGAGAGTCTAGGGCTGAGTGAAGGTGAAAACAATACTTTTTTTAATAAATAAAACTTGCGTGATGTATTCATTTAAGTCTGTTCATCCTACAAAAACTGATCTGAGCAGTCTCCACCCTATACTAGACCTATAATGTGCACTTTGAAACTTTGCTAAAGGAACAGACTGACTGTACATGGAGCTTGATAACGCTTGTTTCTTGTCTAGTGTTATCCTTTTCTGGTATCAAAAGGGATAGACTAAAACAAAGTATGTAATTTGAAGAAAAGGTGTGTTTGAGAAATATTGCCTTTCAGCAACTTCACACCTGTTAACATGTTTAGATTGACTGCAAGCATTAATCATTGAGATTTCCTCCATCCCATGTATAATCAACTATTAGTCCTGTGAATAAAAATCTATCTGAGGTACTTGCATGGCAACACACTACTGTAATATCCAAAGGCCTCACAAGCTTTAATGTATTTATCCTCAGCACCCCTGTGAGGTAAGGAAGTGTTGTTATTTCCGTTTTACAGATGGTGAGCTAAGGCACAGAGACATTAAGTGATTTTTCCAAGGTCACACAGGAAGTCTGTGCCAAAGCAGGGACTTGAATCCAGGCCTTGAAATTCCTAAGCTAGTACTCCAACCTCTGTCTGTGTTCACATGCATATACATATTACTTGTCATTGGTGTGCATGGTTCTTTAAGGTCAAGGTCCCTACCCTGAAGATCATACAATCCAAACTGAGATGGTGGTAAAGCAAGAAAACACCACTATGAGCAACATAAGATGTAAGAAGGAAATCTGCTAATGAAACAGTAATGTTTAAAAAGAAATCAGATGCTCATTGTGTGTCTATTTCGTGTCGTTCCTGTTTCTTTGTTTAACGTGGTCAGGCGAGAGAGAGGGAACAGACAGCGCCGAAGCTGAGATTAGTCATGGAAAGCACACCGAAAAGTGAGTTTTGAGAGGAGGTATTTGGAGGAGGCCGAAAGGGGGCACTTGGCACGCAGGAAGAAAGAGGTTACTTCAGGAATGAAAAGGGCATGGAGTTTTGGGTTGGTGGAGGAGACAAAGGGATTGAGTGGAAATCTGTAACTTGAGGATCTCGTGCATTAACCAATCATAAGAGTTTTGCTCTTATGGTTTGATATCAGCAGATCCCCTTGATGGAATTACACTCAAGGATTACTACTTATTCAACAAGACTGTGTTTTTCATGAGAGTGGGTGTATTATCCTGGGAATCCTGCCCATGTTCCAATTTGGATCATTACATTCTGTGTTACCTATCTAAATCTCCCTGTTTCAAATGTGTATGGGGTTCTTCACTTCCTAACCTAAACTGTAGTGTACTTTGCACTTTTAAAATAGTGCAGTGTCTACTTCCGACATGGCTGCATTACAGCGGTGCGTGAAGTGAGCCCTGTATATTCCTTATCTATCTTGTGGGCTGTAGTCAACATTCATATTTGTAAAGTGCTTTAGAAATGCAAAGCAAGTTTTGCAGGTAACACCAAAAAAAAAAAACCCAGAATGGATTCAGTTTTAGTATCCTATTTTCAGTAGCTCACAATTTGTCTAAAAACCTTTCCATATTTGATCTCGTCAAAAGGTAATGTTGGTCTGTTTTTTATGTTTTGGCCAAGGGCTAAGGTAGATGGATAGTCTTTCCCCATTTTAAGGAATTCTAATTTTTTTAGTCGTGCCTATAACACAAAAGGCTCTAATTGGAAACTTTTCATGAAAATATTTCTTAATAAAGGGAATTTATCAGCTTTACAAGGTTTGGAAGGAACAAATTTAGTAATAGAAAAGTTTTATAAGTGACTGAAATATTGTTTTTGAACATGCTCAGTATGCTACTGCTAAGATTTTTAGCAGTCTACTCTTGCCCCTCCGCTTTCTGACATATCATACAAAATATAGGGAGAACTGTGTATTCTCTGCTTTTTCTATCACAAATATAGGGGCAGCTGTTAGTGGGAGAATTTGCATGAGGGAGATTGTTACTACATCAGAACACATGCAGCCAAACCCAAAAATTGCATCAACAGTAGACAGGAAGAAATTGTGTTTTAAAAAAAAAAAATGCAGATCGAACTGTTTTTGCAAAATTCTGTGGCATTCTGTAGTTGTTCCGTTTAATTAAAGATATGAAAATTCAAGCTTCTTCCTGTGCTACTTGTTTTGCAAAAAGCACTACAGAAATCTATATTAATGTAATACTAAAGTCACACAGTTGAAATAACGGTAAAAAAATACAACAGTAAAGATTCCAGTGGTAGTGTGAACTTAGCCCCATTGCATATCCTGTATATTTTATCGTATACATTTAACAGCATAAACAGAAATATACAAACATACTATATGTAACCTTGTTTCCTTTATATCACATCTAACCATACTGATATAATCTCTTTCATTTACATTCTTTTACCCAGATAGAATTGCTTCACATTTTAGGTATAACCTAAGATTTTAATGTGTCATTACAAGTTTTTCAGAATATTTCAGTATTTGACTCTAGAAAGCCCAGCTCTAGTTTTTCTTTAAACTTTGCCCACATCTGTTGCATCTTGTACAGCAAGAAATAAATTATGCATGAAAGCAAAGTCTATTTTAAGCGAAGTAAAAATCTACTTACCTTTCGACAAATGGTGCACGCTTACTCAGTAGCCTTGTCTCACAGGAGTCCGTTTTTGTGCTTGAAGCGAAGCTTAGCTTCCCCATTTTTGGAGGAGATGGGTCAGGAAGGAGAATTTCTCTGATCAGTCTCCGGGGTTTGTTTGCATGGTGGTATATTTGCCTTCCTTTGGCACACACAATTTTTGTAAAAGTATTTATAAAGTGAAAAGATGGAATTAAAGGATATAAGCTACAAGGGGTAGGAATGGCCATAAAACAGATCCAGACATGGCGAACTCAACAGCCAACTTTAGGTCCTGTACAACTGCATGGTTTTGGTCCTTTAAGGATAATGTATTTCCTTTCTCTCCCCCCCCCCCCCTTTTAGGAGACGTTGATCCAGCAGCAAGTGTCATTTCATTAGGTCCTGTATCTCTGATGTTGTGGATAGTGGAGTCCTCCAGCAATTAAATGAGAGCCGTGGACACATCTCAGCATGTCAGTCTAGAGAGTTCAGAATCGAAACCTGGGACAGGCTGGAGCCGTGGGGAAGAAACACCAGCCTCCACTAAAAACAGAACAAGTGGAAGCTTCCAAGTCATGGCCTACAAAAAAAGCATTTTGTTACAGGAACCGTGTGAGGGTTAATCTTCTCATGAGAATGGAAGTAAATAAATGAGATGGTTAACTTGACCAGTGAGCAGTTCAGTTACAACAAAGAGCAATTAAAAATAAGATGGATTACACTGGAACGGAAAGGGTTTTGATGGCTCGATGTGAGGAAAAACAAAGAGAGTTCTAAACCCAGTGGGAGTTACATTATCTCTGAATCGAGCATTCTGTGGCAGAAGAATATTCTTTTGGGGGCTTCAAGTCTACAGTAGAAAAGTGTAGAGCAAGCAGTAAAATCTTATCGCAACCCTGACATGTAGGATGACAAAATTATGATCAATTACCAAACATCAGATACTCCACAGAGGGAAGGCTTTTGTTTTAACAATAACCTTTTTCTAAAAGGAATAGGTGGGAGGGGGAAAATCAAAGAGAGCCAAGGAGATAAAATTGTCTGTTAAGGTTAAAGACAAAATGTGAAGTTTATTGACACAGTGTTTACCCAAATTGCATAGAACAGCCTGACACCAGCCTAAGAACAGGGATATAGTTGAGCCCATTGTAAGTATCATTGAAAACCAAAATGTGCCAGTCAGCATGACAGAAGGACATCAAGGAGCGGATCCAAATGTTTCGTTGACCTTCACGGGTTGACAAGCCTTTGTGTCTTAAAAAAAAGAAGGGGAAAAAAAAAGTCTGGAAATAAATAGAATTTTTATTTTATTTTTTTTCTAGGTAGAAATGAGGTTTCTTGGTCCGTTTCTGACAATCTGTTATTTATTAGTATAGTTGTGTTTTTTTGTTCGCTTTCAGGTAGGTGTAGTACATTCAGTTAAAGAGCACATCTGTATGCTACTACTTGATTAAATCTTTTTTTCTAGCTCTTTTAAAATTCTTTCTACCACTGGTTTGGTTTTTGCATGTAGATTAAAAAGACTTGTAAAATTGTAACATTTCACACAGAAATGCCGCCCGATCTTCACCAGCTTCAGAAATCTGACCTTTGCCGATGCTGCAATAAAGTGTTGTAATTTAGAATTAGTGTCTGTCTCTCTTTAAGTTCATTTTGAAGTAAATGATGATCTGAAATAATATTAATACATTATGTACTAAATGCCCTGGAGGATATTTCTGGCCAGCATTTCACTTATTTGAGTGTCATAAGGAGTATATGACAGTGTACAAACATGAGACGGTCCCTGCCCCAACAAGCTGACAAACTAGATCAGACACAGATAGTACTGTACAGTCTTCATTGAGACAGCCTGAGTTCCCCCTGGCTGCTGTCTAGGTTCTCTCCTCACTCCTAATCTATTTGTATTAGAGAGAGGCAGATGTATTTCAAATTTTTCACAATTTCTTTATGTGGACAGATTAATAATTTTTCAGATTCTTATATTGACTGAATGCTGTCCCCAGAGTATTGATTACTGTTATATATCAAGTTGGTAAAATATTAACATCTTACTTTCCAAAAGGTACTGGAAAAATTAGTCAGGAGAAGGGCAAGAAAGTTAGACTTTGTAGTGTTAAGATATGAAGAAAGGCTAAAATGAAGATATTACAGGTGGTGCAGGTGCTAAACTTGCCTGTCACTTCCCATGATGAGACCCTTGTTTTCAGTTGCTTATAATTTTGTGAAACTTTCATCATGCAGGCTGGAATTTTCCATTTCAGATATCTGCCTCAGGCTGAATATTGTTGGGAAGTTACAGAAAAAATAGTTCAGACATTTCTGAGAATAAGGTTCGGGAAAATACTTGGTAAGAAATTTCTTAACATGGGCAAAACATCTGGGAGACGCTGTAGTGCCCTCAAGCTTTGAAACAAGGATTTTAAATTGGGAGTTGCTCAAGTATCAGGGACGTGCCTTTTGCTATTTCCCTGAAAAAAAATCATCCGACTCTGGCCAGGTTATAAACCTTTGAAACATCTCAGTTGGCATGTGTTCGGTAGAGTCTTGTTAGAGTTTGGCAGCTAAATTTTGAAAATTGCATCTGTTCTGAGCATGCACCATCTCAGTACGGCAGTAATGGAGCAGGACTTTCTATTGCTCCATCCAGCTGTCTGGGACTGCTGCACTGTCTCTTCTTTGCTCTCAGTGCTCCCCATACTCGTGCCCAGGCAACAATGAGGCAGCCTGATTCAAATCCAGAGCAGTAATGCATGTGGAGGGAGAGAAAGATTCATGGTGAGAAGTAAAGGACTTGAGGGAAAGGGTTTTTTATAAGTAGTGGGGAGGGGGTATGGGCAGGGGTAGAAAACAGCATTGGAAGAAGGGAAGAGAGGCAGGTGCTGGGGGGAGGGATAGATAGAAGCAGAGTGGAGGAAATATGGATAGAAGCCAAGGATGGGCAGGGGGAGGAATTAGGTTGGGGGAGAGGGGCTGTTAAAGGCAAAGGAGGGGTGGAAGCAGAACCAGGAACTGAGGAAGGGTAAAAGCTGATGGGATGGGCAGAAGTCATGCAGGCTAGTGGGCCAGGCGGGGATGAATATGGGCAAGAGCAGGAGAGGGAGGATGAGAGCAGGAGATAGGGACAGGTTGTGGTGAACAGAGGCAGAAGGGTCTGTAAAAACTAGAGTAATCCCAGGTTCTGTAGGGAAATGTGACACTTTTTGGGGTTACTCGAGGTGTCCAGAGCGAATTACTATCTCCTGCTTACAGCAAGAGGGAGCCCTGTCTGTCCTACCAGGGGAAACTCCCCAATGACGGGCAACACAGACTCTCTGGTCTGTGTAAACTGTCATGGGATAAGAGGGACGGTCCTCTCATGGATCAGTAACTGCTTAAAAGATAGGAAACAAAGGTTAGGAGTAAATGGTCAGCTTTCAGAATGGAGGGAGGCAAATAGTGGTGTTCCCCAGGGATCTGTGCTGGGACCAATATTGTTCAACATATTCATAAATAGGGCCCTACCAAATTCACGGGCCATTTTGCTCAATTTCACAGTCATAGGATTTTAAAAATCATGAATGTCATTTCAGGTATTTTAATCTAAAATTTCACAGTGGTGTAACTGCAGCAGTCCTGACCCCAAAAAGGGGTTGTGGGGGTCACAAGGTTATTATAAGGGGGGTCGTAGTACAGCCACCCTTACTTCTGCGCTGCTGCTGGTGGGACACTGCTTTCAGAGCTGGCCTCCTAGCCAGTAGCCGCTGCTCCCCGGTCACCCAGCTCTGAAGGTAACACAGAAGTAAGGATGTGGGTCAGGACCCCCGGTTTGAGAAACGCTGGTCTCCCCCATGGAATCTGTATAGTATAGGGTAAAAGTACACCAAAGACCAGATTTCACAGTCCACCCTGTGTTTTTCACAGACGTGAATTTTGTAGGGCCCTATTCATAAATGATCTAGAAAAAGGAGTAAACAGTGAGGTGGCAAAATTTGCAGATGATACAAAACTACTCACGATAGTTTAAGTCCAAAGCAGACTGTGAAGAGTTACAAAGGGATCTCACAAAACTGGGCGACTGGGCAGCAAAATGGCAGATGAAATTCAGTGTTGATAAATGCAAAGTAATGCACGTTGGAAAACATAATCCCAACTATACATATGAAATGATGGGGTCTCAATTAGCTGTTACCACTCAAGAAAGAGATCTTGGAGTCATGGATAGTTCTCTGAAAACATCCACTCAGTGTGCAGCAGCAGTCAAAAAAGCTAACAATGTTGGAAATCATTAGGAAAGGGATAGAGAAGACAGACAATAACATTGCTTTTATATAAATCTGTGGTGCTCCCACATCTTGAATATGGCATGCAGACGTGATTGCCTCATCTCAAAAAAAGATATATTGGAATTGGAAAAGATACAGAAAAGAGCAACAAAAATGTTAAGGGTTATAGAACAACTTCCATATGAGGAGAGATTAATGAGACTGGGACTCTTCAGCTTGAAAAAGAGATGACTAAGGGGGGATATGACAGAGGTCTACAAAATCATGACTGGTGTGGCAAAAGTAAATAAGTGTTATTTGCTCATAACACAAGAACTAGCAGTCATGAAATGAAATTAATAGGGAGCAGGTTTAAAACAAACTATTCTTTCACACAACACACAAAGGATGTTGTGAAGGCCAAGCCTATAACAGGGTTCAAAAAAGAACTAGATAAGTTCATGGAGGATAGGTCTGTTAATGGCTGTTAGCCAGGATGGGCAGGGATGGTGTCCCTAGCCTCTGTTTGCCAGGGGATGGATCGGTTGATGATTCCCCGTTCTGTACATTCCCTCTGAAGCACCTGGCAGTGGCCACTGTCGAAAAACAGGATAGTGGGCTAGATGGACCACTAGTCTGACCCAGTATAGCCGTTCTTATGTAAACCTGCTCATGACTCATGGAGGGGCAGTACACAGTAGGGTTCAACATGACTTGTTTGTTTGTTTTTTAAAAACATATGTTAAAAGAACTCTAAGGTTGCAAAGTCAAGCGCACAAAAGGTTCCCTTTGGAACTTAAATTCACACCCACTGTGCACATACATTATAATAGTCTTTAATGATTGGGAGAATCTTGAACAATTACCAAACATCCTCGCTAAGGATCTCCGTGGGCAATAGAGTTGTATAACTTCCAGCTTTGACCGTGCCACTTGACGGTAAGTTACAGTTATAACACAATTTGAGTAACGGATTTTTGCTTGATCACTACAAAATTGGAAATTTTGTAACAAGCCATATTCCAAATGTATGTCCAGTGGTAAAGAGCCATTTTTAAAGGTGGTAACTCAGGAAGTGACTTAGTTTGCAGCAAAAGAGATTTAGGTTAAATATTAGGAAAACCAATCTACCTATAAGGGTGGTTAAGCTCTGGAAAAGGCTTCCAAGGAATGTTGTGGAATTGCCATCATTGGAGGTTTTTAAGAACAGGTTAAACACCTGGGATGGTCTAGGGTTACTTGGTCCTGCCGCAGCATGGGAGGATGGACAAGTTGACTACTTCAGGTCTCTTCCAGCCCTGCCTTTCTATGATTTTGTGAAATACAGCTCACCTACAAAACTTGCTTGAACTTCAAGCAGGGCATCTAGCACTTTTAGCTGAGGCAGCTGGAGCACATTGCCCATAGGTCAGGCTTTCCAGAAGCTGGCAGTACCCAGTAGTGTGCCTATACAGAAGCAAGGAAACACTTTGAGCTACAGTTACTGATAGGTAAATGCTCTTATGCTGGAACAGTGTATTTCTGTCACATTTCTCACTTGAGTACACATCCCTCTAGGGTGCTGAGGTTCAGTCTTACCATGTCACCATTTCATTAGCTCTCTGATCCTTCAGCAAGAAGAAATCCAAATCTGCTACTTCTAATATAGTCAAAGAAAAAAAGTTTTAATGATGTTTTTAATGCATCGCAAAGGTGCAGCCCCACCCCTTTTTGCAGCTTAACCTGTAATATAATTTCCCTTTAAAACAGCGATAACTTCACTCTCATAGCAACACAGTCAGCAGTTAGTGAGGAGCTGTCATTTCAGGCTCCACTGGTTCATTGCTGCAATGTTCTGTTTAATTAAAATGGGAAAGTGCGTGGCTTCGTAATAAAGTTAGTGCTGCTGAAAGGTGCTGAACTGACAGCCCTGGGGAATGAAGTCTGGTTTATTTCCACTGCAGGGGCAGTGATACGCAACTTCTCCAGGCTGCCCCATCCAAGGACCTCAGCTGTGAGCTGGAGGGGAGGCATCATTTCCAAGGGTGAGTGATTAATCCTCCACACCCATTCAATTCGGAGCACCTCTGAAGTTGCCAACAAGGAGTGAACATTACTTGTACCTGTAATGGTATTAGTGATGAGGACCCCTGGGACCGCAAAATTCCTTATAGATGGGTCACTGAACAGTCATCACCTATGTCTGGTAATTGCTTACACAGTCACTGTACTTCCATCAGTTTTGAAGATAGAGCTAAATAAAAAGCTTGGTTGATGGATATACTTACTACATACTGTCCATAGCAAGTGACACCACTTTCTTAAGATTCCCCACCACACCCTTTGAAACACTGAAAGTGTACACTGAGTAAGTGAATGAATAATCAAAACAATGTGAAACCAAAACTTCTCCTTGATGAGGAATATTCTCTACATATCTTGCATTTTCCTTTGAACAACTGGCATCCTTAAATTGTTCACAGATATTTCCTCCACCCTTCAAGAAACACTCATCTGAGATGACACTTCACTGTTGTCTCCCAGCCAGTTGACGCTAAATATACATTTCTAACCACATTGTGTAGTTCTGAACCTATAAATAGGAAGCTATTTGCGAAGATATCAAAAAAGTGGGCATTCATGTCAAAACATTTAGTCATATTGTTTGAATTGTGAACTTTAAAAATACCGAGCCCATACTATAGGGGAAAATGTGGTGACTTAAAAAAGACATTTATTATTCAGCTGTGATTGAAGAGTATTTTTTAATTCAAAACCAACCTTGCTTTTCCCTCCCTTAAGTGAGTCAAGGAGCAATGAATGGGGAAAAAACCTTGTACGACAAAGAAGAATGGAAGGTGTTACTGTTCATGAAATACTTTGTTCTGTTACATTACTTGTAGGAAAGGTATGTCTGTCATGTCCCTGAGTTGTCTTTATTTTTTAGTACTGGAGAAAAGTAGTGGGTTGCCTGCCCTTCAGCTTGAAATCTTCCCTCTACAGAATGGGTCAAAACATTTGGCAAACGTAATACGTCTTTCCACATCATTTCTCCTAATGTCTCGACATTAGCCTCATAGGGCCACCTCAATGCTGCATTTACATCACTAACAGATTTTGTAGCCCTAATTCACCACCAGTGGAAGCTGTAGAGTCAGCGTGGCTCAGATGTTGTCTATCATTGTGCAATCAACCATCCGCAGCAGCTGTCTGACTGACCTGGTTATAACAATCACAGCGTTTTTCATGTGGCCGTCTCAATTGCCGCAGAATTTAGGATGTTGTTTTCAACAACTATATGTCTAGCCCTTATAATTGTGATGGTAATAGTCTGAGTGCGAATGAATGTAGTGCTATCTCCATGACAGCCTTCAACAATTTTTTAGGCTCTGTCTACACTACACAGCTTGCTGTGTTGCCATAGCACTGCTGCTAAAAGTCGCACCGTGTAGCTGCTGGTTGTTGGCTCTCCTGCCAACAAAAAACTTCCACCCCCAACGAGCAGTGTCTGCGTTGTCAGCGGGAGACAACGTGCTGCCGGCAAAGTGCTGTTCATGCTGGCGCTTGTTATCGGCAAAACTTTTGTCTTTCGGGGGCGGCGGGGGGTTAACACCTCTGAAAGACAAACGTTTTGTAGCTCAATTGCCAGTGTAGACATAGCCTTAGAAGGGTTAACTGTTTCCATCCATCTCACTGGGGCCATTAAAGTCTAATGACAATTGAAGTGTCGCTGTTAATTAGAGAGAAAAAGTGGGGGAGGTAATAGCTTTTTATTTTACCTCACCCACTTTGTCTCTAAAGGGCTTATCTTCACGTACAGCTCTAGAGTGGCACAGCTTCTCCTCTTGGTGTAGTTAATCCACCTCCCCGAGAGGCGGCCGCTATGTCGGCGGGAGAAGCTCTCCTGTCAACAAAGCGCTGTCTACACCGGAGGTTAGGTCAGTGTAACTACATCGCTCAGGGGTGTGGATTTTTCACACCTCTGAGCATCATAGTTAAAGGTCTATAGGTCTGTAGTGTAGACCTGGCCTAATAGCCTAGGACCAACACGGCTATAACTCACTGCATACAATTTTGTTTTGTTTTAGGAGAAACATTTATTTAGAGCTTGTCTACAGGAGAAAGTTTTACTAGTTATACCAGTATAACCACTGACACACCTTCCTACCTCCCCCTGCCTCTTATTCTGGTATTAAAGTAGCTTTTTAAGTTTCACATAAGCCAAGTCTACACTATAAACTTTTGCCAGTATAATAGTGTGGGTTAGGGGGTGTGAATTTTTATGACATTTTTATACCAGCAAAAGTCATAGTGTAGACGCGGTTATACAGGCAAAAGTGCTTTTGCTAGCTTATTTTGCTTGGGGTACTGACATAAGAAAGCATATTTTTGCTGGGAGAAGCTGCATCTACATGAAACTGGCTAAACCTTTTCTAGTGTAGACTAACCCTTAGACCCCTTCTCAAGTGACAAGCTGGAAGAACGCGTTCCAGTGTTACCTTCCTAAAGATATGTCTGCACTGCGCTGCAACCATGGGTTAGTGGGACAGGAGTCAGACAGCTGACCTGTGTTATGGATCCCAGGACTTGCATGTCTATACTGTGTTTGAACCCTATGACATTAAGATTTTTCTAACCTGTGCTCGAACTTAGGGCTCTGGCATCCACACTGCGGTGCGCAGACTTGAGTCCAAGTAACCATATCCCGGAGTCCCTAGCATCGCCACCACTACTACTGAAATGTGGTTGCTCTAGCCCTAGGACCACGGTGCAATGTGGGGAAAATTTACTGCCTGCCCTGCACATTCCAGGTTTGCTCTCCATTGCAAACCCAGGAGGCTCTCTGATGATGTGCTTGCAGAGCGGTGATCAGAAAAGAATGGGTTAACGCTGACCTGAGCTGCTGCTGTTTGCTGGGGTGGGATGGGGGGCTTCTGTTTTCAATAGAGTGGATTGTAGATTGTTGGGATAGAGAGGATGAAGGAAGTTGTCCCATGGAATTGTGGGATACTTCCTAATGACTCCCGGGACCTGAGTCAAGCTGGGCTGTGGCCACACTGCAAAGCAATAGGGCTCAGACCCTGGGTCCCAGCTTGACTCAAGCTCAGAACCTCCAGCCCTGCAGGGTCCTGGGACCCTGAGTTAATGCAACTGCAATGTAGATGCAAGAGAGGGGGTTAACCTTGAGCCTGGGCTCAAGCATGGGCTTACTTTGCAGTGTAGACATACCCTAAGGGTGGGGGCAGTCAAATATAACCTGCCCTTCCCACTTACTTGTGGAATCTTTACTCAAACCACAAACTTTTCTTTAAAATATTGCTTTGTACTTTATATCTGAGGAACTTTCTACATATTCATTACCAACTTTCCTGTGAGGAGAGTGTTATTTTCAGTTTTACACATGGAGAAACTGAGGGGCCCTGTTGCTGATGATTTCTGATGATAGTGGATGAAAACTTTCTGTAACTATGCTGAAAATAGCTTTCTTGAGATTTAGGCCAGCTCTATATGAGAAACGTTTGCTGGTCTAGTAATGGTACTTAGGGATATGATTGCATTTTTGCAACATTTTTATATCAGCAAAAGCCCAATGCTTTTGCTGGTATTGCTCATTTCAGTCAGGGAAAGCTTTATCCCTTTATCCCAAAAGCTTGTCTATACTACAGATCCATGTCTGGCAGGGGAGGAGGAGTTGATTTTTTTCACACTCCAAGCCAACATAGCCATACTGGCAAAGCTTTGTAGTGTAGACTGGGCCCTAATGTAGTCTTGGCTTTAGTAGACTTTGTCCAAGATTTACATGACCCAGTCAGTTCCTGTCCATATTATGCATTACACACAGAATACTACACATTCTAATCCTGTTGCCACTGGATCCCTCTGGATATATAGGCAAGTGACAATCCAGAATTTCTTCAGCTTGTTAATGGACTTTCACTCCTCTTTATCTTGAAGTTTCATTCTTTCTAATCAAGGTCCAATGTGCTAATTGCTTTGGAATGCAGCTTTTGTCACTTATCTGGCAAGCAGCATTCCAAGTGTATTACGAAGGCCTATTTCTATATAGCTTTCCGCCTTATCTCTGGAGTGGATTTCCCTAATGTGGACAGGGCCTAAGGACTCATCTACACAGAGGAAATTATTGGCATAATTATACCAGTATAATTACACCGGTATAATTATGCCAGTAGATTTTTCTGTGTAAAGAAGCCCTGAGACCAGAGGTGAAAGTAAGCCGGTACGCCCTGGTATGGTGTTCCGGCAAGAGCCGGTGTGCTGTAGCAGGGTGGATCGGCTTCCCCAAGGCACAATTTAAAGGGCCTGTGGCTCCCAGCAGCGGCTGGAGCTCCCGGCCCTTTAAATTGCTGCCAGAGCCCCGCTGCCGGAGCCCTGGGGTAGCGGCGGTGGGGCTGGGGCGGTGATTTAAAGGGCTCGGGGCAGTAGGGGCGGCCGAGCCCTGGGCTGTTAAAATTGTCCCTGGAGCCTCGCCACCACTTCCCCAGGGCTCCAGCAGGCTTCAGGGACGATTTAAAGAGCCCGGGGCAGTAGTGGCGGCCGGAGCCCTGCTGCCGGAGCCCTGGGGAAGCGGTGGTGGGCCTCTGGGGACGATTTAAAGGGCCCAGGGCTCCGGCCGCCACTACAACCCAGGGCCCTTTAAACCACTACCAGAGGCCCCGGCTGCCGCTGTTACCCTGGGGCGGGGGAAGGAGGCACTTGCCAGTACTGGGTGGGCCGGGGCTGGCTCTGACCTCCCCAGCCCCGCCCCTTCCAGGGGCCAGAGCTGGCCCCAGCCCAGCCCTGTACCGGTAAGTCCCTAGACTTACTTTCACCCCTGCCTGAGACCAAAATTTTCAAGGGTTCACCCAGGCCTCAATTCCGTAATGTGTAGAGTAGGCAGATTGTTGTGCCCACGCAGAGTCCCATTGACATCTGTGAGGCTCTGTGTGGATGGAGCAGTCAGCCCGATGTTACAGATTGGCCTAGTAGCAGATGCTTCAGTTTTGGGTGCCCAACTTTGGACACCTCAGACCTAACTTTCAGAGGTGCTAAGCACTTGCATCGCCCTTTGATTTCACTTCACCACAGGTAAAAAGTAACCAAAACATCTGCTTTAATCACTTCTGATTTTGCATTGTCTTAGCACCGTCCCGTCCCCCCCAATCTCCACCAGGCAAAAGGGAAAGTCAATATGAATTGACAACTAACTTTGGTTTCCCAGCACTCTCCATAGACTCACATTCCGGGCTGGCATTCTGCACTGTTCACATGGGCCTCCCCTTCGGGTTATGTAATCACCGATTAGTCACGTAAAGCATTCATTCTCGTCAGTGTGAGTTGGCCTTGTTTCATCTCCAAGAAAAAAAAAAAGAGCAACAAAAATGTGGCCACGCGAGTTATCACATAATTGCACCAGTGTCTGACTATGACTCAACAACAAAGCCTGGAGAAAATAACTCGGCAGGCTTGGTCTACCAGCAGGGCTCTTCATTCCTGAGCTCCCATTGTTTGAAATTCAGCACTGCTGGTTCCCACCCCCATCCCCACCCTCTCCTGCTGGACTTCCTGTAACATTCCATTGACGTCTCAGGACATACCGGGTACCTAGTACGTTCAGCAATACGGCAGGTGTATTCTACCTCGACCTCCCTGAAAAAGTTTAGCAGGGGGCAGGCAGCCAAATGGCTTAGTTGGTGACATCTGTGAATGAAAAATGTGTTTGTGGCTACATTCATTGCGTTTTATGCTCTCTCGTGGCAAAGGGATTGTGAACTTGTAACTAAACTACCCCATCTGAACGGCAATGTGTAAAATGACGCAGGAATATTCCACTGGGCCTTGCAAATCTTTGAGGAACAAAATCCATTTCCTATACTCGCGCTAATGTCTTGTTGCAGCTCATGAAGCGCTGGGTGGATCATTGGTATTGAGCTGCAAAACCACACTCATCTTTTGTAAGAACCAATGTAGAAAAAAAATGGAAGTGTCTTTATACTGTTTTGCATTCTTTCCTGCATATGCATGGAAATGATTTAGATAGACTGATCATTCTTTTTCTTTCTAGGCCCGAAATCGTGACCCCAGTGAAGTCAATCCGAAAACTATTATTGACTTCAATGCGCCATGATTTCACCCATGATATAAGGTGATCACTATATGCCACCATTTTATCCTAGGAGCACTTTATAGGCAATACTTATGCAGCTTCGTAACATACTTGGGAGGTACGTAAAGGAGCAGAAAGAATCACATTACCCACCATGAAATGCAGCCACTTCTGATGTGGAAGATGGCAACTGTTTTGAATGCAAAGCAGTTGTACCTCTCATGTGTCCATGTCCCAAAGCTTCTTAAGTACGTTGTTGTAATATATCATCTCACATTTAATAGAATACAGGTTAATAAAGGTTGGATAAAGGGCAGAAAGTAATCTGTGGAAAAAACTTCATACATCAACTAATAAAGCATTTGTCCAGCGTCCTTCAGACAATGTGTTTGGCTCTACTATTAACTTAATCTGTCCGTCATAATTATATACAGCTTGTATCACAGTAGCCTCTAAATGGTTATTGATCTGAACTGAATCCTAGAGAGAACTGATGGAACAGAACCCCTGGTTAATCAGGTTGGCCAACGTGCACTTTATGGAGTTTTCAGCTTTTCTCTTTTCTCTGCTATAGGAAACTCTGCTTTGTGGGAGGAGAGGGATAGATTCCCCCCTTCCCCCCCCGCCCTTCTGTACCATTCTGGTGGGAAAGCTTTTTCCAAAAGGAATGACTTGCAGCTAAATTGGTCAGACTGGGTTATTTAAATCACCTTTGGAAATTCAGTCAGGGTGTTCCAAGAATATTTTTTAGTTTCTAGTATCTCCTGCAGCAGTTTCTTTTCTCCGTCAGAAAGATTATGCACGTGAATCTATGACTTGGCTTTTGTGACCACAAACTCTCCCATGCTACAGGGGCCAGGTGGGTGACACATGCCTTGGCCTATTAGTGATAATCATTAGCATTTGGTTTTAACTGAATTAAAAACAAAAACGCCTCTTGTGCATAACTGACATATAAAAAAATAGTGGAGTGAGTTACCCATATCACCTGTAATGTGATACTTACAACAAGGGGAATTTTCTCCTCTCTCTCTCATGATGTCTGAAGCAAAGCCCATGAATTTATTCCTAGGGTATACAGTATCAACACGTACTCTTCACTCCACAGAACATATTCCAAGCTCAGTCTCACTAGAAAATCTCTCCTATCATAAATGGCAAATTAAACCTAATCAGGTTTAAACCCATTTAGGAAGACAGGAAATATCCAGATATAATTAAATTTGTCAGAAAGCCTAAGGACCATGCTGATGATCCAGTTTTCTTCCTCCCTGCCCTGGCAGCAACTTGTGTATTGGAAATAGAAATGTGCTGACAACTATTTCCTAATAATTTCCCTCTTGCTGTGACAGCTTCTATGAAATACTCCTGTTCCTTTCTGTCTCATTCCACTTCAGAAACATCAGGTGGTTTATCTGCATTGCCCAATCAGGATAAACAACTCACTCCTTTGATAGCCTGGTCACATGGGAGCCCAAATTTTCAGGTTGCTGTTTCCTCCTAAGCAGGCAGTAAATAATAAAGGTTAGAGAGAGTTAAATATTAGAGAGAAAGGATAGTCCAGTGTTAAGGGACTTGGGAGACCACAGTTCAGCTCTGTTCCACAGACTTCCTATGGGTCCTTCGGCAAGCCACTTTCTACCTTAGGTCCCCATAGGCCTCAATTTTCCATCTGTAAAATGGGGCTAACAGCACTGCCTGGCCTACCAGGGTTGTTGCATATAAATGCATTAAGGATTGTGAGGTGCTCAGATACTAAGTAATAGGGAGCCATATAAGCAGCTTAGTTAAATAAAACTTACAAAAGTGTCTACTTTATGAGGTTCTCAAAGTACTTTAGAACATAACTTCAGCCACCCAAAGCCTTAGGTAGGAAACAAAGTATCTCCATTTTACAGATGGGGAAACTGAGGCATGGAGTGGTTAAGTGACTTGCCCAAAGTTGCACAGGAAATCAGTGGCAGAGCTGAGAGCAGGGCTAGGACTGTATTAGCCCATGCTGTCACTGTACTTAGGGAAAACCATCATTCAGTTAGATTTGATGTCCTGACCTGCTGTTATAGCCCCATTGGCTTCTTGCAAGAAGTTGATGTCTCTAAAATGAGAGGATGAGACAAACTAAGAAAAATAATGCCCTCTTATTTCATGCCTCCTATGTTGTTGATGTGTACTTCAGTGTCATTCATTCCGGGGTGGGTCATGCCATTTGAAGGTCAGCAGAGCATGTTAGCCCCCTGGAGGGCAAACACAAGTGCTTGTGGGACCCACAAATTGTGTGGTGGCGGAGTTGCTAAACTGAGGCCTCCTTAGGAACAATGGGAGCACTGTATTACGTGTGGGAATCAGAAGGTAAGAGCCTGGGAGGAATCAGTGGGGAGGGTACCACTGAAATGAACTGTGGCCTAACAAGCTTCTAGCTTGTCAATATTCCAGCTAAATTGAGATGTTCGATAACAGCATGTGGTGTCTTGGTGTTGCTTGCTGCCTGCATGGGTAGAAACTGGCACTCACTGATTGATCAAATCCAGAGGCCAATCTTCACAAATCAAATACAGACATGCTTTTAGTGGGGATCTTATATTCTTCTGATGTGGGCCATGCACGTACCCAGTACTAGATGGATTCAGAATTTACTTTCAAATGGGACTTACCCCCACTAAAAAATACCCTTTGTAACATATATTGAGCCTAGCAAGACTAGGTGGGTGAGGTAATATATTTTATTGGATCCACTTCTGCTGGTAAAAGAGACAAGCTTTCAAGCTTACACAGAGTTGGAGAAAAGCTCTGTGTAAGCTTGTAACGCTTGTCTCTGGCACCAACAGAAGTGGGTCCACTAAAAGATATTACCTCATCCACCTTTTCTCTCTAATATCCTGGGGCCACCATAGCTACAACAACACCGCAAACATACATTGGTCGGACACTAATTGTAGGTCCTCAGTAGACCAGTGCTGTTGTGTCTGTGTAAGCCTGTTCTGTTACCTCAAAAAGTTAAGGTATGAGCACCACTTGACCTTCATCACAGCAAGGACAGAAACAAAACCCGTGGGCCACGGTAAGTGCTCCCTTCACATACTCATGGGTGGCAGGTGAACCGCCCTTCCAGGGAGGTTAGCCCCAGGCCTGGCCCAGCTGCTTCTGTCCAAGACCCCCACAGCCCCGCGGCCGGGGAGCCCTGGCCCACCCGCATCAGCTGCCTCACTGCAGCTGCGCGCCGGCTGGCCCAAGCAGCAGCACCGAGCCGCCCTGGGCAGCCCCTGGCCGCCAGATGGAGCAGAGCGCCCACTGGTTTCAGAAGGGAGGGGGAGCGAGGCTGTGTTGTGGCTATTTCAAAACCTACAGTTAACCTTGGTATAGCACATACCAGGGATAGGAAAGTGAAGCTGGCTGCTCTGTCTAGGCCACCAACCAGGCTCTTACTACTCACAGCATCTGTTTAATCCTCAGCCACCACAGGCTCCTTTCTGCTGCTCTTTATTTTATAGGTAGTAAGTAGGAGGAGGTAGCTGTGATCTGATGGAAAGTCTGAAGACTGGGGCGTAACTGCTGGTCCTATTACCAAAAATAACCTTTCCTTCCAGTTCCCTAGAGGTAAGCACACATCTGACAATTCAGTGAATGTTACCCTGGGGCATGCCAGCTGCTGCCTAGGGAAGGCACTTCCTATTTCGGGAGGGGTCACCCTGAGCACGGATGGGAGAGCCCAGTTCTGAGAAATGCTTGACGAATTCCAAGAGGGCATGCACATGAAAGATGAGATGGTGTTCTGTTTGGCAGGCCCTGGGTCTGAAACCCTCAATGTGAAGAGAGACCCGCCTTACACCAGGGGAAAGAAGGAGAAACTATTCCTATTGGGAGCCAGTTCTGTGATGAAAACACACTAGCACCTATGACTAATCATAGTGTAGGAAATGCTTTAAAAATGAGGCTTTGTCAAGAGTATTAAACAAAGGGCCAAATTCACAGGGGATGTGTGAGGAAATGTAAATTAGACACTCTTGCACTCAGACTTTTTTTAACCAAAATAGTTAAATTAGCACAACCTGGAGAGTGGAGGAATAAGCTATGCCAGTGTGAAATTATACAAACACTAGCTTGACAAGCCCTGAGTAAGTTGGTCTGTCTAAAGTTTAAACAGGTGTAAGTTAAATACTAAGAAGGTGGACATTGTGGCACACTTTAATGCACACTTCCTTGCTGTACTCCTTTTTCCTGTCCGAGGCTCATCAACTTAGGCCTGGGCTAATTGCTATGTCAGTCAGCGGTGTGAAGAAACCCACACTTCCTAGTGACATAGCTATGCCAACAAACCCCCAGCTGTAGGAAGAGAGCTTCTTCTGGCATAGCTAACATCACATGGAAAGGGGGGTATTACTTCACTGGCAGAATACCACCTTCTTTCATTGGCGTATGCTGCATCTACATTAAGGGGCTATGCCACCATAGGCTCTGTAGTGTAGACATAGCCTTTGACTCTGACCCTTATAAGGCCTTGTCTACACTGGATGTTTAGTCTCAGTGTAGTTGCACCATTGCAACCTCCTAGCACAGACAAGATTTACATCTGTGCATCGTGATCTATGTGGTTCTAAACAGGGTAAGCTGGACTGGTGCCAATAGTGCTGTACCAGTGTAAACAGCGCCTGTGCTAATGGTTGGCACTAATGCAGCTGCAGCCAGGACTAGAATCCCAACACAGAAAATGTGGACCAAATTCAGAGTTAATGGGTAAGGTGAGGCTGTAAGATGCACATTGGTAAGAGGGAGTGAGTCTAAGGTATTGTAACATACACATTTGGTCTGGCAGAAAGCGTTAAATTACCTCAATCTAGACGCTTTGCTGAACTTGTCCCACAATTTCACATCCCCTACCAACCTATCCCTTCTTTTATAAGCAATTACGTTCAGCACCAAACCACACGTATGGGGTTAGGCTATAAGTCACGAAAAACACAAGGTGTTAGCAAGCCGGGGATGGTGCTGCAGCATGAAATATACTTGAGGATTCCAAAACTAAAAGCTTTTTTTGTAGATGTCGCCAGGGCAGGGCATGAGCAATGGCTCAAAGCAGTTCTTTAGTGCTTCTGACACTTGCTACTCTGTTTGATCTGGGGTAGTGTACTTTCCATGATAGCCTTGTTCTTTTTCTGCCAACAATAATGATGACTTTAATGAGCCAGCCAAGGAATGTGTTTTGCAATTTCTACCTGGGCGAATTCAGTTATGAAACATTTCCAGTTCATCTAGGAGCGCTGCAAATTACAGTCATGCTGTTTGTGCTTCTAGCATCAGAGAGCATCAGACAGGGTTGCTGTGTTGAAAATATCTTCTGCATTTCATTCCTCCTAGAGGGCGAGTGAGGGAAATTCTCAGTGTAGAAAGAAGTTGTGTGTTGTTAAGATAGGAAGACCCCAGTGTATGTGGCTTTCTCTGTCGCCAGTACTGAGGGACTTCATGCGTGTACAACAATCATATAGGCAGTTAAGGCCATTTAAACTTATTCCTGCTCTGTTTTACCAGGCTCACCTGAGGCTGGGACCATATCTAAGGCCATTTGTGTACAGCACTATAAACATGCATGGTGTTTAGAGCCCCTGATCCTGTAATGAGTTCTGTGCAGGTCGACACCCTGAGGTGCAGAGTCCATTAAAATTAATGGGGCTCAGTTGGAGATGCACCCTGCAGGGAATTCATTGCAAGCGCAGAATGAGAGAGAATAAAATTAGTGACAGAGCAATCTCCTGCCTGCCACGTTCTTTCATGGTATACATGATTTCTGTACTTGGCTGCTCTCTTGCTCATAATCAAATCTACCATCTTGATACTATTTATAGGGTATGGTGGGAATAAAATGTTTCAAAGGATGCTGATTAAGCCTCAGTGTGGTCAAACAATACACAGTGTGTGTGAAATTGAGTCATACTCTTTGTCAGTACATTATACAATGCAGTCTGCAAAGGAGTGTCATGGTCGCACTGTTCAAAGGTTTTGTTCCATATACGTTCTACATTAATTGCATAACATGAATGTGAACTCCCTTGCTTGAGACATTAAAAACTAATCTGCATATATTCAGTGGCAGATTAACGCACAGGCCCATGGGGCCCTGGCCAATTTGGGGTTCCCCCACAGGAGCACTGGAGCCTGTATAGAAGTGGGGGGGCCACCGATGCCGGAAATGTAGCCCTGTGTTCCAGGCCAGGTAGGAAGCTGGAGCTGGGCTGTGGTAAAAGCCGCTCAGAGAGCCTGGGCCACTGTGGGGAGCCCCAGACCCACCACCTGCCCTAGGTGAGGGGGCTGGGATGCCTGAGATCAGCCCCTGGCATGTGTTCCCTCCCCCACCCCTGGGGCGCTCTGCCCAGAGCTGGTCCGTGCATAGGTGTAGATTTGGGGGGCGGGGGCATTGCTCTTTTTCAAGTGGCCGCAGGGCAGGTCTGGCAGTGGCGGGGTCCTGGGTGGAGGAGTGGGGCTGGTCTCCCTGGTGTCACCAACCCCCACACCATGTCTGCGCCTGGCCCTGGCCCCTTTGCCTGGATAAGGCCCCCAGGGCTCGTGCAGAGCCACCCCAGGTGGGTAGCGCAGGTGCTGGCCGGTTGTGGGCAGTGGGAGCTGGGGCACTGTCCAGCAGAGCCTGCACTGCGGGGAGCCTTGCTATGGGCCAACTCAGGGCACATCCCACTCCAGCGGGTCAGGGTGGCCACGCTTGGGCAAAGGGGTAACTGAAGGGCTTGGGCTCCCCTGTTGAGCCCGCTCATCCCCTCCTCACATCACCAGCAGCTCAGGTACCACTCCAGGCAGGGGGAGCGAGCCAATGAGCCAGGGGAACCAGCTTCAGAACATGCATCTGTGTGTGCACAGGCCTGCCTCACCATGCGCCCCGGCCCCCGGCCAAATATAGCAGTGAAACTACACCTATGGGTCTGGGGCTACCCACAGTGGCCCAGGCTCCCTGGGTGGCTCTTACCATGGCCCAACTTCTGGTCTGGCTGGGGGCAGGGCCTGGGGGAAGGGAAGGAGAAGGGGGCAGGGCCCCACAGTAAGAGGTGTTTGTGGGGGCCCAAATGTTCTTTGGGCCCAGGACCCCAATAAATCGTAATCTGCCGCTGCATACGCTACTAAAAAGAGTGCAGGGACTAGGCCGGGGTGGCAGGTTTGTATAATTTTTGGTGATGCCCAGAATGGGTCCAAGGCCCCCCACCCCTGACTTGTAAGATATATAGATATATATATATTAATAACGTAAAAATGGACTTGAAACAGTAAGCGTTTAACAGTTTCCCTATACTCCACAATGTGGGTGGTGGGATGGGGCGGGGGCTGTGGGGTGGGGCTGGGGATGAGGGGTTCAGGATGGTGCGCAGGGCTGGGGCAGAGGGTTGGGATGCGGGGTGTGTGTGTGTGAGGGCTCTGGCTGGGGGTGTGGGCTCTGGGATGGGGCTGAGGATGAGGCCTTTGGGGTGCAGGCAGGTGTGGGGCCAGAGAGGAGGACCCCCCCCGGTAGCACACTCACCCCGCACCACTGTCACTACACGTGCTCCTAGGGCCCCTCTTAGGTCCAGGGGGTTACACTTCCCCAGAGCAAGAAATCCTCATTCAAAAAACAAGAAAGACAAGAGTTCAGAGGGAAAACTGACAATCAAGAAACTTTTCCCCACCCTCAACTCCGCAGAGAGATTACGGGGAATGGGGGAGAGAGACTTCACCCAGGGAGACAGAGAGGAAAGAAGCTGGCTCAATTCGGGGGGGGGGGGCGCGATGCAGCGTTGTTGTTTGCAGCACACCAAAACAGCCCGCTTTTCTACCCAAGTGCAGATGGGGAGGAGGAAGCGTTGGGGGCAATTGGCGTGCCCTGGCTACAGCCACAAAGAAGGGAAACTAGCAAAAGAAAAGCGGAAGCGAGGAAGGAAGGAAAAAGCCCAAAGCAGGCTGAGCAGCCAACCAGGGCTCCCTGAGCTGCTGCAGTCACTCACTCACTCACTCCTCTGACCCTCCACCCAAACCCCTCAGCAGCGGCTGGCGAGGGAGCACAGCACGGCGAGGCAGGGCTGTCGCCCGCTGCCCCAGGCCCAAGCCGAGACACTTGGGGGAGGTGCACGGGGCAGCAGGCGGGCCGGGGGAGAGACCCAGCCCCAAACATTGGTGGAGCCGGGCCTCCGGACCCTGACTATTGCTGGAGCACGGGCACCATGGGCTCATATAACTTGCCGCCCCTTGCTTGGTTGGTAAAATGGGTCTGATAACCACCTGTGTTGTTCCCATCCTTCACTGCCTCCGTTAATTGAGGGTCTAAGGCAATACTTGAAGGCAATACTTTAATTCCCATTGGCCACAGGGGTGCAGGCTGGAGCCATTACACCATAGCAGCACTGTGCATGACTCTTCATGGGTCCCCGCCCCCTCCCCCCACAAAAATGCAGGTCCTTGTCTGGAGTTGCTTTCGCTGTGAAGTCAACATAAGCAAAGTGGGACAGGGTAGGAGCGCAAGTACATGTCACTGCTGAAATCCTTATTATGGCTATAATGCGCTGCTTTCTCTCTGCATTTCTTTACTATGCTAGGGTGTGTTTGAAATGACAACTGGGGTGGAAGTCAGCCATGGAGGACTCAGTCTAGTGAGGAAGATCATTTGGATCATACTGATATAAAGAGCGTAGAGCTCAAAATTACCCTAGGCAGTTGTTATAAAGCAGCATAAGTGCCCTGGAGTTCAGTGGGGCTCTGGTAGTTGCAACAGCTGAATGCCCAGCTCATAATTTCCTTGATATTTGTCTGCTAGGGATGAGAGAAGGAGGAAGCTAGTCCCACCGATTGTTGCTGTTTGTTTTTCTCAGTATCTATCCTGCCATTGAATTTTTCTACTTTAAATGAAAAGTCACTTTTTCCCCATGGGCTGACAACTGCTTCGCTAGGAAGAAGCAAACGTGATTAATTGATTTCTGTAAGCGCTCTCTTTTGGGAAGGTGTGGGAGGGAAGAGTTGACATGAGAGAACATGATTTTTTTTATGGCAGATACTCACTGTTGGTGCCCTTTTTGACCCAAACACCTATGCAAATTTCAGGGCCTGAGGGATATTTCAGCTGGAAGTAGACATAGATGGAAGCTGGTATGCAGCATAACTTGAATGCCAGCTTGTTGGTTGTAAGTTCCTTATGAAGTAGGATCACGAATTTTGGTTAGAGGTATTCCTGGAGGTTTCATCACATGACAATTTTTAATTAAAGAGTAATCTTTAATTCCTGAAGACTCCAAGACAATCCTGGAGCAGTGGCAACCTTGTAAAGTCCTGCTCATCTGAGCACACAAGGAACCAAGAACAAAATAAGCCATTTAAACTAACAGCCCCAGGGCTCATTAGCAAACAGATCCGAAAGCTCTCTCTCGCAAGCTTTGCCAGGGTCACGCTGTGCTCAAAGGCTAGTGCTTGGCTTTCTTGCCTCTGTCACTTTCTCTGGGTGTGTTTGCTCTCTTTCTCATAACACCCCGTTCTTGGTCACAGTACCCATAGGAAGCCCCCACCCCCTTGGTCCTAGTTTCTGGGCAGACTCTACTAGACTCTATGTGTGTGCACGCACCCATGGGTGCATCCATTTAACTATCTTAAATGAAGGGCATGTTCACCTCTCAATTTGAGCCATGTTTTAACTCAACCCCAACAAGATTTCATCCAGCTCATAACAGTAAATTTCATCTGTGCACCAGAAAGATCAGGCTATAATGCCACTCTCAGCTGAAAATTAAGGTAGGAATCTTTATCAACTTTCAGTGCCCACAGAACTCTGAGCTGCTGCTGTTGACAACAGCCCAGTGCCCCTAGTGAATTAGATACAACGGTGCTGGGAAAGGGAGGTGAGGTAAAGAGAATTAACACGGAGATGGGCTAGTACTCAACATTAAAACTAAGCTCTGATTTAAAATGGTTCAAGAAAAAATGTCAATGATTTGGGCAAAAAAAAGTGTATTTAAACGGGTCATAAAGTGACAGTAGATTGTGGAAAAATGATGTCTTCATTCATGCTTCATCAGCCACTAGTTCCCAAACACGGTCGTTAAATATGGACTCACAGCTGCATCCATGCCACTGTAGTGTTTCTAGCGTAGACATAGAATAGCCAGGTTGGAAGGGATCTCAAGAGGTCATCTAGTCCAACCCCCTGCTAAAGCAGGGCCAACCCTAACTAAATCATCCCAGCCAGGGCTTTGTCAAGCCTGACCTTAAAAACCTCTAAGGAAGGAGATTCCATGGCCGCTGTAGGTAACCCATTCCAGTGCTTCACCACCCTCCTAGTGAAAACGTTTTTCCTAACATCCAATCTAAACCTCCCACACTGCAACTGGAGACCATTACTCCTTGTTCTGTCATCTGCTACCACTGAGAACAGTCTAGATCCATCCTCTTTGGAGACCTCCTTTCAGGTAGTTGAAAGCAGCTATCAAATCCCCCCCCCATTCTTCTCTTCTGCAGACTAAACAGTCCCAGTTCCCTCAGCCTCTCCTCATAAGTCATGTGTTCCAGTCCCCTAATCATTTTTGTTGCCCTTCGCTGGACTCTTTCCAATTTATCCACATCCTTCTTGTAGTGTGGGGCCCAAAACTGGACACAGTACTCCAGATGAGGCCTCACCAATGTCAAATAGAGGGGGACGAGCACGTCCCTCAATTAACTCGACATAGCCTGAGTTAAACTGATGCTAGTTATAAAGCCCCATGACGCTGCTGGAGCATAAAGGGGGAGTTAGGCCTTGTCAACATACAAAAGTTGTATCACTGTAATGAAGCTTATAGCAGTAGAGCTATTCCCACACAGGAAGAGGAATAAGCTATTCCGCTGTAACCATTTTTATTCTAGTATAATTGCATGCACTGCAGGGGTTGTACCAGTGTAACTTTAAAGAAAAAAAAAAAACACCCTTGACAAAAATAGTTATACCTATACAAAATCTGTGTGCAGGCCAGGCCTTAAAGCAGGGGTTTGCGAGCTGTCAGCCTCCACCCTAAAGCCCACTTTGCATCCAGTATTTATAATGGCGTTAAATATATATAAAAAGCCTATTTTTAATTTATAAGGGGAGGGGGGCACACTCAGAGGGGGGTCTATGTGAAAGGGGTCACCAGTACAAAAGTTTGAGAACCACTGCCTTAAAGCATAAGTGAGGCTTGGTTTACATCTAAAACTTAAGTTGACCGAGCTCCCTTGCTCAGGGTTTGAAAAATTCACAGCCTGAGACCCCCAGCTAAGCCAACTAAGCCCCACTGTAGAGACTGCTGGGTTGACAGAAGAACTCTTCTGTCCACCTAGCTACTGCCTCTTGGAGAGGTGGATTTACTGCAGTACCAGAAGACTCCCTTCCATCGCTGTAGTGAGGGCCTACAGTACAGCCGCAGCGTTTCTAGCATGAACACACCCGAAGGATTAGCCCCTTTAACACAGACACTTGGTGCATAGCCTGGGTTTTCAATAAGCCCCTATAACCATACAATTAAAATGTCAAGGCCAAAATAAATGCACCAGCCATTCTGCATAGACTGAATCACACAAATAAGTGGCCTGATTTTCAGTCGTGCTATAAACCAGCAGTTCCCACAAGCTTTGATGTGAGCCTAGGATGACCAGATGTCCCGATTTTATAGGGACAGTCTGGATATTTGGGGCTTTTTCTTATATAGGTTTCTATTATCCCCCACCTCCTGTCCCGATTTTTCACACTTGCTGTCTGGTCACCCTCTGTGAGCGGCAGATGCATGACACCTGTGTAAATGAGACAACTGGTTTAGGCATCTAAACACAGAGATGGGGGCCTCACTTTAGGCATGCATATTTGACATTCTTGGCTACGGCATCAATCTGAAAAGCGATTTCAAATGAAAGCTTCAGCTTTAAGCTATAACACAAATAGAACCTCACTTTTTAAAGAAGTTGACTTTAACCCTTTTATTCAACCACAGAGACGCTAACCTGGCGTGGAGATGCAACTTTAAAGTTTCCTCAGAAAATTGTCATTCCTGCATTTATTGATATACAAGTATCCCAGGGAAAGGGAAGAGAAACAGTAAAAAAAATAAAAAGCAATTAGGAAGAGCACTGAGCATATTACTGTACAAATCTTCCTTACAGGAACTCTGTGCTGCATGAGGAGAAAAATGAAGACACCCTCTTCTAGGTATACTCCTCCAGGGTTATGCTTGCTTCCTACAATGCAGGCAGCACATCCCTGCAGACATGGAGATGTTGTGAGGAGTTTATACAGGAAACATTACCACCCCCCCTCTTTAGGACGTTTTTACAATAGCAAAGTGGTAGGGAAAGGTGATGATTTCTGCTTGCTCACTACAGTACACAAAGGGTGCTGGTCTGGCCTAAAGGATATTACTCCAAAGGCAAGGATGCAAATATTGCCTTATGAAATGAGTGCTACGTTTTGAATGCACAACACTGTTTTCTTTACATTTGTGCATCTCCGAGTACTAGAACTGGGATGAGACAGGGAAGGCTTAATTCATGTCAGCAGTTTAAGGAAACAACCCATGCCTGCCAATTGTGCGGCAGTGAAGGTATATAAGAGTGAAGTGGGAGTGAAGGCAGCCGGCTTCAGCCCCAGGGTCAATGTGTGAGCATGCTCAGTACCAGCCAAGCAGCAAAATCGGGGAAGGGGGGCACATGACCCTGGAGGCCCCTCCACGCATCCCCCACCGCACTTAAAGTTTAGATCAACCTAGCTCCTTACCCCTGTGGTAGTTATAGCTAACTCAACAGAAGAATTCCTCTGTCAACCTAACTACCACCACATGGAGAGGTGGATTAACTTCAGTGACAGAGAAACCCCTTCCATTGCTTTAGGCTGCATCTCCAGCACAGGTAACAGAGCTGAAGCTGTGCCATTGTAGCCCCTGTAGGATAGGCATGGCCTCAGCCATTTCATCTTAGAAAGAAAGGAGTCACGTGCTGCTGGATGATAAAAAGCATTTGCAAGGAAAAAAACAACAACAACTCCACTTTTCATCCACTACTGGTCATTGAGTTTTATCCTCGTTAGTTTAATCAGCTGATTCATTATGGTTTTCAGAGCACATTTATGTAAGACAAAGTACCACCTTAAAATAAAACCTCCAACATTTACATACACAGTGACATGATATACAACATAGTTTGTATTAATATACAAGTTATTTCATTAGCAGCTATAATAATTTCACATATAGAACATGGCTTTACTTTCTACAGTTTTAGGCACACTGGAAAGGTTTTATCAATGGGGTAACGGGTATGTTAGCATACCCAAATAAATACACTGGCCCACACACCCTCAGTTGCTGTATTTTTAAAATTATGTCAGTTCACACCAGCTGAGGATTCAACCCTAATTGAAGAATGAAAGGACAAGGTAACACTGAAGATTTTGCGATCTCTTATATACCTTCTAGATAAGAAAAACCTTATCAACTTTTAAATGTTATGATTTTACTAATATATGAAATTCAGCTTCACTCAAAGAAATATTTGGGTAAAACAAAAGGTTTGTTTTTTTTTTAATTGTTAAGAGGGTGATCTCACCTGTAGAAAAAAAAATTGAAGCACAAGATCAATACTTGTTACTGTTGAGAGAAATGTGATAAAATGTAAAGATGGTCTATACAGGTTTGGCATTTGTAGTGTTTCTTTACTAGGATTCAAAAAAGTTTGATGCATAAAAGCTGTGAAACACTTCAATTTGATTTGCTTGTAGAAAAAGTAGTATTTGAAATAAAAAATGGTTAAGATGATACGTTTAATGCATTAGCAATGCATTACCCTCACTTAACTGCTGTCCTGAACATGAGCCTAAGTCCCAAGCACATGCTTAAATACAGTCCTGAATTGGGACCAGATTCTCAGGTCCAGCAAAGCACTTAAATACATGCTGAAAGTTCAGCATGCAAGTAGTCTTATTTGCTTCAGTGGATCTAGTCATGTATTGAACTAAACACATGCTTAAGTGCTTTGCTTGCTTGAAGAATAGTCAGTCTATTTCAAAATTACTTACAACATCTGCTACAACAGGGAACATGATTTCAAATCAAAGTATTAAAAGCCTGAAGAAATAATCCCTCATTTAAATAATAAAACCAGCCAGATTCCATAACATATGCAATCAATTATAAAAACTGATTAAATACTATTTTTTAAAAAAAATGTTTATAACTTATGAGGCAGGTAAACGATTATGAAAAGATTTTCCTTCACAAAAGCTTCGTTTATAAATTCTACTCAGAAAGTGTTGCTTAAAACTTTCTATCAAGGAAATACAGAAATATATTTATCACAGTTGTCAGAACTTTATAATACAGGGTGTGTTAGTCTCTATTGTAACCACTCCTCTTATTTTCCAAGATTTATAACTCAGCCATTTAAAAAAGGAAAGGGAAAAAAAATGCTACAGGCTACATAAAAAAAGTGTGTGAGAGAGGGAGACTGGGTTTATCTTTCCCTTTAGGAGAAATTAAAAGTTTTGGGCCTCTTACAAATGTACAAAAATAAAGATGAGTAAATAGATTCAGATACTTTGCCATTAGATTCCAAACTAGCTTCTATTCTTAAAGTATTTTGGGATACTTCTGGAAGGAGAAAATGAGTTATTTTGTTTAGGAAGAGTAACTGTGCCATATGCGATATAAATCCCTTCTAAAATTTAAAAAATAAGTATTTTCATACCACTTTTAAACTCTGTCTGCTGGGCACAGGAAAGTGGCAACTGGACAGAGTTTTGGAAGTCTTCATGTGTTGGAAAATACAAGTGCCTTTAATTCTGTTTAATGTACAGGGATTTTGGTTATAACTTTGGTGGTGTGTTAGCAGGATAAGCTGATGTTTGCAAAGAAACGTACATTTCTGAATTGGGAATTATTAGGGCTCTCACACTATAGGGATGAGCATAGGAAAGACTCAGAAAAAACAGTTGTCAGTTAATAAAATAACAGTACTGAGCCACAGCTGCTCAGTGGAGTAGAACTATGGTTTCAGAGCAATGAGGTTTCCTCCGCTGAACTCTTGTTTAAAGTAAGACATTAAACACAAGGCTCTCATTCTGGGTACAAAGTTAACTTGTTCCTATGGCTTCTCTGGTCATCATTTCTGGTAGGAAACTAAACCTTTATATGATTGTCAAGTTACTCTTTGGTTGTCAGGGGAACACGATGAACACATTGCACGTATCCTTGAGAGCTAGCAGGTGCCTTTTACTGTACACCCAGTAGGTTGCTAGACGCTCAGGAAGCACCTGCTTAGGAGGAGAGGTGACGTTCAAATAGAGTGGCAGAACAATGCAGTTACCCACTGCAAGCCTGGGCCTCTATGTCCAAGAGAAGGCCAAACAAGAAACCACCCTCTGTGCAGAGGCACAAGTCAGAGATGTGCTTGAGCTGAGATTTTGGGCAGAGTGAGGATTAGGAAGATTCCAACACCTGTTATGTATCCATGTGGGCAGAGCTGGGTAATAAAATATGATAGGAAAGAAAGAAAGAAGTCAGAATTGTGTCACATAGGTTGAAGACTTCAGTTATATCATACACACACACACACCCCTATCTGTTTTTTGGCTTCAGAATGGTACAGCATAAGGAAAATCCTCCATTTGATTTGTCATCTACATACAATAATAAAAAAAAAAAATACTGCACACAACACTTCATTAACGCAATGCCCTCTGCTACAGCCAGGACTTTTTCTTTCTAAAGTCTTCACGAGTCACTGAACATCAGACAGGTAACTTGGTGGGATGTAGTGTTGAACCCACTGCTGACTCTCTGGGGTGCCACTCTTGGTGCGAAGATAGTGAGTCCCTGCGATTTCACAGTGTTTAGTTCCTCCTTGGGTTGCAGGAGCAGAGAACTGCCCTTTGTTCTCCCAGTTTCCTTTTAAACCTGATTCTGTTTGACTACTCCAACACAAAGCCAATCCATTCGCTTGCCCCCAGGTGTCAGGATTGTCCCCTCAGATTTTCACATAGTCTCTTTCAGCAGCCCCAGTTTCCGAAGAGCCTCTTTCCTGGCTTCTTCTGTTGAGCCTCGGCCAGAAAACTGTACTGTTATGCCCTGGGGTCGAAATCCTGAAGGTCTAGGCAGTGAGCCTGATCTCTTTCTCATATCCAGATTTAAGTCGGACTGCCCATGGTCAAAAAAGTTTTTGGCAACATTCTGTCGAGCAACCTTGTCACTGGTGAGAGTTGTGTCTGGTTTGATCTTCACGGTCTTGCCCATAGGAAGGAGAGGGCTGGGATCGCATTTTAAGGTTGTGTGGATATTTTGATACCCATTAGGAACAGTCTCTCCCTGTTCTTCCTGCAAGTCCTGTATCTTCTGTGTGTTTGGGGCATGATATTGTTGGACCAGACTTGGCCTTCCTTTCACCAGGCCTAGTTTAGTCAGAGCATCATATCGTATTTGCTCAGAAGTTAGATCTCTTAAGGAGGAGCTTCTGTTGCGAACCAAGAGCTCATTCTTCTGCCACCTCTCTTCTATTTCAGCTGTCCCAAAGGCTGCTCCGTTCATGTTGGCCAGCACCTGGGCCTTGCGCACCTGCACATTGACTGCTGCCTTAGAGATAGTTTGGTTGAATTCTTTCCCACCTGCATTGGTTATGTTGATATTACTTGGAAACCGGTAGGATTTGGGTCCAGGCAGTGGAGGGTGCTTAGGGGCTGGGAAACAGTCTCCATTCTGCACTGGGGCTTTCCTTGTCTCCACAGGCTTCTCCTCCTTGGGGGAAGTGGGAGAGCTTGTCTGGGTCTCATCTTGCTTCTCGGACATTTTCTGAGCCAAGATAAGTGGAGTGGGGATGGCATGATGAAGCTTGGGGTGCTGCACTGGGCATGGAGCAAGAACTCTCTCATCGCTCATCAATGGAGGAGCTGAAGGGTGGCTTGCGGGAGCATCAGGAGGTGGAATCTTCTCAGGCAGCTCACTGCCCTCTGATTTAGGACCATCTGTTCTCCTGGCAGCTTCTGACACTTAAAACAAATGGAATCTCATTAGGTCCTTGCAGAGAGTAGAACACAAGGCTTCCTTTCACGAGTATTGGCCTCTCCCCCCACAACTCCCCCTAGTCCCCCAATTTGAGTAGCTTAATGTCTCCTCTGGCAACAAACTAACACCTCCACTTAGACACTGTCTGTGATGGGTTTGATACAATCCTTCCTTCTGCTAATCCATTATTCCCATACCTGCTAGATGTATGTGCCGTGTTTCAACAGCCTTCTCCTTTTCCTCTATTTCTGGCATTTGGGCCCTTTCTTGGTTACTGTGACCAGAGGGGAAAGAAACATGTTTAAGACCCAAGTAGCTCATTCGCTAATGGGCAAGTCCTCCTCTTCTGCAGAGAGTCTGAGGAACCTGGCTGTGTGTAGGCATCAGGAGGCCACGCTCCATGGGTGCCACCTACCCATGTGGTGGGGTTTGGTCAGTGAAGCCACATTCCTCTAAGCCCTCATGGTGGCTCCACTACCATCAATGCACAAGAGGACTGTCCACAGAAGAGTGGGCTAGAGGTGGGTAAAGGAACGGGTGCATGAACAAGTAAACTTGTTACAGTCGTGGTCATGCATTTCACTCCTATTGCTCATTGGAACAACTTCATGATACTTTTATTTTGTTAGTGCTCTGGTGTTTTGGGGCAGGGGGGCAGAAATTAATAATGTTGAGCTACTAAGCCACGTGGGTGGTACTCAGACAACCTGTGCCTGCTGGGGGGAGGGAGGCGGGAGCAACCCCAGAACAGCTCGAGTCACGCCCCCTCAAGGAGTCCCCCCCTCGGAATGTAGTGCACCCCCTCCCTCCTCCTGGAAAGCAGAGGCCCCTCCCTGCAGCTTGCAGCTGATTCTCCTGCCTCTGTCTCTCCCGCTGGCTCAGCTGCCTCTCAGGAAGGGGGGCCAGGCTGCACCATGTGACCGAGCAATCTTTGGGGGGGTGACCCTGCATGTCCCACTCCATGCGTCACCTCTGGTGGTACTGGCACACAAACTTCCCCTACAACAGGGAGGGACATGGCGAAAAATCTGCTTTTTAAGAAGTACGATTCAACAAATTCGGAACAAGAGGTATGTTGGTACTGAAAAGACTTAGAACTTCTGTATCCTGAGTAATAACAGATTTGCTTCAATGTACATATACTAGAAGCAGTCACATTTTACCTGGTGTTACTTCTCTGTTCAGAGTACACTTGTGATCACTGCTCTCAAGGGTTGATTGCACCAAGTCAATGATATCTTCAGATTCTGAATGGCTGGAAACATTTTTGTCCGTTGATCTTGGGGAGTGACAGTGGATACCGCTATCATGTAGGACCTGTTCTTCCAAGTCATCATCTAAAGAATCAATCGTTTCTTCAAAAAACCGGAGAACATCCTTCTCCTCATGGGTCAGGTATTGGAGACTCTCATCATCCTACAGTTAGAGAAAAGAGAGTCTTAAAGTGAAAAACAACAACAAATGCTAGTTGACTAGGATTTTGCAAAGACTGGCTAACTGAAAATAGAACACAAATGCAGCACCTGTTTTAAAGAAAAAAAGCATGATCCTAACAATTACTATCAGAAAGAAAAGGAGTACTTGTGGCACCTTAGAGACTAACCAATTTATTTGAGCATAAGCTTTCATGAGCTACAGTTCACTTCATCCGATGAAGTGAGCTGTAGCTCACGAAAGCTCATGCTCAAATAAATTGGTTAGTCTCTAAGGTGCCACAAGTACTCCTTTTCTTTTTGCAAATACAGACTAACACAGTGGTTACTCTGAAACCTATCTTATCAGAAACTTCCAACCTTAATAAACTATTAAATACTAAGGGGGGGAAAAAGCTTAAATAGCTACAACACCATGATTTAGGCAGTACGGCTTGATAGAGCCTAAGTCTTGACTGGAAAGTTTGATTTTTTGGTAGAACTACAAAACTGTTAGAAACAAAGGATGAAATAGCCACTGCTGCGATACCCTATTTTAGCACAGTGTATTAAACAAAATAAATTTCACTTGCTCTGGTTGAGAATGGATACTACAGAGTATAGGTTTATGTTTTCACAAACGTTCAGTGTTTGAGCGTCCGATGCAAGACAGACTAAAGTGTCTGATTTTCAGAAGAGCTAAGTACCTGACCCTTTCTTGTGTCATACTGGGCTTCCAAAATAGTCGTTTTGGTCACTATCAAGTTGGGGGGAAACAAGAAGATTGGGGTACAGCAATGTGCAGAGACAGATATCCATGATAAACCAACTATCTACAAATTGTAAATACCAAGGATGAAGGAGAATTTGAGAATTAAAAAAAAAAAAAATCAAAGAAATAGGGAAATTTAGAATAAATATCAGGAAATGCTTCCTGACAGTATCCTGACAGCAGAGGGGCCAGCTAGGCAGGTTTTGTCCAGAAGGGAATAATCCTGCATAAGTGGGGAAATAGACTGGATGATCCATGAAGTCACTTAGTCTTCCCTGATTCACCGCTCTCGACTAACCTGATCCTGATAACACGGGAACGAGTAGCAATGCATGAACCCTTCTCACACTCCTACCTCATGGGAAGCACCCTCTTTTCCACAAGTAGAAGGATGACAAATAGTGACTAGTAAGGAGTTTTGTTATGAGACAATGGGTGTGGGAAAGACATTTCCCAACAGCTTTGCAGACAGTGTATGCAAGCACCCTGTTCTAGTAGCAATGAGAGGCAAGCGTAGGTTTGCTTCTTTTTCTAGATTACACTTCTCTCATCCAGTGTGTTAACGCAAGAATGGCTAGCAGCTGCTGCCTGCAAACGGGGAACCAGGCAGGGAATCAAGATACAAGTTCCATTTCCATCTCTGCTTTTAGCTTGTTGCATGGCCTGACAAGCCAGACATGTGTAGCTCTACCAGTGCAAAACCCAAGAGGAAATGCAGTTTACACCAAGGCAACGTAACCTGTGCCAAACCAGAGTAAGCTGTGCTGATCAAGCTGTGCTGGGGCAAAGAAGGGTTTGACAAAAGTGTGCACTGGTGCAGATACACCAGTGGCTAAAATCCTGGTGCAGGCAAAGCCTTTGCCTCTGTGCTCCAGTCATTAAAATGGGGACAGTGCTGCTGACCTACCTTCGCAGAACACTATCATCTATAGACGAAAAGCACAAGGTGACTGGCAATAAGCCTTAAAGCACTCAGTGGTGTGGATGGGTCTGCGATTTAAATAACCACCATGTGGGTGTGAAGGTAAATGCTTTAGGGCTCACAATTAGCTTTATAATCCCAAGCAGCCAATGGAATTCCCCCCCCCCCCCACTGGTTTACATTTCAGCTTCGAAGCCACCTTTGGGTCTTCAGAGCAAAAAACCTACTTGTAAACCAGCCCGGTCAGTACTGGTTGAGCTCCAATCAGTGCAAGCTTTCTAATAAATATGAGAGAAGTCTTGGGTTGTTTTTTCTAACACAGGAAGTTTGCGATGTTGATGCATTCCCTGAGAGCCAGCTGTATTGCTGGCAGAATAAATGTTGCCAGACGGGTACGAGCAAAGCACTGTGGCTCTGGCACCCATACGCCACGCATTAATTGTGTAACCTGAAGCGTACCCCGGCAGACTGGGTGAAATGATCTGGTGACAGCAACTACTGTGTGTCACACTGTATGGAGTGGCTCACAACCGTGACTACCTACCTCAGGGTGGACTGTCAAAAAGAGCAGGCACCCCAAACTGGTGGTAAGTTCTATAATTAGATTTCACCAAGCCAGTAACAAACGTGAACTCCTCGATCACTATAACAGTCTTACCAGGGTGTCACAGACAGTCCCCTTCGACTCTCCTATCTTGGCACCCAGGCAAGCTGGACTTAGTGATAAATGGTCACCAGAAAATTCAAACCATATTCACAAAAAGAAAAAGGAGGACTTGTGGCACCTTAGAGACTAACCAATTTATTTGAGCATAAGCTTTCATGAGCTACAGCTCACTTCATCGGATGCATCCGATGAAGTGAGCTGTAGTTCACGAAAGCTTATGCTCAAATAAATTGGTTAGTCTCTAAGGTGCCACAAGTCCTCCTTTTCTTTTTGCGAATACAGACTAACACGGCTGTTACTCTGACACCATATTCAGGTTGCTTCCAGTCGCAAGGGACCAGTCACTTACCCCAGATCAATTGGTACCCTAGATCTTACACCAAAGACAATACCTGTAGCCAAACCTATAATAAGCTAACTCATTTATTTTCCCTAGTTAATAAATCTTTACAGGTTAAAGCAAGCCAACATATAGCGAGTTGCAATCTAAATCCTAAGAGTGACAGAGTTGTAGTGATCTGTCAATTCAAAGTGTCTTTCAGGGCAGACCCAGGAGGTGACCCCTAGGGATCTCTGGCTTTAGTTTGGGGTCTCTGGCCTGGTGACAGTTCAAGCAGCAAAGAGAAGGACAATTTTCCTTTGTCTTATTGCCTTCATTCAGCTTCCCAATCCATACAGAATGAGCTTCCTTGCACACAGCATTGCCAGGGTGTGACAGGGCCATTAACCAATCCTTTGTACTGCAATGTTCCTTTATGGCCTATCTGATTTTGCTATTTCTTCTGGATGGGCAGTGGAAAAAACCCAACCCCATACACTTCCCATCTGAGTTCATAAGTTCAGAGCAGACCTTTTCAAAGTTATAAAGCAAAACTTACATATTTCCTTATAGCATGGACTATAGACATTATGAATAAGATTGTAGAATGTTTGTAAGTTGCTGCATGAATTAGAGTCTAAACACTAAATACATTCTTAAGACTAATATCTATTGAGCAACTAACACAAGTGAACTGATCTGGTCTCCAGCTATGAGTTTGTCAGTTCTTAGCGAATGCCTGCAGCCTTGGCAAGAGCTGGCACCTGCATTACACGGTAGTTAAGTATTTCCATTCTAGCCCCATTTTTAGTTGCTTGTCTAAAGAACCGATTTCTTGGGCTGATGTTTTCAAAGGGTGGTTTCTGCCTTATGGCAGGATTGGGTTTTAAGTCTGAGCAAAATTTTTCAACTACAGTTTAAAAAAAGAAAAAGAAAAAAAGTCTCCCATTTAAAAACAAAATCCACCCCCCCACACACACACACCAACAAAAAAACCAAAAACCCAACAAACCAACAAAAAAAAAAAACCACTACTGTGCCCTCCCCTTCCCCCTGCAAAAAGCCCCCATCCATTGAGTTGAAATACCTGGCTGGGGGGTGAGGAGGGGGGTGAACAGGGAAATAGCCCTCACGGTGCAATATGTTAACCCTGCAATGCAGGATCAAGGCCTTAGCATATGAACATTGGTTTGCTTTTGACAGAGGCCAGGTCTACACTAAAATGTAGAGACAACTCAGCTACATCGCTCAGGGGTGTGAAAAATCCACCCTGAGTGACATGGTTAAAGTGACCTAATCCCCACTGTAGACAGAGTTCTCTGTCAACCTAGCTACCGCCTCTCTCAGCAAGTGGTACTGAGCACAGTCAGCCAGCGTGAGAAGTGGCTCAGCCCCGCCCAGGCCTGGCTACCAGGGCCCAGAGAGCTCGAAGTGCTGGGGGATGGGAAGAAAGGCGCAGCAGGAGAAGTACACAGGGGCCCATGCAGCAGCCCTGGGCCAGGCCCAGGGCGGGAAGGTCACTGGGGAAGGGGCTGGGAGCAAGGTCCTTCTGCTCAGCCGGAGGCAGGAGCCTTGCCCGTGCCCCTCCCCCTGTTGCGATGTCCACGAGTGTGTGGGAACTCCAGAGAGACACTGATGCTGTGAGTTGGGCTGAGGCCAGCCAGCCCAGCCCAGCAGCACGTGCTCCCAGTCCTGTGGCCCCAGCCCCCAGCAGGATTGGATGCCCTGGCCCAGGGAGGTGGGGCTGGAAGGTTCCTCCCAGAAGCAACAGGTGGGGAAGTCACATGGCCCTCCCTTCACATTGTGCCCCCCCCCAGTATCATCAGGCACAAGTCTATGTTCACAGCCATTTTTTTTCCTTTCCTCAGCCAAAAGTTTCTCTCTGCAACGGTCACCCAAGTAGTCAGTTTCTCATGGGAGTGGCAAGAAAGCAGCTGCGGCGGAACAATGGTCTTTTGGTTCGGGCACTGAGATTGGGGTCAGGAGACCCCTAAAGTCCAGATTCCAGCCCTGCCACAGGTTTATGCCATCTATCCTCAAGTTTTGCCATCTATAAAATGGGGATATTTCCCTGCCACAGAGGTGTCATGAGAATAAATCCATTGGTGTTCAAGCTGCTCAGATACTATGGGGATAATATGCATATGTCAATACTGTGGGACAATACTGCTCTGAGAGCTTGTGAATGGCTATTGCTTACATTATCTGTCTCTGTACTTCCATGGTGTAATTTGAGGAATTACAAGCTATCACTGCTCTAAGAGCACTGCTGTCTTACCAAATGCTCTTCTGCATTCCTCAAATTATACTGAAAGCTTCAGAAAAAGGGGAGGAATTTTATTACAGAAAGTGCTGGTCGTGCCAACTATAACTATAAAACCTGTTCCCATTATAGCCCTATTTTCCACATAGTCAAAACATTCACCTCTTTTGGGGCTTATTTTCCCACTCTCTCTTGCTGCCCAAAAAATAATTTGTTTCTGGAAAGTTTAAGCAGAACCCCTGCAACTCCTTTTGATGCTGGAAAGCAGAAAGGGCAGGGAGGGAAGTGGATTTTCTTGCTCTAAGAAAAAGCTACTGTCAAAGGACAGCTGAAGTTTGAAAACTGAAATATTTAGAGTTTTAAAGCTGTTGCCTATGGGGAAGAAATTTGGATTATAAGCAAAAAAAGATGGGTATGTTCAGTTGGCATCTAATATATTAGAACTTAATGCACATTTGCCCTGTTTGGCATGAGCAGTGTGCACGCAACTGGAATATTTTTTGTAAAGGAAAGTTTGTGTTCCAGTGAGCAAATTCTCTTCTACCCTGTCCAGAAAAGTTACTTTAATGTTAAGGACTGGCAAATATATTACAGCCATGGACCCAGTATTGCATATCCCATGATTTTATTAAATCTGAAAATTTTGCTACATTGTAAGTTTAAGTAAAGTTAAGCTCTATAAATGGATTGGGGGTGAGGGTAAAATTCTGTGTTTATGGTGCTTGATTTCTGTTCAAATTTTAAGTACGCTTAAGTAACAGTGTTGAAAGCCATCCCTACAATCACAGCATTGGATCTGTAAAGTTCTCTGGTTGGTCTTTTTTTGTGTCAGTAACTAAGGCCCACAATGACTTGTGCAACCCTTGTCTTTTAAATTGGGTAGTAAGGTATGATCTACTGGCCCTTTAATATAAGGGATTTATTTTCATTTTTATTGCTTAGCATTAACTCTTAGTAGAATTAAAGAGGTGCTTCAGAACAAGAACGGTTAGTCATTTCCATGTATGATTGCGTGAAGAGATTTTAATTCTACATATACATTTAGGACTATAGACCATAAACAGGTATTTTACAAAGAACAGAAACACTGGAAAAATTCAGTGATTGAGGATCATCTCAATAGACTAGAAATAGTGTCATTATAGGACCGCTTAATCTTATCTAACTTACTACCTACATTCAGCATGGTGGAGTCAAGAGTCATGGGGTATTATTGTGATCAGTCCACTGTAAATTCATATTAACAAGGGAATAGTTGTAGTAGAATCAAGTCTGCAATTCCTGACTAACACCCTTATCTTCTAAAACCTTACTGCCGTGCAACCTCCTGGGTTTAATGGAGAAGTTGGAGGAGCCTGGGTGCAACTAAGGTTAAGTGGGTACTTGTGCAAAGGGAAGGCCTGAGATTGGCATGTATGGAATTGCTTCACACAATCTGATGTTACAATGCAAGAATAGGAATGGGGAGGAATGCAACTACTCACTACCCAGTGCCTGATGCAGCTGTGCATTCTTGATTCCAGTTGGCTTGTTCTGAGCAAGGAGGCCTCCACCACACGCGTCTGCGTGATGGCAGGGCCAACAGCTACCACAGGGGGAACAGCGCAACTGTGCAAATTGTCCTTGTCCTGCTGCCATAGTGCACCGGTCATTGTTTAGGTAGCACGTCTGCCATTGGCGGTGGGTGAACCATGAGCTTGGGGAGGATAGCCCCTGGCCGGCCCGCCCCTCATGGAGCCCAGAGGGGCCTGCCAGGCTGCCAGAGTTCTCCCCCCCTCATCCCCCCCAGCCCTGGAGTGCTGGGCAGCGTGGTCCCCAGTCCGAGACCCAGAACGGCAGGCGGGTGGGCGGGCAGGCAGCATGGCGCCCCACCCCAGGCCTAGAGCGCCAGGCATGCAGGCAGCTGAGCACGGCCCCCAGCCCCAACTCGAGGGGGCAGGCAGCATGGTGCCCAGCACCGGAGCACCGGCCAGCGCGGACCCCAGCCCCCGAGTGCCAGGCAGCATGAGCATTTGGTTAAAACCTATTTCCAAAAATAGCAGCTAACACAGGCATAACTGGAAGAGTCTAACCCAACCTAGAACCAAACTAGCAGGACACAATAGGGTCCGTTGCATTTGTTTATGTATGAAGGCTACACACCATGCCCAAGAGCAGTAAGTATTTAACAGCACACAGGGTAATCAGCACAGGAAGGAGGTCCTCTCAGTAGCTGTTACTAGTACAATCTCAATGCCATAATTCACTGCCAGCACAACTCACCTGAGACATGCTCGAGCGCGCTGTATGGTTTCAGGAAATGACACTATTGCACTGATATGCTATTCCCACCTAGAAATGACTTCAGTTACTCACGGCTGGATTTAGAAACAGCACAATCTTGGGCAGCGGGTATAACAGGCCAGAGGTGGCTCTGCTCACCCTGGTGCTGCCACTGCCGACGGACCCCATTGTGGGGTTTCGTAAGGGGGAAGTTTGGGCTTTATTATGCCCCATGCAGGTTCCAGGGTGGCTGAGGCGGCGGTGCTAAGCAGTTTACCAGGTTCATCAGTAATCTCCCTGGACTCCTGAACCCAGGAAGCTGGGTAACAAATACCGCCTCCTCAGCCACCTCAGAACCTGCGTGGGGCATATCAAAAGCGTCTTCGGGACGAGAGGTTTTTACCCAGGGAAGCTTGGGGTCTGGGGAGGCACGGCAGGGCCGAGGCCAGCGGCCTGGGACTCCTCTGAGCAGGATGCGGGGAGGGCTCGGGGCTTTGGCCAGTCCAGGGCTCCTTTGGCCAACGTGGGGAGCGCTCAGGGCTCCTCTGGGCGGGGGTGTGTCTTGAGCTCCAGCCATGGAGGGGGGGCAGACAAAAGGGGCTAGCCTCCCTAAAGTGGGGACTCCACCTGTACCTATGACTACAATTACAGAATTAAAGCACTGAAAAAGGAAGCCTTGCCGCTTCAGCCCACAAACCTTTGTTTTTGGTCTTAAACTGCTGATGCGTAAACGGACGCTTGAAAAAGTCCAGGGCCTCATTTTATCCCCAGCGAGATTCAAATATACAGTCTTAAACTGCTCAGCCTGGATTCAACTGCACTTGTTTCATCAGCTGTGTAAAAAAGATGACCAAGAACAGGAGCCCTTGCCCCAAATGAAAGGGAGCATGCTCTAAATTTAAAGCATGGGATGAGGAATGGAGATTCTTGAGAAGAATGGAGTATTTCAGTTTACCCACCCTTTTAGAGCCATGCAAGTGATTCCATGCATGGGGAAGGCGCAGTCATCTTTCACTCCGCTGAGAATGTTTTAGCTGATCATAGAATATTAGGCTTGGAAGGGACCTCAGGAGGTCATCTAGTCCAACCCCCTGCTCAAAGCAGGACCAATCCCCAATTAAATCATCCCAGCCAGGGCTTTGTCAAGCCTGACCTTAAAAACCTCAAAAGGAAGGAGATTCTGATCTGAATATTCAACTTTTGCTCAGACAAGGAGATATGTTTAGATATTGGCAGAATGTCATTTTTCATGCTCACAGATCTGCGGGCAAACTTACCTCCTTGAATAATGTGACCTTGTACAGTTCTGAAATAAATGGACATGGGCTAGATCACTTTTAAATGAAACTTAAGGGTTAGCATCACAAACCAAAATGTAAGTGTCTGTTATTAAGTGGTTAGGCAAATTCCACTCCAAACACACAGCATAGATACAGGTACCGTTAAAAATAGCTTTCTCTAGTCAACATAAGAGTATGCTGTGCTTTAAAGAATGCACTGTATCTAAATGGATTAGATCAAAGCATTAAAATGCAGACAGCTGCATCACATTTCCAAGCCTTCCTCTACATAATATGCTAAAGTGACAATAGGCTGCTGGCAAGAATTAGTTCTTACACAGGGGCCTTGTGTACATTGAGAATTTAAGCCTCTCCCCCAAATGCGAGCAGCGGTACAGTTTCACAGTTGCAGCACGGGGGTAGATAGTTTGCAGTTGTGTTTAAGCGACCATGTCAGCCAGACTGGCTCTAAGCAGCGAGCATATGCTAGAGTTAGTTCAACTGTTTGCACATGCTATTGTTTTCCTGTGTTTGTTTGAAGTCCATAGAGATCTCTCATCCAAAGGTTGCACCTGGTAACTGGATGGAGTTTAGACACCTAGAGATATGGAGGGCCCTTTCCTTGTAACCAGCTGGGGGAAAAAAATAATAATCTCAAGCAATACTTTCGCTTTGAATCCTCTGAAGCCCCGCAAAGCAAAAGTGACGCTGACTCCCTGTGTTATGTATCTGGATAAACAAACTCATTAATGCAGATAAAGGTAAGTTCTTCGAAACCTTTAAACTGAATGATCGGTCTACCTTGTAGTGGCTAAAGAGTGCGATGCCAGCTGAAAAGCAGCTAGGGGTGACTTATATTTGCTGAGAGATGTTAAGATGTAGTGATGAAATGTTTTAACAGCGTGGACCATAAGGGAAGTCTAACATGCTGTCAGTGCTTCTCTCTCTCTCTCTCCCCCTGCCCACCCCTCCCCAAAAAACTCCACACCTTTACAAACAGCACATGTAAGGTCAGTACTATTTATCCTCGCTTTGTAAATGAGGAAGCAAAGACAAGAAGTTTAAGTGACTGGCTTAAAGGACACAAAAGAAATTGGCGTTGCCTGGAGGAAGAGCATTGCTGAAGGCAATGGCGGGCAACCTGTGGCCCATCAGGGTAATCTGCTGGCAGGCCGCCAGACAGTTCATTTACATTTGCACAGCCACCCGCAGCTCCCAGTGGCCATGGTTTGCCGTTCCTGGACAATGGGAGCTGCAGCTTGTCCTTAGTTGTTAGCTGCTTTATCTGCTATGCCAACCATTTAACAACATCTATTTAATATTGACGTCATTTAAGAGACTTGTCACACTAGAATTAATCTTTCTTACTGCATATAGATAAAAAAGCCACACAAACTACACAGCATGGCCTACTGAAAAGGCATGAATGTCTTCCTGAGCTTGGTCAGCTGAGAGATGCATGACACTGGTGGAAGTCCTCCATCAATAGCCAGCTTGTTATCCCTGCTGGGTTGGGTACAAAAAAACCCCCTCCTCGTTACATACGGGAAACACCACAACAGCAGAGGATTCCAACCCTATCATGTAGGCATATGGCATGCTGATGCCCACTTAGATGAAGGTCGTTCAAGAGGTGGCCCATGTCACTTCTTGATGCTGAGGAGTAGACAGGTGATTATGTGAACACCTGTTGTGTTTCATTTCCCAAAACCTGCCACTGACTTTGGGGGCCCAGCCTGACACCTGCCGCTGTAGATGCTCAGTGCTTTTGAGAGACAGCCATTGCCCGTGTCATTGCCTTCTCAGTGGCAATGACTGCATGGCTAGCGTGTGAGACCGCTCCCCCCGCTTCAGGGGAACTAACCACGTGGCCCCACTCTTTGCACCTAAGGCCCTGTTCCTGCCCCCCATCCACTGGAGCCCCAAGTGCCCACCATGCCTCCCCTCCTGGCCACCCCCCAGTGCCAGGCCGCCAGCCGGGTGGCGGCAGAACTGAGCTCCTGCAGACTTGGGCACCAGCACTAACAAGGTCAGCTCCCAGACTGCTACGCTGGGCATCACAAAATGGGGAAGAGATGGCCAGCCCTCTGTGGAGATAGAGGTGGTTAGGGACTATTTAGAAAAGCTGGACGTGCACAAGTCCATGGGGCCGGACGAGTTGCATCCGAGAGTGCTGAAGGAATTGGCGGCTGTGATTGCAGAGCCATTGGCCATTATCTTTGAAAACTTGTGGCGAACCGGGGAAGTCCCGGATGACTGGAAAAAAGCTAATGTAGTGCCAATCTTTAAAAAAGGGAAGAAGGAGGATCCTGGGAACTACAGGCCAGTCAGCCTCACCTCAGTCCCTGGAAAAATCATGGAGCAGGTCCTCAAAGAATCAATCTTGAAGTACTTGCATGAGAGGAAAGTGATCAGGAACAGCCAGCATGGATTCACCAAGGGAAGGTCATGCCTGACTAATCTAATCGCCTTTTATCATGAGATTACTGGTTCTGTGGATGAAGGGAAAGCAGTGGATGTATTGTTTCTTGACTTTAGCAAAGCTTTTGACACGGTCTCCCACAGTATTCTTGTCAGCAAGTTAAGGAAGTATGGGCTGGATGAATGCACTATAGGGTGGGTAGAAAGCTGGCTAGATTGTCGGGCTCAACGGGTAGTGATCAATGGCTCCATGTCTAGTTGGCAGCCGGTGTCAAGTGGAGTGCCCCAGGGGTCGGTCCTGGGGCCGGTTTTGTTCAATATCTTCATAAATGATCTGGAGGATGGTGTGGATTGCACTCTCAGCAAATTTGCGGATGATACTAAACTGGGAGGAGTGGTAGATACGCTGGAGGGGAGGGATAGGATACAGAAGGACCTAGACAAATTGGAGGATTGGGCCAAAAGAAATCTGATGAGGTTCAATAAGGATAAGTGCAGGGTCCTGCACTTAGGACGGAAGAATCCAATGCACCGCTACAGACTAGGGACCGAATGGCTAGGCAGCAGTTCTGCGGAAAAGGACCTAGGGGTGACAGTGGACGAGAAGCTGGATATGAGTCAGCAGTGTGCCCTTGTTGCCAAGAAGGCCAATGGCATTTTGGGATGTATAAGTAGGGGCATAGCGAGCAGATCGAGGGACGTGATCGTCCCCCTCTATTCGACATTGGTGAGGCCTCATCTGGAGTACTGTGTCGTTTTGGGCCCCACACTACAAGAAGGATGTGGATAAATTGGAGAGAGTCCAGCGAAGGGCAACAAAAATGATTAGGGGTCTAGAACACATGACTTATGAGGAGAGGCTGAGGGAGCTGGGATTGTTTAGCCTGCAGAAGAGAAGAATGAGGGGGGATTTGATAGCTGCTTTCAACTACCTGAAAGGGGGTTCCAAAGAGGATGGCTCTAGACTGTTCTCAATGGTAGCAGATGACAGAACGAGGAGTAATGGCCTCAAGTTGCAGTGGGGGAGGTTTAGATTGGATATTAGGAAAAACTTTTTCACTAAGAGGGTGGTGAAACACTGGAATGCGTTGCCTAGGGAGGTGGTGGAATCTCCTTCCTTGGAAGTTTTTAAGGTCAGGCTTGACAAAGCCCTGGCTGGGATGATTTAACTGGGAATTGGTCCTGCTTCGAGCAGGGGGTTGGACTAGATGACCTTCAGGAGTCCCTTCCAACCCTGATATTCTATGATTCTATGGGGGAAGAGGATGCAGTATGGGCGGGGCCAGGGCTTGTCTTTGGGAAGGTTTAGCCTCCCTGGTCCTGTTATACCCACCACCCATGAATGAATCATTGACTCAAGTGTGAAAGGACCCCATCGCTTCCCTGGCCCCTCCAGCAACAATGCTTGAATAGTGAAGTGAACAGTCTGAGTCATTCTAATTGGAGGATGCAAGGCTCATGCCTCTCACACTCAGCGATTACTCATGTGCCATTTTAATGGCCACACACATGCATTTATATGAAGACAACTGTGTTTATGGTGATGTATTCATTACACACCAAATTATATTACGGCTGAGTGAGCGGCAGAGCCTTTATGCAGCTAGTGACAACTAAAGGCCTAATCTAATAGGAAACCGAACACAAGAGATGTCTACAATCAAGCACTAAGCACTACCTTACTAATGGTGATTCTCAAAGCTGCCCTGCTTTGGGAAGAGGGTAAACATCTCCAATTTCTTTTGTTCAAAGGACTTGTCTGTGTCTGGAATGAGTCAATGGTGATTCCAAATCCGTGGTGGTAAAATGCATGCGAACAGAATAGGGAAGTTTACAACGTGATTTGATCTAGCAACGTAGTCTTGGTTATTCCAGCTTTGTGAAGGAAATAAAATAAGGCATTCCACAAGCTATGGCCTGCGTCATAGGCAGAAAGTCATACTAAAGGAGCAAAATGGTTACTTTCGGCCTTAACATTTATGTAGCTCTATAATCAAAATCAATAATACAGGACTCAAGTCAGTTGAGCTTAACATTTAAAAAAAAAAAAAAAACACTACACGATGCAAAGAAAGCTAAGGTACGTTAGGTCATTTAGCTAGACTGAGCACTTACCAAGGTAAAATTTCTGCACCTAGAGTTGCTGCTTCGACTCTCCAAGCTCCCACTTCTTTCAAAGCTCTCGAGTCTGCACTTTGGTGAGATTTCAGATGCCATTTCTGAAAAGTCCAACATCAAATTTCTAGGCATCCCACCCAAAAGAAAGATTGTTCCAAAGCAAGTTTGTTAAGCAGTGTAGAAAGTGGTCAATGCCTTATGTGCAGCTGCTCACCACGTTCATCTCTGAAAGTAGAAGAGAATTGTGTTGTTAGTTTAGGTTTGATTTTTAATCTATTTAAATGGCAAGGAGGGTAAACTGAAGATCTCGAAGTCTGTAATCAGGAAAAATCTTTTAATCACTTTGCAGGAGACCAGGGTATTTCCATCAACCAACTACATCTTAAAGTGCAGTTCTAATCTAAAAGGGGACTTTAAAACACATGGAATAGAGGGGCTACATGTCCATCTCAGTGACTTCCAGATCAGATGGGCTCTGTTTATCAGTGTGGACGTTACATAACTACCATACATAACTCGGTCTGGGATCTGACAATCAGGCTGGGGTTTCTGTTATTAGTATTATCACACATCACTACTACTGGTAATGAGATTCTGCATGCCAAATTATTAAGCCTTCAGTGACCTCTGTGCAACCCCATTACCGCCAATGGGCTTGATGGGAACAATTATTTTTTATTAAGATGCATAAGAGGAATGAAATCCAGTTCCATCTCTTAGCTCTGCAGGGTTGACTCATTTGTCACTCATGTGAACAGATCCAATCTCGATTACATTCAAGGAACCCATCTGTGGAATAAGCAGGTACCATTTTTATAGTCACATTTCAGAGTGAAATTGCACTTTAAACCTTAAAGCGCCTCTGGCTCTAACTCAATTTCATTCACTGTCATGCAGAAAGATGTTTATTCCTTTGGAGAAACCAGGCTTATTGGAATAAAAACCCCATAAACAAGTATTTACTGATGCATAAGAGCTTTCAAACGATCACAGGTTTCAGTTCCGCAGTATCTGGCTGATAAGCATTAGAACTAGTTGTAATGTTTTGAAGGAAGCGAACCCCTCTGCCCCAGTGTTTTCTTCAGTCCCAGACATTAACGTGAAGATAAGAGCATCCTCTCGAGACGGTGCTCACCAACAGCATGAGACACTTCCCCACCCTACCTGCCCATCTCCTCTCAAACATCCAGAGGCATAGACTAGCATGATGTACTGAGAAGTAACACCACGCACTTTTCTGATGCACTGTCTTTTTCCACTACACGTTTCCCAGTCACAGGCAATATTTAAATATTCGGGAGAGCAGTGTTTCCCAAACGTGGGACGCCGCTGGTGCAGGGAAAGCCCCTGGCGGGCCGGTTTGTTTACCTGCCACGTCTGCGGGTTCGGCCGATCGCCGCTCCCACTGGCTGCGGTTCGTGGCCCATGGGGGCTGCAGGAAGCAGCAGCCAGTAAGTCCCTCAGCCCACGCCGCTTCCCGCAGCCCCCATTGGCTTGGAGCAGGGAACCGCGGCCAGTGGGAGCCGCGATCGGCCAAACCTGCAGACGCGGCAGGGAAACAAACCGGAGCGGCCCGCCAGGGGCTTTCCCCGCACAAGTGGTCCCAAGTTTGGGAAACACTGCTGTAGAGTGGTAGCAATTCCTCAGTACACTGGGATCATGGGCTGGTGTTTAGTGCCACCAACTATCACATTTGCTACGTTAGAGCCCAGGGGACCATTGAGAATGGGGTCCTACTGTGCCGGGCTCAGTACAAACAAAAAATGAGACAGTCCCCGACCCGAAGAACTAACAGTCTCATAATTTGACTCCTTAGGGGCAACACAAGTGGGAGGTGGGGTTCCCTATTTGCATTTCCAGTTCAACTGGATTATTTCTCCTGTCTCACCCCACCTCCACCCCACCTCTCAGAAACCACTGACTATTTTTGCTTCTTAAGTCAGCTGATTGGCATGTCACATCAGTACAACAGCATCTATCGATACTCTGTAACAATTCCATTCTCCTGGTCACTTCATCCTGGCAGAATGCTATGATATACTAAAAAGGTATGTATGAATGTCGTCTTAGCTGTGCCATCACTCCAATATTTGTCTTCTGGGAAGACTCCCATACAACGTAGCTAGGCTGCAATCCAGCAAATTCTAGGAATACAATCCAAAGTAAACTGAGCCGTGGATTTCCACCCCACTGAACCATGCTAAAACAGGAAAGAGCTGCTCTTGCAAGCAACAATAAATCTAACAGATATGATTTCCTTTGGAAACTTTAATAAAAGCCACCTATCCATTGGAATGAACACTACCTACTTGGCCCTCTTCTTGTGCCCACCTCTTGCTGTAATTTGCAAGAGTAAGTAAGTATAGTAACACCTATGTAAGTACATGCCCAGAATTACTGTTTCATACATGTATACTATGAAAACTATGACGAAGGTTACGAGGCAGGCACGTTTGTAATACTGCTGCAGCTGCCAGTGTTCTCATTTCTGCTTCTGCAGGCACTAGAGATATGCAATGGCAGAAGGATGTCAAATTCAAACAAGCAGCATGAAGGAAGAATGCATCCTGTGTTATTACCTGGATTCCTCAGCTTTATCTTCAGAGTAAGCACTGGGACACAGCACTAGACTGTTCACATGGCAGCAGCATTTGGTGAAAGGTAACACCACTATGGGTTAAAAGCTTGGCTCTGCTGAAGTTCATTGGGGAACTCTCATTGACTTCAACAGGGCAAGGATTTAATCCACGGTCTTTAAAGACACTGCTTACAAGTAAGGGAGGTTGTCAAAGGCACAAATGCCCAACTCTTACCACAACTCCATGAAAGCGGAATGCTTACCTCCCATTTGTGCCTTTCAACATCTCCTTGTAACGCTCATGTAGGAATCTTGGGTTGAATGTACTGAAACACCACATTTGTTCCCTAGTGTCTTTCAGTGAGCCCCAGGTTTTTTTTTAAGGTTTGGTGTCCTAACCCTAAAGCTTCTTGCTGAACTTTTCACACATATACCCCCAATTTTCACAATGGTGCCCCATTTGTGACAACAGGTCACCAAGTTCATTGTCTATCTAAGAATTTTCATGGCTCACATTACCAGGGCATCTTACCAAAGATCGCCTCCACGAGTTTAAACAAACCTAACCTAACCAGGTGGAGGAGGGAGAACTATTTGACCCAAGAGTCCTGTCCTGCTCCCACTGAAGTCAACTGCAAAACTGCAAGGGGGTCCAGGACTGAGCCCTCAGTGGGGTATTCTTTGCACCTGAAAAAGAACACTCAGATCCAATGCTAATAAGAACTCTGTGTAACAACAGTAGTGAGCAGCTTCACTTCCAACAACTCCATGTTATAATTCATACTGCATTCCAGGCTCAAAAGGGCTTCATCAAGCTCCAAGGAATGATTAAACTACGGAGAAGAAGAAATCTTCACCCTCTTGAACCCAACAACTGGCAGCATATGTTATGGTAGCCATTATTCCTCTCTCTTGTAGGCCCTGGCTACCCTATAGATTTTGCTCATGCGAGGAAAGTTTGTGAGCCAGGTTTATCAGTTAGTATGTTCAGCTGCTGATGTGGGCAGGGCAGAAGGGTATTTTTTTAAAATTGTCTTAGATTTGATCTTTTAGGTTATGTTTAACAGAATTATGGCCCAATTATGGCACCTAACCAGGGAGTTAGAAGAGATTCCTAACTGAGTAGGAAATGTAATTCAGACAGAGGTCTTTAGCAAAGCGATAATCCAAAATGGCAATTTATTGATAAATTTGGTGCTACACAGCTTTGGCCTAGGCTAGAGGGCAATGCAAGTGGGTATCGTAGAGGCACTAGACTGGGACTCAGGACACCTGGGTTCAACACTCAGCTCTACCACAGACTGTGTGTGATCTTGGACAAGTCATTTAGTCTCTCTGGGCCTCATATCCACATCTATAAAAGAAGGATAACACTGCCTTTCTCCCCACCTGGCCTCCACTGTGTGTGTCAGTCTATTTAGACTTTATGCTTGTCAGGGCAGGGATTGTCTCCTGCTATGTGTTTGTACAGTGCCTAGCACCCTGGAGCCTGATCTCGACTGAGGCCTCCAAACATTACTATAATACTAGTATAATTTACAGACAAATTCCCTTCTTGGACTTGAATAATGCAGAAGTCTCCCCATGTCTTTGTATGCTCCCATCACTAGCAAGAGATAGAGATTTTATGACTGTAGCCATCTCTATTCTAACCTCCTAATGAGCTTCAAAACAACCCAGCCCAACCCAACCGCGCCCCCCCCCCCCCCAATGGTATGGTCCAACAGGATTGTCAAGGTAACCAGACAGGCTCAAAATAAAATAAATCCTCAGAGAGATGAAACAGCAGGTTAGTAGGAAGCTGCTCTTCTTGACCTTCAAAATGCATTAAAAATGGAAGCTGTTCACAACAGGATTTATTTCTTGTCTACACAACACACTCATGGACACATTGCAGGTGTTTAAATGCAATGCCCTTACTAGAATCAATTGTGGTAGACTGTCCCCATCACTCATCAGTGGCCCAAATATTGCACTTCAGGCCAGGCAGCAAAAAAGTACATCTGACAGCACTGACAGTTTTCCTAAGAGCAAATTCCAAGTCCCCAATAACAGTGTTCTAATTTTTACTTTAGGGTTATTTGAAAGCCTCACAATTCTTACATTTAACTGCAACTAACCATGTTCAGTCAGTGGAGGGGATTTCATCAATAGTATTTTGTAACTGGCACTGATCATTTTAATCTGAGTTCAATTTTAATCTTCCCAAGATTCAAAGACTCAGCAGACAGACTACAGAAAATTGCTGTAGATTAAGGAGTGGTCTTTCATTCCAGGAAGCCAAATTTTTAGAGCCTGTGGACTCAGATGATTCCTCTACCTTGTTTCCAGTTTAGCAACAAGAAGATACAGAATTTTTATACTAGGGGAGCTAAGTGATGTACTTGGTAGCAAACCACAAAAGCAATTTCGTTTGAGAGCTTAATAGGCAAGATTGATCCTTCCAAAATGGAAAGCATCCAAATGCAGAGAGCACCATTCCACTTACAGGACCAGCAAGATATATTGAAGGAAATATGGTCATGATTCTCGGAAAGTTATTAAAATTTTAAAAAACAAAATGTTGCTGAACTGTCCCCCTCCTTGTACTATATATAAATATAATGTTTTGGAGATAAACAAAGAAATTAAAATTTCCCACCAAGTCAGGATAGTATTCTAGACCCCTGCAGAGTTCTAAGCCCAAATTCTGTTCCTATTCTTTAAGGAAAAGAGACCTTATACAAATCATTTTAAGAGTACAATTGGAATACCCCCAAAACCCCACAATACATTTCCAGTAAAACTATTTTGGTGAAGAATGACAGCCAAGTCCCTGACCTGCATGTGTCCACACACACCATTTAGCTCAATGGCACTTCTTCTATATCTACATGAATAAGCGTGTGCAAGGTTATGGCCTGATCTGCAGCTCAGTGAAATTAATGAAAAGACTCCCATTTCCTTCAATGGGCTTTGGATCAGCCCCTTAGGGTAGGCTGGGGTTGAAGGCTACCAAAACAAATCTAATCTCAAAAGTCTCAACAAGATTTGATCAGGCAGCATGACAAAACCAAATCATTTTATGACCTGTTTCAGTCACAGCCATGTTTAAATCAGAAGAGTGGATGTTTGCTTTGATGATGTGGATGGCTCTATGCACAGGGATGGAAGATGCATACTGACTGTGGTTGCCTTCCTTAGCTCCTCTGGTGTCCACACAAGAGATTAAATCCTTGAATTTTAGAAGAACACCACACTCTCCTACTCTGGTGATAAAATGAATAAGGAGACAGAGGCATCCCAGATAAAGGTAAAGAGAAAACAGCAATGGTATCTGGACAGAATGAAAAAGTTATGGCTATGTCTACACTGGGGACATGTATGATAAGAGTGTTAATTTAGACCTTCTCTACATTAGGAAAAAGGTCTAACACCCACTGGGGTGCTGAAACAATTTTTATAATGGGGGTCCCGAGAGCCACTGAACCAAACTGTAAATCCTGGACATGATGGAATCCACTTCAAGATGGGGGGGGGGGCAGGTGCACCCCTAGTTCCAGCACCTAAGCTAACACCATGCACTAATTGACGTGTTTTAATCCTAGCAGAGAAAGGGCAAGTTCTAGAAGCACCTCAATTTAGTTGCCCCCTCTTCCCCAGGGTTCACCATGACCAGCTAAACCAATGGAAAACTAAATCTTGCCCTATCTATGCTAGGATTTTAAACTGTGTTAGGCGTGTTTTTTAAACATGGTAGGGTATGTCTACACTAAGAAAAAGCTAACTCTGTTCAAGTAATATGTTTTATTCCACTTGGTGCCAAGTGGAGACAGGGATAAGTTGTATTTAAACACGGGTTACCTGAACCAGGTAATGTTTTAAAAGCATGACTAGGGGCACACTACGTGCAAAATAGTGGTGAACTTCATGCTAGTTAAAAGTGCGTTAATGCAAATATCAAAGGGCTTGTCTATGTGAACAATTAGACTGTGGCAAACTGGGATGTGGGTCTACACCGCACTAGTCTGCTGCTCAAATTAGAGCACTTTGATCTAGTCCTCTTTGAAATGGGACTAACTGTTAATGCATTTCAGCAGGGTCCAAGTGGACAGACTGTAACCGGCTAGGGCGAGGTAGATTCACACCCCAGTTTGCCACAATCTCATTGTTAGGGCTCGTTTACAATACATTTTTCATCTGCACTGGGAAAGTGGGTTTAACCTAATTTTGGTCAGCCCCTCAGACAGGGTCAAATCAGATTATGACCAAGTAACCAAGAAATGCTCTAACCTACATACTATGGTGAATGCTGCTTCCTAAATACTCAAAGACAGACAGAAGTGGTAGTGCATAGCTTTTTATTAAAAATGCTCTTCTATCACGGCATGATCCCACCCACACAAACCAGGTGAGTAGAGTATTTAGCCAAAAAAAACTGTTTTAGCTGTTCTAAAAACACAGCTGTTAGGCGCCGTAAGCTTACGGTCGGTATACAGTGAAAACTAATATCAGCCTAGCTGTGTCAGTCAGGGGTATGAAAAGAATCCACACCGCCTAATGACACAGCTATGCTAACAAACCCCCAGCACAGATGCAGCTGTGCAGACAGAAGTGTTTCTGTCAGTGTAGCTAACATTTGGGATGTGGTGTTCATGCACTGGCAGAAAAAAATCCTTCTATTGGCACACGTTGCATCTACATTAGGCGGCTCTGCTGGTATAGGCTCTGTGGCATAGACAGCTTTAGACTGCAAGATTTCCCATGGGAGAAACCAGGATTTCGTTGGCCCAGGGTTGAAAGACACTACATATGCCGACGGGAGGAGTTCTCCCATCAGCGTAGATAATCCACCTACCCAAGAAGCGCTAGGTAGGGAGGTAAGTATTGACCTAGCGCTGTCTACACGAGAGATTAGGTCAGCTTAACGACACTATTCGGAGGTATGGATTTTTCAGACCTCTGAGCAACATAGTTGGGTCAACCTAACTTTTTAGTGTAGGCCAGGCCTTTCACTTAACTCAATGACGTTTGTCAGCCTTTAGCACGGTAACTTTTGAACACTGCACCCGATCCATTTAAAAAAAAAAAAAAAAAAAAGTCACAGGGAATATTCTAGGCATCAATGACCAGAACATTACTGATTCCCCCCCCACAAAAAAATCAAATAAAAAAACCAAGGGGAAATGGGAGACAGAGAGCCCTTGTCATCCAATTAGCACAGCCACAGCTTCAAGCATCCCTTCAATTGTCTATAGATCAAACAACTGGTTGATGGCATCCATTAATGCCTTCCAGCATAATACCTTTACCTCATCTATGTTCATTCTCCCAATAGAGGAGGAGTATTTGTGGCACCTTAGAGACAAACAAATGCGCTGTAGCTCACGAAAGCTTATGCTCAAATAAATTTGTTTGTCTCTAAGGTGTCACAAATCCTCCTTTTCTTTTTGTGAATACAGACTAACACGGCTGCTACTCTGAAATCTCCCAGTAGAATTTAACATGTTGACCTCTTGAATGGTTTCTCTCCCAGACAGACAAGAGAAATAATGATGGGGGGCTGAAGGAAGAATGGATGGAACCAAAAGGGGGTATGCACACAGCACCTGATGTGGAGGAAAGTGGAGAAAGGGAGACAGACAGAGCCCCCGGCATGGAGGGCAAGGGGGTAAGGAGGAATGGGGTGCACAGAGAACCTCGGGCAGGGGGAGATTGAGGGACCCAAAGTGGGGGGAAATCCCACACAGTATCTGGCAGGGGGAGTTTGGGGGAAGAGATGCAAGGACCCTTTGGTGTGTGCAATGAGCTTGGCGTACAGAAGCAAGAAAGCATGTGACCCCTGTAGATAAATCTCTGCATTAAGCATCTTCGCATAAAACTTTCATATGACTTTGTATTATACCTCTTCATATAACCTTGTATTGAGTCTATCCACGTGACCTCTGTTTTCATGCAACTTTGTGTCAAGTCCTTTCGTATATGGGAACTTTGTATCAAGTCCTTATACAGAAACTTTGTATTGAGCCTTGGTATAATGTTATAGCCCCTAAGGATAGTTAAGGTAGAAGAAAAGTGTCTTTTTGCTAGGAGTAGAATAAGATCTCCCCGCCTTTTAATCACTTGCCCTGTTGAATGAATGAGGTGAGAATGAGCACAGTGTGCAAGGCAAGCACCTCCAGACAGCTGCAACCTTTGGAGACGGGATGGAAGCCAAACTCAAGAACAATAAAAAGTGGGCCTATTGAAGAAGATCAGACATATTGACGGCCTTGGGAGTTAGAAGCGAGCACCTTCTTTTAAAAATACCCTCTTTGAAAATAAGTGTGGTAGCATTAAGACAACACCCAGAAGGAAGCGGCACAGGTGACTAACTGAACTAACAGACACAGATTTTGAATCTGGTACAGATTTGCATGAGAGCGAACTGCTAAAAATGTGAGGTGTCTTACAGGGGACCCTGGGTCTCATCTTGTCCGGATTGATGCTCCGATGTTGATCGACAGAAGCCCGGCTCCACCCCTCCCCCATCTAACTCACCTGGCCAGTGAAATTAAGGGGAGCAACTAGTTGGTAACAATAACAAATAAATTGGTTAGTCTCTAAGGTGCCACAAATCCTCCTGTTCTTTTTGCGAATACAGACTAACACGGCTGCCACTCTGAAACCAATAACAAGACCGAGTGTGTTTGTGCGCGTCTGCGAGTGCCTGAGTGTAATCTATATCATATGCCCATGATGCAGTGTTGATTGATACATGTATTACCAATAAATGTGATGCTTTGCCTTATCACCCCTGAAAAGATCCTGTGTAGTACTTTAAGTACAACACCCCTTCATACAAGAACCTAGAATAATGGGGCTCTTCTGATCCTGACTGGGAACTCTGGGCACTACCTTAATGTACATAACAGCAGTGCCAACCCTGAATAATCCAATATCAAGAACCAGCCCCCCCCAAATTAATGACATTTTTTAAAAAATGCAATATGGGTTCTTTGTATTAAATTTTTGGTTTCTGAGCCATTAAGATGCATTCAGGTCACATTTTTAAGCTTTTCTTTGCAATTGAGTGCTGGAAACTTCTTGTTTTTGTAAATGAAAGCTGAGATTCTCACAGAACCACATTAATCTCCATGCTGGGCTTCAGAAACACCAAGCATCCTGAGATTTGTGATTTAAAAAATCCACAGGAGTTGACAACACTATAATAATTAATCCTGTGTACATAAGGCCCTAAAACAGCCAGGCAAGTGAAGCACCAATTCAGTAAAGCACTTAATACATGTGCTTGAATCCAATTGACTTCACAGGGATTTCAAGCATGTGTCCTAGTGCTAAAATCAGAGCCTAAATTAAATGGAGAAAGGAGCCTAATTAAAAAAAAAAAAGCAACTGTTAATTTGTGATTGCCTCTAACATACCTCTCCAAAGAATAGTTAACTTCAACGTGTACAGTACTTTGTCATCTTGCTTTGTTTAATATCGATGGTTAAGATTACATCTTTGACCAAATTAATCTCTCAGTCTGAGGATGCCAGCTCGATGTTGTCTTTATTTCTTAACTGGTCTTTCTGGATTTTCAAGAGCAGGCTATTTTTGTGGTTGTTGAAAGAACACTTTTGAAAATATTTGCCAAACAATAGGAGACTGTTAAACCACCTAGTTCTAAGGCAAGGTAACCAAACCACCCCCAAGATGAGAAACCTTTACTGCATTCCATGCCATTACTGTTTTGGAAATATCACGCCAAGACCCTCAGGTAATAGCGCCCCAAGACCCTCAGGTGTTCGGAATGTGGTAAAATCCTGGTTACAGACTTAATCCTCACTTCAGCAGGAGTCAGGGGTGCTCAGCACCTTCTAGATTAGGCACAGATTCAAGAGAATTGATAAGAACAACGTTGAGAAGCGAGTTGGTTTGAGTCTTTGCCTTACTAGTTGTGAATAACTACAGCTGTAACTTACAGAATCAATATGTTTTAGCCACATCATGCCATATGAAAGCACCTTTATCTACCCTAAGACAAACAAAACAACTGGGAAAGGCCTAGATGCAACATACCAGGTTAAACAACCAGAGAAAGATCTCTAAATAGTGCTGTTACCTCCCATGAGTTTGCAGAAATAAAATCCCTCCCTACCACGCCTAAAAATAAAACCTCAGCCAGTGGCAAGCAGTTACTTTTCTTTAGATTAACTTCTTACAGGAGGATAAGGATAAGGCTCTCACTGCTCAGCTATGGTTGAGATTTGATGGCCTGTGACTACTTAAGGAAGAACTAGATACAACACCAATGGCTGTCTAGACCTATTTTATATTAGGTATTAAATACGCCATAGGACTGAAGTCTCCCAAGACTTTAAACATTCTTATGCAAATTGCCAGGAGGGGAATTTTAAAGGACTTTAAAAGTTAATTAGTTTGCATTTCTCCTCTTGATAACTTGGTGCTTAGTAGAGTCACTTATGCTTTGGAACCGCACAGAATACAAACAATTCAAGGTACAGGTTTTCTTTAATTAGTGGGCTTCTGTCTTGTCACAAGTGTAACATCATTGGGGTTCAGGGTCCCATAACTTTGATCCCACTGCTGTACAGATCATAGGTGAATAGCTTTCTACCATACTTAGGAAGGCATGAGAATTTTTGTCCCCAACACCCATGAAGCCCACTACAGCATCGCTACGTCACAGTCTAACAACGGAGTTTGCGATCTCCTGTGAATGTTGCAACTTAGTAGGGAGGGTATAGGAAGAGATGTGCAGCGCAAAGAAGTCAGAGTGCTGCTTTGCCTCAGAAAGAGCTATGGCAAATGGCAGGAGACATGCAAAGGATCATCTACCGGAGGCAACAGGCTGTGTTAAGGATTTGTTCCTGTTTTGTGAGCTTTTCTGCCATAAGGATCAACAGTGATTATTAAGGAGAAGATGTCACAGAGATCACAGAAGTTACGGATTCCATGACTTAAAGACCTCAGTGACATTTTCTGCTTCATCCCCGGGGTGGCAGTGCAGGAGCTCTCTGCCACTACGGGTGTCAGGGGACCCTCGCAGCTCTGAGCCCCCAGAAGAGGCGCGGGGACCCCAGAGCCCCAAGCCCCCTGAGGGCAGCGGGTGCTGGCTTCCCCTCCTTCCATTGAGAGCAGGGCTCAGGCTCTCAATCCCTCCAGGCTTCAGTTATCCCCTATCAGTCCCTCCCACCACTGTTATTTTTACTAGAAAGTCACAGACAGGTTGTGGGCTTCCGTGAATTTTTGTCTATTGCCTGTGACCTGTCCCTGAATTTTACTAAAAATAGTCATGACAAAAATCTTAACCTTAGTGATTATTTAAGCAAAATACAACCTAGCTGGGAGCTGAAGCCAGTGGTAAACAAGAATTCCAAATTGTCAAATACATTCTGATAACAGAATAGTTTTGACAGGTTTCAGAGTAGCAGCCGTGTTAGTCTGTATCTGCAAAAAGAAAAGGAGGACTTGTGGCACCTTGGAGACTAAATAAATTGGTTAGTCTCTAAGGTGCCACAAGTCCTCCTTTTCTTTTTGCGAATAGTTTTGGTAGAATGTGATACTGCAGCTGGCTTCTTAAGGCTCCCTCCTATTAACATTTATTCACATGCTCCCGTCCTTAGAGGGACGCTGTCAGCTTCAAATAGTCCATTTAAAAAAGGTTTCAGATAACTATACCCACCCAGCTCACCACACTGCCTGCGTTCCTGGTTAATATTTTTCTCCGCAGCGCCCACACAAGCAAGAAGGGAAAACACACGGACTATACAGGGAGAACAGTGAAACTGACTATTCAGAGATACAAAGGAAGAATCCCCCCCTCCCCACTCAAATCTCAAATGTTACTTGTAAAGCTTGTCAGTACTATATCTATTTTGTCTATTACTGACCAGTGATCTGAACCTAGTATTGGTTTCAGATTCATCCGTGCGTAATAATAAATAAGACATTTTCACAAGTGTTTGACTACTAACGTAGTTCCATTTTACATAACAAGATTTGCGAAGTGATTATTCTACATAGAAATTGCTGCATTTCTACAGTAGCACCCATCTGCAGTCCTGCATTAGCCAGGGATCTGTACAAGAGTCTTAAAATAATGCTGTTTAATAGCCTAAGTCAGAAAATACACAAGCTTTTAAGACCAAGACTTATTCTCTCTTAAGCCGGTTTGAGGGAAAAGAAAAAATAAAATCTTTCCCTTCCTTGCACAAAAAAGCTGCTATGCATTTTTGGTACCTAACTGCTATTGCTTTGCAATTGTGTGTGTGTGTGCAGGGAGGGGGGACGTGGACACCCAAAAAAACCCTAAAAATGAAGAATTTGATCTTGGGCAAGTCACTTCACCTTTCTCCGCCTCAGTTTCCCTTTTCAGCTGTCTCATCTAATTAGACTGTAAACTGTTAGTACATGTACAGCACCTAGCACAATGGGGCCCTGATCTCAGTTCTGGCCTCTAGGTGCGATACAAATGATAAATACTATAAAGAGAATTGCATGTTTGCCCTGGACTTTTTAAATATTTGTTAGAAACCAGCAGTTGTGCTTTCTACAACATAAACCCAACCACAAGTAAATGGCTTTTCAGCTTGCTGATATAAAGATACTCCTCCCCTCAAACCATCCTGACTCCCACTAAAGTCAAAGGGTACTTGGCACATCAGGGCCTGATTCTGCTCCCTTTAAAGTCAATTGAGATTTTGCCACTGATTCAATGGCTAAAAAAGAAAGTGTGTGTGTGGGGGGGGGGGGGGGGGGGGAAATGAGGAGATGTCAGCCTCTCCCCAACACCCACTGGATTAGACTATAATCCTGCCCATCCAAAAATTCATTTCACTGGCACGTAGTGTCATTTAAGCATTTTTTTTTTAAAAGGCTGCCACGCGTTGCTTCTGGCAGGGCATCAGGGCTTATCTACACTCACGGTGCTGCTTAGCGAAGACACTACCTATGCCGATGAGAGCGATTCTCTCTTCAACATGAGTACTCCACCTCCCCGAAAGGCAATAGCCACGTCCGCAGGAGAAGCCCTCCCGTCGATGCAGCCCTGTCTACACCAGGCGTTAGGTCAGTATAACTGCATGGCTCAGGGATGTGGGTTTTCCATACCCCTGAATGATGTAATTATACCGACAGAAGTTTGTCATGTAGACCAGGGCTCAGTTAAGTTTTCCGCACATCTGGACAAAAAAAGGAAAAACTGTTCTTAAGATCAAGCTTTAGCATACTGGGATGAATACATGAATACCACTTAGCTTTCCTGCATCGTTTTCTCCGTGCACGCAAGCGCTTACTTCACTTATATCTGTGCCCTGTTGCATGAGGCACACTCATCCCTCCACCCCCATGGCTAACGCTCTTGCACTGAATCACGTCGCCCTGTTTTGAGCAAGTTCAGAAGACAGGGCGTTTAAAACCCCAACAGCCACTTCTTGCAGCCTTGTCTATACTAACCACTTGCAGCGATGGGTGGGAAAATTTTCAATACCCTCCCCCCAAAAAAGGGGGGAGGGCATGCAAACTGTTAGACACAGCCCCCTTGAGAGATTGGGGAAGCACTGGGAGGATCTTTGGATACACAAGGGCTATATACAAAAAGAAAAGGAGGACTTGTGGCACCTTAGAGACTAACCAATTTATTTGAGCATGAGCTTTCCTGAGCTACAGCTCACTTATAAACATCATTACGCAAGTAGAAATACAGAGCACACGAGCTTGTCTTCCTGGCTCTGGTTAGCTGCACCTCAATAGCTACATTTCTTAATTCCCCCACCCACATTTCTTAATTCCCCCACCCCAGCTCATTAGGGATAAACAAACCAACCGCATCATCAACGGAGCCGCCTACTGAACAGGAGAAAGAAAGAAAGAAAGAAAAAAACCCTCTTTGCAAAGGGTAGCCAGGAGCTTGGCTTTGGAGAGCCGCAGCCTCCCAGGCGGTGCTTAAAGAAACGTGGGCTAGTTTCCTACGAAACCTGCTTGGGGCTGAGCAAAGGCAAAGCCCTGGGCGCGGCAAGTCCAAGGCAGGGGAGACCTCCGGCAGCTCTCGCCCCCTCGGATATGGGTCAGTGGGTCAGTCGTCCCTGCGGTTTGACGCGCGGGGGGAGGCAGATCGCTCGCCGGCCGGCGCGTCAGTCAGCGCTGGGGGCAAGGAAGCCCCTTGGTGCCACCTCTTTCCTCCACGGGCTCCCAAAGCACCCGGGTCAGCGACACCGACCGAGGCGGCGGGGGTCGGGGGCGGAAAAGAAGATCCAGGGGAAGGCGGTTTTCAGCGGAGATCCGAGATGAGATCGGAGGGGCGACGAGGCAGGGACACAGGGAGGCTAATGGACACACGGGGACCCTTATCCGCACAGCCCTGCGGGAACCCCAGAGCAGAGCCGCTCGCCAGCCCGTCTTGCTAGCTCCAGACAGCGCCGAGCACCCAGCTGGGACCTGTCAGCGCCGGCCGGCCGGCCGCTCCGTCCCGCTCCGACACTAGGGAGCCCGCCCCGGCCCGCAGCCCGGCCAGCGCCCGCACTCACCTGGCCCGCCCAGCCCGCTCCGTCCGCCAGCCGAGCAGGTGCAAGCGCCCCGCGCTGGTTGGGGAGCCCTCCCGGGTGCCGTGACTCCCGCTCGGGCAGGGACACCCAGCCCAGCAGCCAGGCACCGAACTCATGCGCACTGCGCCCGGCCCACGCCCCAGCCGGCGTTTAAAGGGACAGTCCTCCGCCCGCCCGGCTCTGGGGTGGAGCCCTCTCCCTGCCCCCTCGCCCCCGGGTGTTCCAGCCTCCCCGCCTTTCCCAAGCGCGCTGGGCAGCGGCTCTCCACCTTTCCGGGCTAGTTTACCCCTTTGAGTCCTCTGAAAAATTGGAGAGAGTCCAGCGAAAGGCAACAAAACTGATTAGGGGTCTGGAACACATGAGTTATGAGGAGAGGCGGAGGGAACTGGGATTGTTTAGTCTGTGGAAGAGAAGAATGAGGGGGGACTTGATAGCTGCTTTCAACTACCTGAAAGGGGGTTCCAAAGAGGAGGGAGTTAGACTGTTCTCAGTGGTAGCAGATGAGCCAACAAGTAGTAATGGTCTCAAGTTGCACTGGGGGAGGTTTAGGTTGGATGTTCAGAAGAACTTTTTCACTAGGAGGGTGGTGAAGCACTGCAGTGGGTCACCTACGGAGGCCATGGAATCTCCTTCCTTAGAGGTTTTTAAGGTCAGGTTTGACAAAGCCCTGGCTGGGATGATGTAGTTGGGGATCGGTTCTGCTTTGAGCAGGGGGTTGGACTAGATGACCTCCTGAGGTCCCTTCCAACCCTGATATTCTATGATTCTATGATTCGTCTTGCCTACCCCCACATTTCACCTCACTTAAAAACTACTTGCTTACACAAGCTGACAATACAAGTACAAAAGTGTCACAGCACTGGACAATTGCTGACTTTCTCATTTTAACCATATCATTATAATATAAATCAATTGCAATATAAATATTGTACTTACATTTCAGTGTATAGTATATAGAGCAGGATAAACCAGTCGTCTGTATGAAATTTTAGTTTGTACTGACTTCTCTAGTGGGTTTTTTGTAGCCTGTTGTAAAAGTAGGCAAATCACTAGATGAGTTGATGTACTCCCTGGCAGACCTCTGAGTACCCCCAGGTTGAGAACCCTCTGAGGTGAAGAATAGGATCAGTATTGCAGCAATGCTCACTCTGCAATACAGTAACACCCTGGTAAGCAGAGAGCCCCAATGACTGGCTTGTGACGTAATGTCTCTTTAAACACAAGCGCTCTGTTGCACAGCTGGTTTTGTTTCTGATACTGACCTGGCAGGGATTTGTAAACCGGTTAAAACATCCCAAACAAATACATAAACGGGTGTGGGGAGGAAGGGATGTGCGTAATAGCTTGCCGTGCATCACAGTGAGAGTTCGCCAACTCTCATGGCTCATCTTGAACTTATTGGTTTAAGTTTTTAAAGCAACGATCACGTGCAGATCAAAAACGTTGCATGGCACCTTCCAACCCAGGGACTCAAAGCACTTTACAAACCAAGGGCACAAACCAGCAAATGCTTAAAGCGTGTGCCTAATTTTACTCTGTGGGACAGCCCCATTGATGTAAAAAATCCATGAACCCTTACAACAACCCTGTGACCAAGGGAGGTAAGTATCTTTATTGTATAGATGGGGAAATGTGAGCCCAGAGATGCTCAGGCCCAGATCCTCAAAGGTAGTTAGATGCCTACCTCCCTAGGTCTAGATGACACTCTAGTTAAAAAGCCAGCACATTGGCAATATTGACAACCAAAATCATGAGTCAGGCCTCAAAAAATCATGAAAACTCTTGATAGTGTTAAAACAATTAAAACAAAAAATAGTTCTTTTTATTCTCTTGGTTTTTAAACCCATAGAGATCACTTCTTCAAGCTTTTGTCTGCAATCAGTAGGGCTAGAAACTTCTTTTTTTAATGAGAGCTGAGGGTCTCACATAATCACATGACTCCAGGACCTGGGGCCTTAAAGACACCAACTAGCAAGAGACTCATAATCAAATCACAAGAGGTGTCAACACTGCTATAGCCTACTCTAGAAGTCCTGCTGTTTTTCTACCTCCTGCAGAACTGCACTGGTGGGAAATTTTAAGGAAAAAAACACCACCACAATGTCAGAGCTAGGAAAACTAGTGTCAGAGCTGGGAGTCTTGACTTTTTTTTCCAGGTCTGTCTCTTCTAGGGCTTATGCCTGAATGAGGAAAAGAAAGCTGTTCTGTCTCCCACACTTTATCTCCATTGTGTGTTTTATTAAACAGCGCCTCCATCTCAATGACAAATACAATTATCTGTTTGAAGATAATGTTACTGAAACACAGCTGAGAGTTTTTTTTCAATGCTAAATGCTGGTGTTTGCCCCATCTTGCCTTTTTGAAATGGTTTGCTGCAGTTCTTAACTTACCCCTGATTTCTAGTACAGCAAGTGGAGTTGTTATTATTTATGACGTATTATTTTAGCACTTAGAGATCAGGACTAGAACTCGATGTAATTTTTACGTTGAAACTTTTTTCTGCCAAAAAATGCAGATTTGGGTCAACCAAAACATGTTGTGAATTTGTGTTGGAATTTGTAGAGTTGAGTCCATTGGGGGCAAAAACAAAGAACAAAAAAAAATCTAAACTTTTAAAAAATATATTTTCAAAACATAAATATGTTTTTTTATTCAAAACAACTTTTCAGTTCGAATTTTACCTCAGCTTTGTTTTTAAAAAAAGGTTAAAATAACTCAGACAAAGTGAAATGTTTCTGATTGACCCAAACTCATTTTATTCAACTTTTTAAGTTGGCAGAAAATTTTTTGCTTGGGTCAACCCAAGACATTCTCCCCCCCCCCCCCCAGTTTGGTCAGTAAAGAGTTATTCACACAGCTCTAACTGGAACTCTATTGTGCTAGGCACTGCACATACATGTAGTAAGTACGTGCAACCTCAGTAAGAGTTTATAATCAGAGAACTCTTACAAACTTCAGTGGGACTCTGGGTGTAGGTGCTGGAACTTGGGGTGCGGGGGTGCTGCAGCACCAACCCCTGGCTTGAAGTGGTTTCCCTTATATACAAGGTTTACAGGTGGGTTAAATGGCTCTCAGCACCCCCACTATAAAAATTATTCCAGCACTTCCGACTCTGGGTGGATGCAGGGATCTGCTCACATGGAGCAGCTTGCAGGATTGGGGCCTTAACTGTGATTTATCCAAGCAGCTTGTGTCCGTGTGCGCACGCATGTGCATGCATGTTACTGCTCCACCTCCCGTCACCGTGCATATACGCAGTGTAACAAGCATTTCAAAAGTAGCAATAGCACTTTTGTTCAAATATCATCATGATGGGGGTGATATGAGATCATAAACTGGGTAGAACAGAAGCAGGATCTATTATGAAGCCCCATATATAGGGGTTGCCAAGCCTCCAGGATTGTCCTGGAGTCTCCAGGAATTAAAGATTAATCTTTCATTAAAGATTATGTCACGTGACGAAACCTCCAGGAACACATCCAACCAAAATTGGCAACCCCACCGATATAAAACGAACAAAAGTATTGTGATAATCCAACTATATCGGAAGTATTTATTTATACCACATTTAGGGTGACCAGATGCAAGTATGAAAAATTGGGACAGAGTGTGGCGGGTAATAGGCACTTATATAAGAAAACTCCCCAACCATTGGGACTGTCCTTATGAAATCGGGACCTCTGGTCACCCTAAGCACATTTGTGGTCCTGCCAGGCATCACATTAATGCTCTTATTTTCCAAACCATTACAGAGATTTCAAACCATTATCTAAACTGGACTTTATACTGTGCTTATGGAAATTAGTACTCTCCACCCATACCCATGACACAGTTTTGATCTGTGGTGCTTCACAAAGAAGCAGAAAGAGACTTGGGGAAAATGGGCTAATCATGGTTAGTCTCTAAGGTGCCACTAGTACTCCTTTTCTTTTTATCAAATAAATGGGATACCTAATCACCAATGTTTGGAGAGTCATGTGAGCTTTGGCCACTGCTGAGTAAAATGATCACCCACATTTCTGGCTATAAAAATGTCTATAGCACCTCACCCCATCACATGTTTAGAATTTTATATAGGAGCAGGAGCAGTTTTAGTGGGAAGAGCAAGCCAGGCATTGGGATTCTGGACTCCTACACTCTATTTCTAGCTCTGGCTGCCAACAATTTACGACAGTACAAGGTCATAGGCCAGTGTCAATCCCACATGCCAATTATTAAACAATTATGATTAAATATGAAATCATTATTCCATTATTTCAATGATTACTAATGAATTATTCGTCGTTACAGGACAGAGATGCCGCCGTCTCTTGCTATATAAAATGGGAAAGATGCCCACCTCACAGGGTGCTTTGAGGCCCTGATTCAGGAAAGCACTTATGATTTAGCCTGTGCTTAAATGCTTTCCTGAATCAGGGCCATTATACGGTATTTGTAAAATGTTTTGAGATCCACAGATGAAAGACATTAGAAAACTGTAAAGTATCATGACTACTGCTTACTAGCAAATATTAACTGCATGTGTCATGCAGCAGCCACGGGATCTTATTCCTAGCTTTTCCCTTTCAGTGGGTGATCACAGTGAGGGAAACCAGCTGCTTTCCAGACCTTTGTCAGTCCCGTAGGTGTATACAGAGTCTTTGTATTGAATGATTTATACCATGCACTTGATGGTGTTGATGCCTTCTACAACAAAACCTAGGAAGGCATACAGAAAAACTGGTTCTCTCTATGCGTTCTCTCTCCCCACCATAGGTCATCTGGAAGGATGTTTTCAAATTATTTTTACTTTATCTTTCACTTTTTTCTTCTTTCCTCATTTTCTACACAATCTGTTAGCTTAATTGCTATATCCAAGGGGCAGATGGTTTTCGGGGAAAGCACTTGCAAGGGGATGTGTTCTATATTCGATACTGAAGGTGGTGAAGTTCATGGTGTATAGTTCCAGCCTATCACCCGTACGTTATATGGGGTAGAGAGCCCCTTCACACAGCATTCCACTAACTTGTTACACCTGTTTGAAAAGAAATGTGAAGCATGCATCTTTTTCCTGTGCCACCGCTTACTGATAAGCACGTGGTATTGACATTTCTGGTCATTGCTCAACAAGCCATTACAGGATTTCATGTGTGCTTATGCTCACTTGATTTCTGTCCAATAAGAAGCATAACAACAACAAAACATACCTGATGATAGCGTCAGAACAATCATATCGACTTGGAGCCCAATCCTGCATTTCCTCTATGAGTTTTGCCTGCACCAGGGCTGCAGGGTTGGGCTTATATCTGTGAGCTCACATTGGGAGGGAGGTCATGTATCGGACAGACCAAAAATCCACCTCCATCCCACACAGTGTTGTTAGTCTGCTTTTACTGTTACAAATGCCTGAGTCTACAAGTAGTGAATTGGGAAATTTAGGGTCAAAGAGAACCTAATTTGTTCTCCAACATTCCATCCCACACTATTTTAAACTTCCTGAACTACTAGCTTTCATTTTTGGGTCTTTTTCTCCATATTTGGGCTGGTCTGGTCTGATCTGATTGAGTGGGTGGTATTGAGCAATTGGAAAGAACTAATAAAATGAAGGGTAGTTATCATTTATTATTACTCACTTTTATTGTGGTAGCCTCTAGGAAGCCTGATCAAAGACCGGATCCCCATTGTACTAGGCGCTGTTCAAACAAATAACAAAGACTGTCCCCCTACCCCAGAGAGCTCACAGTCTACATGTCAGGCAGGATGCAACAGATGGGAAGAACAGACAGATAGGGCAGATGCTGTGAGAGGATGAAATAATTATAACATGGACAGATTTAGCAGCAGAAAAGCCTGAGTCACATTTTATTACTATTACTATTGACTTATTGTTAAGATTACTGTGACTATTACTCTGATTTATCATTTATATGACAGTAGCACTTAGACGGTCCAGATAAGACTGGGGCCCCACTGTGCTTAACACTGTACCAACACAGCGTATTAAGACAGTCACTTTTGCTGCTGTGTGTAATCATGAGGTGTAATACACAAGAAGTATGATGGAGCTGCTCAACGTTTCATGACAATGTAACTGCACATGTGGACTGATTAAACAATCTCTGATTACAGTTGCCCATGGAAGTGCAAAGAGATACTTTGTGGAGGGGAGAAGCCAAAGAAATATCCATCTATTAATTATTTAGAGAGGAAGGATGGTCTTGTGGCTAAGGCAGTGGACTGATGCTCAGAAGATCTGGATTCAGTGTCCAACTCTGCCACAGACTGCCTGGGTGAGCTTGGGCTAGTCACTTAGGGCCAGATACTTAAAGGTATTTAGGTGCCTGAATCCAGCTGATTTCAGTGGGAGTTAGGTGCCTGAATGCCTTTGAGGATCTGGATTTAGCCTCTCTGTGCATCAGTTCTCCAGCTGTAAAATGGGCATAATGCTTCCTTTCCCCATGGTTTGTCTAGTTAGATTGTAATCTCTTTGGAAAGGGATCAGAGTAACAGCCGTGTTAGTCTGTATTCGCAAAAAGAAAAGGAGGACTTGTGGCACCTTAGAGACTAACCAATTTATTTGAGCATAAGCTTTCGTGAGCTACAGCTCACTTCATCGGATGCATACTGTGGAAACTGCAGAAGACATTATACATTAGACATCAACCCTAACGCCCCTACTCTACTTGCGCTATATTGATGACATCTTCATCATCTGGACCCATGGAAAAGAAGCCCTTGAGGAATTCCACCATGATTTCAACAATTTCCATCCCACCATCAACCTCAGCCTTGTCCAGTCCACACAAGAGATCCACTTCCTGGACACTACAGGGCTAATAAACAATGGTCACATAAACACCACCCTATACCGGAAACCTACTGACCGCTATTCCTACCTACATGCCTCCAGCTTTCACCCTGACCACACCACACGATCCATCGTCTACAGCCAAGCTCTGCGATACAACCGCATTTGCTCCAACCCCTCAGACAGAGACAAACACCTACAAGATCTCTATCAAGCATTCTTACAACTACAATACCCACCTGCGGAAGTGAAGAAACAGATTGATAGAGCCAGAAGAGTTCCCAGAAGTCACCTACTACAGGACAGGCCTAACAAAGAAAATAACAGAACGCCACTAGCCGTCTGCTTCAGCCCCCAACTAAAACCCCTCCAACGCATTATTAAGGATCTACAACCTATCCTGAAGGATGACCCAACACTCTCACAAATCTTGGGAGACAGGCCAGTCCTTGCCTACAGACAGCCCCCCAACCTGAAGCAAATACTCACCAACAACCACATACCACACAACAGAACCACTAACCCAGGAACCTATCCTTGCAACAAAGCCCGTTGCCAACTGTGCCCACATATCTATTCAGGGGACACCGTCACAGGGCCTAATAACATCAGCCACACTATCAGAGGCTCGTTCACCTGCACATCCACCAATGTGATATATGCCATCATGTGCCAGCAATGCCCCTCTGCCATGTACATTGGTCAAACTGGACAATCTCTACGTAAAAGAATAAATGGACACAAATCAGATGTCAAGAATTATAACATTCATAAACCAGTCGGAGAACACTTCAATCTCTCTGGTCACGCAGTTACAGACATGAAGGTCGCTATCTTACAACAAAAAAACTTCAAATGCAGACTCCAGCGAGAAACTGCTGAATTGGAATTCATTTGCAAATTGGATACTATTAATTTAGGCTTAAATAGAGACTGGGAGTGGCTAAGTCATTATGCAAGGTAGCCTATTTCCCCTTGTTTTTTCCTACCCCCCCCCACCCCCCAGACATTCTGGTTAAACTTGGATTTATGCTGGAAATGGCCCACCTTGATTATCATACACATTGTAAGGAGAGTGGTCAGTTTGGATGAGCTATTACCAGCAGGAGAGTGAGTTTGTGTGTGGGGGGGAGGGGGTGAGAAGACCTGGATTTGTGCTGGAAATGGCCCACCTTGATTATCATACACATTGTAAAGAGAGTGGTCACTTTAGATAAGCTATTACCAGCAGGAGAGTGGGGTGGGAGGAGGTATTGTTTCATGGTCTCTGTGTATATAATGTCTTCTTCAGTTTCCACAGTATGCATCCGATGAAGTGAGCTGTAGCTCACGAAAGCTTATGCTCAAATAAATTGGTTAGTCTCTAAGGTGCCACAAGTACTCCTTTTCTTTTTGGAAAGGGAATGGCGCTTATTAACTGTACAGCATCTGGCATAATGGTGCCCCAGTCTTAGTTGGTGCCTCAAGGCACTAAATTTCATTCAAATACAGAGTTAGTTGTTCCCTGGCTTTTAACATTCAATAGCTATGTTTTCTGAGGTTTGTATTATTATTTTCTCTCTCTGTCTTTCTCATTATTATTATTTATTTGTGTTACTTTAGCTCCTAGGAACCTGAGTCATGGACCAGGACCCCTTTGTGCCAGGTGCGGTACAAACACAGAACAAAAAGAAGTCGCTGCCTATAGGTCCTGTAACTATGGGTCCTGGGGGTGCTGCCACACCCCTGCTTGAAGTGGTTTCCATTATATTACAGGGTTACAGTTTGGTCCAATGGCTCTCAGCACCTCTACTATACAAATTGTTCCGGCATCCCTGTCCCTGCCCCGAGAAGCTCACAATCCTATGATTTACCTCAGCACTTTTTAAATGTATGTGGCTTTCTTCCCTATAAGAATTTCACAGATAATCACTATATTCAAGTAAGTGTTAATCATATTAGTCCCACAAGGGAAGGAATGAAAGAACAATAAATGGCCTATGGAGTTTTCTACTAGATGAAGTAAAATAAATACACCCATAAATAAGCTTGTCTCTTTTTATTCCTAGGCTCCTGGTTCAACTCCTGCTCTGATCAGTAGGGGCTGAAAGTCGTTGCCATCTGATGGCTGTTTGGTGGCCTGTGTGAAACGGATTTGGGAGACTCAATCCTGTATCCAATGGACAGGAATCTCTGTCACAAAAATCACAACTGGCAGTGATTTGCACTCTCATTGGCAATCTCGGAAGATGTGGATGGGCTGTGGAGGCTGATGTGCACGTAGATGGAATCCTTTTAGGTGCGGTTTGAGGAAAGCTTGCCTGGTTGCAACCCAGGCCATTCTATAGCGGTTCTCTGGACAAACAGAGGGCCGCAGTCTCCAGACGTGTCAAAATGACACCAAAGGTCCATTTCTACTCCCACTGAAAGTCAACTGGAAAAATCCTATTGATGTCAGTGGAAGCTGGATCAGGCCCTAAATTAATAAACCTAAAGAAATCAAGGGTGAAATCCTGGCCCCACTGAAATCCATGGTTGATTTGCCTTTCCCGTCAGTGCGGGCAGGATATCACTTTCCATTTTATTTTTATGAATCCATTCAAATGTCCCTCTCACAACTTCTGGGATTTTTGCTTTGTTTTGTTTATTAACAAATAAAACAGAAGACAATACCATGCCAGCAATACTTTATTGCCAGCGGCCAAGACTCTTAGAGGCTAATCCCAGCCTAGGAATCTATAGCACTGTGCTTGCACCTCCTCTCTCCTAATTCTCTAGCCTACAATTACAGACTAAACCATAGAAACAGCAGTCTTTGTTGTGCCTTATTGTTTAATGAGGTATGCACATGGTCTAAGTGGGTGCACTGTAATTTTGTAGCTGCTGTGGCAATAAACCCAGAGCTGCCTTTTAGGCAGAAGGATTTTACATGTTTTCATGCTAAAATAAGACACTATTAAAATAAACATCCACTTCCACTAGTAATTAAATCTAGGGCTATCTCCAATGCATTAAGGTAGGGGAAAATAGCAACCTCCTACCCCCTTTGATGTTATTTTATTTTATTTTTAATGCTGTAAAAAGACAGCCTGAACTTCAGTGCCTAACGTTTTGGAGACAAAGTCTTTGCTAAAGACTCAGCTCCTTCACCCCTCCAGCGAAGGTAAGAGACCCAGCATTAGCCCTCCTGTGAGATATCCAAGAGGTGCTCCAGCAAACCCAGACCACATGGCTCATATTTCTAATGGCAAAAAAACAAAAACAAATAAACAAACAAGCAGGATAAAAACCAAACAACTCGTTATACATCAGACAGAAGCTAAAAGGCTCAAACAACCCAGTTTATTTAAAAAGCTGTTGATCTTTAGATAAGAAAGCCCCAAGCAGGAGGCACTCCAAAGAGTGAAAAGTTTTTAACATAATGCAATCATTGTAATGAAAATTCTGGATCTGGATCTACCCATGTGCCCCTCTGTGTTACAAGGGCATGAACAAAATACAATTCTTGTCTATTAGACATAGATGAACAAAATATATACATAATAAACTACTGAAAGATAATGCTCCAGACTTGTCAATAAAGTCCATTCTCTGAAGAACCTAGTTTGCAAATACAATTGGGCAATAAAATAATGAAAGACCAGGGCAGGAATGCATTATTGCCAACGCCCAGCATTCAAAAATCAATGGTCAGGCCCCCAAAAGTCACGATTGGCTTAAAAATCATGGAAATTAAAAATGAAAACCAACCAAACACTAGGTTTGGAGTTTTCTGTTGCCTTCTGGCTTTTGCACCTTTATGGGTCACATTTTCCAGCATTTTTCCATAACTATGAGGGATTGGAATTTACTTTTGGGGGTGGTGGAGGAGAAGCTGAGATTCTGGTGGTGTATGCACATGACTCCAGCAGCTAGGGCTTAAAGAAAAATATCAAGTATCACAAACCTTGCAATACAATCACGAGAGTAGGCAGGGGTAAGGGAAGAGGCCCATTATAGGCCCAATGGCCTGTGATGGGATATTAGATGGGGTGGAATCTGAGTTACCCAGGAAATAATTTTCTGTAGTATCTGGCTGGTGAATCTTGCCCCCATGGTCAGGGTTTAGCTGATCACCATATTTGGGGTCGGGAAGGAATTTTCCTCCAGGGCAGATTGGAAGAGGCCCTGGGGGGTTTTTGCCTTCCTCTGTAGCATGGGGCACGGGTCACTTGCTGGAGGATTCTCTGCTCCTTGAAGTCTTTAAACCATGATTTGAGGACTTCAATAGCTCAGACATAGGTGAGAGGTTTTTTGCAGGAGTGGGTGGGTGAAATTCTGTGGCCTGCGTTGTGCAGGAGATCAGACTAGATGATCATAATGGTCCCTTCTGACCTAAATATCTATGAATCTAAGAGATTTTGAAGAGAGTTTTGAGTTTTAACATATACAGAGTAAAAGTCTGCTATGCTGATAACCTAGCATTATACTCCATAAGCAGTAGAAGTAATAATAATAATAATAATAATAAGACCTAGCACCTATATAGCGCTTTTCATTGGTACTTCTCAAAGCCCTTTATAAAGGAGGTCAGTATCATTAGCTCCATTTTACAGATTGAGAAACTGAGGCACGGAGAGGCGCTGTGATTTGCTCTCCTAGCAGCCTTAAGGGAAGAGTCTCCCTAGTCACAATCTAATGCATTATCCACTAGGCAATACTGCCTCCCTAAGTAGTCCTATTGACTTCATGGAGTCCATACTAAAGTATTACAGACCACGAATAAGGGTATTAGACTCTGGCTCATCACAAAAGTCCTTAGGCAGCTGCTTCACTGATGCCATATTTTTAAAGGAAGCTGGTAAGGGGGGAAGTGAGCAGTGGATGGTTCAAGGATTGCTCTCCATTCAGATTCTGCCAGATCCATTACTGTACACCCAGGCAACGCCCCTGACCGCACGCGTGATGAAGAAGGGGCTGTGCAAGCATATGTGCAGCATCAACAGTCAAACAATATAGTGAATGTCAACAATAAAACATAGTGGCCTATGTTCATACCTGGCATGAAGAGTATATGGTGAGCAATTTATGACTTCTAGTAACATGTTATTCTTTTTTTAAAGGAACTGCAATGTACACGCCCTCCTTGTAATGTTGCTTACTGCGTTGCTTCTGCTAGCGGTAACATTTTCAACATTGTTTAATGAGCTGTTCCAGGCTTTTGCCGGATTTCACAGGATTTCAGTCAATGAGATTATGTAGGGTCACGGAGGGCAGAAGTTAACTCAAGCTGTGGAGACTTTCACCTCTAGGAGGGAAGGCCCAGATCCTTAAAAGTTTTTTGGCATCTTATTCCTTTTTATATCAATGGGAGTTTGGGTCCTAAATACCTTTAAGGATCTGGGCTGAAAGGTCAGTTTCACCTGCACGTGCAAGAGCTGAGCTCAGTATAGGGGCTGAGCAGGGAAAAACTGGCTGCCCACCACCTTTGTACCTTCCCTGTGCTGGTCGGGTCGTACTTGTGCAAAGTTTAGAACAACTTCAAGGGATTGCTTATCTTATGCCTAATTGCCAACAGCCCGTATGTGCCATTCTGGTAGCTGGGATTAGCTGGGGCATAAGAAACCTCTAGCCATGCCACTTTAACCTGCAAGAATGCCCCTAGCATGCCACCTGCACTGGAGGTTTCTGCAGAGGATGGCACAGAGTCAGCTATCCACCCAGCATGAAGCTGCCAAGCGGCTGCCATATCTGTGGATTTCTCTCTTATTATGTTGCCAGCCATGTTTATATTGCATGTGAAATTCCACTCTGCTGAGATCTTGAGAATGATGTGGAATTATTGATCCAGGCCTTTGTTATTCAAACTATTGACTTACAGGAGTTCCCAATTAAACCATGTCCAGAATGGAGCCACTCCTACCCAACAAAGCTCTCTGTGTCCTTACTAGGGCTGTTTGAAAATGTTCAATCCACACAAAAATAGAGTTTCAACTGTGAATTACAATTGGGAATGATTTAAGAACACTTTACTAGGTGTGACGGGTTCCCCCCATGGTGCCACCTCTGACCCACCAGCATGGGCATCCTCTCACCCTGTGCTGCTACGACCCTCCAAAGTTGCAAAGCCCTCCAAGCTTGCACTTTCAGCAGCATTCACACAGGTAGGGACACACCCAGCTTCTCAGCCTAGAACCCCAGAGCAGTACCATGCTGCCCTGGTCAAATCTGGCTCGTATATGGGTTTAATATCCGGCCCGCCTCTCCCTCAATGTGAAGAGGACCATGCACACTTGTGGTAACCAAGCTGAGGTTTTCCCCAGACACCTGAGTGAAACACACACTGGTTTGAATTAAAACATAAAATAAGTTTATTAATTACAAAAGTGTAGATTTAAAGTGATTATAAGTGACAGCAAACAGGCTAGTTCAGGCAGGCTGGGCAGCACCGCCAACGGGACTTTCAACATCCCGGTTGGTGGTGCCGACCAGAGCAACACGACCCAGCGCCTTACATGCCGCGACCCAATAGTGGGTCGTGACCCACGGTTTGAAAAACACTGAGATATGGACTGTATCAGATATGGACTGACTACAGGAACTTCCTTTTCAGAGAGATACACCAAAGATGTCTTCCATGCGATCCTTTAGTGCAGTGGTTCTTAAACTGGGGGGTGGACCTCCCAAGGGAGGTGTGAGCTGTGAGCTTTATTGCATTTTATTTATTTATTTTTTGAAGCGCTCTGGCTGTCATCCCCAGGTGGCCGGGGCTCACGCAGAAGGGCCTTGCATACCCAGGAGATGGGGATAAAGGGGACAACCGGAGCTCTGCCAGCAAGGCTTGGGCTCACCTTTGCCCCCCCAGACCAATCCCTCACCAGGAGGCAGCCCAGTCTGAGGCTCTCCTTCCAGCATCCCCCACCCAAATCCCTCACCTGGAGGCAGCGGGGCTCTGGCGGCCAGCCCTGGGGTGACAGCAGCAGCGCTGAAGTAAAGATGGCAATGGGGCACTAAGTCTACAGTGAAAGGTGATATTGACAAATATCGCTTTTCACATTGCCACCCTTCCTTCTGTGCTGCTGCTGGCATGGCCCTGCCTTCGGAGCTGGGCACCCAGCCAGCAGCCGCTGCTCTCCGTTCTGCCTTAGAACCGGGTGGCGGTATATGTATTTGTGTGTGGTGTGTGTGTGTATCAAACAACTACAGACACAAAGGGCGGGGAGGGGGCAATCAAATAAGTTTGAAAACCACTGCTTTAGTGTTCTGCCAGGAAGAGCTATAGTGAGCTTAAGTTAAATATGTGACATGTTGCCACCTAGGGGCTGAATAGCATAATACAGTTTATCATTCCATTATGTCTCTCTCCCTTTATATTCGACATTCCTACCGTTTACAAAATTTACACTATCATGCGACCTTTGACGTTCAATACAGATCAGTCTGTTAAATGTCTCTGAATCTTATTTGTTTTCTAATTACATGACTCAAATGCGTAACACCTTGGTCCTTCTTGCTGACTGTTAGTTGCAGTGACTGGCTGTGGTCAGTTTGGAATCTCTGAGTATTCTTGTTCTGCATCTACCCTCGGTAGAATTTGCTATGTTGATTGTTCTCTGAGGAACAAAATGTAGATGTTGATGGTTTCTGTTGTACTTTTCACTGTCACTCTCAATCACATCTGATCTGGGTACTGAATTCTTTTTCTTTACAACAGCTGAAGTTCTCCTTCCTTTTTCTCCATCGAGTCTGACACAGCAAACGTGGTCACCAAATTCTAGACCTGGCAGTTCTCTGAGTGATGTCTGTTGTAAAACTGTTTATATGCTTTATTTTTGTTTTTGCTTTTTTATCCAATGAGGCTACTATCTTCATATCTGGCCATTTTGAAGATAGATTCTTTTCCAAAGTTGGAACAAGGAATGGATCTTCTTGCTGTAGGATTTTTCTTGGCTGTCTGTACAGCTCTCTCAGCTTCTCTATTCGTTGTGGGTAATGTGGGCTGCTAATAATATGATCAATATCCTATTCCATTTGCAATGACTTAAATTCTGCTTCTGGGAATTGTGGTCCATTATCTGTCACTAGTTGTTCTGGAATACTGAAGTGAGCAAAAGTGCACTTCAATTTCTCGATAATACTGCAATATGGTATGTCTTTCAAGTATATTATTTATATATCTAGAAAAATAGTCCACAACCACCAGGTAATGATATCCCCTGAATGTGCATAAATCTGCGGCTAGTCTCTTCCAAGGTCTGTCTGGTAGAGACGTTGTTCTGTGTGATTCTGCATAGTCTCTTAAGGTTATTTTTATAGGATCTCTTTTCAAAAGTCCAATATCATCAAATCCTCCATAGAGTTCTTCCACCTTTCTCACTAAGCCCATCATGGTTGCCATGCGGCAGCAGAGAAGGTTCTTTTGTCTTTGATGACATGCACTCTGAATGCAAAGCTTTTGTCTTTGTAAGTTATTTCTGTGGTGAACTGGGCTGTGCAGTTTAGAATACCTGCAGAGCTAGTCAGAGCTGTGTTAGGTGACTTCAGCTGTGGGAGGGGTTGAAGGTGATTGTAAGTCCCTTCTGAGATGGTTGTGATGGCTGCTTTTGAGTCAATTTTCAAAGTCAAAAGTCTATCTATGAACATTCAGTTTCACTCTCCAGGCAGGCTCAGTGTCATCACATGTGATAGATCTCAGAAAGAATGGCTCTTGATTGTAATATTAGTCAACTCCCTGACTGCGTCGGTACAGTGAACAGGTGGAAAAATGTTCATATTTTGTGCATTTATTATACCATGAACCTTTGGCTGGACATGCACCATCTCTTGGGATATTAATTTTTCCACATCTTGTGCATTTAGTCTGAAAGGCTTTGGTATGCGCCAGGAATTTCCTAATAGCCTCAGGGCTTTTATGGTAATGACTTTTAGCACTCATGTGTCTGTTTACTAAACTAGATTTAGGTTTTCAAGTTTGGCAAATTGCTCTAGGTTCTGCTGTTTGACTAGCTCAGACTGATTTGCTATTTGAATAGCTGTGTGTAGGGTTAAATCTGTTTTGAATTGAAGCTGCTGTGAAAGGTTATTGTCTGTTGGCCAAATATCCAGCCTGTTTCTGATATTTTCATGTTTTGCAGTCCCAAAATCAGTTTTCAGATAAAGCATGCAAAACTCTTTGTGACCCTGGAACTGCCTCAGTGCCAGCTAGAAGAGGGCCCTCCATACTGCCCCAACACTCTATTGTCATAATACATATCCCAAAGGTGTCATGTAAGGCATCATGTTTAAACTGATGACACTGTGTGATGTATGTATGTGTTGTTCACAATGAGTTATATATGTATGCTAAAAGGCAGATGTATGTTTGGAAGGCAGAGCATGAACCCAGACAAAGGACATGGACCCAGATGTCTTAGACAAAAGGAGTGTGTATTTACCTGTCTTGCCAGCTTGTCTACAATAGATGTTCATTTCCATATAAGGTAAACAAAGCCATAAAACTAAACGAGTGGAGGAGAAGACCATTTATCAATCACGTCGAGGGACAGAATCTGCACCCTTGAAAGCCTTCCTGGCTCTTGAAAGAGAGACAACAGACTTTGGGCAATATAAGGGGGAGTGGGGGAGGTGACATTTTAGGTATCCATCACCAAGGGGACTTAGAGTTAAGTGCCCTCTGAGCCTACAAAAGCTGGATCCTCATGGTCTGGAAAGCAAAGGTAGCTGGAAACTGACTGTAGGTGAGAAACATGCTTATACAAAGATGGCAAACTTGCTGACATTAAGTTTTAGTCACTAGAATGTGTGTTTTGTTTTATTTGTAACCACAGCTGTTTATTTTACTTTTACTTATTATCACTGTGATGGGTGATCACCCCAGATTAACCTAGAAATGGTTAAAGAGTCTGAGAAGGGGCCAGTTAACTGGATAGGCCACAGCTGAGGGGAACTAGGTGGCCTAAGTAAGTCCAGATCGATGATGCAGCCCAGCTGAGAAGGAACAGGTGGTGCTATTATAAAGCTAGCAGTGGAAGAAGGTTGCAGTAAGGGATATTAGAAAAGGAAGGAAAGTGAGAGTAGAGGGTGTAGGAAAAGGCTCAGGGACACGGCAGCAAGGTTTAAGATGGTATAGACCTTGGCTGCTGATTACTCTGGGTTCCAGTTCAGTGACCCTCCAGAGGGTGGGCCCAGATTCCCCTACCAGCAACTGGGGAAGTGGCACAGTCTGGGCAGTAAATGGAAAGACTGCCTGAGACAGTTTGTATGGAGAAATTTTGATACCCCAGAAGGGGAAAACATGTAGGGAGCTGGCTGGAGGGCCAAGCTACAAAAGAGGGAGCACCCCAAGTGACCGAGAGAGGCTACAGGTGTGCAAATGAGTGATGGAAGGGGGTGTCAGCCCTGGAAGGTGCTGATCCCCAGAGCATCTAGGAGGAGGTGCCCTAGTGGTAAGTGAGCCCTGTTACAACCACTTAAATCTCTATTCTTTGTTGTTAAACTTATTCTTGTTTTATTGCAAAACCAGCTCAATGTTGTGTATTGAAGTGGAAATCTTCAGCTAAACTAACAGGCTGCTGTGTGCTCTGTCTCTAGGCCAGGTCTACAGTACCCATTCAAAAAAATCCACACCCACCCTGAGCAACACAGTTATACTGACCTAACCCCTGGTATAGACAGTACTATGCCAATAGGAGAGCTTCTCCTGCTGACATAGCTACCATCTCTTGCAGAGGTGGATTAACTGCACTGACAGCAGAAGCTTGCCTGTCAGTATAGTAATATCTTCACTAAAGTGCTATAGCAATGCAGCTGGACTACGGCAGCTTTAAGTGAACACCTGCCCTTAGTAACTTGTGTGAGTGGCCAGTGAGAAGGACTGGACACTGCAGAGAAATGTCTCTGGGGAACTCAGGAGCAGTGGTTCACTGATATCTGCTAGGTAAGGTTTGGACTGGCAGAGTCCTGAAGAGTTTTCTGGCAAGGCAGACAGGCTGGTTTGTCAGGGAGTTGTTACGCAGTTTAATTGTAGCAAAATTCTCACTTGTTGAGGCTGAGAGAGGTCACACAGGGCTCACAGTTTTGGGTACTTGTGCAGGATATCACATGCTTATACAAGATTCAGCATTTTCTCTTAGTTCCTCAATTCTCTGATGAAAACATGCTCTTTCATAGACCACATTTATCTGAGGTTAAAAGGATGCCTCAAACAACCAAAACCCTTGTATAGTTATCTTTGTGACTGTCTTCAGTACAGTCAAAGTATTTAACTTATTCTATGGGAAACAGGCAGATCATACCTTTTTAAAGAGCACACCTGAATGTCTCCAATTTCCTTGGGTTAGTTTGCAAAATATTGTTTCCAATTCAGTTTTGATAGACCTACAAAATGAATGAAGTTCTCTGGAGCACTGAAGAGTGGCATGTTGATGAGATCAGCCCTGCATCCTTTGTTCCTTCTGTTTACAACCTTTATAATTGCTTCCCTTCTGTTTTGGTTCTCCTCTGGGGCTAGTTTACTTCTGACACCATGTCATGTACACCTTGTACACAGTAGGTTGCAGGACTGCTACTTACAAGTTGGGCTTCTCTATCTGATATGGACTGACTAAAGAGCTTCTCTCTCAGAGATACACCAAAGGTGTGTTTTCCATAAGATCCTTTAATATATGGCCAGGAATATCTGAACGTTATAATAGTTTTGGATTCCCTTGCAAACTGAGTGCAAGCAAACAATATGCATTTTTAATATAGAAATGTGTGCATCTAAGAATAAAGAGTATAGGCCATACTTATGGAATGAGGCACCATATTCTGGGAAGCAATGACTCTGAAACCCCCCAGATTTGGGGGTCATGGTGGATAATCAGCTGAACATTAGCTCTTTTGGCCACAGCATTACACGGGGAGCTCATGTGATCCTAGGATGCATAAACAGGGACATCTCAAGGAGGAATTGAGAGGTTCTTTTACCTCTGTATTTAGCTCTGGTGCATCCGCAGCTTGAATATTGTTCCCAGTTCTGGTGCCACAATTCAAGAAGGATGTTGATAAATTGGAGAGGATTCACAGAAGAGCCATGAGAACAATCAAAGGATTAAAAACCTGCCTTTCAGTAATAGTCTCAAGGAGTTCAATCTATTTATCTTAACAGAGAAGTTTAAGGGGTGATTTGATTATCATCTGTAAGTACCTTTGTGGGGAACAAATATTTAATAATGGGCTCTTCCATCTAGTAGAGAAAGGTAGAACACAATCCAATGGGTGGAAGTTGAAGACAAATTCAGACTGGAAATAAGGTATAAAATGTTGACCATGAAGGTAATTAACCATTGGAACAATTTATCAAGGAGCATGCTGGATTCTCCAATGCTGACAATTTTTAAATCAAGATTGGCTCTTTTTCTAAAATCTGTCTAGGAATTATTCTGGGGAAGTTCTATGGCCTGTGTTACACAGGAGGTCAGACAAGATGATTGCAATGTTCCCTTCTGGCTTTGGCATCTATGAAACTAAATGGAAACTTGTGCAAAAATATTTTTGATTTTCATTTTAAAAAAATTCAGTTTTTGTTTCAAACTGAAATTTCAGTTTTTAAATTAAGTAAAATCAGTTTTTTGGTTGCCAAAAACTGAAATGTTTGGTATCCCTTTGCCCCAAAAAAGCAAGATTTGGTTTTCAGGTGTGGTTTTTTTTAATGGTGTCAAGGTTCCTTCCCCACTCTGAACTCTAGGGTACAGATGTGGGGACCTGCATGAAAACCACCTAAGCTTACTTTTACCAGCTTAGGTTAAAACTTCCCCAAGGTACAAACTATTTTACCTTTTGCCCTTGGACTTTCGCTGCCACCAAATGTCTAACCGGGATTTTATTGGGAAAGTTCGTTTGGAAATGTCTCCTCCCCCCCCCCCCCCCCCAAATCCTCACCAAAACCTGCCTGGGGAAGGTTTGATAAAAATCCTCACCAATTTGCATAGGTGACCACAGACCCAAACCCTTGGATCTTAAGAACAATGAAAAAGCATGCAGTTTCTCAAGAATTTTAATAGAAGAAAAAGTGAAAAAGAATCTCCTCTGTAAAATCAGAATGGTAAATACCTTACAGGGTAATTAGATTCAAAACATAGAGAATCCCTCTAGACAAAACCTTAAGTTACAAAAAGACACAGACAGGAATATCCACTCCATTCAGCACAGCTTATTTTCTCAGCCATTTAAACAAACAGAACCTAATGCATCTCTAGCTAGATTACTTACTAAGTTCTAAGACTCCATTTCTGTTCTGTCCCCAGCAAAAGCATCATAGAGACAGACCCAGACCCTTTGTTTCTCTTTTCCTCCCCCCTCCGCTTTGAAAGTATCTTGTCTCCTCATTGGTCATTTTGGTCAGGTGCCAGCGAGGTATCTTAGCTTCTTAACCCTTTACAGGTGAAAAGGTTTTTCCTCTGGCCAGGAGGGATTTTAAAGGTGTTTACCCTTCCATTTATATTTATGACAAATGGAAACTCAAGTTTTGAAGAAGCTACAAAAATGTTTATTATTGACATTTTTGGTGGGGGGGAAAAATAGTTTCCCAGCCAGCTCCAGTTGTTACAGGTGCCCTGCTATTTGAAATAGTTAATCTTTCCCTATTAAATTCTGTCTGTTTCAAGGTTTTTACTGCTTGCTTTTAAATAACTCTTTGGTTGTGTCACAATATTTCAGAGAGGTCTTTTGGTCCTCTTCATATCGTGGAATCTGAAATGGAAGCTTTCTTTGTCTGAACACCTGCCTTAGGGAACAGCGTTTTAATGGCTCTGCAGCTGCAGATGTCACTTCTGACTCCGTTCTGAACTGTGCACTAATGCTGGCATTTCAAGCTGAACAAAATGTGCATTTGCTTGCTGCTTTTAGTCAAAATGTATTTGGATAAACTTTACCATTGCCTTTGCAAAGTGCCCTGGCATAAGAGAGACCATATAAATAGATGTTCTATCACTGCTATTTATATGGCCTCCATTACCAGAGTGCTTCACAATCTTGAATGAATCTTCCTAGCACTCCTGTGCAGTAGGCAAATACTATTATCCTCATTTTACAAATGGGGAAAGGAGGCACTTTTAGATTAAGACTCGGATCTGCAAAGGTATTTAGGCACCTAGCTTCCAGGAGATCCATGGAAGCTAGAAGCCTAAATATCATTGAGGATCTGGGTCTAAGTAACTTGCCTAAAGTCACATGGAAAGTCTGTTGCAGAACTGGGAGCTGAACCAGAACTACTAAATACCAAGCTAATGGCCTCACCACTAGACCATGCTTCCTCTCTTGTTATAGGTGATGCTGGTTTCAGAGCATCTCTTTGAAGGGTGGATAGGATGCATCTGAAGAACAAAGTCTAAACAGAGGTTGCATGGGGGGGAAATGCCAATGGTTTCATCACTGACCCAGTGTCCGACACGCACAGAACAAATGTCACCATCTTTTCCACTGTGCAGCTTCCACCATATGTCGTTAGTGGAGCCACACTACGCAGCCTCTGGAGCAGCCCAGGACCTGCAAGGTGGCATAAAACCATCTCTGCCCCCATTTCCTCATGGCTCCTGGAGGTCTGGTACAGCATCAGACCCCATATGTCACCTTCCATACTTGTATGCAGTTGAAGCCTTGACCTGTAGAAGAGCTGCTCGAAAGCTGGTCTCCAACCCACAGAAGTTGGTCCAGTGAAAAATATGACCTCCCCCCACCTTGCTGCTCTACCTTCCATGCTGGTTAGAGAGTTCATTGATCCAGGTGTGTTTGCCACATTCCAAAGGGGAGAGGGGTTACTGAATGTTTACCTAAATTCCTCTACAGTTTGAATTGGATCCAGTATTTTTCTTCCCTTCTTGTTCTAGCTGCTGTTTCCGTACATTAAGCTGCTTTGGAGTTCATCCTGGGAGTTAGGTGAACCCTACATCAGAGTGTTGTGAGGTTTATTAGTAGCTTTTTTGTAAAGCAACAAAAGTTCCAAGTAGTATTTATTCTATCACGACTTTGTACTGAATACTTCAGTGTTGTATTTGTCATTGAGGCTGGGCATAAAAATTCAAGCCCAGATGAAGAAACACCTGGCACTGGGATACTTTAATATTTACAATAGTCTAATGATTACAGAAACAGACTATTACAAAGTGCCCACCTGCCCCAAGGGATCAGAATGACTCTGCAGGAAAGCTGTGTCACAAATAGAACATTGTTCCTGCTGGGACGGGACTCTACAGATTTTTTTTATTTTTCAGTAGTTCCTGCTGTGCCATGGCATTTGCTGCCTATTTGGAGTAACACCTTAAATACCTGTATGCAGTGTTGCTGTAGCCATGCTGGTCCCAGGAGATTAGAGATCAGGTGGGGGAGGTACTCTTTTATTGGACCCACTTCCGTTGGGGGCAGAGATGAGCTTACACGGAGCTATTCTTCAGGTCTGGGAAACTATTCTGAGTGTCACAGCTAAATACAAGGTGGAACAGATTGTTTAGCATAAGTAGTTAACCCATTTCAAGGGACCATTCAAGGTGAAGTGGATGGTTAACACCCCTCCAGTCATAGGGGAGGGAAGGGGAAGACAGATGAGGCAAGGGGTTGTTAGTGCTCCATAGATTGAATAGAGAGACTGGATTTATGGCTTATTACAACAATCCATGATTTTTAATGTTCAGCAAAGTTAGGAAGTTTAAATTCATAGCTTTGCTAGACACTAGAAATCATGGATTGAATGGAGACTCTGGATTTATGGCTTACTACAACAATCTATAACCCACTACCAACACCCCACCCAGCTGCCTTCTACCTTGCCCTCCTGTTATGACTGGAGGGGTGTTAATCATAAATCATCAGGATTGGAAGGGACCTCAGGTGGTCATCTAGTCCAACCCCCTGCTCAAAGCAGGACCAATCCCCATTTTTGCCCAAGATCCCTAAATGGCCCCCTCAAGGATTGAACTCACAACCCTGGGTTTAGCAGGCCAACGCTCAAACCACTGAGCTATCCCTCCCCTCACTTCACGTTGAATGGTCCCTTGAAATAAGTATGAACTACTTAATCTTTCCCACCTTGTATTTAGCTCTGACACGGAGTAAGTTTCCCAGACCTGGAGAAGAGCTCTGCGTAGCTTGAAAGTTTTTGTGTCTCACCAACAGAAGTTGGTCCAATCAAAGCTATTGGCTCACCCATGTTGTCGCCTTAAATACCTTTCACCTGTACCTTGTAGGCCATGTCTGTATGTGCAGCACTGCAGCAGCACAGATGCACCAACACAGCTGTGCCACTGCAGTGCGTCTGGTGTAGACGCTCTACGCTAATGGGAGAGTGCTCTCTCAGAGGTGTAATAAGACCACCTCTGAGCAGCAGAAGCTATGTTGGCAGGAGACGCTCTCCCGCCGATAGCCTTGTGCACACAAGCACTTATGTCGGTGTAGCTTGTCTCTCAGGGAGTGGTTTATTCAGCCCCTTGAGCAACATAAATTATGCTGACATAGGCTGTAATGTAGACACAGCCTTAGACTCCAGACAAGTGTGACAAGCATGTTAGTTAATAACTGACCAGTAACTACCACCGACAAACAGTAGTAACACTACGTTGTAGGTTTTTTAGCTGTTTTTTGTTTCACCCACAGATCTCAAAGTTCTTTACAAAGATGGTAAGGATTATCCCCAATTTACAGCTCTGCACCTCAGTTTTCCCACTGGTAAAGTGACTTGCAAAAGATCACACAGCAGGCCAGTTGAAGAGCCAGGACTAAAATCCAGGTCGTCCAAGTCTACAACTAGTGCTTTATCTGTTAGGCTACACTGCCTCCCTTAAGGTGGAGGGCTTAACTCTTTACAAACACTAATTAATCTCCTTCATTTTACAGATGGGTAACTGAGACACCTATTGGTTTTTAGGGCAAAATTTTCCAGTGTCTACTAATTTTGGGTGGCTCAGTGTCCTGCAACTTCCTTTCCACTTGCCATCTATATACTAACCAGCCTCACTGCTGCACCAGATCACTGGTCTTTAAGGGTCTGGCTACACTGCAGTTAAAAACCCACAGCAAGCCTGTGTCAGCTGACTCTGGCTTGCAGGGCTCAGGCTAAAGGGCTGTTTAATTGCAGTGTAGATGTTCAGACTTAGGCTTCAGCCTGAGACCTCTGGGACCCCCCAGCCTAGAGCCTGGGCTCTATTCCGAGCTAGAATGTCTACCCTGTAATTGAACAGTCTCTTAGCCCTGGTCTACACTAGGACTTTAGGTCGAATTTAGCAGCATTAAATCGATGTAAACCTGCACCCGTCCACACAATGAGGCCCTTTATTTCAACTTAAAGGGCTCTTAAAATCAATTTCCTTACTCCACCCCTGACAAGTGGATTAGCGCTTAAATCGGCCTTGCCAGCTCAAATTTGGGGTACTGTGGACACAATTCGACGGTATTGGCCTCCGGGAGCTATCCCAGAGTGCTCCATTGTGACCGCTCTGGACAGCACTCTCAACTCAGATGCACTGGCCAGGTAGACAGGAAAAGAACCGCGAACTTTTGAATCTCATTTCCTGTTTGGCCAGAGTGGCAAGCTGCAGGTGACCATGCAGAGCTCATCAGCGGAGGTGACCATGATGGAGTCCCAGAATAGCAAAAGAGCTCCAGCATGGACCGAATGGGAGGTACGGGATCTGATTGCTGTATGGGGAGAGGAATCCGTGCTATCAGAACTCCATTCCAGTTTTCGAAATGCCAAAACCTTTGGCAAAATCTCCCAGGGCATGAAGGACATAGGCCATAGCAGGGACCCAAAGCAGTGCCACGTGAAACTGAAGGAGCTGAGGCAAGCCTACCAGAAAACCAGAGAGGCGAACGGCCGCTCCAGGTCAGAGCCCCAAACATGCCGCTTCTATGATGAGCTGCATGCCATTTTAGGGGGTTCAGCCACCACTACCCCAGCCGTGTTTGACTCCTTCAATGGAGATGGAGGCAATACAGAAGCAGGTTTTGGGGACGAGGAAGATAGCTCACAGCAAGCAAGCGGAGAAACCGGTTTTCCCAACAGCCAGGAACTGTTTCTCACCCTGGACCTGGAGCCAGTACCCCCTGAACCCACCCAAGGCTGCCTCCTGGACCCAGCAGGCAGAGAAGGGACCTCCGGTGAGTGTACCTTTTAAAATACTATACATGGTTTAAAAGCAAGCATGTGAAAGGATTACTTTGCCCTGGCATTCATGGTTCTCCTGGATGTACTCCCAAAGCCTTTGCAAAAGGTTTCTGGGGAGGGCAGCCTTATTGCGTCCTTCATGGTAGGACACTTTACCACTCCAGGCCAGTAACACGTACTCGGGAATCATTGTACAACAAAGCATTGCAGTGTATGTTTGCTGGCGTTCAAACAACATCCATTCTTTATCTCTCTGTGTTATCCTCAGGAGAGTGAGATATAATTCATGGTCACCTGGTTGAAATAGAGTGCTTTTTTTCAGGGGACACTCAGAGGAGCCCATTCCTGCTGGGCTGTTTGCCTGTGGCTAAACAGAAATGTTCCCCGCTGTTAGCCACAGGGAGGGTTGAGGGGGTAGTCACGCGGTGGGGGGAGGCAAAATGCAACCTTGTAATGAAAGCACATGTGCTATGTATGTAATGTTAACAGCAAGGTTTACCCTGAAAGAGTGTAGCCACTGTTTTATAAAATGTGTCTTTTTAAATACCGCTGTCCCTTTTTTTTTCCTCGACCAGCTGCATGTGTTTCAATGATCACAGGATCGTCTCTTTTCCAGAGGCTAGTGAAGCTTAGAAAGAAAAAAAAAAACGCACTCGCGATGAAATGTTCTCCAAGCTCATGCTGTCGTCCCACGCTGACAGAGCACAGGCAAAGGCGTGGAGGCAAATAATGTCAGAGTGCAGGAAAGCACAAAATGACCGGGAGGAGAGGTGGCGGGCTGAAGACAGGGCTGAAGCTCAAATGTGGCGGCAGCATGATGAGAGGAGGCAGGATTCAATGCTGAGGCTGCTGGAGGACCAAACCAGTATGCTCCAGTGTATGGTTGAGCTGCAGCAAAGACAGCTGGAGCACAGACTGCCACTACAGCCCCTGTGTAACCAACCGCCTACTCCCCAAGTTCCATAGCCTCCACATCCAGACACCCAAGAACACGTTGCGGGGGACCACCAGCCGACAAGCCACTCCGCCACAGAGGATTGCCCCCAAAAAAGGCTGGCATTCAATAAATTTTAAAGTTATAAACTTTTAAAGTGCTGTGTGGCATTTTCCTTCCCTCCTCCACCACCCCTCCTGGGCTACCTTGGTAGTCATTCCCCTATTTGTGTGATGAATGAATAAAGAATGCATGAACGTGAAGCAACAATGACTTTATTGCCTCTGCAAGCGGTGATCGAAGGGAGGAGGGGAGGGTGGTTAGCTTACAGGGAAGTAGAGTGAACCAAGGGGCGGGGGGTTTCATCATGGAGAAACAAACAGAACTTTCACACCATAGCCTGGCCAGCCATGAAACTGGTTTTCAAAGCTTCTCTGATGTGTACCGTGCCCTCCTGTGCTCTTCTAACCGCCCTGGTGTCTGGCTGCGCGTAACCAGCAGCCAGGCGATTTGCCTCAACCTCCCACCCCGCCATAAACGTCTCCCCCTTAATCTCACAGATATTGTGGCGCACACAGCAAGCAGTAATAACAGGGGGAATATTGGTTTCACTGAGGTCTAAGTGAGTCAATAAACTGCACCAGCGCGCCTTTAAATGTCCAAATGTACATTCTACCACCATGCTGCACTTGCTCAGCCTGTAGTTGAACAGCTCCTGACTACTGTCCAGGCTGCCTGTGTACGGCTTCATGAGCCATGGCATTAAGGGGTAGGCTGGGTCCCCAAGGATACATATAGGCATTTCAACATCCCCAAAAGTTATTTTCTGGTCTGGGAATAAAGTCCCTTCCTGCAGCTTTTGAAACAGACCAGAGTTGTTGAAGATGCGAGCGTCATGTACCTTTCCTGGCCATCCCACGTTGGTGTTGGTGAAACATCCCTTGCGATCCACCAGAGCTTGCAGCACTATTGAAAAGTACCCCTTGCGGTTTATGTACTTGGCAGCTTGGTGCTCCGGTGCCAAAATAGGGATATGGGTTCCGTCTATAGCCCCACCACAGTTAGGGAATCCCATTGCAGCAAAGCTATCCACTGTGACCTGCACATTTCCCAGGGTCACTACCCTTGATATCAGCAGATCTTTGATTGTGTGGGCTACTTGCATCACAGCAGCCCCAACAGTAGATTTGCCCACTCCAAATTGATTCCCAACTGACCGGTAGCTGTCTGGCATTGCAAGCTTCCACAGGGCTATTGCCACTCGCTTCTCAACTGTGAGGGCTACTCTCATCTTGGTACTCATGCGCCTCAGGGCAGGGGAAAGCAAGTCACAAAGTTCCATGAAAGTGCCCTTACGCATGTGAAAGTTTCACAGCCACTGGGAATCGTCCCAGACCCGCAACACTGTGCAGTCCCACCAGTCTGTGCTTGTTTCCCGAGCCCAGAATCAGCGTTCCACCGCATGAACCTGCCCCATTAGCACCATGATGCATGCATTGGCAGGGCCCATGCTTTCAGAGAAATCCATGTCCATGTCCTGATCACTCACGTGACCGCGCTGACATCGCCTCCTCACCCGGTATCGCTTTGCCAGGTTCTGGTGCTGCATATACTGCTGGATAATGCATGTGGTGTTTAATGTGCTCCTAATTGCCAAAGTGAGCTGAGCGGCCTCCATGCTTGCCTTGGTATGGTGTACGCACAGAAAAAAGGCGCAGAACAATTGTCTGCCGTTGCTCTGATGGAGAGAGGGGCGACTGACGACACAGCTTACAGGGTTGGCTTCAGGGAGCTAAAATCAACAAAAGAGGTGGTTTTACATCAAGGAGTATTTCAGGCAGGACTTCACAGAGGGTTCCAATAAGAAATGGTGCACCTAAGTTATTGTTCTTATTGGAACAAGAAGGTTAGCCTGGCCTCTGATTGATACATGGCTAGATTTACCTCGCTGCACCTTCTCTGTGAGTGGCTGCAGTGTGACCTAGAGGAATGAGTCCCCTAGATGGGGGAGGAGGCAAATGAGTACAAAACAAATCTGGTCTATTTCTTGTTTTGATCCACTCCATCTATCTTTTACATCTTTGGCTGGCAGCAGACGGTGCAGAAGGACTGCACGCCATCCACATCTCATGGCTGCTCAGCAGAAGATGGTGCAGTAGGATTGCTAGCCATCCTCATCTCTTGCCTGCCCAGCAGAAGATGATGCAATAGGACTGCTAGCACTCCATATCGCCTGCCTGCTCACCATAAGACAGTTCAATAAGACTGACTGCAGGACTAAAGAGAATGACCTGGTCAAGTCACTCCAGATTTAGTCCCTGCGCCCATGTCTGCCCAGGCGCTCCCAGCCAACGTAGCCAGGAGCACCTCAGACATGACAAGGACGGCTACCAGTCATACCGTACCATCTGCTGCCACAAGGCAATGGGTTGCTGCTACTGTGTAGCAATGCCGTACCACATCTGTCAGCACCCAGGAGACATACGGTGACAGTTACCTGAGCGGGCTCCATGCTTGCCGTGGTATGGTGTCTGCACAGGTAACTCAGGAAAAAAGGCGCGAAATGATTGTCTGCCCTTGCTTTCACGGAGGGAGGGAGGGAGGGAGGGAACAGGGGCCTGACAATATGTACCCAGAACCACCTTCGACAATGTTTTAGCCCCATCAGAGTGCTCCATTGTGACTGCTCTGGACAGTACTCTCAACTCAGATGCACGATTGTTTGCCATTGCTCTGACGCAGGGAGGGGCGACTGAGGACACGGCTTACAGGGTTGGCTTCAGGGAGCTAAAATCAACAAAGGGGGTGGCTTTACATCAAGGAGTATTTCAGGCAGGACTTCACAGAGGGTTCCAATAAGAAATGGTGCACCTAAGTTATTGTTCTTATTGGAACAAGGAGGTTAGCCTGGCCTCTGATTGATACATGGCTAGATTTACCTCGCTGCACCTTCTCTGAGTGACTGCAGTGTGACCTAGAGGAATGAGTCCCCTAGACAGGGGAGGGGGGGAAGCAAATGAGTACAAAACAAATCTGGTCTATTTCTTGTTTTGATCCACTCCATCTATCTTTTACATCTTTGGCTGGCAGCAGACGGTGCAGAAGGACTGCATGCCATCCACATCTCATGGCTGCTCGGCAGAAGATGGTACAGTACGACTGCTAGCCATCCTCATCTCTTGCCTGCCCGGCAGAAGATGTTACAATATGACTGCTAGCCATCCTCATCTCTTGCCTGCCCGGCAGAAGATGGTACAGTACAACTGCTAGCAATCCGTATCGCCTGCCTGCTCACCATAAGAAGGTTCAATAGGACTGACTGCAGGACTAAAGAGAATGACCTGGTCAAGTCACTCCAAATTTAGTCCCTGGGCCCATGTCTGCCCAGGCGCTCCCAGCTGCCGTGGCCAGGAGCACCTCGGACACGACGAGGACGGCTACCAGTCGTACTGCACTGTCTGCTGCCAGAAGGCAAGGGGTTGCTGCTACTGTGTAGCAATGCCGTACCGCGTCTGCCAGCAACCAGGAGACATAGGGTGACGGTTACCTGAGCGGGCTCCATGCTTGCCGTGGTATGGCATCTGCACAGGTAACTCAGGAAAAAAGGTGCGAAACGATTGTCTGCTCTTGCTTTCATGGAGGGAGGGAGGGAAGGGGGGCCTGACGATATGTACCCAGAACCACCCACGACAATGTTTTAGCTCCATCAGGCATTGGGATCTCAATGGGCAGCGGAGACTGCGGGAACTGTGGGATAGCTACCCACAGTGCAACGCTCCGGAAGTCGACTCTAGCCTCGGTACTGTGGAAGCACTCCGCCGAGTTAATGCACTTAATGCACTTAGAGCATTTTCTGTGGGGACACACACACACTCGAATATATAAAACCGATTTCTAAAAAACCGACTTCTATAAATTCGACCTTATTCCGTAGTGTAGACATACCCTTAGACTGAGCCCTGCAAGCCTGAGTCAGGTGACACAGGCCAGCTGTGGGTGTCTAACTGCTGTGTAGACAAACTAGTTGTGCTGGAAGGAAAGATTCAGCCAAAGAGACACAACTGACTGGTAGGTTGGGACTATATCCTGGTGGAGTGGGTGTTGGAAGGGTTCCAACCACTCCTAAAATGCTCTCTGGATTTGGCAGTAGCTTCTCCCTACTATAGAGGGAAGTGGCCACCCTGGGAGCTATTTTTACAACAAATCCAGGCTTTGAGGTTGGATGAAAAGGGCCACAGTTAGAGTGACCAGATGTCCTGATTTTATAGGGACAGTTTGGATGTTTGGGTCTTTTTCTTATGTAGGCTCCTATTACCCCCCCCCACCCACTGTCCCAATTTTTCCACACTTGCTGTCTGGTCACCCTAGCCTCAGTAAACTAATGGGAACCAGAAGCCTTGGTCAGAAAGAAGAAATTGAGTCCATCTATGCTCTTGATTACAAGGATATTTTCTCAACCTTGCTGTGCTGAGAGCTGTGCTTAAATCAGCAGCTTGTTCCATGTACACACTCTGGTAAAAGAAAACAGATGAAAGATTCTAGGCTAGCAGCCTGCAGTTGCTTCAAAACACAAGCTATTGCTACCCTCTTCTGGTGGTTTGCTCTATAGCTCAGTCACTCTTAAAAATGTTTCCTACCATTGCAGCTCAAAGTTGGAATTCTGAGAATGTGTGATCAAATAATTCACCCAGTTTGTTATACTTTCTGACTTTAGTCTCTGTCTGGTTGCATATTATCCACAAACAGTCTCTAGTTGCTAGGAACATATTTATTATTATTCTCATCTGTATTATAGTGACACCACTGAGCTCAAAGTATTTCACTGAACATACATATAGTAAGACAGTCATGGCCCTGAATAGCTTAAGTCTAAATACAACAAGACAGAGAAAAAAAGTCAGAAAAGTAGTATTAATTGTACCCCCGCCTCCAGATGAGGGGTGAGACACAGACTAAGTGGAGCTTGCAGTGCAAACAGCTCTGTTGGACTGGCTAGAAGCAGAAGACAAATTCAAAGTAAGGCACAAATTTTTAACAGGGAGGTAATTAGCCATTGGAACAAACTACCCAGGGCAGTGGTGGATTCTTCCATCTCTAGATGTCTTCAAATCAAGATACGCTTTAGGCAAACACAATTTATTGGGGGAAATTTAATGGACTGTGCTATAAAGGAGGTAAGACTAGGCCTTAAACACCACAAATCTGACTTGTCCAAGATCACACAGGGACTCTGACAGAGCCAGGAAGTGAATCCAGATAGCCTTGGTCCCAGTCCAGGGCTTTACTACATGACTATCTTCTCTTGTTAATCATTCAGAATTATGCAACTCATGATTTATGGAAACCTATTTAGATGCTATGTTAATGAGTGTCATAAAAATGCCTAAGATTAGATGTAGATCTGTTAGTCTAAGAATTTCTGCAAACCATGAGTTTGCACCATAAGCACCATGTTGTTTAGACATTTGCTATTTGTATTTCACTAGTCATGTAGTTAGAATGGCTACCTAAATCTCTTGGACTTGATTCCGCTCCCTGATCCCACAAAAAGCTTTTCACCTGAATAAATATTTACACATGTATTCATGAGGCCCTTTCTTTCTGCAAACATTCCTGTGTACAAAGAATTTGCTCCTAGGAATGTTCATGGAGAGCAAACAAATGCAGTTGTGAAGACCATCAGAGAGAATACATGGTTATTATTCCGACCTGGTATTAGACCATGGAGTGGTAAAAATACCTGTGTACTGTCTCTAGTACAGCCTCCATCAGTGCAGCTGTGCTAGTGAAGAATGAAGATCTAGATATCCCTACGGTCGATGCACCCTGGTGAAAGCACTGTCAGACTGTCACAGAGAAGGAATTGGCTTAAGTTGCAACAGAGAAAATTTAAATTGTGTGTTAGAAAATGCTTTATTAATGATTTATTGTTTAATTGTGACTTGCTTATTTATTGTGGTAACTCCTAGGAAACCCAGGGTGGATAAATGTGGGGGGGAAGAGGATATAAAAGGCTAGGGAGAATATGGGGGCAAGGCAATGGGTAGGGAGAGTGAATGTGGGACACAGGGAAAGTGTTGGGGCAGGACTGGAAGTGGGGTGTAGGGGAATGACAGACAGGAAGCATGAGGGGACATACAGAATCACACTGAAATTCTCACCTGACTCCAGGAGCTGGGGCTTAAGAAAAATACCAACTATTACAAGTCACATGCGAAAATCATGAGTTGGCAACATTGTTTCAGACTGAAACAGTTTCAGCAGAATCACTTCCTCCTTTCAGTTAATCAGTGGGATTAGCGATGTCATACTTCAGTTTTCCAGAAGGGCGTCAAGTCTAGACAAGACCTACATTTCTAATGTTAAAAACAAGTAGGAAACAAATGTATTGAGGCAATTTTTATACACCATAGAGAAGGGGAAAAGGCACAGCCCTGAAGTTTTTATATACTTTTGTATGTCTCCTTACAAAAAAGGCATATTTCTGAGGGGTACAGTATACCAGTGGGTTAAAAAAAAAGTATAAACTGGGTGCATTGCCACTGAAACCAACAGAATTGCATCCCGCTGCATATTCTCAGAATTGTCCAGCAAGCTTTAGCTCTTCATGAAAACGTAGCCATTTGTCTGAATTCTCCTTATTGTTTAGGGCAGGCTGCCCACATTTCCATGGAATTATTTAAACGCAGAATTATTGGACCATTTCGCGGCTACAGTGATTTTTTTTTTACATAGAATCTCTGCTCTTTGTAGCAACATGATGCGATATTGAGCAAGATAATGGTCAGAAAAGAACTTTGCTAGGCTCCTAATGGGGTAATTTTACGGTCAACAATTTCTCAACATTCATCAAAAAGCCAATAAATGTCAAGCACGGGGCCTTTGATGCAGTAGCTCATAATTCCTTCCCAAAAGCTTTTGCAGAGTCTTTTCAGAGTATACCTCTGCACTACATTTCTGATGATTTCACTGAAAACTTTGCTGGTGAAGAAGCTATATTGCTACTTACTGATCATGTGAACTTGGGCAAAACAATTGGCATTTCCCCCATCTGTAAAGTGGGGACAATACTACTTACTAGCTACCAGTTACAATCCAATCCCAGTATCGCCAGCCCCAGATCTTCAAATATTAAGAGTCAGCTCCCAAAATCATGAGACTGACTTAAAACTAACAGGATTTAAAATGACTAAATTTTGCAGGTTATTTGCCTTTTGGGTTTTGAACCATTATGGTGCATGTTTCCAAGCTTTCCTCTGCAACCGTAAGGGCTAGAGCCTTATTTCAAAACAAACAAACAATGAAAGCTGAAACTCTCATATAATCAACTGACTCCAGGAGCTAGAGATTTAAGAAAAATGCCAAATATTGTGACGCTTGTGATAAAATCCCAAGTATGTGGAAAATTAGGATGTATTCTGAATTCCTACTCTTTTTGCATGTTTAACATCAAATGTCTTGTGCCTGGTATCCTGAGTGTGTCTGTCTAAGGGCACCTTCAGCATATTTGCCCTAGCTAATACAGTGTGGGCCACGGACGTTCTTCTTGGAGCCAGAGAGGTCATTACTATATTAGTTTCAATGAAGCTAAAACCTATTTTTGCACCCTGACTTGTTTGCTTACATTCTTCATTAGAGGAATATGTTTATAGATCATCTGTGCTCATTGTATTACTTGAGACTTCAGTCTATTATGGGGCTCACGCACATTCCTCTAAGGAAGTGGTGCCCAAACTTTTCCCCACTCATGCCCCCCCCTTAACAGTATTGAATGTGTCTGCACAGACCCCCTCCCCAGCTGGGACCATGGCTTGAGAGCAGGGTGACACAGCCAGGGGCAGGTGGCAAAGAGTGGGGGTGGGCCTAGAGTGGGGCTCATGCCTCACCCTGCCATGCACCCACAGAGTTTCCTCCATGCCCTCCTAGGGGGGCACACCCCACAGATTGGGTACCACTGCTCTAAGGCTTCTAGTCCTAGCCACTCTCGGAGGCAAGATGCCTGACCAGCTAGATCAGTGTGCTGACCTGGGATGGCAATTTGTAGCTTACATTTTCTCTACCAGATCCAACTCCAGCTGCTGCTGCGTACATTGTAAAGTTAACAGAAATCTTGTCCCTTCCTCTCAGAGCCACTTGTAATGATAAGCTGCATTCCTAGAAGCCCAACACATAGACATGTCACTTGTGATTCGGGTCACTTGAAAGTAGGCTAATTACCTGGCAGGCTGACTGCTCCAGAGCAGGTTCTTTAATAGAAATGAGTGGGGCAATGTGGGAAAGACTCAGTTATTTCAGGGCAAATTCAGTCCTCAGGCAGCAGCTAGGCACAGAAGTAGGGCTTTGTGATGCAGTTGGGACTCACCACTGTGGAGCCTCCTGTTGGTCACTCTGGGAATTAGCTCAGTTCATGTAGAGCGTACTCTGCCAGTGGTGTACAGTCCATCTCTTGCCCTCATTTGGCGTCTCAACCCCCACTACTCCCCGCTTGCAGCATCCTCTTCAGGACACTGCCCTCTGGCAGTGCCCCCTAGTCCACACTCACCCCCTTCCAGGAAGGGCAGGGGGTTAACAGCAGTCCTTCCGCTTCACCCCAGCGGCCAATCACACCCCTGAAGTCTAACCCCTTCTATCAGGGGTCGGGTGCAGTCCACTATGGCCGCTCTAACAGTCTAGTGTAATATAAGGGGGGGGACCCAGGCCCACCCTCTACTACAAGTTCCAGCCCAGGGACCCTCTGGCAGCAGCCTCCCTGCCCTCCTTCACTCCCCTTGTCCACCTCTCCTCCCTGGGCTGCTTCCCCTTCGGACCCTTTGCACCTTGTGGGCCCTTCTATCAGGGCCTGCAGCCTGGCAGGTACCGGGCTGAAGTTCCCTTCTGCTCCCCCAAGCCTGCCCAGCACTGCACTAGCCCAGGTGCTAGTCTCCTCACTCAGGAGACAGACCTTCCCCTTTGAAGGTCTGAGAGAGACTAACCCCCTGCTTCTCTCCTGGGCAGCCTTTTTATAGGGCCTAGCCTGGCCCTGATTTGCTGCCCTCTGCTCGGCACTGATTGGCTCCCCCACAGGCCCTCTCTGATTGGCTGCCATTCCGCGCAGCTGCTCTGGCCTGTTGTCGCCCAATCTTGCCTGTGGGGGGGCACTGCCCCCCCACAGGCTTTCAGTTTATCATCTGGTTTGCTGATCTTGGGCTGTAGAACTTAATTAACACATTTGCAACCATTCTGCTTCAAAAAAGTAATATTCTGTGTGCTCATGAAATTAGATAAAGACATTTGTGGATTAAAAAAAAATTGTGCAAAAATTAGAGCTGGAAATTTAGGTCACCTTGTCAGTCCCTTTGCGGGTTTGTTCTATTCCTCCACAGCTCTGCCCAATCCAGTAAGAGACATTTCCAGCAATAGGCAATGCAGCAATCCCCATGGGGAGGCTGTTCCACAGACCTCAGAGCTAGAGGGACAGATTGATGACTAATTATGCGTTCCCAAGTCAAACTAGGCCTATGCTAATTACACAATTGCTTTATTGAGCAAAAATAGTACAAAGAAATATCTTCATCTTAAAAAAAGTTATTGTGATACTTCAGTCGTGCTTTTCATTTGAAGATCTCAAAGTACATAGCACCGAATTTGTTATACCTCATAACATGCTTCTGAGCAGATACAGAGACACTGGAGTTAAAGAGCCAGCTTTATGAAGGGCTTGATCTTGATCCTTCAGGGTGCTGAATATCCTCAACTTCCACTGAGGTTGTTGATTAAACCCGGGACATTGGAAGTTTAGACCCCAAAATAGCGAGTGAGTGGTAGAGTTTGGAAGAGAACTCAAGAGCCTTGCATCCTATTCCCCTGGTCTATCTAATAAGTAACCAACACTCTCTCGCTTAAGCCTCGATCTTGCAAAGGTGTATGTATGGATGTGCTTAACTTTACATATGGTGAATAGTCCCACTGATTTCAATTTCACTGCTAAGATCTCATAAAGTTAAGCACGCCTATAAGTCTTTGCAAGACTGGGGCATTAATGGGCCTATTTCTGTGAATAAGATAGGCAGGATACAGCATTTAAAGGCAGTAGACCTATTCACAGGAGTAAGGTCAGTTGGTTTAGATCCTTATTTAAGTAAAACAAGTTTGACTTGTAACTATTTAATCAGAAACAGGATCTGCTTTAAAAACCCAAACCAACCCCTCAAGACAGTGTCAATAGAGCCATCTAAAAAGGTAGCTTTGCAGCTTGTAGTTAATTACATGAGGACAATTTCTAAAAATATAATTATCTAGTGAAAGAGAGAGCGCATGCAGAAGAACCATCACTTGTGGTCTAGGATGGGCCAGGTGAACCACTCAAGTGCCACAGCCATTTGGGGAGAGCGGAATTCTGTAAAAATCCAATACTGTACTTATTCCTAAAAGCCTGGAACAGAAGAGCCAACAGAGCTTTGCTGAATAACACCCACCAAATATAAACATTACAAAAAACAATTGACTGTCTCCTCAGTGCTCTCAGTTGGCCATGTAGGAAGATGTACCAAGCAGAGCATCTTATATTGAAAAGGATATTGTCAAGGTTAGTTACCCCATATTTAACCCTTTCCCTCTCCTTATCTGTCTGAGCAGTCTGATGTAACTGATGGGTTGTGCACTCCACATTAGCCCTGCCAGGGTTAATGAGGGCCTGAGATCAGTTAGGTCACCTGAGAGGAGGGCCAGGCTTAACAGAGTGAATCCCAGCTGGGAGTGGGCTGGGCCAGCAGAGAACAGGAAGGGGGTGCCAACTCCATGGCCATCCCGTCTGACTCCTTATGAGAGCTGCAGGAAATTTACAGTGGCAAGTCTGACAGCAGAAATGATTTTCGTTTTGAACTATTACTGGTAACAACCAAACTGATGCAACTGGATGTAACCATAGTAATCGCATGGATCCTGGCACATGTAGGGACAGCAGGCAATGAATTGGCAGACAAACAGGCAAAAACTACAATTAATTCTGAATGCACTGACCTGGGAATCCCCTGAAGCAAACTGGAATTTAAACACCTAAATAAAAATGAGATAAGGAAGGAATGGCAAGAGCTGTAGGCGAACAAAACAAAGGGGAAAAGACTCAGAGAAGTATGCCCAACAGTTGAAAATGTTGATATTCTCCAAGGCTCTGAGAGGAAGCTCAAAGTGGCTCTATTTAGAATTCTAACAGGGCACTGCAGATTAAATAGTAATTTATTTCTAATTAACGTGCATAAAGATGGATTATGTGTAACACGGAAGGTGCAGGAAACGATAGAGCATATCCTTTGGGACTGTAAAGACGGCACCAGTGAAAGGAGGTGTTTATATAGAAAACTCAGAGGCCTTAAAATAACAAAATTTTCCTTGCAAAATGTAGCAAGAATACAAGGAAAATAGGAAAAAAAAAAAAAGGCTCTTCGCCAATTCTTTAAGAATTCAGGAAAGGTGCGAGACTCAAAATCACAAACAATCTATAAAATACAACGCACGGCAGTCAGAGCCTCAGGGAGGGAAATTTAGATGCAGTAAATGTGGAGGGGAGCATTTATATGACCCGCGTAGTAACTATGGAGGAAAGCACAGTGCAATCTACGGGAAGTGTATAGCAGCCAAGCAAGAGAGGTACAGAAACAATGCAGAAGCTACTAGGAGACACTGAAGACCAAAAGGGGAAGAGGAAAGGAGACCCAGTAAAAAGAGAGAAGTACACAACATAATAAATCAAAGGGTATAATGAGTGCTACGGGGGGAAAGGAGAAGACATACTGTGTATGGACAAAGAGTTTTATACCTTTTATGATGTAAGCAATAAACTGCGCATTGCAGGCAGGGATAAAAAAACAGAAAATGAAAATTATGGTTAAAGCAGCAGGAAAGTAACTACATTTTAGCAACTTATCAGTAGAACAACTCCATGCTTTCAGTGAAGGAAACACTGAAGTGTAAATAGAATGGTACTAAGTATTTACTGTTTACTGTCTAATAGAAGCGGTTCTCAACCCACGGTCCAATTAGCACACAGCTGCAGCCCAGTTCAGCTGTGTGGTAAAGGCTGCCAACCTACCGGGGTCGCCAGGTTCCCGGAAGCCTGGTGCAGAGAGGTCAGGGCTGCCTGCAGGGGTCAGGGCAGCCGGCCTGCCCTGCATGGTGGGACTCTGGGGTCAGGGCTGCCGGCTGGCCCCGTGAGGTCAGGGGCAGCCGTGTGGCGGGGGTAGGGTGACCAGATAGCAAGTGTGAAAAATCAGGACAGAGGGTGGGGAGTAATAGGAACCTAGGTAAGACAAAGCCCCGAATATCAGGACTGTCCCTATAAAATCAGGACATCTGGTCACCCTAGGCGGGGGGCTGGTGTCGGAGCAGCTGGCTGGGGTCCAGGGCAGCCGGCCCACCCCGCATGGTGGGGTCCAAGGCAGCCACCCGGCACCGCAAACTCCGGGGCAGCCATGCAGTGGGGGTCTGGGTCAGCTGGCCAGTCCTGCATGGCGGGGGTCCGGGGCCTGGACAACCGGCCCATTACGTGTGGCAGGGTCCAGGGCTGCCGGCTGGCCACGTGAGTTCCAGGGTCTGGGGCAGCTGCGCAGTGGGGTCGGGCAGCTGGCTGGCCCCATGCAGTGAGGGTCTGGGGTCGGGCTCACAATGTGTAATAAGTTGAGAACCACTGACCTAATAGCACATGGACAGGAACTAAAGAAAAATATCCTTCTTAAAGATACTAAATCTGATATCATTTGTATACACGAAACACAGTTCATAGGGAAAACTAGATTTTAGAATACTAGGTTATGGCATCTATAGGCAAGAAAGAGAAGTTGGGAGGGGAGGGGGAGTTTGTACATTCACTAAGGAAAACCTAAATTATTGTGAAATTGAGTTGAAGAAACTTAATATAGAGTATAATGTTATCAAGATTCCAAAGCAGAATAAATCTGCATCTTTGAGACTATATAATGTATACAACCCCTGTGGAAAACTGGAGATTTAAGGATTTGACAGAGACAGTCGAAGATGCCACAGGCCCATATAATTATATGTGGAGACCTAAACAGCCATAACAGATGGCAAGGAAGTGGAAAAAATTATAAGAATGGTAAATGTCTAGATCAATTCATTGATGAAAATAATTTAGTAATACTGAATGATACCACTAGGTTTAATGCAGCCAATGGAAATCTCTCATGTCTAGACCTTGGAATTGTGTCAAGTAGTATAGCGAGCAAATGCATCCGGGAAGTCGATAAAAAGGAGGGAATGGGAAGAGATCACTTTCCAGTATTTATAGTTTATCAAGGCAATGTTGAGGATGGAGGAAGGCCCCCACTTGGAATATGAAAAAAATCAAAGTGGGAGCAAATGTAACAAAAATATTAATGAACAATGTATAAGTGATAACACTGAAGAGTTTAATAGCAATATACCTAAGGGAATTATTATGGCAGCAAAGTTAGCAATACTTAAGATATTAAGTCACCCTAAAAGTAGAAACCATGTACCATGGTGGAATAAGGAATGTAAAAAAACAACTAAAGAAAGGAACAAGGCATATAAGAAAGCAAAAAATACAATGAATGGTGAGGATTTAATGAAATATAAAAGAAAGGCAATTGTGAAAAGGGCTATTAAAAAGGGGGTGGGGAAGAAAGCTGGAGAGAGTATGGCAGGAAAATAAATAAAGATTAGGAAAATAAATAGAATCTGGAGTAAGGGCAATTCTGTACCAGGCCTCATTGTAGAAGGCCAAGGGATAAAAAGCTCGAATGAAGAAAAAAGCAGAAGCCCTAGCAGAAATATTCCACAATGTTAGTAATGATGAAAATCAGATATAGAAATCTGTGTGATGGGGAAAAATTATTAAAGAGAATCACAAGAATGGGAAGAGGTGGAGGAAGACGAGAATACAATATTAAACAAAAACTTCTGTATGAAGGAACTTCAAAAAGCTATCGGTAAAAGCAAAAACTCCGCACAAGGCAAGGATGGTATATGGAACGAAATGCTAAAACACCTGGATGAAGGATGTCTGAAAATACCACTAAAACTATACAACAGTGTGCCGGGAACAGGTGAGCTACCAATGGAGATGAAACATGTGGTTGCAGTCCCAGCATGGAAAGCTGCGAAAAAGACCTGGTATGTACAGGCCAATTGCCCTTACATCATGTATGGATAAAGCCATGGCAAAAACGAATGAACAATTAACAACATATCTAGAAAAAAAGGACTTATAGACAACGTGCAAACTGGGTTCGGGAGTGGGAGGAGTCCATTTGATCACAAAGTAAGAGTAGAGATCGAGGCACAAAAAAGTCTGAGGAAAAAGAGTAAATGATAGCAGCTTTCCTAGATATTGAAAAAGCAAATGACACGTTATGGAGAGGGCTTATTGCATACAATATCATCCATTGGCACAAAAGAAAAAATACGTAGGTGGATAAAGGATTTCTTAAGTAAAAGAACTATGCAGGTCAGAGTCACAAATGGCAGTCCGCAGAGGAGTGTTATCAGCTGTATCGTACTCAATGTAACCATAAACAATCTCCCCAAAAAGGATGAGTGCAGGAGTAGGCACATCCTGGTTTTCAGATGATCATGCCATACGAGCTAAAAACTGAAACCAAGAAATAGGTGAGAAACAAATTAATGAAGCACATAGGAAAAATGCCGAATGGGGAAATGTGGGGCTTTCAATTTTAAATTCTGAAAATGAAAGGAATGATATTCACTTAAAAAGAAAATTAAAAAGATTAATTGTCTCTGTATGGACAGCAAATAGGTATAGTTAAAAGCTATAAATTCCTGAGTGTGACATTTGATAGGAAACTAACATGGAAGCATCACATTGAAAATAATGTTGATAAATGTAAAGGTAAACTCAACTTATTTAAAAGTATTTCTGGACCCACCCGAGGAGCACAAAAGAAAGCAATGGTAATGCATTATAGAGCATTAATAAGACTAAATACTGAGTACCAATGCCAAGCATTTAGTTCAGCATCGCAAACAATCTTAACGAAGCTAGACGCAATCCAAGCTCTAACCTTATGCATTGTATGTGGTGCCATCATCCCAACACTATTGTGTATAACGCAGATAGCTGCTGGTGAAATGCCTGTAGCATTAAGATTGAAGGTATTGAACTTAAGCGTTTGGCAAAAGTTACAGGAAACAGGGAAGATGAAAACTCTGAACAAATATTTGCAGAATGCTAGGAATTCAGTGGACAACGTGGTGGTGGTGGTGGGGAGGTTAGAAGAACCCCAAAAATGCCTCATGTCAACAGGCTTGAACTGTGTACAAAAGAATGAAGAGAAAAGAAAGACCTAAAAGAAATGACCACATATAGCTATAGGAAAATGCATTATGTGTGGAAAATCATGCTCCTGATACAAATGAACTATAAGGGGAACAGGAGAGCTAAATATAGTAAATTTAGCAAATCAATGTATGTGATAAATGGGGCAAACATTGCCAAATATTTACAGATGGGGGGGGAAAAGGAGAGAAGGGATAGCATTCTCCATCCCAACATATGGAAGAAAGAAATCCATGAGATTTAGCAACTGCATTAATTGACTATGCAAAACCTGGGGAAGCAAACAAAGTAGCATAGAACTTCACTGTTGGGAACAAAGTATCTTTGCTGTGATACAGAAGGGCCAGGGAAGAATGGGAGAGTGCTAGAGGGGAAATATATAAGCTCAAGGCTAATTAAGGTGTGGTTCCCTGTAGACTAGGGAAGGAGGCTGCAGGTTAATTGGAGCACCTGCAGTCAATCAAGGCCCTGTTAGGAGCCTAATAAAATCCCTTGCTTCAGATAGACAGAAGAAGGAAACTGCCACCCCCTGGAGTTTGGAGAGGTGTTGAGAGATTTGGAAGCCCTGAATACTGAAGTAATAGGGACTCCCTTCCCTACAGTATCTAAGAACTGAGGGTAAGCCCACTGAAGGGGGATGAGGGTAAGAAACCTGCAGGGGTTGAGAGGGGCTGGGACTCAAAGTGAGGAGCAAACCCAGACCCCTCCCCTGCTTTCCTCCTCTACCACCTTCCCAGGCTAGTAGTGGGGCCCTTGGTACCCAAGAGCAGGGGCAAAGGGTGGCATGTTAGCTCCCTGCCAAGAAAAGTGCAGGACCCACTAGACTAACATCAGCCATCTTGCTACATTGCTCAGATGCACTCTCCATGCTGAACCAAGGACATATAGTCCAATAGCTGGGCAATATTGTTGCTTCTTAATGGCATAAGATCAGATCCTTAGCTGGTGTAAACCAATATAGTTCTGGTCACTTTTACCAGTGCTATGCCAATTTACATCAATTTAGTCCAAACTGAACATCCTGGGCCCAATCCTGGCCTCAAGGAAATCAATGGCAAAATTCCCATTGACTTAAATGAATCTAGAGCAGGCCTTTTTTTGGCCGTGTGAAAATGCTGGACCTGCATTTAAAACCTGCACAGACACTGGACTTTAGGGCAAATTATCATTTTATGACCTCAAATGGTGTCCTTTGCATCACTGTGATATTCATCTAAAACTAGAGCAGACAAGGCACTAGAAGATGAACTGAAGGAAATAGACTAATGACTTCTATGGCTCAGAATCACATTTTAATAAGGGGAAAGGACTCTAGCAAGCTTCTGTCTCGATCATAATTGTACAGTATTCATGCTGTAATTAACTATAATGTGTATGTATATATACAACTGCCTGCTCCAGGATGACTCTAAATCCTGTAGCTGTGTGTTATAGGTTCTTAACTAATGGAGATTCTCACTTGGCTCAAGGAGTAGGGGGGCCTATGTTTTCAGAACAGGAGGATCCAAGTTCTTTCCCCAAAGTTTCTTGAAGTTCCAAGTAGCCATGAATATGTTACATTGACGACAGCACCAGATAGAAGGGCTCAGTTCTGACACAAGTCTGAGTTTCTGACAAGGTTTGTTTGATTTACTTCATTTTATTGTGTCCTCAGAAACCTTGTAATATGATTGTTGGCATCCCTTGAAGAACAACCTGAAATATTAGCCATTATCTTCCTCCTCCTTCCTTCCTTATCATTGCCAGTGGCCATCAGCTACACCATACAGAAGTGAAATCGTTTTCAGCAATACCAAAAATACAGTCCCTGGGACTTTCACAGAGAAGACACTGGTGTGAGTTAGCTAAGCCTGAGCGTGCTCATTTGCAAGCTGTGCTCACGTCATGTGACCAGGTAGGCTTGCGTTTCTGAATAAAGGCCTCTATTCCTTCATGCCCATCCTTCAGGGTCAGATTGTCCACCATGACTTGGGAGGTCATTCTGTAGGCAGCATCAAGGTCCAGTGCCATCTGTCTGTAAAAGGTGGCTTTCCCCAGTGCCACAACAGACCGGCTGGCTTCACATATCTTGCGTGCAATTTTCATGGTCTCCTCTTCCAGCTTGTCTTCTGGTACCACCCTGCTGAGAAGTCCATGCAGCAAAGCATTGTGGGCAGAAATAGGCTCTCCTGTGAACAGCATCTCTAATGCAATCTGGACAGAAAAAATAAATCCTACTGAGCCAGTTCAGCTTGCTTTGGTTTACGTCAGCAATTAAAATGGAGACATAAGGCCCAATCTTGTTCACCCTGAAGTCGCTAGCAAAATTCTCATGAGCTTCAATGGGAGGACGGTTGAGTCCAGGGGCAAAAATGTTTCAGAAGTGACCACAGATTTTAGGTGCCAACCTGAGTCACGTGATCCTGATACCGAGAAGTACTGAACCCCCATGATTCCAACTGAAGCCAAGGAGAGGGGTGGGTGCTCAGCATTTTCTAAAACAGAGGCCCACCTTTGTGCTTTAAATTGAGCACACTAAATATAAAATAGAATAAAAATGAAGGCATGCCAAATCAGTGGGTAGTTTTTGAAAATGTTGGCCTTAGTTTTAGTTTTCTGTGTGGTTTTTAATTAGACTCCCTGATGCTCAAGTTAGATCACTGCTACATCTATTTCTGTATTCTGCTTCCTGCAGTGACCTGTGTCTGATGCTTTATTTGAGAGGGGGAAAAAATCCATAATGTACTTGGCTAATTGTACAGGGCTAAATATGGGGAGAAAAATGCCTTGCTGACCTTAGAGGCAATCAGCTGATACCCGGAATCATGAGGTCTAAGTACCCTTGTTGTTGTCTTTGCTGCAGGAGCTACAAATACAAGCATCTCGGACACATTTCATTTGATAAGATGTAAAACCATAAGTCCTAACAGTTGCAACAATGGTGCTTTTTAATCTGATATGGGAGCACTTGTACATTTGGGGGGAGGGATAGCTCAGGGGTTTGAGCATTGGCCTGCTAAACCCAGGGTTGTGAGTTCAACCCCTGAGGGGGTCATTTAGGGGCTCTGGGGCAAAAATTGGGGATTGGTCCTGCTTTGAGCAGGTGGACTAGGTGACCTCCTGAGGTCCCTTCCAACCCTGATATTCTTTGATTAAAATATGTGGCATTGTATTTTTTTAAACAGAATTGTACAATCAGAAATATTGGAAGGATGATCCAGGAGCAGCTGTAGTATCAAACCATTCTAACTCACTCAACAGATTTCAAGATGGCATCAGAGCCAGGAAGTTAACAGTTAAGTTCCCTTTCCTGAAATCTGACCTGCACAGCAGGACCCTTGCACTTGGGCAGAGCCCCACTGACATAACGAGGACAAAAGCTTCTGCCCAGATGGATCCAGTACTGTATGAGGACTGGGACCTGAGGTTGCACGTCTCAAACGAGGCTTTGTGAAGTGAACTGTATTCCTTATCCAGTGAGTGAAGCCCATACTCAGTCAGTAGGAAAGAAATGAGGAGGAGATAAAGGAAGGTCATAGATGCTATTTAAAACAGAGCTAAGCAGATCATGCTGGCATTGAAATGTCAGTGCTTGGCAGGAATGGATACCTAATGGGACTGGTATCCTGCACTTGGAGGGGTCTCTCAGCGGGGGGGAAAGCATCATTGTCTAAAGGAAAGAATTTACTGGCGGAAGGGAGTAGAACTCCTGTGCTGATCTGCTGTTGCTGTGAGGACCCACTGCTTGGGATCAGGGAGGTAGCAGAGCTGCTGTCCTGGAATACAGGTCACGTCTACACTATTCTTGGACTTCCCAGCCCCCCCTCAGACTAATGTTTTGTTTTTTTTTCTAAAGTTGCTTTTGGAATGTTTTGCACGACAAAGTGCCGAGTGAGGGAGGTGCATGGATCAGAGCTAGAGCACGTAAATACGGGGTCTACTTTCAGGAACCCAGAGAGAACAGGTCTCTCTTGAACACCACCTACCTTTTTGGAAAGGGCTCTCCCCACGGCCACAGCTGGTGTGGAGCAGAACAGACCAACGTTGACTCCGGGTGTAGCAAACTGGGATTTCTCACTCGCTACTGCAATGTCACAGCTCGCCACCAGCTGGCAGCCTGCTGCCGTAGCCAAACCATTTACCTGGGCAATCACTGGTACGGGGAGTTTTTGGAGCAGAGTCATGACCTGTATATGCAAAAAGGAAGTGGTCAGCAGGTCACGGATGCGTAGGTGCAACATGTTCCCATAATCCATGACTTGAAGATGTTGTTACAGATACAATAATCTTAATTGATTATCTGTAATATGGTAGCACAGTGTCCCAATAAAAGACAGTCCCTACCCCCAAAGAGTATTACACAGTGCTGGGGGCCAGGACACTTCTGTGGTACTGATCACCTGGCAAGTTGCTTAACTTCTGTGCCTCCATTTCGGTCTGTATAATGATACTTACCCATGTTTGAGCTCTGCAGATAAAAAGTGCTATTTACCTGCTAAGTGTTATCATGATTACCTAGATAAACAACTCACATCAGCACAGGGTGACTAGATGACAAATTTCAGCTGGTTTCTTCACTCTCTTCTTGTGGGGGGAAATCACTTCTGCTAAATCATATTTTACACTCCTTGGCTGAAATTTCCAAATTCAGTTTTGCATGAGCTCTGCCTTTATCTCAGTTCTTGTGCTATTGTTTAAAAACTAGTGTTCAGCACTTCTTGAGAAATGGAACCAGGCAAGGAATCTGTTTGTGTACAGTATTCACATCTGCAACTACTTTCTTCAAAACATCCTTTACAAAAAAATTATTGTATTTGTTTTGTTTTTAAACAAGTCAGGAGAGCTAGTTTCTACTCCAAGATGTATCCGTTTTGTGTGGGATAATACCACCTAGCTTCTAAACAGTACTTTTCATCAGTAGATTTCAAAGTGTGTTCCAAAGGAAGTCAGTATTGTCCTCATTTTACAGATGGAAAAACTGAGGCAGAGATTAAGTGATCTGCCCAAGGGCATGCAGCAGGCCACTGGCAGAGCCAGGACTAAAAGCAGTGTTTCCTGAGCCCCTAGTCCAACACCCAATGCAGTGTGGTCTAGTGAGTAGAGTATGTCACTTAACTTCCTTAATTTCTCCACATGTAAGATGTGGTTATTTACCAGTCAGACTTCCCTGCCACATAGGGGTAAAGTGAGGTTTGATTAGTGCTTTTAAATCTCTTTAAGATCCTCAGATAGAAGGGGCTATAGAAGTGCAAGATATTCCTGTTAGGAAAAAAGATCATATATTTAGTTTAGTCCCTGGCATTTCACTTCCTCTTGAACTTTCTTTATCATTTTCATGGTTCCAGAAATATTTATTTGAAGTATGGTGCATTATTTGTTCCTTATACTCATGGCTAAATTATTACACTTGTCATATGCTAAGGCCCTGATCCTGTATAAGACTTATACACTGACTTAACTTTTTACACTATGAATAGTCTGCTAATCCTCCTATATTTTTCTTTATTAACTCAAAGCCTAGTTTGCTACATCAGGAACCCCAAAGAACGAAATATCTGAGCCATTCTATTCCAATCTGCCCGCTGATTACAGCGGGAAGTGTCGATAACTGAAATCCTGCACACATTCACGGTATTAATTATACCTACAGGACAGTCTAATTTTCTTTTAAAGTGTTAAAGTAGAGAAACTTGCAAACTCTTGATTCCACTCTATATGACAGTAGAAAAGGTTTTATGTTTCTTCAGCTTTTCCATGAACCAGTGGCTGTTTGCTCAATTGCCTGTGGTCAGCATGGCAGGACATTGCTCAGATGGGGGTTAGGCATAAGCCTGTGTGAATAACACATGACTATCTTCAACCAGGGGTAGATGTAACTAGCCCTGATTCAATGGGTGTACTATATTAAACTGCTGAGGGGGCACTGTCCACCCGCAGCAGCCCCCTTGTTCCTAGCACTTCAACTTTAATCCCAGCTTGGTGCTGAGGGGAGGCTCTGAGAGGCAGGGGCTGGAGAACAAGCCTATCCCCTCACTCACCCTGAAGCAGCAGCTCCTATCTTGCAGCCCTGGGCTGGCTCCCCACTCTGGGTGTTGTAATCTTGCACACAGGATCACAGTGCCACTCAGGTTTGGCCTGGCTGCCTCTCCATCATGTTTTCCTGGTTTTACACCCTTGGTTTAATGATTTCTGTGGGTGCAACTCAACCCATGAACCCACCCTAAAGCCACCCCTATCTTCAACTGAAAAGAGCAAAAAATCGACTTTGAATTAAACATTATCTTACTAATACTATAAAACTAATATTAAAATAAACAGGCAAATCCATGGGTGTTATCAATATGTCTAATGGTACCTGGCACTTACATAGCAACTTTCTCATGAGGCTCTCAGAGCTTTTAACAAATATCAGTAAATTAACCATGTGTCCCTATTGGTTCCAGTTGACTAACTAGGTTTTGGAATAGGACAACGGCTCCTAATTGATGCAAGGTAGGTTAGGAGTATTATGCCTATGAAACATAACGAATTGATCCATATTTGTGCAGACTGCAAGACTCATGCAGTGATGATACATGGATCAAATATTAAAAAGATTTAAAGGAACATGCAACAATTATACCTAGTTTCGAGCATTTGCATATTGCAGATACAAGCCTTTAATCATGCATAATCCTTACACTTCTGTTTGCATATGGAGAAATGATGAGAGAAAATAACGTGTCCAAGATCAGACAGTAAATCAGTGGCAGAGTCAAGAACTGGAGTCAGGAGTCCAGAGGGCCAAGCTCTGCTCTAACCACAGGACCACCACATTCTTTCCCTTCTTAAACTTGTTTCATTGTCCCATTCAGCTCTGCACTTTAATAGTGGATTCACTGAAATGCATTATTGGCATTAATGCAAAATCAGTACCCTGGCTTACCTCAGCACAGGTATCAAATACTTCGATATGGTGCTTCATGTCCCAGTCACTGGACAATTCTTTTAAATCATGGCCAGCTGAAAATACAGGTCCTTCCGCTGCAAAGCATTCAATAAAATGACGAAAAAAACTTTTAATGTTGCTGATCTGAATGAATCTAGCATCTTGGGCTGGTGACAATTCAGAATGTAGTAAGTCCTACATGGCAGAAGTAGAGATACCCCAAAATAGGGGAGGAGGGTACTTTGCAAAAACATCACAAAATGTTGCCTTCTGTTGTTTAGATCAAGATTTCAACTGCTGTAGATCAAGATACAGACTGCTGTACAGCATTTAGTCACATAAACCCCAGTGACTCTAACAGGCATTGTAAGGACACATCTGTAGAAGAAACCCTTGAGCTTTCATTTTCAGCTTCTACTTTGCCTTCCATTGTAGGTACCCAGTGAAATGCAACCAGTGATCTCACATCACTTGCTACTGAGCACCTCTTGTGTAACTTAGTGCAAGACATGACAACTGGTCATCTAGGAGAGGCACAAAATGGCAGACATAATAAGAATTTACACATAAGAATGCATATAGCTCAAATATATTTCATCCCAAAGTCATCTAAGGCACCTTATAATCTTAAATTGATATACAAGCCATAAAAGGGATCTCTTAAACTGCTACTGAAACTACGGATTGGCTCAAGGCAGGAGGTACCTGCAGCGTGCCAAATTACAACAGGCCACGTGTTCACCTCATTAATCTTACTGCTGTGTGAAATGCTCCCTAGCAACTCAGGTCTCCTAGGAGAAATCCAGAGGGGAGTTAGTGCTGCTCCTTGCAGTAGTGACACCCTCTCCTCAGCTCAGAGAGAAGGTGGTATACCAAATGAGGGGGGCTGGGCAGGGCGGGAGGCAAAGGAAAAGCATTGCGGGGCTGGCTCTCTGCGTGAATGCCCTGTGACCTGCAAGGATAGTACCATATATCTCCAAGGATCCTCAAGCTCTGTAGAGTCAGGGGGCTGCAGCCCCTCAAAAATAAAGTGAGGTCACACCCAAATAATTTTTGAAATTCTTTCCTTCATCCTGTTGGCTTTTCCGGGGGTGAGGAGGGGGAGGAGTATTTGATCCCCTGTATTTAGCAGAGTTTCCTACCTCAGTCAATAGGAAGTGATGGGGTTTTATGGGGCTCAGCCTAGCTTCTCAGAAAACACAATAAAATAGTTATTCAGTGCAACTTAAACAACAGCTTCTACCTAGTATGGTGGGGAGTTGCTCTGTTCTTAGGCTGATTGACACAGTTCTCTCCTGTTTATACAGGACTCAGCAGCCTCTGGTTAATATTTCACCCACGCTAAATAAAGATCAGGATCTTGGTGCCAGGTTGTTCAGGAGGGCAACAGCCAAGAACTGTCTTTCCTCTCTGATGGTTGTTGTGGGCAATGGTTGCTCCACCTCCAAAGCTCTCATCTGTGGAATCCTACACGGCTAAGTCCTCTCTCTCTTCTGTCCCTTCTCTACTCATGATCCTTTAACTATATGATGCTGTCGGGAAGGCTGGTGTGACAGCACAGACTGAATTGCCAGCAGTATGCAGAATACACCCAGCTATACGTCTGCTTTATGTCAAACACAAACAGTACCATCCCCCAGCTCTCTCAATGCCTACTAGAAATCTGAACTAGATGAATGCTGAATCCAGGCCACAGCAAAGTAATAGTGGTAGGAAGAAGGAAGTATCCTCTCTATCAAGGGCATTTGCCCTAAGGATAAGTTAGTTGGCAGTTTTGGGGTTCTTTAGAGCTCCTTATTGCTAATGGATACTTATGTAGCCAGGCACCAAAAAACACCCATGTCCAACTGCAAAGACTGTGTTCCATCCCAGCAGACAGACACAGCCCTGGCCATGCAATAGTTTCCTCTGTGCCAGACTGTTGTAACTAATTATGTCTGGGGGAAAAAGCCACACGCACGCCCTTAAAAAGCTCCAATTTATACAAAACACAGTAGCCCATGTGCCACTCTACTGCTAGGTCATGAAAAATCATCCCATAGGATTTGGCCTTAACTTGCCAGAGATCACTTCCTCCTCCTTATCAGCTGCATTCCACTAGAACAATGAAACTGGAGTAGAACTGGTTGAAAGTTCTCATTTAAAAAAAATCAAAAACAAAAAAAACAAAACAAAACAAACCCCAAAGTAAAAATGTTGAATATTTCACAAAATTTTTACTTTTTTTTACTTTTGAAAAATTAGTATAAAATTTCAAAAAAATGGTCACTTTTCCCGTTTGTTTCACCCTCTGTTCTGTGGAGCATCCCAGGGGAGCTCATGAGTGCACAGGAGCCAGAATTTTCATAGGGGCTGCACCTAGACGATGAAAAGCATTACAGCAAGCGATAAAAAGTACCATGGACTTTCAAAGCTAACTGAAAACTAACTTCTCTGACCTACCTTTCCCTCAATAAACCCTTCACCCACAGAGATATACAAATAATCCAACTCTCACTCTCATTCACACAAAATTAAAAAGAATTATAAACGAATCAAGCTATTTCTCCTACAGGCCAGGAAAGAAAAAAGATTGTTTATTGTTTTTTCTATTTTATATACTCTGGAAATTCTCAGATATTACTGTTTTATTCAAGTTCTTATACCATGCCCATCAACGTTACCTATAGTGATAGGGGTTATCTGAGTATCTAGAAGGAAGAAGGGACATAATAACACTTGGCTCTTATATAATGCTGGTCACCTTTTGATCTTTACAATGCTTGTCATCTTTCCTTTTACAAATAGGGAAACTGAGGGACGGTGAAGTTTGGAGACTTGCAGAAGAGTACAAAGGCAGCTAGTAATAGAGCTGGGAATTGAATCCACATCTCCTGAGTCCCAATATTGTGTCCTACCCACTGAACTTCTGCACAACATGTTGTGACATTGATCACAACTTCAACATTAAGCACATGAGCCTGTGGAATTGCTGCTGAAATCAATGGGAGTTGTGGGAGCTCAACACCTCTTAACAGTAAACCCTTAAAAAAAAAAAGGAATTTTCTTTAACTCGATGGTCATTGTAACCTAGGTTTTATTCTGTTAAAAAAAATCCCTATATATAAAATTGATTTTGAAAAGAAAAGAAAAGTAACAATTGAACTTATGAACCCTTAAAAATATACTGCAGTAACGGTCCAAAACGCTGCAGCTCACAAGAGGGTTCCTGCAGTGTTTGTCACTTGTGTAGATTTGTATTTTCACTGAGTGAAGAAAAGTTTAGTTATTACTATCATCAGTACTTATTATTGCACTTATAAAGTAGGGTCAGACCCTGCATGGACTTATGCATATGCTTAGCTTCACACAGCGTGGGTAGTACTCTCTCAGGTCACACTGAAGGTATTGTTCACAGTGTGTAAAATTAAGCATATATGTGGGACTTCGGATTTTAGGTCTTGACCAATAAAACACGATATAAATAAAATTTAAAAAACCAGTGTTTATCAAATAAACTCTGGAAATGGTTACTTGTATCTAAGGGCTCATCTGCACAGAGCAGTAATGCAGAGTATGAGAGGGTGATTTCTAAAGCACACTAATGAGTTGTGCATTAACTGGTCTGTGCAGACCCTGCTGGTGGGCATGAAAGGTTCCCTAGTGTGCTTTAGCATAGTGTTGTTTGAAACAGTGCTAGGTTGATGTACACCAGGAAACATTATGAAGAGATTGCTCATTACAGTGTATACAAAGAGAAAGCTCCAACATCCCTGATTTTTGGACTCATTGATTTTAAGGCCAGAAGGGACCATCATGATCATGTAGTCTGACCTCCAGGCCACAGAATATCACCCACCTGTTCCTGTAATAAGCCAATAACCTCTGGGTGAGTTACTGAAGTCTTCAAATCAAGATTTGAGAACTACAAGTTACAGAGAATCCATCAAAAAGAAAAGGAGTACTTGTGGCACCTTAGAGACTAACCAATTTATTTGAGCATAAGCTTTCGTGAGCTACAGCTCACTTCAGAGAATCCACCATTTACTCTTGTTCAAACCAGTACGTGACCTGTGACCCACACTGCAGAGGAAGGTGAAAACCCCCTGGGGTCTCTGCCAATCTGTCCTGGAGAAAAAATTCCTTCTGACTCCAAATGTGGTGATCAGTTAGACCCTCAGCACGTGGGTGAGACCCACTAGTCAAAAACCTGGGAAAGAATTCTCTGTAGTAACTCAAAGCCCTCCCCAACTAGTGTCCCATCACCAGCCGTTGGAGATATGGGCCATCTACCCTCATCATACCAGGCCCTTCATAAACTTATCAAGCTCAGCCTTGAAACAAGTTAGATTTTTTGCCCACACTGCTCCCCTGGAAGGCTGTTCCATCTACAGCTACCTAACGTTTAAAAATAGCTAAAAATAGCCCCCTAAAAATGAAATTAATAAGCCCTGAAAAATAGACACTCTACATATATGTAAGTCTTTGCAGGATCCTCAGATCTGTAACAACATTCATCTAAAACACTTAACAGAGTTTGGGTAAGTATTATTATTCCAATTTTACAGCTGCGTAAACAATGGCCCTGACTCTGCAAATTTGGAACTGCCAGCGAACCAAAACATGCATTATTTGCCCATCTCTAACACTGTCCAAACCACCACTATGTATATGGCATTGTAGAACATGGCAGTTGACCCATCTTTTTTTCCAACCTTTTTTTTCCCCCTGAGATCAAGGAAATACCTGAAATGATGATGACTCTGAGAGCCTTGCTTTTGATATCATGCAGAATATCATCGCGGAGACACTTCAGCATAGAGAGTGACAGAGCATTTCTTTTCTTCGGGTTATTCAACATAATGTGTCTGTAAAGATTTTAGTAACAAACTGGTCATGATCCAGTCAAACAAAATAGAACCTCTACGACTGTTTCTGGAATCAAAGCTTTGGTCCAAATAAGGACGGGCACTTGAAATTTGTTATTTTATTTAATATAATTTATGTGTATTGCAGTAGAGGCAAGAGACCTCGTCAGTTCTCAAGACCCCATTGTGCTAGGCACTGTACAGTCATGTAACAAAAAGACTGTCCCTGTACTGAAGAATTTACAGCTGAATCTGGTTTTAAACTTGCTACCAGGAAGCATTTCTTGACAACTTTGTTCCCTGATGGAGGCTGCTGTGTTCCTCTGTATCAGATATGGACTGGCTACACAGCTTACTTATACATACCAGATGTGTTCATCATTAGATCCTCGGGAGGCCACCTCTTGGGAACAGACAGAAGTCATGTTTGTTCTATTATCGCTTCTCTCCCATGGTGGCAAAGGGTAAGAGCATGACAATTTCATAAAGTGAAGGCAGGAGCCCCTCCCCCCCAAAATAAATACAAAATTTAATTTAAAAATTCCAAGCCACACACTTTGTGGGACTAAGAAGGCACAGTTATGTCCTATAACTCACTGTGGCTGTTTAGGGCCCAATCCAGCACACACTTAAGACCAGGCATAACACTTGTGACTGTGAATAATCCCATTTAGGTCAACAGGACTACATTTGATGGGAATGAGCGTGGGAGCCTTGGGCAATGTGGCTCCAAGCAGGCACGGGGGTTCATCCATACAGAAGCAACTGCAGGATCTAGCCTAGGGGTTCTCAGGACAAATTTTTTGGTGGCCTCAGGGTGCGGCCACCAACTCTTGCTGATGGCCGCTCTCATATTTTTTCCTATAATATTTGGTCATCTTTAGGAAAAACAAATAAATATGCATATACACATGTCCAAATTATTGTAATATATTTAGTGCTAGTTCGTAAGTCTGTTGTGAAAAGTGATATTAACAAACATACAAGTATCACTTTTCACAGAAGACTTACTCAGCCCTGGCAAGCCTGGGAAAAATTAAACCCTGGATGGGGGTCGGGGGAGGCAGCTGGGGTTGGGGCGATGGGGCTGGTAGGTGGGTGGGTGGGTGGCCAGGGGAGGCAGCAGGGGGCTGGAGCATCAAGCCCCGTGGCCAGAGCCTGCCACCCCAACATACCAGGGCTGAAGCCCAAAGCCTGAGCCCCACCACACCTGGGAAGGTGAGGAACTCACCAGCTGCTCCTCCAGGTATCTCTGGAGGGGGGGCAGGGCCCAACCCCGGCTGGAAGATCCAGCAACCAACACAAAGGTGGTGCATCCAAAAGCACCAGGGAGGGGCCACTACTTTGCCACTTCCCCCCTGCATCACAGCGCAGGAGGTTGTGGCCTCAAGAAAAGGCCCTGGTGGCCTCATTTGAGAAACACTGATTTAGATTGGTGAATCTCTGTGGCAGAGAGGCTCCCGGCTCTTCATAGGTCAGACAGCACCATTCTCACTGTGGGCAGTTTTATATACTACAAGGATTTTATATACCACAAGGAAAATTTAGAAGTGCAAATGTGCTGTCAAAATTATTAAGCCACACCCACTGAGCTAGGGACTGAACAGAGTAATAGACACATGGGAAGGCCCCCTCCCTGCTCCTGTAAACGATTTTATGTCCTTATTCTTTAAAGGACTTTTTAAAAATGATCCCCCTGGATTTTGATTGCCATACTGGCCTTGAACTGTACCCCATCCACCTTTCAGTTACACTCACTCATTGCCAATCTATGCAGGTCCCCCACAAAAGCTGACATTGCCCCATTAAATCACTGACATCAGAAACCCAGAGTTATGAAGATTAACTGCATAGAAAATTCTGTCTGCGTGTCAGGGAAATCCACCAGCATTTCAACCCCCTTTGCTATTATGGGCGAGTTGGGGGTGGGGTCTAGTGCGTTACACACACCTCGTTTTGGGGTCTGGGTCACATACAAAATCCCCCAACAGGAACGTCCCATCGGGGCACTGGGGAGAGTGGGGACTACTCTGAGTCCCAGCGCTGGTCGGCTCTGTGTGACCTTTTGCTCAGCCGCTCACACGGGCGCAGCGTAGCCTCACCTGATGCCATCCAGCTGCCGCGTGCTGGTGAGTTTCTCCAGCGGTGGCTGCTGCCCCGATCCAGCGGTGGCGCCGCTGCAGAACCCAGAGGCAACGCGGCCGCGGAGGATCCGGGAGGGCTTCAGCCTCCATAGTCTCAGGCTCGCAGCCATTGCTTGTTTGGGGAAGGAGTGGGAGGAGGTGTTGTGCAATTGCTGGAGCCTTTCTGGCTCTCTGCTGACCCCTAGGCTGGCAGCGCTCTGCAGGGAAACGGGGGAAATGCTCCTCTGCCTCCACCCGGCCACCCACAGCAATCTGCTCCCTCTGCCTGCACAGAGAGCTGGGCGCTAGTGTGCTCGCCTCTGCTCTCCAGGCACACACAGCCTGATGCCGCCTTGGCCTGCCTGCCCCTCAGTGCGAAGACATTGCCATTCTCACTTGGCAGCACTCATTTTGCACAGGTGTAGGTGACAACGCATTACAGCAGGACAATGGTGAACTGGACCTAATGTCTCCAGCCCCAGCCACTGGTGTGGTGCTGTTATGCAGGCTCCCAAAGCAGCAGTGACCTTCTTAATATGCCCAGTACAGGATTTGGCACCATTTGTTTGCAGATGCTTAACGTATCTGGGAGGATGTTGTTCAGGTCACTCTTCCTAGGAGGGCAGCATTCATGGAGGATGAATTACTCTTCCCTCTTTTGAATAGAGTTCTGTGGTTCTTTATATCCTCAGCAAAACTGCCTGGATCTGTGACATTCTGATTTTATGGGAGCTGGGGATTTAGATCTAAGCCTGTGTCAGTAAATTGTCTTAATGGCCTTTTGATAATGGGCAACGATCGGTTTCGGGGCTGATGCCGATCATCCTGAAACAGTGGGAAGAAATACTAATTTCTGAAAAAATTGTCTTAATTTGCAGGTTGGAGTGATATATTGTCTGTCTCTAGCACCATCTAGCTGAAGTTCTGAAGGAAGTTGAAAAATCTTAATTAAGACTCACAGCCACCTTGTGAGGCAGCTACTCAGCAGTCTGATTATTCTCCTTGTACAGAGTGGGAAACTGAGGCACAGAGATGCAATGGCTTTCTCAATATCACATGATTTGATAGCAGAATAGGGAATAGAAGAAAATCAAAAGTTCTGCCCCCCAGTTTTCTATGCACTAGCCAAAGACCAGGATCCCATAAAGAGTCACTTATGAAAAGAATAAGACTTGAAAGAGCAAAATGATGGTACTTAAGGAGTGTGGAAAGGCCAAATAACCTCACTGCTCCTATGACATTGAGTTGAGCAGATCAAACCCAATGGGTTGCATTGGTACAATGTGTACACTAGCCAATTCATTATAATACTTATCATTGCTCCTTCCATCCAAAGAGCTCAAAGACGTTAATTGTTACAACATTCCTGTGAGCTGTAGATTCAATAAATGTTAACCATCCCCATTTTACTGAGGGGGGACATTCAGATTTCAGAGACAGAAGTTAAGTAACTTTCCTAAGATCACCCAGCAAGTCAGTGACAGAGCCAAAGGTAAAACGCAGATTTCCTGACTCAGAGTCCTCTGTTTGAAGTACTCTTCTGAAATGCCCTGGCAGAGCTGGGGGGTGATGGATTAGGGAGCTGCAATAGCCTTCACCCACATCACTCCCTGCTAAACTTCATGGGGAGGCGTGTTGGAGCTGGTGGGCTTCTGGCTCATCAGGCTGCCTTCTTAGAAGGGTGACACAAAAAGCAGAGAATCATCATTTCCAATTCAGCAGAACGCACACAGTAGTGCCAACCCCAAAGGTTAAAAAATCATGAGTCAGGCCCCGCAAAATCATGAGATTAAAAAACATTACACTGTGGTTTTTGGCCTGACTTTAGATTGTTGAGCTCTCCCTACTCATCCCCAGTGTGTGCATGACAATCAGTGCTGCCCACCCTCCCATATTTATTGGGTGAGGTGATTTGCAGGAGCTCTCACCCTCACATCTGCTCAGCCCCCCAGGCCTCAGATCAATTATACCCCAGCATCAGTTCTGTCCCTTGCTCTCACAACCTCCCTTCTGCTCCTCCTGGGGTTCTTCATCCCCTTCCCAGGCCTTGGGAAGCTGCAGTGGGGTCCTCTCTCCCACTTCCAGGATGGGGGGGTCAGCTCCAGGGGCTCTTCATCCCCCCTTCCCAGGCCACAGAAGGGGAAGTGGGAGTGGAGCTGCCCTGAGTTGCTGGACTTTCTGCTCCCTCCTTCCCCCTCCCCTCCTGTGAGTATGGTGTCAGCTCAGCTTGCTTCCTCCAGCAGCTCTGATTGGCTGCTCTAACCCAGAAGCTGGGCACTGAGCAGGAAAGCAGCCCATCAGCGGAGGGGCCCCCCCAGGCAGGGCTGAAATTCTCTAAAAAAAAGGGCCGGAGCTTCTAGCCTCATTGCCAGGCAGGGAGTCAGCCCTGACTGAAATCCCACCACTTCCCCATTCTTTATTTCACTCACTACTCACAGAAGTGACCTCTTGTCTTTGTTTACATGCAGTACAGGCTGTCTGGAAAAACTTCCTAACTGTCATGGTGGTAAAGCACTGGAATAAATTGCCTAGGGAGGTTGTGGAATCTCCAACATTGGAGATTTTTAAGAGCAGGTTTGACAAACATCTGTCAGGGATGGTCTAGCTAATACTTAGTCCTGACTTGAGTGCGGGAGACTGGACTAGAAGACCTCTTGAGCATGGGCGGCAGATATAATAGGCATGGGGAGGCTAAACCTCCCTTAAGCCAAGGCCTGGACCCACCCAAGCTCCGCCCTCTCCCCCAAGCCAGAGTTTAGCTCTGGACAGAGGCCAGCGGCCAGGTGCTGGGGCCGACGGTGGGAGCGGCTGGCAGCTTGGGGCTGGGGCCAATGGTGCAAGTGACCAGAGGCCCAGCACTGGGGCCGGTGTTGAGGGCGGCTGGAGGCCTGGGGCTGGCGGGAAGCCTGGTGTTGGGGCCAATGCTGAGGTCAGCTAGCAACCCAGTGCTGGGGGTGGCCAGAGACCCAGACGTTTCAGCCAGGGCTTCTCCGGCTGCAGGGTGGGGGTGCTCAGGGCTCCGGTGGACATGGGAGGTGGTAGGGATGGGGCTGTGTGGCTAGCCTCCCTGAAGTGGGGGCTCATGCACCATCCATGCTCTCGAGGTCCCTTCCAGTCCTATGATTCTATTATTCCTCAGAGCTGGGAGGTAGCTGTGTGAGGTAGTGTGACGGGGCGTACATACCCCTCACTAGGCAGGAAAGGGTTAATCCCATACTATGGGCAGAGGAAGTCCTGCCCCTCAGACCCTGCTGGGCATGATCCAACTGCTGTGCTAGCATAAAGGAGAGCAGCCCAGCTCACTTGAGGCTGACTACCATGGAGGAAGGATACTTGAGGTTCAGGAGCTGGAGATCCTGAGACCCAGACTGAAGACCTGTCACCTACAGCTGATTGGCTGGAGTCAGAGTCCCAGGGAGTTTTCTGCACTGAGGAGCCCAGAGACCCCAATGTTATAGGGACTACAACTTTGTGAAGTATGGTAGGAAGTGGCCCAGGGTGGAGGAGTGAGTGGTATCTCCCACCTGTGTAAGGCCAGTGTGTTGTGGCTGGATTCCCCGCTGACCCAGTGGCAGACCACTCAACCACTGTTAGGGTCCTGGGCTGGGTCTCACTTTGGTGGCAGCCCCTGGATCTGGCCCTTAGGCCACACAGCCCTGCTTTCGAGGGCTGCCATATGGACCCCGGTGCCTATACTGCTGCTTTAACTCTGGCCATTGAGCTGTACTATCTTGAGTCCCAGGATGATCTGGTAGAGTGTAACCGTGGTGTCCCCACACCCACAATCCACTCAAAGGGGGACGCGCTGTGCATAAACAACCACAGGCAGGCAGCCAACAAGGGGCAGCTGATCAGCTGGGAAAGATGCTATTGTACACAGAGCACATTGGCATTATGCATTCCACTCGCTGTTCAGCAAGGGTCTTACACCCCCATAGATTTCCATCCTCATCCACAATCACACCAGCTCACCCCATGCCCCCCACCACATGGTAAGAGAAAAAACTGACATGTATAAATGTTTTACGCACAAGCGTGTCTCCATCTATACTTTAACACGGTGACTGGTGTAGTAGAAATAATGTATAAAGATACACACATCAACAAGATATGTGCATTGAGGATGTGAATTTTTGCTCCCATTCCATTGCCTGATGAAAAAATCCTCCCCACTTTTGCTAGTCTGGCTCCGATCTTGTAAAGCAGTGGTTCTCAACCTTTTTGGACACTACCCCTTTCAGGAGTCTGATTTGTCTTGCATACCCCATGTTTCACCTCACTTAAAAACTACTTGCTTACAAATCAGACATAAAAATACAAGCATCACAGCACACTATTACTGAACAACTGTTTACTTTCTCATTTTTACCATATAATTATAACATAAATTTGGAATATAAGTATTGTACTTACATTTCAGTGTATAGTATACAGAGCAGTATAATCGAGTTATTGTCTGTATGAAATTTTAGTTTGTACTGACTTTGCTGGTGCTTTTTATGCAGCCTGTTGTAAAACAAGACTAATATCTAGATGAGTGGATATTGTATATACCTTGGAAGACCTCTGCATACCCCCAAGGGGTACATGTACCTCTGGTTGGGAACCACTGTTGTGAAGTACCTACAGATATCTAGAATAAGGGCCTGATTTTTCAGAGGGACCTCTGAATACTCAGAGCTCCCATAGACTTTAGTTTTCATTGTGAGGGCTTGTAATGCCTTGTGGCTGTGGTGGACTAGGGGGGCAGTTCAGAGCAGTAATTAAGAGTGCGCTGGTGGTTAGGTAGCTGGAAGTTTGATCAGTATCAGAGGCAGTCTGGGACAATGGTTGGAGTTCTCATTGGGATTAGTAAGGAGAAGGTTCCATACAAAGAGCCGGTCAGCAGGTTAGGAAGGCAAGGTCGGGCAAAGTGGCGAGGCAGCAGGGCAGTCTAAGCAGTGACTAGCAGGCAATGTCTATTGTTCACACAGTGTCCTCTTCCTATTGGAGTCTTGAGAGTGCTGTCTGTCATCCAACCAGGAGCCTGGGGTGTGGCTTGTGTGTGTGTCTGCAGGCCTTTAACACTAAGACGTTGTTCAGGGGAAGTACTTCAGTGCATTGCTATGGTGCAGTCCTAAGAATGCCCCCTTAGGACCTGCTGGACTTGGGTTTAATACCACCGTCCAGACACCACTCCTCTTTCTTGGGGTGCCAAAAGACTGGGTTTGTCCAGATGGGCTCTGTGGAAGGCTCTAACATTTTCAGGAGCATGCTCATAGTGGGCAGGTTCCTAGGACTGCTCCTCTGACCTGTACGCTTCCTAGTCAACAAGGTACAATATCTGGGAGTCAGGATCTCATGGACAAGGCACTTGCTTTAGCTTTGGTGTGATGGAAGGGGAGGCTGTTTTCATTTGGGAAAGGGAATGCTGGAGAAGGGTTTAAGGAGGGAAACATGGAATACAGCGTGATCCTTAAGGAAAGTTGAAGTTTAAGGTTACTGGGTTGATTTGCCTGCATATCTGATAGGGTACTGAAGCTCCAATTTATGTACAGGTCTGCCGGTCTTGAGTTGTATGGCTAATAGCCATATCTTTAAGCCTACTGCAAAAGTAGGGCCCTCTGGAGGGTGATGGTCAGCATGAGGTCTGTACTCAGTCTTGGATGCATCTAGGTTTTGTTTCAGCTCTTCCTGTGTTGGGTGGATTTGACGAACCAGGTCTGAAGCTGTGGGTGCTGTGAGTAGTGCAGGGTGAAAACAGGGAAGCCATAATTTGTGCCAAAAAAAAAAAAGCTCCTCTTGGTTGAGGCGTGGTCTGCATTGTTTTATGCAAATTCTGTGTGTAGAAGCAGTGAGGCCCAGTTATTTCAATGGTAGTTTGTGAAGCATTGCAGGTATTGTTCCAATATCTGGTTCAATCTTTCTTATTGGCCACTGGTATGTGGATGGCAGGCAGTCCATGCATGGAGATGCACCTCGAGGAGGTGGAACACCTTCTGCCAAAACCAAGATTTTGGGAACCCCAGGTTGGGGCTTTACCAGAGCACAGGTATTCTAGATTTTTGTGATCAGTGGACATCTGAATTGGGTGTCTGACTCCGTCTAGATAAAGCCTCCAGGTCTTTAAGCTGCTTTGATGGCAAGGAGCTCTGTGTTCCCTGTAAGCTGCACGCTTGGGTGGCCATGCAGGAGAGACTCAGGTGCTGCCCAGCTGATTAGCAGAGCTCACAGTAGGCAGCATGTGTTCAGGTGTCCCTCCCCGCACTTTGCTCCATCCTGCAGCTGCTCCTGGGACCCTCCTGCTGGCTGTGTGGGGTTGGGGTGGGAGGTGAGGGGGGAGAGGAGAGCAGATGTCAGGGTGTCCCCCTCCCCCTGTACTCCATCTCCACAGAGCAGGGCAGAGGGGACAGCCTGGCTCAGGAGGACTCGGAGCTGCTGCAGTCTGAGGACTGAATGTTGAGTGAGTACCTTTCTTAAAGAGACAGTGTACTGTTTCTGAAATTTCCCCAGCAGCCATCTCAGTCTCTCTCTCCCCCTGCCCCTGTACCTCATCTCCCTAGAGCAGGTGAGGGGAGACAACAGGGCTCAGGACAGAGCAGGAGAGCTTTCAGTGAGTGTCTTAAAGAGACAGCACATGGCTTTCCCCAGCACACACACACACAGTCTTTCACGCTCACTTCCCAACACATACTTGTAGTATTGTTGTTGTTACTACTCGGTACTTCCTGCAATGCACATATATTGTCATTTTATTATTTCAAAGTGTGTTATTTTAGTGTTTTGACTGGTCTGTGCATTTCATAATTTTTATTTCTCTTACACTTAAATTTAATTCTTTGTGAGTACTGAGTTGTAAAATGCCTAACCTGTCCTAGCTGGAGTAATTATCCCTATGGTAACTTTTAAAAAAAATATATTATATTTAGGTTTTTGTTTCTACTGGTGGCGCACATCTGCACATACCTTGGTGCACATAACAAAATTTATTCCGCACATGGATGGAAAAAATTAGAGGGAATATAGCTCCCAGTCTGAAATTTCATAATTGTGTTCAGCAGAAGTGAGTTTGCAGAAATGGAGATGAACTTCTTGGTCAAGGCCTTGTTTCTGGGACAGCATCACCCTGCTGGTGACATTGGAAGTATCAGTTTCTAGCATGAACAGCTGACTTGGGAAAGGATGTGTGAGGATGGACATGGAAGCGAATGCTGCCTTCAGTTGATTGAAAGCTTCTTGGATTTCTGGCATCCAAGTGAACTTTGTGGGTTTTTTTGCAGCAGAGAAGCTATAGGGACCAGGATTCAGGAGTAGCCCCTTATAAAGTATTCACTGAAATTCACAATGAATTTCACTAATTTCTTAAATATTTTATAGTATTGCCTAATCGTGAATCGCTTCTGTCTTCCAAGGATCCATGCGAACTCCCTTGCAAGGCAGAATGTAGCCTAAGGATTCCACTGTGGGCTGATTGAAGACACATCTCTCCAGCTTAGCGTAGGCTGGTCTTCAGAGCAAGTTATGATGTCATCTAAATAGGCAACCACATGGCAGTCCAGCATATCCTGTAAGCCATTATTAATAAGATGCTGAAAGGTCCCGGGCACATTAGTAAGTCCAAAAGACTTCACCAGATATTCGAAGTAGCCATACTGAGTGTGAAAAAGTTGTCTTGCATTCATCCCCTGATCAGATTCTGACGAGACTGTATGCCCCTCTGAGCTGTAACTTGGTGAGTACCCAAGTAGTTCTTACCCGATCCAGGAGCTTTGGGGTCGGGGTAGAGGGTATTGATTCTACGCTGAGATTTTTATTTAGGGCACAGTAGTCCACATGGAGTCTTAGAGAGCCATCTTTCTTTTTCACAAAGGGACAGGGTCCCTGCTGGGGATGTGGAATGCTGGTAAAACCTTTCTCCAGATCCTCGTGGATGTAGTCCTTAGGGGTAGCTAATATGGGTTCTGAGAGGGAATATATTTGGCTGCACGGAACGTTGGATCCAGCCTGCAAGTTGATCGGGCAGTCATATTCCCCTTAGGGGGTAGTGTGTCTGTTTTGTGGTGCTATGCCTGTGGATTTCATACCCTTTTCAGGTTGCATGAGCCTACGAGGAGACTGAAGTGGTCTGAGCAAACTGTAATGCCTGGTGGCCAATGTAGGCTAGAGGGCACTGCAGAGCCATAGTCAAGTAAGATATAAGGCAGCTTACATCGACCTAACTCTGTACGTGTCTACACTAAAATGTAGCTCCCACCGATGTAACTTGCCCACTACACTGACTTAACTCCACTTCCACGAGAGATGTAGCGCTTCAGTTGATGTAGTTAGGTTGATGCAGTGTCAATGTAGACACTGCATTGCTTACATTGACTGTTGCTGCCTTTTAGAAGTGTCCCACACTGACAATTAAATTGGTGCAAGTGCTCCTGGTGAGGATGTGCACTGCCAACACAAGGAGCGTAGTGGGGACGTGCAAAAGCAACTTAATTACTGCGGTGGCTGTGCATCGACGTAATTTAGGTCAACTTAATTTTGTAGTGTAGCATTGTAGTAAGGCTGTTGGTCGTGGTAGTAGTTCAGTGCACTGCAGTGGTGTAGCAGCTGAGGGTGCTGCTGGTGGGCCTGGGTGCAATACCAGTGTTCTGATGTTGCTCAGTACTCTTGAAAATCACACCCCAAGAAATGCTGGCCTAGTTCATTATTGTTTCCATCTGAGTCTAGTGGTTTATAATATATTTATTTACTTGGATTGTAAGACTTTGGGGAAGGGGCTGTCGTCTTGTTCTGTGTTTTTTATACTGGGTTGCACCCTGCCAGTCCACAGCTGGGTGCAACCACAATACAAATTGTTATGATTAATATTTAATCATTATTCCTATTTTCACGTGTATTTGAAAAATATTCAGTGTAACCAAATGACTAAGAATACCCATATTTCCCATGGGCTAGTCCTCCCACATTCCAGGAAGAGTCTCACACTGAGCCTTTCCCACCCCCTCCATCCCCATTTCATTTTCTGATGGACCTTTTTTCTTAAGCCCCGTCTGAGCTGCGCTAAAACTTCAGATTTTTAAAACAAGAGGTGATAATCTCTAGCTAAGACTCCCTTATTTTGAATTCGTTGCAATTGGGCTTTTAAAGTCTCTGCTTCATGTGGCTGAGGACCCTGTATTTCAATTTGTGAGGCATTCAAAATCTCCTTAGTAACCTCCTTCCATCAGCCCCAGTTGGAAGCTGCCTTTCTACATTACAGTGAAGAAATTAATCTTTCTCACACAAGATATTGTTTTCTGGGCCCATCTCTGCCAATTCCTTTTCTGTCCATTTTCAAAGGAATACGTTTTTAGTCTTCTCTTGAATCCATCCCTTTTGAGGCAAAAGTGTTTCCAGCTCTCTAGAAGTTCTATTCTTTTTCTCTTTGATTGACAGTCATCACCCTGACATTTCCTTTCCTAACTGTGCCCACTACAGACTTTTTTTTTGGCCATGATTTCCCCATCTCATTAAAGAGACCTGCTGCTGTCTTCTGCGGGGAAATGCTTCCTGAAGAAGAGCTCTGTATAGCCTGAAAGCTTGTCTCTCTCATCAACAGAAGTTGGTCCAAGAAAACATATTACCTCACCCACCTTATCTATTTCATTTCCAGGTAGTTTCGTTTTTCATAGTACTCCTTTAGCAGGATTGTAGTTATGGCTGAGCTGGCATTTTCAACAGGAGATGGGTGGGAGCCAGGACTGCAAGCTCCAACAGGGCGTTTCTAATGTTTGTTTTTTATTATTTTTTCATATAAAATTATCATAAGGGACAATAGGGTACAATCCATCAGTGTCAGGATGTTACAGAGACTTTGCAGGATATTATCCAATGCTTAGACGTACAGTTTGTTACTGAATTGAAGTGCATGTAGGTATAGAATCTAGTTTGAGGCCCCATATACCTCATTAATTCTCATGGAAAATTTATTGCTGGTGAAAACTACCAAACTGACAACCGTGGGGGATCTTGTGGCCTGATTTTCAAAATAGCTGAGCACCCACAAATCCACTGGGAGCTAAAGGTGTTCAACACCTTTTAAAATCAGAAGAAATCCTCTCTTTAGCCACTGAACCAGTGCAGCATGAGCAGAGAGAGAGCAAGCGTCTCTCCTAACCCTAGTTGTGGGAATAGTTCAGTTTCCATGCTTGTGCCTTCTGCTTGATCTGCCAACAAAAGGGCAGATTAATGTATGGTGCTTTCTGAGATGAAGAACTGGAATAAGACTATGAACCATAGGCACCAACTTCTCCTGGTGCTAGTGGGTGTTCCACTCTTGCCCTGCCCCCATTCCAACCCCTTCCCCAAAGTCCCCGCCCCAACTCCACCCCCTCCCTGCCCCTATTGGACTCCTTCCCCCAAATCCCTGCCCTGCCACCTCTCATGAGCGTGCTGCAGTCCCACTCATCCCCCCTCCCTCCCACAGCTTGTTATGCCGCGAAACAGCTGTTTTGTGGCGGCAAGCACTGGGAGGAGAAGCGGGGATGCGGCATGCTCAGGGGAGAAGGCTGAGGTGAGCTGGGGTGGGGGGGCGCTTTACTGCCGGTGGGTGCAGAGCACCCACCAATTTTTCCCTGTGGGTGCTCCAGTCCCAGAGCACCCCCGGAGTCAGCACCTATGCTATTGATCACCTAAAAGTTATTAGCTAATATTTTTTGTCATACCACTCTCTACTTACTCCTCTTTGTTCAAAGGATTTGTATCTAAAACGTACAGACTGGAGTTTTCTTGTATAAAATTTTATTAAATGGCATCAGACTGGTAATTCCTCTGTAAGCTCTTGTGATGGAGATAGGAACATTAAATAATAATAACTTGGGCTGATATTCCACAACCCCTAAGGGCTCCCTAGGTGCTTGCCTCCTGAAAGTCAATGGGATTTGGGCACCTAAATCCCTTAGGCACTGGTGAAAATTCCAGTCTTGGTGGTTTTTAAAATATTTTTGTTTATAATCTATCCTCGGCACAGAATTTTGCTTAAATTTACCTCACCTGAGCAGGGCCAGCTCCACTTTTTGGTTCTCATCCATGTTTGTCTTTTGTGCACACCTAAAGGATTTCAATACAGCCTTAACGATGGAATTGCACTTGCTACTAACACCTTTTTAATACATCCTTCAGCATGGTAACTAATACAGCAGCAAGCACTCTAGCCAAGAACAAACCAGTTCCTTACCTGTTAAGACTGCCTTTTGTGGTTACCCCTGGCGTTCCCTCAGCAAACAAGCTTCTTTGCTGCAGCTAGCCTTTAGGCATGGCCGCATGACGCTTCTAGCATAATTGCCTCTGCAACTCAGATCTCTTTCCTTGTCGCTGTGTGGCAGCACTGCTCCATTGAAGAGATGCTGCCTACTTTTATTCTCTGCTTCAAGACCAGCTGAATGATCAAAGCCTTTTTGTTACCTGATCTCTGTCTTCACTGTTCCCTCATTATTTGCTGCTGTTCTCATAGCTCCTGGCCTGCAGCCCTTCCTACCTTCACCCACCTTGTTTCAGGTTATTTTCTTATCCTCTTTCCCCATCTCCTCAGCCTTAGAGTGCGAATTTTAAAACTCGCATTCCAAAGGTTACAGCATTAGATTTTTCTTATGTACTGTTCCATTGTCAGTTTTTTATGCCATGAATGATGATAGACATGATAATCTGTAGAAGCAAAGGGTCCAAATTCTGCTCACTGATCCTCTCCACTGTTCTTACGCACACCAGATTCTTAATTTCAGTGGACGTTCAGGGCCTATAGAAAGAGCAGAATATCAGGTCTAGATCTGCTGTGTCTGATTTTCCTGTCTCTATATATCAGGAATAACCTCACAGATGTTAAGGAGACCAGCCACACAGTTTAAAACTGCTGATAAATGAGAGATGAATTGGAGTTGCTGTGTGGATGAGCAGAATTTTGTCTAAAATTCTAAATTTTGGAATATCCACTTACAGTGCTATGTTCAAAGTCACTCCTTGAGGCAATAAATTCAACTGCAAAGTTAATCCCCATCATGATACTTCCCATGGCCAATAACTTTTTTCCAGTGGAATATGTTCAATTTGCTGTGCTCTTCCGGTTAGTCTGTTTCCTGCCCTTTGGCCAGTTCCCAGTCCAGCGCGTGCCATCTTTCCTTTCCTCCAATCTTCAAGACTATACCAGAGATGATACTGTATTAGAATGGTGATTGGTTCTTTTTTCTTTTTTTTTAATTGAAATAGGTTTTTGACCAATAAGGAGATCAGACTCGTAAAAATTACAGGTTGAGTCATACAGGAGGAAAAAATACCCAGTGGCTCAGAATTTCTATGGTGGACCCAGCAAAAGGCAAGGTTCAGATCAGACAAAATTGATTAAATTCACTCTTGGTGCGGAGAGTCTGAATAGGTGAAGTCCCCCCACTTACGCCCTGCATTATGGTTGTGGCAGGAAGCTTGCAGATAGAGCAACCCAGTATATGTGCTTATAAATCATAGGCCTGAGCCAAACACAGTGAAATAATGGGAGTCTTTATATTGATTTCAGTGGGCTCTGGTTCAGGCCCCATTTGTACATTTCTGTAAGGTCCTGTGTGTTGGTTCCAGACTGTTGTGGAAGGATGCTATGGGGGAGGGCAGAGAATGGCTACAGGATCTGTGCTTACATTGTTCCATGGGCCCCAATGTTTTGTGCAATTGGTTCGTTGAGTGGAATTACTGCATTATTTTTCTTTTGTTAGGTTTTACATTTTAAGTGCACAGTGTGTTGGCACCAGTACAAGGAAGGGCTGATGGCTTGATCCAGCACAGCTGTGTGGTATTGTGGAGAAACATCCTTTCAATCCATGCGTCAAAGTGTCTGCAGTTCCTGATTTCAGGCAGAGGAAGAATTAACAGACAGAGCAAAGAAAGCTAATCTGTATTTGGAGAATTTTAACACACAAAGTAGAAGGGACATTGCTATGATATAGGATTTTATTTTAAAATATTCTTGGTGTTGCATCCTCTTTAACAACCCCCCCACCAAAAAAACCTGTGTTCTAGCCCCACTCACTGCAGAATCACTATTATAAGCTGTAGTGGTTCGGATCATTACAGTAGAATAATGTAACACTATTTGTATTAAGGGCTGAGGTTATTAATACTGGAAGAATTTTAACATATTACATATTTAACATATTATATCACAAGTTATATTAGTGAATTTTTAGGACTCTGCTCACCGTAGGCAGTAGAGATTAGGCTAAGTTTTTCTTTGTTCATATTCATTTTTACTTTTGCATTCAACTTGTGCAGTGTACTTGTGTTTGGGCTTCCAGCATAGCAAGGAAATGTGTGTGCTCATTGATTTACACCTCTTCAATCTCACTGGAGTAAATGGGGCACAATTCTGTCCTGATTTACAACCTGCTCAATCCCACTGACATTAATGTACTTATTTTTTGATAAATTATTCATCCCGTGTGACCTGTAAAGCATGTAGAAGAGAAGGGCTGGGCATCGTCTCTTTAAAATAACATTGTCTAGCACATCACATACAGTTTGTTTGAAAATCTGGATTACCATGGCTACTTGCATTTCCCCTTCATCAATATTTTATACACCCAGATAGGGGAGAGGAAAAACCAAGGCATTACTGGCTAATATTTTATGCAAATTGTATATTTTTTTTGTTGTGGTTTCATGAATAGTGGGATGAATAATTCTGCTCTTAGTACATTCTGGAAATGTGAGCATCACAGATGATATTACTGTTTTCAGCACGATCCTTCAGGAAGATGGCTACATATATTTGGAAAGCTGAGATAACAAATATTTTCAAAAAATTAAATGTGACTGGGAAGTTTTTCAGGGACTTGCTGGTTTTCAAGAAAACACAAGTGTCAAGGTTCCTTCCCCACTCTGAACTCTAGGGTACAGATGTGGGGACCAGCATGAAAGACCCCCTAAGCTTATTTGTACCAGCTTAGGTTAAAAACTTCCCCAAGGTACAAACTTTGCCTTGTCCTTGAACAGTACGCTGCCACCACCAAGCGTTTTAAACAAAGAACAGGGAAAGAGCCGACTTGGAGACATCTTCCACAAAAATATCCCCCCCCCCAAGCCCTACACCCCCTTTCCTGGGGAAGGCTTGATGATAATATCTTCACCAAGTGGTACAGGTGAACACAGACCCAAACCCTTGGATCTTAAGAACAATGAAAAAGCAATTAGGTTCTTAAATAGTGAGAAGTGTAAGGTTATGTATTTAGGGATTAATAACAAGAATTTTAGTTATAAGCTGGGGAAACATCAGTTAGAAGTAACAGAGGAGAAGGACCTTGGAATACTGGTTGATCATAAGATGACTATGAGCCGCCAATGTGATATGGCCGTGAAAAAAGCTAATGCAGTCTTGGGATGCATCAGGAGAGGTATTTCCAGTAGAGATAAGGAGATGTTAGTACCATTATACAAGGCACTGGTGAGACCTCATTTGGAATACTGTGTGCAGTTCTGGTCTCCCATGTTTAAGAAGGATGAATTCAAACTGGAACAGGTACAGAGAAGAGCTACTAGGATGATCCGAGGAATGGAAAACCTGTCTTATGAAAGGAGACTCAAGGAGCTTGGCTTGTTTAGCTTAACTAAAAGAAGGTTGAGGGGAGATATGATTGCTCTCTATAAATATATCCAAGGGATAAATACCGGAGAAGGAGAGGAATTATTTAAGCTCAGTACCAATGTGGACACAAGAACAAATGGATATAAACTAGTCACTGGGAAGTTTAGACTTGAAATTAGACAAAGGTTTCTAACCATCAGAGGAATGAAGTTTTGGAATAGCTTTCCAAGGGAAGCCGTGGGGGAAAAGGGTCTATAAGGGCTTTAAGATTAAACTCGATAAGTTTATGGAGGAGATGGTATGATGGGATAACATGATTTTTGGTAATTAATTGATCTTTAAATATTCATGGTAAATAGGCCTAATGGCCTGTGATGGGATGTTAGATGGGGTGGGATCTGAGTTACCCAGGAAAGAATTTTCTGTAGTACCTGGCTGGTGAATCTTGCCCGTATGCTCAGGGTTTAGCAGATTGCCATATTTGGGGTCGGGAAGGAATTTTCCTCCAGGGCGACTGGAAGAGGCCCTAGAGGTTTTTCACCTTCCTCTGTAGCATGGGGCACTGGTCACTTGCTGGAGGATTCTCTGCTCCTTTAAGTGTTTAAATCACGATTTGAGGACTTCAATAGCTCAGACATAGGTGAGAGGTTTTTTGCAGGAGTGGGTGGGTGAGATTCTGTGGCCTGCGTTGTGCAGGAGGTCAGACTAGATGATCATAATGGTCCCTTCTGACCTTAGTATCTATGAATTTTATTTAAAGAAAAGGTAAAAGAATCACCTCTGTAAAATCAGGATGGTAAATACTTTACAGGGTAATCAGATTCAAAACATAGAGAATCCCTCTAGGCAAAACCTTAAGTTACAAAAAGACACAAAAAACAGAATATACATTCCCTCCAGCACAGCTTATTTTACAAGCCATTAAACAAAAAAAAATCTAACACATTTTCTAGCTAGATTACTTACTAACTTTACAGGAGTTGTAAGGCTTGTATTCCTGATCTGTTTCCGGCAAAAGCATCACGCAGACAGACAAAACCCTTTGTTTCCCCCATCCCCCTCCAGATTTGAAAGTATCTTGTCCCCTCATTGGTTGTTTTGGGTCAGATGCCAGTGAGGTTACCTTAGCTTCTTAACCCTTTACAGGTGAAAGGGTTTTGCCTCTGGCCAGGAGTGATTTTATAGCACTGTATACAGAAAGGTGGTTACCTTTCCCTTTATATTTATGACAACAAGTTCAGTATCTCACTGTGGCAACAGGGTTTAATCCTAATTGCTAAGAATATAAAGGTGTCTGACTTTTGAAGGCCTTCTGGGTGAAATCCTGGCTCTTATTGAAGTCAATGGCAAAAATCTCATTGACTTCACTGGGGTTAGGATTTCACTTGCTGACTTTATGGACCTGATCTTGCATTCCTTGAACACTTAATACTTCTAATGAAGCCAGTTTGGGATTCATGAGAAATCCAGGATCTGTCCATAATGGATATGATGCACTCACTAGTAAACTCAGCATAGCTTACTTACCCTTCCTACAGCAAAGAATCACAATGATAAATTATATTCAGACATTATCTTTCATTAAAAGTTCCCAATGTACTCAGCAAACTGCACAGAGCCATGTAAATACTTAGCATGTATTTACACTAGAGCTAAACAGTGTAATTTCCAGCTCAAGTAGACATAACCACACTAAATCTGATCAAGCTAGCGCAAATGTACTGAAAATAGAAGTGTAGCTACAGCCATGTGAGCAGCAGGTGGGGCTAGCTGCCCCAAGTGTGAGCCCATCTGAAACTCCAGGTACATCCTTGGATTGGCTAACCACTCCCTTTGTTAGTGTGAATGTGGCCACACTTCTATTTTTAGTGCATTAGCTTGATCAGAGCTAGCATGGGTATGTCGTCTTGAGCTGGGAATTACATCTTCCAGCTCCAGTGTAGATGCACCCTTAGATAGGTTTGCACATCTAGGGAGACACAATGTAATTGCCTGGCCTTTAGCCAAGGCTCTATTGTTACCTACCTTACTTTTTTTCTTTCTAAACCCATTTAAAAAAAGAAAAATGCAGGGAAGGTTATGTAACACAGCCTACATAACAACCACACAGGAAACAGCAGCCTGTTAAAGAATATTGGCCAAAACCGTCAGACCTTGAGGCCTAAAGTTAGGCATCTAAATGCTTATTTAAGCACTAGTTCTGTCCACAGTGTAAGTTAGAGCAGCTCAAAGGCTGTTTTAAGTTGTGCCTAGCTGCCCATAGCCCCATGCAGCCATTCTGACAACCAGGAATAGCCAGAGCAGAGACATTCTGGCCTCACTCCTATTTTTCCATCCCTTACACCAGCTCCATGTCACCTCAGGATTCCTCCTACATGGAGGGAATTCTGAGATAACTGATTGAGCTGGCTTTCTGTCTGCTTTGCACTGCTAGAGCAGGGACCAGAATCTGTGCCCAGAATCCCTTTTTTCTTTATGGCTACACTGACAATCATTGATTACACCAGTGTGAACGTTTCTGTTGTGTGAAGAAATAAAGCTTGTGGGCCATATTCTGCTCTCAATTACATGGTTTCAATTTCCATTGATTTATGCAATAGGAGCTGCATCCATGTAACTAAGAGAAGAACTTGGCACTGGTAATGTGTGTCATTGCATCCAGATGGCTCAGTGTGGCTCAGCAACAGTTTTCTGTTTTTAGGAACATTCTCTGATTATGGATAAGAAGGGAGTTTCCTGTCCTTAGCAGAAAGAAAGCTGCTTTTGCCAAAGAATAACCTTCTTCTCCTAACATGCAAACCTGCTTCTCCCCTTTAAATCATTTTTAGATTCTGTCGTTGGTACCAAAGTGTTAGCCCAATTTACCTATGTGGGCAGAGAGTTGTTTTCTTAAGGACAACATGCAAGTCACATTGTTCTCAACCTCTGTTGGTGGCCCATGTTGTGTTTCTATCATAGTTCTTAGACAAATAGTCCCTGACCATAAAGATAAAATAAAGCAGTCCCTGACCTGCAAAGAGAAACCCTCAGAACAGACTAGTTTAAGAGGAAGGATGATATTTGTTTGTTGTTTAAAGAGAAACCCTGAGAAGGTGGTAAGTGTGGCCAATATCCAGTGGTGTGATATGAGGAATAGAGTGGCAGAGCCATCTGCTTACAAGATATTTGTACAGTAGTATCTGAATGCCTTCATTAGCATTTAAGACACTGAGTTATATACACATGCATCATCATCATCCCAGGCAAAAACAGATTGCACTATGAATACTTTGAAGCATATGTGAATGTACCAAACTTTACATACATACAACGTATTATCACCACCTGAGGACATTAGCACCTACAAATTGTGAATTTTTGTCTGCAGTCAGAAGACTGAATTATACGCTTGTTAATGGAATGTGTCATCCATCGAGCACATTTCCATTAAAGGTAAACATTTTCTTTTCTATGAGAACAGCCAGTCACAGTGCGTGTTTCACAAAAGTCAGATAGATAAAATGCCCATAAGCCTGAAAAGAACAAATCAATCTAATCTAGTTCTGCAAAGGCAGATCCTGTTTTTAGGATATTTAGCAAAGAAACAGCATAAGGCTGGGCCACTGGGAAGTGGGGGAAAGACTTTCCCACCTAATGCAATCGCCTGTTTGATATTTGTACAGGCTACGTGTTTGGGTCTCGCTGCAATTCAAGGCATTCATTATACTTTCCAAAGCCAATTACTTAAAAGAACACTTCTCTCCATTTATTCCATCACAGCAATTAAGATTCTAGATTTTTAAAGCCCGTATGATCTAGTCTGACCTCCTGTCCTCACAGTCCAAAAGAATCTCACCCAGCAACATCTGGGTAAGTAATCGGAGTATGTTCAATTAGGGTATCCTTGTGATCCCCACCTGCATGGAGCTTGCCCAGAAATCCTTCAGATGCACTGTAAACCTGGGATCATCTGTGTGTAAGTCCTGTGCCTCTGTTGCAGCTCTGTGTCCCTGGTGGTTTCCCCACACTTATTACTACCAGCTTGGCTTCATTGGGGCTGCAGTACCAGGGCTGCTTATTGGTTGGGTCATCACCATCCAAGGTCCTCTTACTGTGGAGGGGATGCTATAGGAAAAAACCAGGGAATCTCCATGGAGTTGGAGGGGTAAGAGTATGTATTGATCTGCCCTGCCCCTCCACAAGGTGTGGAGAGACAGTGTCACAGGGAGAACTGAGCTCCTTTTCTGCACAGGAAGGCATAAAAAGACGGTCCTTGCTCCTGTGTGATATCCCCTTAGGAATGATTGGTGTGGTGGTTGATGGGATATAGCTGGCAAGGTCATGACTTTGCATGTGTGAAATTACAGTGGAACCCAGATGTCCAAGAGTAAAATCATCAAGGAAAGGCTGATACAGCTGGTGTGAGACAGATTTTCACTGTTGTATGAAAACCCATGATGTATTTTAAGCGACAAATGCTGTGTAATTTAATTATCTGGCACAATGGAAATATTAGTCCTGGCAGAGTATATTTCTAAGCCCTTTGTGCTATGAAGGGATAGTGGATTAATTTTAGGTGGGGGCCAACATAATGAGCTAACACTCCTGCTGTTCTCTGCTTTCTCCCAAATGCAATTTTCACCCTACTTCAAAACAGAAGAAGGAGCAGGGCAGCAGCACTGTGCCTCGTTTGTATCTTTTCAGTCTTATATCTCACATTTGTGATTTGCCTTATCTGGTTATACGTTAAATTTGAACTATGGTGAAATCCTCAGCTGGTATGAATGGGTGCAGACCAGGATCTGGTCCTCTGTACTCAATTTGGCTTGTGTAAGAGGAATACAAAAATGGTATTTAAGTATTTCGTTGGATTGGAGGGCATTTAAATCAATATTTTTGGACTATTTACGTATCAGATGACTTTCCTCATGATGTTCCATTCCATTCTTTTTCTTTAATGATGGAACTACAGACCAGTCAGCCTCACCTCAGCCCCTGGAAAAATCATGGAGCAGATCCTCAAGGAATCCATTTTGAAGCACTTGGAGAAGAAGGTGATCGGAACAGGCAACATAGATTCACCAAGGGCAAGTCATGCCTGACCAACCTGATTTCCTTCTATGATGAGATAACTGGCTCTGTGGATATGGGGAAAGTGGTGGATGTGATATTCCTTGACTTTAGCAAAGCTTTTGATATGGTCTCCCACAGTATTCACGCCAGCAAGTTAAAGAAGTCTGGACTGGATGAATGGACTATAAGGTGGACAGAAAGCTGGCTAGATCGTCGGGCTCAATGGGTAGTGGTCAATGGCTTGATGTCTAGATGGCAGCCAGTATCAAGCAGAGTGCCCTGGGGGATTGGTCCTGGGGCCAGTTTTGTTCAATATCTTCATTAATGATCTGGATGATGGGATGGATTGCACCCTCAGCAAGTTCGCGGATGACACTAAGCTGTGGGGAAGTAGGAATGGGACCAGAGTGACCTAGAAAAATTGGAGGATTGGGCCAAAAGAAATCTGAGGTTCAGCAAGGACAAGTGCAAAGTCCTGCATTTAGGACGGAAGAATCCATGCACTGCTACAGACTAGGGCCCGACTGGATAAGCAGCAGTTTTGCAGAAAAGGATGTGGGGATTACAGTGGATGAGAAGCTGGATATGAGTCAGCAGTGTGCCCTTGTTGCCAAGAAGGCTAACGGCATATTGGGTTGCATTAGTAGGAGCATTGCCAGCAGATTGGGAGAAGTGATTATTTCCCCCTATTTGGCACTGGTGAGGCCACATCTGGAGTATTGTGTCCAGTTTTGGGGCCCCCCACTACAGAAAGGATGTGGACAAATTGGAGAGAGTCCAGCAGAGGGCAATGAAAATGATTAGAGGGCTGGGGCACATGACTTATGAGCAGAGGCTGCGGGAACTGGGCTTATTTAGTCTGCAGAAGAGAAGAATGAGGGGGGATTTGATAGCAGCCTTCAACTACCTGAGGAGGGTTCCAAAGAGGGTGGAGCTCGGCTGTTCTCAGTGGTGGCAGATGACAGAACAAGGAGCAATGGTCTCAATTTGCAGTGGAGGAGGTTTGGGTTGCATATTAGGAAAAACTATTTCACTAGGAGGGTGGTGGTAGAATCTCCATCCTTAGAGATTAAGGCCTGGCTTGAGAAAGCTCTGGCTGGGATGATTTAGTTGGAGTTGGCCCTACTTTGAGCAGGGGGTTGGACTCTATGACCTCCTGAGGTTTCTTCCAACCCTAATTTTCTATGATTCTTTGATGATAATAGTATGCTGCCTTTATTCAGTACCTTTCATTCAAGGATCTCAGAGTACTTTACAAATACTAGTTAAACTTCATAACCCCAGTGAGGTGGATACACAATTGCTTATCTTATCTCCTTTCCCAGCTTTCAGTCTTATTTCCCTCTGAGAATGAGAAACCCAGCTACCATCCAATCTGTGGCAATTAAAGGGGAAACAAACACCATATATTTTAATGGAATAATTATTTTTCCTTTTATTCTTCAATGTATTTCACTATATGTCCTCCCAAACTGGAAACTCAGCCATGGGTACTTTGTTTCAGTTGCTTGCTGCTATACGTTCCCTTGTTTTTAATTGCTTCCTTGTAAGCCTCCAGTTTGTCTGGTTCCATTCATGCCCCAGGAAGAGGTTCCAAGTTTTTAAAAGTTCATTTCATTTCATTTCAGAAAGGTTTCATAATAAGAACAAGGGAAAATAACATAATCTTGTTTTAAAACATTTCCTTCCTCTGTTTTGCTGATAGAATCTAACAATTCACTACCATCTGGCTGGCAACTGGTACAGATTTTGTTTTAAAGGTATTTGTTTCTTTGGTTAAAAGGCGTAAGAACAACATAAAAACAGCCATACTGGGTCAGACCCAAGGTCCATCTAGCCATCTTCTGACAGTGACCAGTGCCAGGTGCCCCAGAGGGAATGAACAGAACAGGTAATCATCAAGTGATCCATCCCCTGTCACCCATTCCCAGCGTCTGGCAAACAGAGGCTAGGAATATCATCTCTGCCCATCCTGGTTAATAGGTCCATTGATGGACCTATCCTCCATGAATTTATCTAGTTCTTTTTTGAACCCTATTTGTCTTGGCCTTCAGAACATCCTGTGGCAAAGAGTTCCACAGGTTGACTTTGCGTTGTGAAGAAATACTTCTTTTTGTTTGTTTTAAACCTGCTGCCTATTAATTTCATGGTGACACCTAGTTCTTGTTCTTAGAAGGAGTAAATAACACTTCCTTATTTACTTTCTCCACATCAGTCATGATTTTATAGACTGCTATCATATCCCCCCTTAGTTGTCTCTTTTCCAAGCTGAAAAGTCCCAGTCTTATTAATCTCTCCTCATACAGAAGCTGTTCCATACCCCTCATCATTTTTGTTGCCCTTTTTTGAGCCTTTTCCGATTCCAATATATCTTTTTTGAGATGGCGTGATCACATCTGTATGTAGTACTCAAGATGTGGGCATACCATGGATTTATACAGCAGCAATATGATATTTTCTGTCTTATCTATCCCTTCTTAATGATTCCCAACATTCTGTTACCTTGACTGCTGCTGCATATCGAGTGGATGTTTTCAGAGAACTATCCACAATGACCCCAAGATCTTTCTTGAGTGTTAACAGCTAATTTAGACTCCACTTTATAATCCCAGCTATACATATGTTTTCCAATGTGCATTACTCTGCATTTATCAACATGGAATTTCATCTGCCATTTTGTTGCCCAGTCACCCACTTTTGTGAGATCCTTTTGTAGCTCTTAAGTCTGCCTGGGCCTTAACTATCTTGAGTAGTTTTGTATCATCTGCAAATTTTACCACCTCACTGTTTACCCCTTTTTCCAGATAATTTATGAATATGTTGAATGGGACTGGTCCCAGTACAGACCCTTGGGGGACACCACTATTTACCTCTCTCCATTCTGAAAACTGACCATTTATTCCTACTGTTTGTTGCCTATCTTTTAACCAGTTACCAATCCATGAGAGGAACTTCCGTCTTACCCCATGACTGCTTACTTCGCTTAAGAGCCTTTGGTGAGGGACCTTGTCAAAGGTGTTCTGAAAATCTAAGTACACTATATCCACTGGATCCCCCTTGGCTACATGCTTATTGGCCCCCTCATAGAATTCTAGTCGATTGGTGAGGCATTATTTCCCTTTACAAAAACTATGTTGACTCTTCCCCAACAAATTATGTTAATTTATGTGTCTGACAATTTTGTTCTTTATTATAGAGCACCTACTATTAAGAATGTTCCTCTGATCAGACAGGTCCAGATCACAACCCCAGATCAAAACATTCTCCCACTTTTTGAGAGGGTTAAAAATGGTCTCTGTAAATGGCCTGTACCTTTATAATGGGCCCAAGTGAAATGTTAGATCCAAGCTGCTGCAGACATGTGGGTGGTTGTAAAATCCAGATCTGACCCTTTTGCAGCTTGAACCAGACTCTAAAACTAGATAAAACCCTGAACTGGAATCTGAAATCCAACTAACTACTCCTCAGTGAACTTTATAGGGACTGATTGGACTTGAAAACCACCTCTTTGGCTCGTGGGTTGAATCCAAAACCAGAAGGGACTTATTTTCTGGATCTGGTTTTTGTGACTCAAGGTGGTGGGAAATCTCACAATAACAGATCAAGAACTTTTGATGCTGTCAGACCTGGCTGGTTAGCCTCCGTCGCAAACTCTGATCTATAGCCTAAACCCAGTCCTGTTCTAAATCTGAACACGCAATCCTTGGCCTGCTTCCTAATTTGTAATTTCAGGCACGGAGATTGGCAGAACTGTAGGTTAGTATCACTGGCTCAAATTCAATCTGGCTTTAAGAAGGTTCAATTCCACTGCAGTCATGCCCACTTACAGTGAGGCTAAATTTGACTCATTGGGTCAACAGAAATTACAGTGAAAATGAAGGATCAGTCAAAATAATCTCTAATTGTTTAGATTCCCCTATAGCCCTTGACTCCAATTTTTCTAAAAGTAAATGCTATGCTTGTAAAGTTATCGATCAACTAGGGATGGTAGTCCACCATCTAGCCATCAAGCAAGCAAGCACAGCACAGCAGTGGCAGTGCAAGCCTCCACCAACTGCCCCACCAGCATAAAGCTGGAAGCACCGGTCTAGTTTCGATGCCCATTCAATCCACAACATTGCTCAGAGACCTCTGCTTATGTTCTATGATGCAGGCACTTGTTTAGTGACCACCAGCTCATTTCGTATGGTCCACAGACAGGTGGAAACAAACCTGGGTCAGATTCAAATTCATCTATTCTCAGTCCCACAAGCCATCACAGTCCTCAGGGATTGGCACTTTAAAGAAAACTCTGTCCTGTACTCAATATGTGGCCTTTCCCTGCATACTGCACTGTTTTTATATATTCTCATATCATTTCATGATTAACTACTGTGTGTATTCTTTTTTCAACCCAGTATTCTTTTAATTTTTACATGGAATTATTTCAAATGCAACATAACATAATTAGCTTCCATGTAATCTCTTCTCATTATGATCCCATACTTGACAGTGTTTGCAAAGAAGCTTACTTGAGTCTTAAGTGCGCAACTTTAAATCATGCTGACGAATGAGAGAATGACCCTGTTACAAAAGCTGTTGATGCAAAGGACACAGCCCTGTGAGTTTCCCAGGTTAAACAGGCAATTCCAGTGGCTTTGTCATACAGGTCTGTTTAGAGACAGCCTTCATATGCTGGGCACATAATTTTTTTAAGTCCTGCTCAAAACCTATGACAAGTTGATTCAGTCTCTCTCACCATCCGTCTCTCCCCAGAATCAACAATAACCCTTATTAATTTTTGCTTCTAACAGAGTTCCCAAAGAGATGGTATAGTTTCTATTAAGGTGTCAACTCTCAAGATAAACTGCATTTTGGAAGCGTTCTCAAACAGCCATCACATTCCTGGTAGTATATTAAAAGAGATTATGTGTTGCCTGAGACAGTCAGCCTTGTCAGGTCAGGGCAAAACAACATTTCAAGCCGATTGGCTCATATATCTCAAGGTATGTGTGCCCTTGCACAAATTCACTTTTTCCCCCCCGGTATTTAAGAAAATCGATGCTTCCTGTTCTTGATTGATCTGAAATGCAGTCAGATTGAACCCTGAATATATTTTCAGCTTGGGAAGGGGGGGGGGGAGAGCATGGCAGTGATAATAGTAAATTACTATGATAAATAGGAATCTAGGATGACTGAAAACTCTATTATTTGGTGTCTTGGCTTTCACAAAACTCCTCATTTGCTTAATGACTTTTGTGATGTGATAAACAATATTTATATCCCACAGGTGGGTAGGCCAGTGTCTCTCCTTTGCTAAGGTAGCTTTGTGATGCTCCAATGCTGCGAAGCTGCCTTTGTGGTCAGATGTAGGGGAATCCTCTGGTGGTGTACTGCTAATGTAATGGCTACGATTCCAGTTCCACCCTGTAGCATAGGGGGTATAGTCAGGTCTTCCATTTTCCCTGGCAAGTTATGCTGAGGTAATGGCCTGTTTGGGAACCTTAAGGCTGCTTTATCTTGCACTGGGGACTGGTCTAATATACAATGTCCCATGACAGGGGGAAGATGTGTTTTAAAGCCACGTTTGTACCTCCACCCTGTGTTTTGGCTGAGCATGCCTCAGCTGAACATGACTATCAGGGCTGCAGATGTATAAATTACAATTTTATAGTCAATTCTGTTTGCATCACTTACGTTTGAACAGAAGACTTGAATAATTTCCAATACTATTCTGTGGTAATTTTTAAAAAGGTAGCTTTGGTGTACATTTTATTTAGAAATATGCAAACAGAAGAGTCAGGGAAAAGACTGTGAACATCACACTCTTGAACAAATGTATTCTGATATCCCACAAGGAGCTCTACCTGAGTGAACTGAATATGTTCCTTATCCATCAGAATCCATTACACTTCTCTATATGCCTGTCTGCTTGTCTCAGCAGCAAATGGAAAAGATACTGAAGATTAACTTTTGCACTATATTAGACATGTAATTACAGCTTTTGCATTAACAAACACTATAGCTCCGTGTACCTACAATTTTCCATTATAGTCTCCTGTTTTCATTTGTTTGTAACTTTATGGGAAATTCTTTCTTGGCATTGAAACTTGCCATTCTTGCTGTCAGCCCAGAGATGAATTTTTCTGCTAAATATGAGGAAAATAATTTCAGTCATTTTTTGAGCAGTGGATGAATGGCATAAATTAACTTTAGCTTTAAGTGTAGTTGTGTTCTGAAAAGTGACTCCATAAAAATGGTATCCTTATATTCCAGATTTATTGCTCATAATGGCTCCCTATCAGATCTGCACAGTTTACAAAAACACACCTTTTCCAATTGCAAGCCTTGAAAACACACATGGGAATGCAAAACTCTAAGCTGGCATCTTCCCTTGTTCTGCATCATCACCAATAACCCTCTGCTTTATCTTAGTACAACTTAATTGGTTTCTTTCCTGTTCTATCACATCCCCTTCTCCTTATGGTGTAAATTACACCATCTGATTATGTCCTCTTTTTCTCTCCATGATCGCCTCCCTGCTCATTCTGCTTTGGGAACAGGATCAGGCCAGGTAATTCTAAACTGACACCCCAATTCAGGAAAACATCCTGATTCAGGACAGCACTTAAGCATCAGCACATCATAAAACACATGCGTAAGGGCTTTCCTGAATTAGGCTCTTGGCCTTTTCTACACATCCAGGTATAGCTGCCTGTTCTATATAGAGTCATGGAGAAAGCTCTAGTGTAGCATCCGTGTTTGCAGTTTCCATTTGCTGACAGGTAATGTATTTTTTAGTATCTGTGTAGCTTTTAATTTCTCAGAAAGGCAATGGGGTACAACAGAAATTCTTTAAAAAGTGGTGTTGTGTTGTATCCATTTATTCAATTTTTCTGTGTAAACACTTTTTATCAACCCTGCGAATGTACTGAGGGCTCAATCAAAATTAAATAAGTAGAGAAAGGGACAAAGAAACAAAGAGGATATGAAACAGAGATAACAGAGGGGAGACAGAGACAGGAAGAGGTTAACGGAGAAAGGCAAGAAAATGGGAGAGGAGACAGAAAATATGAGAGAAGAGAGGGAGGCAGAGAGATGCAGAAAATTTGTCTTGACAGAAACAGCCCATTTGATCAGGCAGTGACAGGATGCACTACATACATTCAAAACCGATTAGGAAGACAGCAGCCAGCAGGAGCGGAGGCCTCAATCAACTGAGCTGAACCTAAGAAAACAAAAGAAGTCAGCTGACAATGGAACTATATGAGGCCAAATGAACAATGGGAACCAAAGGGAACAGAAAATAAGATTTAGGCAGCCAGAAAAATGAGAGGACTGCAATTCAGTACTAAAACCTGAATGGAGTAAAGGGCAAACACTCCTACTCAGATTCCTAGTTCCATCCCTTCCCACAACACACTTTTGCTCTGCTGCAATCTGCCCCCACTAATTATTTTCAATAACAGGCACTATTTTAAAGTTGAGTACATTTAACTTTACATAATATTGACATGCATTATTGCATGACACTGGAATAGCTGCCTGGCCCGTACTGTTCCTACTGCTTTAATGATTTCATATCAAATCACATTTCAAAAATATCCTTTACAATGGTTAGTGTAGTTTTTAAAATTGACAAGCCTCCAAGACTGAACGGTGAGTTTTGATTTTAAGGCTAAAGCTTGTATTTATTCAGATACTTACAGGTTCTCGGGCTGCATGACCATGCAATAATCAGTTTACACTTCAAGTGACACAGACTAAAACACCAAATCAGACACCTTAAAAGTGATCTGCAAGAAAAAAGGGAAACCCCACATGCTACACAAGAATGTGCTGAATTTCCCCACACTAACCAGGCTAAGATGAGTATGCAGCACAAAACCAAAGCAAACCAAAACCTTTTAAAATTTGTTTGAAGTCCAACAAATTCCTACTGGCTCTGCTATCATTTGAAGCCCCAGAATGCATCATTCTGTAATGTCACAGCTATGCTTTTCAGGGCCTGGAACGTGTCTTTGTCTGGGTTTGTACAGTGCCTAGCATAATGGACTTGCTCAGTGGGATAGGCTGCTACAAGCACATTACTACCATGCTCTGATACTTCTGCTTGGCTTCCAGTCTGCTATTGCTACCAATTTGAAGACTTGGTCCCGATTTTCAATGCCATTAGTGGGGTGGAACCTAACTACCGCAGCGATTCCATTTATACTGTGACCCACAAAGACAGCTGATAAAGCCCAGGATACAATGCCTAAGACTTTGAAATAAGATGTACCCGTTCAAAGAGTTCACCTGTGAAATGAGCTAGTGAAGGAGATGAGGCTCATTCAAAGTCTGATCATCCTCAAGACACAATGGAAGACCTTCCATTTAATGCCACCATAAACAGAATAGCGGGGACACACAAATTATACCCCCAAGCAGAACCTCTAATAACTATGGAAGGGAGAAGACGACACTGTGAAGCCCCCACAATGTCAATCCAGTTTACCTGGGAAGATCGTAGATACTACAGTGAAAGGCTCTATAGAAAATTTGCTGTTAGTCAAGGTTACAACAATAAGATGTCATGGTTCCGTTGGATGGTTCTGCACACATGTTGAAGGTTTCACAAATGTTTTAAAAATACTGTTTTATTGAAAAGAGTGATAGGTTTTAAAGACTCCATGGAAGGACAAAAATAAAGGGCACATCATACTGAGAAATAGTTGCCTAGAAGATCATACAGTCCTTATATTATGAACTTTGACATTTGTCTTGCATCTGGTAGAAAGAAATAGATTTAGGGTTACCAACTTTCTGATTGCAGAAAACCGAACACCCTAACCCTGCCCCCTGCTCACTCCATCTCCCTCCCTCTGTTGCTCACTCTCCCCAACCCTCGCTCACTTGCTCATTGTCACCGGGCTGGGCAGGGGGTTGGGAGTGTAGGAATCATAGAATCATAGAACATCAGGGTTGGAAGGGACCTCAGGAGGTCATCTAGTCCAACCCCCTGCTCAAAAGCAGGACCCATACCCAATTAAATCATCCCAGCCAGGGCTTTGTCAAGCCTGATCTTAAAAACTTCTAAGGAAGGAGATTCCACCACCTCCCGAGGCAACGCATTCCAGTGTTTCACCACCCTCCTAGTGAAAAAGCTTTTCCTAATATCCAACCTCCCCCACTGCAACTTGAGACCATTACTCCTTGTCCTGTCCTCTTCCACCACTGACAATAGTCTAGAACCATCCTCTCTGGAACTACCTCTCAGGTAGTTGAAAGCAGCTATCAAATCTCCCCTCATTCTTCTCTTCTGCAGACTAAACAATCCCAGTTCCCTCAGCCTCTCCTCATAACTCATGTGTTCCAGACCCCTAATAATTTTTGTTGCCCTTCGCTGGACTCTCTCCAATTTATCCACATCCTTCTTGTAGTGTGGGGCCCAAAACTGGACACAGTACTCCAGATGAGGCCTCACCAATGTCGAATAGAGGGGGACGATCACGTCCCTCGATCTGCTCGCTATGCCCCTACTTATACATCCCAAAATGCCATTGGCCTTCTTGGCAACAAGGGCACACTGCTGGCTCATATCCAGCTTCTCGTCCACTGTCACCCCTAGGTCCTTTTCCACAGAACTGCTGCCTAGCCATTCGGTCCCTAGTCTGTAGCTGTGCATTGGGTTCTTCCGTCCTAAGTGCAGGACCCTGCACTTATCCTTATTGAACCTCATCAGATTTCTTTTGGCCCAATCCTCCAATTTGTCTAGGTCCCTCTGTATCCTATCCCTGCCCTCCAGCGTATCTACCACTCCTCCCAGTTTAGTATCATCTGCAAATTTGCTGAGAGTGCAATCCACACCATCCTCCAGATCATTTATGAAGATATTAAACAAAACCGGCCCCAGGACCGACCCCTGGGGCACTCCACTTGACACTGGCTGCCAACTAGACATGGAGCCATTGATCACTACCCATTGAGCCCGACAATCTAGCCAACTTTCTACCCACCTTATAGTGCATTCATCCAGCCCATACTTCCTTAACTTGCTGACAAGAATACTGTGGGAGACCGTGTCAAAAGCTTTGCTAAAGTCAAGATACAATACATCCACTGCTTTCCCTTCATCCACAGAACCAGTAATCTCACCATAGAAGGCAATTAGATTAGTCAGGCATGACCTTCCCTTGGTGAATCCATGCTGACTGTTTCTGATCACTTTCCTCTCATGTAAGTGCTTCAGGATTGATTCTTTGAGGACCTGCTCCATGATTTTTCCGGGGACTGAAGTGAGGCTTATTGGCCTGTAGTTCCCAGGATCCTCCTTCTTCCCTTTTTTAAAGATTGGCACTACATTAGCCTTTTTCCAGTCATCCGCGACTTCCCCCGTTCGCCACGAGTTTTCAAAGATAATGGCCAATGGCTCTGCAATCACAGCCGCCAGTTCCTTTAGCACTCTCGGATGCAACTCATCCGGCCCCATGGACTTGTGCACGTCCAGTTTTTCTAAATAGTCCCTAACCACCTCTTTCTCCACAGAGGGCTGGCCATCTATTCCCCATGTTGTGATGCCCAGCACAGCAGTCTGGGAGCTGACCTTGTTCGGGAAGACAGAGGCAAAAAAAGCATTGAGTACATTAGCTTTTTCCACATCCTCCGTCACTAGGTTGCCTCCCTCATTCGTTAAGGGGCCCACACTTTCCTTGGCTTTCTTCTTGTTGCCAACATACCTGAAGAAACCCTTCTTGTTACTCTTAAGGAGGGGGTGAGGACTCCGGCTAGGGGGTGAAGGCTCTGGGGTGGGGCCAGGGATGAGGGGTTTGGAGTGTGGGATGGGCTCCAGGCTGGGGCAGGGCGTTGAGAGGGGGTGTGGGCTCTGGGGTGGGGCTGGGGATGAGAGGTTTGGGGTCCAGGAGGGGGCTCTGGGCAGGGACGCAGACTCCTGGAGGGGGTTCTGAGCTGGGGCAGGGGGTTGGGGCACTGGAGGAGATTCGGGCTGTGCGCTCCAGGCAGCACTGATCTCAGGCAGCTCCTGGGAAGCGGCAACATGTCCCTCTGGCTCCTAGGTGCAGGCGCGACCATGGGGGCTCTGTGCACTGCTCGCAGGCACTGCCCCTGCAGATCCCATTGGCCGTGGTCCCCAGCCAATGGGAGATTTGGAGTGGACACTCGGGGTGGTGCCTGCGCTGCGGTAGGGGAAGCGTGCGGAGCCCCCCTGGCTTCCCCTCCGCCTAGGAGCCAGAGGGACATGCCAGCTGCTTCCGGGAGCTGGCAACTGCGGCTAACTGGACTTTTAGCAGCCCGGTCAGCTGTGCTGAGTGGAGCCACCAGGGGCCCTTTTTGACCAGGTATTCTGGTAAAAAAAACAGGTGCCTGGTAACCCTAAACTGGTTACTTTATTATAGAGAGACTTTAGCCTGGTGTGTTGGTCTTTTGAGTATAGTGTGTTTTTAATTATCACAGCACAGTAATATCAGAATTCAGCCCCTTGCAGTACTGGGTCCTAAATAAAGGCATAAAAAGATGAAGTGCTGACCTTCAGAGGGCTCAGTGCCTTCACTTAGTTGGCATGCAGTGTGCCCAGAACACTGTAAGATCTCGGACTGTGTCAGCAATAAGGGCCTGCAGCTGCGCCTGACCAGTAAGTCAATCAATGTGTGCAGCTTGGCCACAGCAAAACCACCTGATTGGCTAAGGCAGTGGTTCCCAAACTTTTTACATCTAGCCGACCCCCCCATCTGCACTTCTTCCCCTCTGGGAGCCATGGTCAGGAGCTGTGGCTGGGAGCGGGGCCGCAGTCAGGGGCCGAGTTGCATCCAGGCTGGGGACCAGAGGCCGAGGCCAGGGCCACGGTTGGGGGTGAGTCTGGGGCCAGGCCTGGAGCTGTGTTTGGGGCTGGAGACCAAGGATGGGGCCACGACTGGGGGCCAAGGCTTGGGGTGGGGCTGGGGCCATGGCTGAGTGTTGAGCTGTGGCCGGGCTGGGGGCTGCGGCACAGCTGGAGGCAGAGTGGGGCTAGGTGGCCATGCCCCCCATAATGTTCCTCTGTGCCCCCCCCAAGGGTCATGCACCACAGTTTGGGGACTACTGGGCTAAGGTATTCAGATGGCTTGCTCTTAAGCCAAGCGGCTTCAGTAGATCAGTGGCTGCTCAATGAACATACCTGTGGATTCTCTGCCTCCCTGTGCTTGTCTCACTCCAAGCCCTGCATCCAGTCTTGCTTCTGCCTTGCAACTGCTCCTGCGTTCCCTGACTCCAGATAATCAGTTCTTTGACCATCAGCACTAATTCCTAGGTCTGGCTCTGTCTTGACCCTGGGCTCAGGCATTTGGACTCTGATCCTTGGCCCTGGTTCTGACTCTCTGTCTTGATCTTTGGTTCTGGCATTCAGACTCTAACTTTAGTTCTGACCTTCAGCTCCAGTCCCCAGCTCTGACTGTGCCTTGACCTTGGGCTCTCGCATTTGGACTCTGTCTAGTAGGCCTGACTCCTGCTCTGACCATGAGGACTGCCTAAGACCTGACAGACTGTAACTTTTTAAAAACTAGGATCATGGGCGAGACTCTTTGTTGATGTAAATCAGTACAGCTCCATTGAATTCAGTAAAGACACCAACTGATGAGCTGACCCTGTGTCTCTTATTTGCTTCTAAAGTACCACATATATATTTTTTGATCTGTATAAATAAGACTGATTGTTGCTCTTCTGTCTAAGCACTGCAATAAAAAGGGAGTGCTGGTGGAGACATTACCTGTGAATTGTAGGGTTATTGCTAACACAAGCATGATATCACTGTCAGCCACTCTGAAAATTCCACTTTTAAAACAATTTCACAACCACTGTTGTAACATTACAAGAGAAACCAATGATCATGCAGGAAACAGAAAATGATGACATATAGTTTGAATGTGTAGTAAGTGGAGGGCAGATGGGTTAGGTGAGGGAGAGCGCACTCTTTGGAAGACATTTATCTTAAGTAACTAGCCATTTAGGAAGGGAAAATATCCCCAGCTTGAAGAAAACTAAATGTGTTTATGTATTCGAAGAGCTTCTAAAATCTTGAACAAGACAATTAAGACTTTAAATTGGAAGGAGTAAGAAAAGGCCATTGTAAGTCTCTCCAGCTTTGTGAGGTGCTGACATGCCAGTCAATCACAATTACTTTCTAAAATATTTGAAAGGGTAAATCACTGCCATTTGTGACTTTTCCTCTGAACAGGATGAGAACAGAGGAGACATATAGACGCTACAGATTTGATTCTCCACTGTCTGCACCTTGGAGTTATATTATCGCTGTACAAAGTCAGTGTGAAATGCTACTACTCTCACATCCGAGCACCCTGATTTGCCAGACTTTTTCTGAGAGGCTGTATCACTGAGATGGGGGATCTGCCATAGTAGAAACCTTGGGTTTTACTTCCAGCTCTGCCAGAAGCAACCCAGTGCAACCTGTTATTCTTTCTGTAAAATTGGGAGGGGGCTTGTACTTACCTCCTACTCAGGATAAGCACCTGAGATCTTGCTCAATAATATGCACTGGGCAGAAAATTCTTAACACCAGTTAGTAAAAGAGGTTATCTTTATCAGCCACATTTGAAATCTATTAAAAAAAATAAGCTTGTTTGACTAGATCTCCCATTAAGCTATGCTGATAGACATTCAATTATATTATCATCATTTAATTCTTTACTGATTGAATCCCATATCAGGTATTCCATTATTTTGCCTGGGCTTGTTGTCAGGCTAGCCAGTCTGTAATTACTTGGGTCATATGGTTAAATAGTAGCACGACAGTAGATTTTTTTTAGTCTTCTGGAACTTCATCAGTATTCTAAGATTTATTAAAAACAACATCAATGGTCTAGAGAGCACAGCTCATGGATGCAAGTTATCTGGAGCTGCAGATTCTAAAATGTTTAACTTTAGTAGATTCTTTTTAACGTTGTCATTAGTTACTGTTGAACTAGAAAGTATTTAATCATTATAAAATAAATACATTATCCAGCATCTTTCAAAATACAAAACTTCTTATTTAACATTTGTTTTTTCTGCACAGTTACTATTTCTGTTTAGTAATGTATCTATATCCTTATCAGGAAAAAAGGAATCCTAATATGTTTTAAAAAAGAATCATACCGTCCTTATCTTCCTAGCTGTATATTCTTCATACTTCTTTTCCTAATCATGTCCTATGTAGTTTCTTAACTTCTAATTTATGTTCATTGCTGTCAACCTTCCTTTTTTTCAATGTGTTATATATATATATAATTTATTGTTACTGTTTGCTTCCCTCTTGACTACAATTTTTTTTTTTTTTTCTAAATCAAAGTAGCTGCCTTTGGTGATTGTGGAACGGAGAGATTTTAGGCATCTAATGAAATGTTTCCAAACAGCTCCAGCTACCTTTCATATTTTTCTGTTTATTTTTCCTTCCCAATTTTGTTCCTAATTATTTTCAACTTTGGTAAACTGGCCCATTTTAAAGCACCAGGCATGTATGTGTATATTATTTGTACACAACTAACAGGACTGCTCACATGTGGGAAGTTACATGTGTGCATATGTAGTTCTAGGATCAGGGGCATAGAAGTCCCTACCCTGACAAGTAAACTTAAGGTTGATGCCACTCTCCACTCTGTAAGGTTCTGCCACTACCTTGCATATCAGCTCTCATATGTTTGATAATCACTATGCAGAGCCTTCAGCAGTTCCTAAATAAGGCATTTAAGTAATTTAGGAAGGTAGTGTTATCTAGGGATAGGATGAGGAGTTAAGAATACTGGATTCTGTTTCTGGGTATGGTTGTTTGCTGGTAGTTTTGTGTGTGACCTAGGTTATGTACTTAGGCCCAGATCCTCAAAGGTATTTAGGCTTCTAAATACCTTTGAGGATCTGTGTCTTATTCTCACTGTGCCTCAGTCTCTATCTATAAAATGGAAATTATATTTGCCTATTACAGTAAGTATAGGGTGTGGTGAAGAAGGATTAGTTAGTGAATGTTAAAAAGCTATGAGATTAAAGACAAGAACAGAACCCAGAACTACTAATTCCCAGAGCATCTCTTTTCCAAAATGTCTCCATTTATCTGTCATTCCTCTTCTTCAAATCAAATCCCTCCTAACAACTTGTTTCTTAAAGCCAGCCTCTACATAAGCAACTCATTTCTGCAGCTCTTAGCAGCTGCCCGAACTACTGCACTCCCCCTATACACTATTAAAAAAAAATTAAAAAATCAAACTCCCAACCACCATGGCAATGCTGTTAGATCTTGTGATATTTGCTGTTTTGCTTAAGATCCTAGCTCTGAAAGAAATAATGGGAAAATCTGTTTTCTTTCATTTTTTTTAAAGTACATTTCTAATCTTCCTGGTGGTGGAGAAAAGCTCAATCATGTGCTCGTTACACTTCAGAAACAGAATAATAAAAAGCATTTCAAAGGTATTAATTCTTTTTAAATGTCACCATTTTTTTTAAAAGATCCGATTTTGGGGGCTCGATTGATGCTTTCAGGAGACGAGGGGGTCAGGAGTCTTGTACAACTCAAATGAACACAACCAGAAGTGTCTGTAATACAAAAAGAAAAGTGATCCCCCTGCTGAACTTCCCTTTCCCCTGCCTACTTGTATTGTTACCCCACTAATTCTCCTCCCAGCCCATCCCATCCAAGTCTCAGTGCTGGCCAGCTTATCTTCGCCTTGTGTCCACATGAGATTGCAAGCGTCTTGGGCCAGGGCCCCTGCCACATTTAATACCTATACAGCACCATGCATGCCTAGCCGCTGTCACAGGGAGCCATGCCCAGTGGATCCAGCGTTACCTGACTCCAGCAAGGGCCAGCCTTCCCTTTGCACACAGGGAGAAGCACCTGCTCCCGCACAGGGCAGCACCTGGGCCCCTCAGCCTCGTTGTGAGCCCAAGATGGCGGCGGCCGCGGGCTCGCCCCGTGTGGCGACACTCGGTCCCCCTCAGCCTCGTTGTGAGCCCAAGATGGCGGCGGCCGTGGGCTCGCCCTATGGGGCGGCGCTGTGGCCGCAGGCGGGGTGGGAGTGGGGTTTCCATAGCTGCAGTGAGTAGGTGTCACACACCGGGGCGCTTCCTGGTTGGAGGCCGCTGGGGCCGGGGCACTGTACGGGGAAGCGCCTGCGGGGAGGAGGCGGACGGAGGCCGAGGCAAGGTAGGGACGGGACGGGACGTCCGGCCACTGCGCTCCGACTTGGGACCGGCGGCCGCCCCGCTCCGTCCTCACGGCCGGTGGGTCATAGGGGAGGCGGACTCCTCCATTCCGAGCCGCGGGGGGTGGCGAGCCGGGCCCCTCCACTCGCGGGTAAGGGGTGGGGCGGACCTTTCTGTTCCGAGGGGTTGAGGAGGCGGACCCCTCCATTCCGAGTGCTACAGGGGTGGAGCGCCGGAGCTCTCCATTGCGGGTGGGGGGAGCCGGACCCCGCCACTCACGGAGGGGGCAGGACCCCTGTCAGCTGCAAACCAGAGAAGGGGCGCAGGCCCCTCTGCTAAGCCTGTGTGTGTGTCTCCGCCCTGTTGGGGAGGGGGCCGGTGAGGACAGTGTCAGGAGGTGGGGAGTTCCGGGGGCTGGCTGGGGAAGCATCATCGCTGTGGGGAGCCTGGGGGGCGGTGCCAGCGGGATGAGGGGGTTTGGGTGATCCAGGGGGAGTCTGATGCCATCGCCGTTGAGGAGATGGGGGAGCTCAGATAAACTGGGGGCTCTTTGGTGTCACTGCCTTTTGAGCCGAGGATGGGCTCTGCCTCAGGGCGATGGGGGGGGGGGGTATTGGATAATTTGTGGGCTCTCTGGTGTTGTTGCTGTTGGGTGTGTGTGTGTGTGTGTGAGAGAGAGGCGTCACTCTGCCAGATAACCAGGTCTATGATAACCTCTCTCTGTTGTAATTGCTGTTGGGGATGGGGCTCTGTGTCAAGATGGCTGGGGGCTCTTTGGTGCCATTGCTGTTGGAGAATGGCGGAGTTTGGGATAATTGAGGTCTGGATATTTGAAGTAGCAATGGGAACTTTCTGGCGCTAATAACTATGGACACTATCAAAACTCTGGGTTATTTTCTTGAAGGTGCCAGCTGGCCAAGCCTTGAGACTGAAGTGCGCACGCTTAGTATAGAACAGCCTGACTAAACAGGGTTCCCACATAGCGTGCTGCTGATATACTTCAATCGCCATGGCGTTCTCAGTCCTTGGCATCTACTGAGACTGCCAACAAAAGAGCTGGTTGTCAAACTATATTGTGGTTTTTGTGGACATCTGTCTGCAGGGAACTGGAATGAAACCAAAGTTATTTCACTGTTGACTGGGGCTGGATTCAGATGAAGACAGAAATGGTCTGCCTCCTTCTACCATCTCACGAACCATTCAGTTGCTCGTGCACACTTAAAGAACAACTTTCTTTGTGTAATTGCTGTTTGGAATAAGTAGTGGCACAGAAACTCAACTGCTAGGGGCTGACTGGACTTTAGCTTTAATGGTGAAGTTTGATGGAATGAAAGTATATTCCTTCTCTACCACAAATAAGTAGCTTTCACGGGGGACCAGTGTTGTATAATATCTTCACAAAAGAGTAACTTTTGTATGATTACTTAATGTGTCACTAAATTTGAGTATTCTATTAGCTTCTAAAGCTGCTATTGCACCGTAGAAACACAAATTTTGTTAGGCTTACATATACTAAATCCAGGAACCAATTAACATTGCAGAGAGCCAAAAGCAATTTGCTGAACACTTTTTTGTAGTATAAGTACTCCAGCTGTGCTCAAAGAAGAGGGTGTGTCATTGTGCTTATTTGATTTGTGCTTCTACTGTATGCTTCCTCATTTGTGGTTAATCAGTGAGTCAGTTTAGATTATTAAACAGTAGTATGCAGTGTTGTAACTGTGTTGGTCCCAGGATATAGAGCAAGAAAGTGGGTAAGGTAATATCGTTTATTGGAACAGGGCAGAAGAAGAGCTCTGTGTAAACTCGAAAGCTTGTCTCTTTCACCAACAGAAATTGAGCCAATAAAAGATATTACCTCACCCACCTTGTCTCATTAAACCATACGGCAGTTTCATTATTGTGAATTTTATGTTCTCTCTCTCACTTGGGCATAACTAAACACCAGATCAAATTAAGTTCTTAATTTGTTGTAAGTTTCGCTTTAGTGGCACTGCGCTTAGGTGACTGTGCTTGCCTGTTTTTAAACTTTAACAAATCTTTTATATAATGTTACTGATTATAACTTCTTACTTCAGATGCAAACTGAGTGCAGGGTGAAATATTTTTAGATTACTGAAATTGCCTTTAAACCAGCAGTCCCTTTGCTCTCTCATTATGTGTCTTGGAAACTAATAATTTTAGATGTTATATTTTGTTCATTTGCTGCCTGTCAGAATTTCAGATATACCCTTGTGAAAGCTCTGAATCTGTTACCTTTTGAAGGATAATAGCAGTTTAGGCTTCTGGGGAAAGTAAATTACACCAAAATAATTTCTTTGCATTTAGGCTCTGTTTTGATCACTTTATCATGATTTTATGTATATAAACTCTGTGGGTATATGACACACTTGGTAAATCTTCAGGACAAAGATCCTATGGTCTCTCTGCTTCCTGATGACTGGAAATGTACATTCTTTCTTATTTGAAACGTCTGTCCATCTAAGTTAAAATGGTACTAAAATTGAGTATGCACAGAACAGTAATTAGAGCTGAATTTCTAATTATAATTTTAAAGGAATCTCATACTCTTGTGCATTGTAAGATTCTACTTTGGCATAGCATGGATGATGCAAACTGCATAGAACAAGGCTATCATATCCTGTAATTTAGTTACAGCCCTGATTACATTCATGATGGTTTACGTAGAAATTACAGTTTACAAGAGGAAAGTTCAGAGTCAATGCTGATACAATGTTAGGTGGGATATGATGTATTTCGATTTTTTTTTAAGTAGATGTGAAGTTGGTGTTTCCTTCCCATACCTGAGATATCTAAATACTCCTTTCAAAGCTAAGAGGTATTGGTAGCTCAGTGACTGTGTGGGCAAACATGTCAGCATTTAAAGCTCAGTAATAACTTGCATACCCTGGAAGGATATTAGAACCTGCTTTATTCATAGAGGCAATATTGGCCAGGCTTAACTGTTTCGGAAAAGAGTACAGGACATAAGGTATTTATTTTCTACCTGGCTAGCTACCGGAAGGCAGAAAAGACGTTGATTCAACATCTTACATGAAGATAACCTTTCTAAGGGACACATCTTCACTACAAAAAAAAACAATTAACGGTTTGCTGTCTCACTGAGGAGCATGTGTGTTACAATACTTCTTAATGTTGTTGGTATGTAAGAAAACAGTCTGTAACTTTTGCAAAAAAAATCACCAAACACCTTTGTTAAAAAATAAAAAAGATGCTAAGTGACAATTCTATAGATACTTACTACATCATTTTAAACATCCCCTCCTTCCCCCCCGCCCCAAATTTTACCACACAGTAATAAATATGCTCTTCTTATCAACTGTAAAATGCATATTTGGTCACAACACAGTAGCCTCCACTCTACCCCCTACCCCCATATTATTCTTTCATCAGTAATCTAAAAATACTAACAACACACAATCTTAAAAAACAACAACAACAAAAAAAACTGCATGTACATATTGATCAGCCTCAAATGCAATCCATGTCCACACTTTAACTATAAATTTGACAATGTTACACCTTTTTTAAACTACATATGCAGCATTATTCTTGAGGAACAGAAAGTATACTTCAGCATAAAAATATTTACTGATATGTCTCATTTAACAACGTATCTTTAAAGAAAATATTTAGTTAGTGAAATCATTTATCACCGCCCTTCTTACCCTCCTCCCTCCCCCCGATTAGAGTTCAGGTTACAATATAGTGAAATACGCATTTCTTCATACTTAATAAACACACTTTGTACTTAATATGCGGGCAGTGTAAAATTTATGATCACCTTAACTACTAATTTCCTTAGTTTTTAGGGTGCTTGGATTTTGTAAATGATGTGGTGGATAACTACGTTGTTGTCACTTAACAACACTGACTGTTTTTCAAAACTAAGGGTTTGCTTTTGTTTATAGAGCTGTGTTTTCCTGTCCACGTCAGCAATAGAAAGTATTGTAATTCAGATATCCCTACTAAAGCAGAGCGCTGTGCTAGTATGCTGTTTTTCCTGTAGTGTAGGTGAGACAATATCCTCCTAAAAACACATTTGAGTGCAGGGCTCTGATTCGCCAGTTGACTCCACACATGCAGTCCAATTGCAAGATTGGGGCCCAAATCTGTATAATTCCAGCCATAAGGATACTCTAGTATAATAACTGTAATTAGTGTAGTAAGTGATTAAATGTAGTGAACATTACATTTGCTAATTTTGACATCAATAATCGAAAGAAAACTGACAGGACTGCAGTTCTAATGATATATTTTAACTAGGCATTTTATTTTTGTTTAAGCTGTATGTGCTTAGATGTTCAATTTAGCAGTCATTCATGGAGAGAATCAACAGGACTTGAAATGTCAAATTTTTTCTTTAGCAATTGCAGCATCTCACAACTTTGTGTTCTTTTGTTTTTAAATATGGTTACTCAGTGTGCTTCCATTTTCTTCTCCCTCCTAAGTCTGTCCTTCTCACATTCCCTCCAGTGCACAGGGGCTGGTTGCAATGTTCATTGGTGTTTGTAAAGCCACAGCACTGTTGCATTTTTCTTTCTAGCTGTCCCTTTTGCCCGTTTTAGCAATTGATCCAGGAGTGGGAGCTGGCTCAACAGTACATGACTATGCTCTTTCCTTTACTCTTTTGGCATTTGCTGCAAATCTGTAAATGTTATGCTCAGTCACACTTTTAAAGAAGTTTGATAATTGTCTCTCCTTGTGTGTATTCTCTTTAGCCTTATGAGATGAAGAGAGTTGAGACTTGAAATCTGAGTCAGCAGAAGGAATTATCTGGTTTGACTAGCACAGGTGGTCAGACTCTGCAAGTTATATTTGGTTCTGGAAAGAAGAAATAGATCATATTAGAGAATATTCCTTAGTTTACAGAAAGTCTATCCTTATGCAGGTATTGAAAGAAAACTCTCTTTATAGCCTAATATATAATGGATTTTGCGTTTCTTGTTTTTGGTTTTAAGTTAATTATGAGAGAGTCATCTCAATTTTAACTGTTTTCATACATCTGTATAAAATTGCTCATAGCAGCAGGATGGAGGTTATTTAATAAACATTCTAAAGCGTACTTTGCTGTGCTTTTACTATTACAAATTAATGTTGCATGTTTAGCTATGGATAAAGCCAGGCATGTATTGTTTAAAAAAAATAAAAATAAAATCAACATCTGTCCTACTTAGGTGTCTTGTTTCGGTTTGGATTTTTATATTTGACAGATATGATGGCTTACACTCACACTAGATGGAGTTGTCACTTTTCAAGACTTGGTTTCTTGGAGGAGCGGGGAAAGTATAGAAGTTAGTGCCAACAGCGTATTTATTTACTAAATTTTGTGTATGGTCATCTCGTTATAGAGTACTTTTTACTGCATCTTCCTGCTAACTGAATGTACTTGGGAGGAAGTATGACTTTTATAATAACGCTACATCTACTAGAAAAAATGTGATCAATCTTGTATTTCATGCCTTATGAACATTTATTACCCATAAGGGAGCAGTTAATGTTTATGAATTAGTCTTTGAAGACCTACTAGAATGACTTTTACAAGAAAGTGAGAATTTTAGAAGATTAAATTTCAAGAATGTTGTTTCATATCATAAAACAATGAAATCCAACAATTAACAAAGACACTTTTTGGTGTGAGGTTTCTTTCTTGAATTTTTTTTTTTTTTTAGAAAGGGGATGACAAACTAAGGAAAGTAATTTATTTTGAAAGAATCATTTTTAATTGTTTGGGTATAAGTTTGTGAGAATAATACCCTTTTCTTTCTTTGTTCAGGACATGTATACCTCTGAGAAACCTTTTCCAAGAAGATACCTTGGTTCTATACCTGTCTCGGGCTATATGCAAAGAAGTTTCCAGTCATGAGTGAGTAAATTCCTTTATTTTACCATATCCTCATAATAGAGTTCAAAATAAGGATTTGTAAAACTTGTTTCACAGTTTAAAAGAAACCTATGCGTCTGTGTTAGGTTTTGAAAGTTCCTCTTTCACAAAAAATATTTAGGTAGAATTGACATCTGGAAAGGTTCCTCTTTTATTTAAAAAAAAAAAATAAGCCAAGGTGATTCTTAAACCAAAGAAAAATTGATTTATTGAGTAGAATTTATTTTATGAACAAGAAAAAAATATGGTTATTTATGTTTTTATAAGAGTTGCTGTGCTGACAAGATTTTGGTATAATTTAGGGAGGAAAGTTCTGAAACAAGTTGATCTTGTTCATTTGAATCAAATATGCCACAGGCTTTGAGCTAGAAAACTTCTTTGTGTTACTAAAGAACTCCAAAATATGTGGGTGTCCACTAAATTAGAATATTTGGTACAAATCTAGCATAAAATGAAGGGATTTCATTTAAGGGAACAGGGAAATATATTAACCAAGTTCCAGTGAAGAGGTGTGAAAGCAAATGTGCTTTGGCTTGTGTTTAGGAATCTGATGATGAGTCTGGCAAAAAATAGAGAAGGAAGGAAGCCAAAAGCTCCAATATCGGGTCTAAGACCATATCTGATTGTGGAGGTTTCTCTTTTATTCCTTTTCTAGCAAATTGAGGTGGTGGTTGATCTTTTTAAAAAAAAAAAAAATGTGAGTTGTTTGTTAAGAGTTTCACACTGGTAAGACCTAGTAAAATCCATGACAGCAACACTAACTGGAGTTACATTCCATAGAAACTACAGTGAAACATCTTAATACAGCCCTTTCACAATTACAAGTACTGTATTATGTAGTCAGAGGGCCATATCAAGTTTAGTTCAAGACTTAATCTGCTTCTAAATTGTGAGTTCACTGGTTTGTCTTTTTTTAAATCTATTACTTCACTTCCCAGTGCAAAGAACCACAATGGTATTCCTCTTTCTATCTGTGTTAGCAATAGCTAACTAATAAAACCATGTCCATGACAGTGAAGTCTTCATTAACAACATAGGCATGCACAGAACCTATGGCCTGGATCCCCTGACTGTTGAAGACATTGGCAAAAGTCCCATTCATTTTTAACGTGGCCCTTGCTTAAATAGCTTGCTTTGAGGAAAAACAGACGTTAATTTCAGCGCCATTCAAAACAAGGGAAAACCATTTTTTCTTGTCAATTAGAAAACCGGCAAAACTGATAGAGTAAATATTAATTAATCTGCCCCCCTCCAAAAAAAAAAAAAAAAAAAAAAAGACTGCAGCTATCTAAAAAGAACTATCAGGTTAATTTACTGAATGTAAGTGGTATTATTTAGCTGTCACTGTGGTTGGATGCTGTTTCTTTATGTAAAATCAGTAAAATGTTTTTTCCTGCACACAGCAGTTTGCATGGGATCTGGTTCTGTTTAAAACATTTATAATATTGCATAAATAACACCCTTCACTGATGATTCTTATTAAATATACCAAGCATTCCATAAACTTGAATATACCAGTTTGTCAAAGGCTGCTAGTTTAGTCTTCCTTGATCTGATACAGCATCAAGGACGTTGTCAGTGCCTGGTGAAGTGTGGATATTTTGTTTTGTCTGATAAATTTAGTTTCCTCTCAGAGCATAGTTGCTATGTCAGTCTGGTTCATAAAATATTCTTGTGATTGTTGTTTATAGAGTCATTGCAGGTTTTGTAACAATGAATGATTTCAGTGGAGTTTTGGTTGAGTATGGACTGGAGGATTTGGCCTGATATTGGGAAGCATAAGAAGTCCATTCTGAAAATCAGTTCAGATAAAAGTTAACACTAGCATTGCTAAGGCCAACATTGTCAACCGTGACCACAGATTTGGGGTGCTAGTCTGAGGTACTATAGACCTGATTTTTCAGAAGTGTTGAGTGGGAGCTATGAGCTCGGCACCTTTTGAATATCAGAACTCCAGCATCTCAAGTTGGACATCTGTAATCAGTGTCTGTTTCCGAAAATTGAGCAGTTTTTGTTTGTTGGCATTAATGTTACTCAGTATGTAGTCACCTGTATTCAGGGGAGCAGCATATCTTTCGGTCAGGTGCAGTTGCTCCTTTCCATGATAAGTCATGGATTTCAAGGACAGAGTTGTAAAGATGCCTTTTCCTCTAAATGAGATTAGAGGAGAATGTTTATTTACAGATGTTAGCTGTAGAAAGTATTACAACTATATTGCCTGGGGGAAGCATTAGTTAAAGTTTGCTTCCTTAAAAATGTCTTGCAGTAAGAGTTGTTCCCTGTAATATTAGATTATGCTCTTCTAAATGTCTTGTAGACTCAGAGGTATTTCCCATGTCAGGGAAAAGATATTTACTTGTATCTATCTCAACGTATAAATTATGTCATTATTCACCCTTGCATTGAGAAGAGCTAGGGCCTTATCTGCAGTCAGATACCTTTAAAGTAGTTTAAGTATGCAGTTCTCGTTTTTCCTAATTTTCAGACCTGGTAGTGAAGTTCCAAATGCACGTTTGATGTGTAATATAAAATATTAAAATTTCAATCTCTTTAATGTGCTATGAAATATTTTAGATTATATTGTCTGTTCTACCATCTGAACAGTGTGATTGAACATAAAAGCTAACATGTAAGGCCTTGGTACTGCAGATGCTTATCAATAACTTTTAAGCATGTGAGTAGTTTCGATTGACTTCATTGGGACTACTCCTGGTCTGAAAGTTAGGCCCCAATCCAGCAAACACTTACAGGTTTAAGTGAAGAATATCTATGGAAAGATAACTTCTGTGTATGATGGATTCTATTGCCCATGGATAATTTTTCTTAATAGATTATATGACATGTTCAAATGTAAGTGGCTTTTATTGTAGTATTTGTTTCACTGGGTTGATATCTAGTGCTTTTTATAAATGTCTGCTGAGTTTACAGAAAGACAATTAAATCCAGCTGTCAAATCACACATATAGTAAAATTATTTGTACAGTGTGGCAACCAGATGATACATTGAAGACATGGTAAAGATGTGCATTATGTTGTAGTTAACTATTCTGGATTTATTTCATATTTAAAGATAAATTACTTACTGCAAAAATCCTGGCTGTACCTAATCTTGCTAAAATCCCACAAGCAGGAGTTTGTTCAATCTGTTTGTAGAAGTTTTTTCTTCTTAGTGACATTTAGCTGCAGGAAACTTTTACAGGCTGTCATTACAATTTTCCTATGATTACAGGCTCCCTGCTTTTAGTATTTTTTTCTTTTCTTCTTTTTTGTTTTGATTACTCCATTGAAGAAAGAGAAGGTCAACGCAGTGAATTTTATTCTTTGAGCTGCTACATTAACTTGAAATTTAGAAACAATGAAATTTAAATGTTAGTACACACTGTTGTACTAAATACTAACATTCTTGCAACAAGCTGCTAACAGCTTCAGTTTTTTTAAATCAATGGGATGTAGTGCTAAGGCTCTTTCCTCCCTCCCCCCAGATCCCTCCAAATAAATTCTACTGTCCTATTTATTTGTATAAAATGATTCTGCTTTGACTACGCGTACATCAATTTCCCACACCCCCCAAAAATCTTACAATGCACAAGTTTGGGAAAATAACTTGCTGTTTTGCACGCATCAGTAACATTTCTTACTTTATAGATACATTGGGCTTTATATATATAGGGCAAGAACTCTGACGTCTTTTTTTATTTGGAAAGTGGATGCCACTGCGATCTAAATAATAAATATTGATGCCTTCAGATAAGAACAGACAAGGTGGGACTAGTAATGATGAGATCTGAAGCCTTTTACTTCTTCTAGGCCAGTGTACATTACAGACACTGGTAACATGTTCTGTGGATAAAGCGGACTCAACTGTCAATCTGACACTTTTTCATGAGAAATAAACTCATACATAGATGACCCCTGCTCCCCCCCGAAAAGGGCCCAAAGAGAATGGAGCAGACAGGCATCATAGAGAAAAGCATTGCGTGTACACATTTGCTCACATGGTTGCAATTGAGAACTGAATATCCTGGACCTCTGTTTTTGTAGGGCTTCCTGGCATTTGCACATATCTTATCCTGTTAAACGAGATCTGAACTTTGGGTTATATGTTCAGTTTTTCTAAGCCAGGTTGTGTTTGGAGTGAACTTGTAGGGCTAAGTTACGGTGTTCTGTAACACAAATGCTGGCAGACACACAGTTCTCTGTGCTATCATGAAGTGTGAGGCTATGTGTTTTGTGTATTCCATATAAAGAGGTTTTTCAAGTAACTCGAAGACTGATTGATTAAAAAGGTTTTTAAAAATACTTTTACAGCTGCTGCCAGTGAGTTGCAATAGAACATCAAAAAAGGAAGAGAGACCAAGTGGCTCTCATCCACAAAATAAACTGCATCCCTTGGAAAACGAAAAAGTGAATTTAAATGTACTTATAATGAAGGGTAATAAAGAGCTGCCAAAGAAGATTAAGTTATTGCTTTTTATATGCGATGTATTGAGTTATTTATACAATCATTTTTTAACAACACACAGCTTTATAAATTCTGCCTAAATGTATGTTGTATGAATGTGACTTTTTTCCAAAAGTTGTCCTAACTTCACAGGATAGTATATGTTCTTCCAGTCATTATATTTCTAAAGAATAGGAAGATGAAAAAATGAAGTTTTTGTTTCTGGCTCTTTATCCCTGAAATTTGAAAACATTAGTCAGATATCAAAAGTTTGATGATAGAACCATGGGGGATTCTATCCTGGGAAAGAGTGACTCTGAAAAGACTTGAGTGGATAATCAGCTGATCCTGAACTCCCAGTACGATCCTGTGGCCAAAAGGGCTAATGCAATCCTTGGATGTATAAACAGGAGACTCTTGAGTAGAGAGGTTATTTTACTCTGGAATGCTGTGTCCAGTTCAAGAAGGTTTCAGAGTGGTAGCCGTGTTAGTCTGTATCAGCAAAAACAATGAGGAGTCCTTGTGGCACCTTAGAGACTAACACATTTATTTGGGCATAAGCTTTCATGGGCTAGAACTCACTTCGTCAGATGCATGGAGTGGAAAATACAGTAGCAGGTATAAATATACAGCACATGAAAAGATGGGAGTTGCCTTACCAAGTGGGAGGTCAGCCTAAGGAGACAATTCAATTAACAGTAGGATACCAACGGAGGAAAAATCACTTTTGTCGTGGTAATGAGTGGCCCATTTGACAAGAAGGTGTGAGTAATAGTAGGGGGAAATTTACTATGGGGGAAATCAGGTTTTGTAATGACCCAACCACTCCCAGTCTTTATTCAGGCCTAATTTGATGGTGTCCAGTTTGCAAATTAATTCCAGTTCTCCAGTTTCATGTTGGAGTTTGTTTTTGAAGTTTTTTTGTTGAAGAATTGCCACTTGTAGGTCTGTTGTTGAGTGACCAGGGAGATATAAGTGTTCTCGTACTGGTTTTTGAATGTTAGAACTCCTGATGTCAGATTTGTGTCCATTTATTCTTTGGCCAAACCGGACACTCTCTATGCAAATGTACATGGCAGAGGGACATTGCTGGCACATGATGGCATATATCACATTGGTAGATATGCAGGTGAATGAGCCCCTGATGGTGTGGCTGATGTGGTTAGATCCTGTGATGGTGTCCCTCAAATAGATATGTGGACAGAGTTGGCACCGGGGTTTGATGCAGGGTTTGGTTCCTGGGTTGGTGTTTTTATTGTGTGGTGTGTAGTTGCTGGTGAGTATTTGCTTCAGGTTGGGGGGCTGTCTGTAAGTGAGGACTGGCCTGTCTCCTAAGGTCTGGGAGAATGAGGGATCATCCTTCAGGATAGGTTGTAGATCCTTGATGATGCGCTGGAGAGGTTTTAGTTGGGGCTGTAGGTGGTGGTCTGTTACTTTCTTTGTTGAGCCTGTCTTGTAGTAGGTGACTACCACTACAAAAGAGATTTTTTTCCTCCCTTGGTATCCTACTATTAATTGAATTGTCTTGTTAGACTGACCTCCCACTTGGTAAGGCAACTCCCGTCTTTTCATGTGCTGTGTATTTATACCTGCTACTATATTTTCCACTCCATGCATCTGACGAAGTGGGTTCTAGCCCATGAAAGCTTATGCCCAAATGAATTCAAGAAGGGTCTTGATAAATTGGAGAGGGTTCAGAGATTTGCCACAAAGAATGATTAAAGGATTAGAAAACATGCTTTATACTGATACTCGAGGAGCTCAATCTATTATTTTAACAAAGTTGAAGGGATGACTTAATCATAGTCTATAAGAATCTACATGCGGAACAAATATTAATAATGTGTTCTTCAGTGTAATGGAGAAATGTATAACATAATCCGTTTGAAGCTAGACTAATTCAGACTGGAAATAAGGTGTAAATTTTTAAGTTTGTGTAATTAATCACTGGAACAATTTACCAAAGGTTGTGGTGGATTCTTCATGAGTAGCTGTTTTAAATGGATTGCATGTTTTTCTAAAAAAATGCTCTGGGAATTATTTTTGGGAAGATCTATGGCCTGTGTGGTACAGGAGCTCAGACTAGATGATCACAGTGGTCTCTTTTGATCTTGGAATCTATGAAACCATGAACTCGGAATTCGAAAGAGCTGTAGTGCGTACAAAGTCACAAATGCTTAGACTGAAAAACTCAAGATGTATTCACAGTGAAATAGTTTAATATTTTAGTGATCGCTTTTATTTCTGGGTTGTTGGGGTTTTTTAAGTAATGGGAATGAACCAAAATTCACCAGTTAAATATAAGATTAGTAAATTGCTAAGCACTATTGCATCTTAAAACTTGTGTGACTGACAACATTCAATGCAGGGTATTTACAAAGGGAAATATATACTGCATATTGTGATGGATTGTCATCCCTGGGGTGCAATCTGGGTGCCGTGGGAACTGCTGTGCCCCCTAACCAAAAACTGAGTTGGCCCTTCTCACATTGCTCTGCTGGTGATTCAGCCAGCCTTTCCAGGCCCTGTTATCACCCAACATGACAGCATGTGGCACCACACACCCAACTGAGCTACCTGAGTGCTTTACCTTAGCCACTCAAAGACAAAGAGCCAGTTTCCCAGCTCCCCAGCCTTGCACCCTTGCTGGAGTATAAACCCAGAAGTATATAGTCTTGCACTGCACGGGGATCTGTACAATACAAGCTCATTAATATTCGCTTCCCCCTCGGCATGGAAAAGATATGCCACAGCCTTTATTTACAGAGCTGAGAGTTTCCCAGACACTTCAGTCAAAACACACTGGTTAAGATAAAACCTAAAACAAGCTTATTAACTACAGAAAGATTTTAAGTGATTATAAGTGATAGCAAACAGATCAAAGCAGATTACATAACAAATAAAAAGCCACAAACTAAATCTAATATGCTAGATAGATGAGATTTGAATTAGCAGTTTCTCACCCTGAAACAAGCAGTTTACTAAGTTTCCATACACAGGCTAGAAATCCCTTTAGCCTTGGACCAGCACTTCCCCCAGTTCAGTCTTTGTTCCTCAGGTGTTTCCAGGAGTTCTCTTGTGTGGGGAGTGGGGCCAAGAGATGATGTCACTTCCCAACTTATATAGTTTTTCCATATGGTGGGAACCCTTTGTTCCAAACTCCTTTCCCAGTTCAGCTTGTGGGAAAAATACAGGTACCAAAATGGAGTTCAGTGTCAGGTGGTCTGATCACATTCCCTTGCATGCCTTGCTGAGTCATAGCAGCCATTACCATAGGCTGGGTGAAACGTTCACAGGAAAGCTAAGCTCTTCTGCAGTCCATTTTCTTTGTTGATGAGCCATTAGCATTGTCTAGCTTCTTCGTTGTTGTACCTGAAAGGCTAGTTGTGGGTGTCACCCAGAGTAAGCACATTTGAAATACAGATATATAGTCAATATTCATAATGTCAGATACAAAAATGATGCGTGCACACAAATAGGATGATCAGATTCAGCAAATCATAACTTTTCCAATGACACCTCACATGACCCATCTTGTACAAAATGCATCATAATTATGCCAAAATCATATCACAATCAGATTACTATAATGAATATGGGATGCAGTGTCACACATATCTTGGTTGAAAAGACCTGTGAACTGCCTCTTCCTGAAGCTACACAGCAGAGGAATTTAATAGTAACTTGGTGTGGCATGGCTCTCGGGCCTTAAGGAGAAAAAATAGGATAATCGTGTTAAGCCCAGTCATGGGCATAGTAGAAAGACAGCGTAAGTAGTTAAAAACTTAAATCTGTACTTCTAGTGACCTTTTTCAGTTAAACACTTTTACTTTCAGGGGTTAATACTTTCCTCTCTTGCTGTTTTGTTCTTGGCATATCTTGCCTTTTGGTCTACTCTTCTCTTCCTTCGGTCTGCAGTTTTTTACTTTAATCACCTGGCTGGCTTCTCTGCACTTCAGAGATTGCAGTCAGCACTAGAGGGAACAGAGTGGTTACAGCAGTAGCACCATGCTAGAGGCAGGTATCTGGCCTAAATGGAGAATTGGTGTTTAGGTCAGAATTACTAAGTTATGGAAACTTCCTTGCCTTTGAGAAAAGGCCTTGACTGAGCTGTAATTAGGAAGTTCTGGAGAGATCAGAGATTGGACTAAGATACTGTATCTTAATGTGTAGAGCACTTGAAAGTGGAATTTCTGTCAGCTGATATATAGAAAAATGTACGTTACTATCACTTTTACTCCCATAATCTGTTTTTTGGCACATCATAAACTATAAGTTTACTTTTTAATAATACTTGTGGATAAACTTCACTGAGGTCAGTACTAGATACCTCACATAGCTGGATTATACTGCCTTTGTCTAGTGCTGTCTGGTAACTTAATTTCAGTGCTGTGCTTGAAAGTGTGAAGCACTGTCTAAGTGTTAAGTGTCCTTACTACTTTATAGCAAACTGTCAGACAGCTAGTTAGAGGCTGCATTTTGTGTCTGCAAAACAGTGATAACAACATGTCACAATGATGAATTGCTAAAGGGAAGTGGCCTCCACAGACAAGACCCTGTCCACTGATCTATACCTCTGTCAAGGTTCCTCCCCCACTCTGAACTCTAGGGTACAGATGTGGGGACCTGCATGAAAAACCTCCTAAGCTTATCTTTACCAGCTTAGGTCAAAACTTCCCCAAGGTACAAAATATTCCACCCTTTGTCCTTGGATTGGCCGCTACCACCACCAAACTAATACTGGTTACTGGGGAAGAGCTGTTTGGACGTGTCTTTCCCCCCAAAATACTTCCCAAAACCTTGCACCCCACTTCCTGGACAAGGTTTGGTAAAAAGCCTCACCAATTTGCCGAGGTGACTACAGACCCAGACCCTTGGATCTTAAGAACAATGAACAATCCTCCCAACGCTTGCACCTCCCCTTTCCTGGGAAATGTTGGATAAAAAGCCTCACCAATTTGCATAGGTGACCACAGACCCAAACCCTTGGATCTGAGAACAATGAAAAAAGCATTCAGTTTTCTTACAAGAAAACTTTTAATAAAAATAGAAGTAAATAGAAATAAAGAAATCCCTCCTGTAAAATCAGGATGGTAGATACCTTACAGGGTAATCAGATTCAAAACATAGAGAACCCCTCTAGGCAAAACCTTAAGTTACAAAAAAGATACACAGACAGAAATAGTTATTCTATTCAGCACAGTTCTTTTCTCAGCCATTTAAAGAAATCATAATCTAACACGTACCTAGCTAGATTACTTACTAAAAGTTCTAAGACTCCATTCCTGGTCTATCCCCGGCAAAGACAGAATATAGACAGACCCACAAACCCTTTGTTTCTCTCCCTCCTCCCAGCTTTTGAAAGTATCTTGTCTCCTCATTGGTCATTTTGGTCAGGTGCCAGCGAGGTTACCTTTAGCTTCTTAACCCTTTACAGGTGAGAGGAGCTTTCCCCTGGCCAGGAGGGATTTCAAAGGGGTTTACCCTTCCCTTTATATTCATGACAACCTCTTAAGTAAAGAGTCCCAGAGCATATTATGTGACGGTGTGAATTTTGTTCAGGTGGATGAGGTGATTCCACATGGACTATATTTCAACATATTTCCCTACATTTAAAGAAAAAAAACAGTGCAAAAACTTGAGGAAATAACTTCTCTTGTGTCGTGATTTTACCCTTGCAGATGATAAAATCCCTTTGCTGCTTGTCAAGCAAGTGGCCCAATAGAAAATGAGCATTTTGGTAATATGCAGAATCTAACTCCAGTTTTCACTCCACAGGACAATTATACTTCATGCCTCTGAGGAAGTGAGCCAAATGGAGGTTTTTTTGAACATGGTGTTTTTTTTCCCCCAGCAAGTGCCTGTTTTTGTTAATCACTAGCTTTGTGGAAAGCTATTTTGTTTCCCTTATATGGGTCTTCCTTTAGACTGAAGACATTTTGTTTAGTTCAGTACATTGCCATGTTGTTGTCTTTTCTTGGGAAGAATGGACGTTAGTGCCTGACATACAGTGACGTCCTTCAGGACCCTATAGTCAGGTCTTCCTGTCCCACTTGTCAGAGGATGAAGAAGGAAGAACTGCCACTGTGAAATGGCAGCTCCTTCCTTTTGAATTTATGGGCAGCTAGGCTTCTACAGCCATAGTATCTTTAGCAATACAGCATCGAAGGTAAACTTCTGCAGCCTCTCCCTGGCACAAGGACAGCATGATTCCTCTGAAGAGGAATTGGAGAATGGCAAGTCTCAGTGAATCAAGGCATGCATTTGCTGATAGATCTTTTGTATTAAGCTGAGTCTGTACTAGAGACTTCAGCTGACGTAACTACATCGGTCAGGGGTTTGAACAGGTGCAATACCTGACCACTGTACCTCTTCCGACAGAAGTCCCAACTGTAGGCATAGCTATACTGGCAAAGCTGTGCTTTTACCGGTACGGCTTGTTTTGCTCCTGGGGGATGGCTTTACTTTACCAGTACAAAGTGCAGTAATGCTTGGACAGCTGCGTCCACACTAGGAATGCCTTGCCAGTATGTATTCCAGTAAAGCTATACCATCAAAGCCTTCCTATTCCTGGGAGTAGGCAATAGTAATACTCTCTTGGTGATGTGAATTATCTTCAAATCCATTCATAGGAGAACATTTCCCACTATATGTGAAGGGTTGGGAGGCTTCAGATGGGTTGAAGGGAGATTTCCAAAAGCAACTGATCCTGAGCAAATAGAAAGCTTTCTAATGTGCGTCATGATGTTCCTCTCCTTTTGTCTGTGCTGTTGATCAAGCAATAATCAGCATTGCATTGGAAAGACTGAGCAACCACCATCCACCAGTGGCATAGAATTGTTGATAACACTAAACATTAAGGAACAGCTTTTTAAATGGTTGTTTCTTATTGTTCAGATGTTCTAATTCAGCATATCAATTTGCTGATTTTAAAGATATGCACTTATTTTAAACTACAATGATTGATTTGTGGTTAACCAAAAAGCTACACTACTCTGTGGCATTCCTCTGTTCTTAACATGTTTTCTTATTGGATACAACCTCTTTGATTTGTAGTACAGATGGAAGATGCTGGGGATTGATACCTTATGTGGTGTAATGCAAGTAATCCCAGCAGGATTCCACGACTGGTTCTGTTTTTGTTTAAACTTAAGATCTTTTCTTCATTTAAACCATCTAACTTGCTGACTCTTAACTGTTGTTCAAAGGGTGTTTGCAGAAGTTTTGTGCATTAGGTAGCTATGTTGAGGTGCTATTATATCTAGCAGCTGGTGAAAAAGTTGTTTAATCTCTCATTGGAAAAACTATAGTTAAAATCCTTGCCTCAAAATTATACAGAAGAATGGCCAGACTGGACGGGGGGGACAGGACAGATCCAGTCTGGCCATTCTTCTGTGCCTTCTCTGCTGGCCAAAATTTTTAAAGTGAGTAGGAAAGTATATACAGTAAAAGCTGTTTTATACAGTACTTCACCAACCAGAAATCTCTAGAAACCGGCATTTCTGATCTTCATTGAAATTCTGGTTTATAGTCTGGTTGGCTTGGGGTTGGCAGGCGGTTGCGGCACGGGAGGCGGTGTGGAGCGCGGGCTCTGGGAGTGAGTTTGGGTGCGGGAGGGGGTTTGGGGCACGGGAGGGGGTGTGGGGTGTCGGATCCGGGGGGCGCTCACCTTGGGTGGCTCCCCACAAGTGGCAACCTGTCACGGCTGCTCCTACACAGAGCCGTGGTGGGCAGCTCCTCACACTGCCCGTGCCCCATGCGCTCACTCCACAGCTCCCATTGGCTGGAACCCTAACTTCTCAGAATAAATTTGGAAATTTTGAATTAAAAAGTCTGTAGTTAAAATATGTTGGTGGTTCCTTTATTTTTTTAACTTCCTCCCTTGGTCTACATAATATATAAGACCAATCTGTAGGGTTAAAACCAGCAGTTCTCAAACTGTGGCTGTGGACCCTTGTACTCTGGAGAGAGCTGGCTGATTACATGATGCTGTATGTTTTCTTGGTTTTCAGTTGTTAAATTGCCTTAAAGGCAGCTACAAATACGTCATATACTTTCCTGGTGTTACATAGAAATGTAAGTGATTTCTGTAGTTACAAAAACAGTATTTTTCAATAATAAATGGTAGGGTAGGTAGGCTGCAATGCACTGTTTGTATATTATGGTGATTGGTAAACTTACAAAAAACTTACGTGCAATTGTTCAGGTGTGTATGTAATCTGCACAAATGTGATTGGAGATGTCTTTTGAGATATGAACACACACTGAAATAGCTTGAGGACTTCTGGTGTGTACATGGGGAAATAGCTGCATGATCTTGATCATTTTGTTGACCACTATAAATGTGGTCAGCTTGTCGTAGTCAGTTAAAAGTATTCTGTTGTAAAACAGATGTAAAATGATGCTAAATATTAATGTTTTTTTTTGGTGAGGGAGGGAAACTTACCACCAATCTGTGAACAGAAACATCTTTTGATTATTATTTTTGCTGTATTTTTATATAGAATTAAGTACAAACAGTACTGAAATTATTCAAACTAATACTAAAACGTAACTCAGATTCTTCTAAACCAAGATCTGAGGAGGTTAGATGGAGTGGAATAAGCACAATCTACTTCCTGAATCAGTCTAAAAATTCCATGTCCTTTCTAGAAAACAAATTGAATGAATGTCTGTACGTTTCCAGCCTCCTTCTCGGCCGTGCATGCACGTCCATATGTCTCACAAATACCCCAATGCCTTGTTACATGTGTGTAGAGTGCTTAGCACAAGGGAGATGCGCTCTCTCTCTTACACGTTGATGTAATACACTTAGACTTCTGTAAGACATTTGACTTGGTACTCCATGATGTTTTAATTAAAAAAACAAACAAACTATAATGAGAAAATTAACATGGCACATAATTAAGGCTACGTTTTTGTCACTGATATTTTTAGTAAAAGTCATGGACAGGTCATGGGCAATAAACAAATTCACTGAAGCCCATGACCTGTCCCTGACCTTCACTAAAAATATCCCTGACGAAAGGGGTAGGCGGGTTCAGCACCCATTCCTGCTGGGGCTCCCAGGTCCTCCACCGCTGTGCTGCATGGGAGCTCTGGAGTCCCCCTGCCCATGGGGCTGGGCTGCTGTGGGGTCGCCTTGCCCCTGGGGCAACTGGGAGCTACAGGGTCTGCTAGCTGCCTGCTGTGGCTGGGCAGCTGTGGGGTCCCCCCACAAGGTGGGGCTGGGAGCTGTGTGGGCGGGGCTGGCTTGGAGCTCCAGCCCTGGGGCAGAAAATGTCACGGAGGTCAATGGAAGTCACGGTTTCCGTGACATAATCATAGCCTTATACATACTAAATAGATTTAAAAAGTGGCTGACTGGTACCAAAATGTAACTGTGTAAACAGGAATCGTCATCAAGTGGGTGTGTTTCTAGTGAGGCCCCACATGTATTGGTTCTTGGCCCAATATTATTTAACACTTTTTTCAGTGTTCTGGAAGAAAGCAAAATCATCACAGATTAAGTTTCCAGGTGACCTAAAAATTGGGGGACTGGTAAATAATGAAGACAGGTAACTGATACAGAACAATTTGGACCACTTGGTAAGATGGGTACAAGGAAACAATGTGTGTTTTTTAATACAGCCAAATTATTATTACTACTTATTATTTGTATTACTGTAGTGCCTACAGGCCCTCGTCATAGACCAGAATCCAATTATGTTAGTTGTTGTACACAACACAAAGATGAAAATGTATATGTATAGGGACAAAGAATGTAGGCCATAGAGTCCCCCATCCTGTAAGTATCTGGAACAGTGATTCTGAAAAAGACTTGGTGGTTAATCAGCTGAACATGAGCTCCCCATATGACTCTTTGGTGAAAAGGGCTAATGTTGTTCTTGAATGTGTAAAAACAGGTATCTTGAGTAAGATCAGAGTGGTTATTTTACCTCTGTATTTGACATTGGTGCGACTGCTACTGAACAACTATGTTTAGTTCAGGTGTCAACAATTCAAGAAGGATGTTGAAAAATTGGAGAGGGTTCAGAGAAGAGCCATGAGAATGATTATAAAAGATTGGAAGACATGCCATATCGTGATAGACTCAGGGAGCTGAATCTATTATTTTAACAAAGAGAAGGTTAAGAGATGACTTGATCACACTTTACAAGTACCTGTGTGGGGAATAAATATTTGATAATGGTCTCTTCAGTCTAGCAGACAAAGATAACCAGATCCAATGGGTGGAAGCTAGACAAATTAACATTGAAAATAAGCTGAAGCATTTTGACAGTGAGGGTAATGAACCATTGGAATAATTTACCATGGGTTGTAAATTCTCCATCACTGACCATTGTTAAATCAAGATTGGATGGTTTCTTAAAGTAATGTTCTAGTTCAAACAGGAATTATTTCAGGGAAGTTCTGTGGCTAGTGTTGTGCAAGAAGTCGGGCTAGATGGTAACAGTGGTCCTTTCTGGTTTTAGAATCCATGAATGTGTTCACTGTACCTAGCACTATGGGGATGACCCTTCTGGCTGGGACATCAAAATGCTTCAACATAATAAGTACCGTATATACTTGTTCATTAGCCCGTTTGTTTACAAGCTGATCCCACCCCCCCAAGATGGATAGGTTAAAAATAGTAAAAACTGTATGACCCTATATTTCAGGGGTTGGCAAACTTTGGCTCCTGGCCTGTCAAGGTAAGCTGCTGGCAGGTCGGGACGTTTTACCTGGAGTGTTCACAGGCACGGAGCCCCTCAGCTCCCAGTGGCCACGGTTCACTGTTCTCAGCCACTTCCCGCAGCTCCCATTGGCTGGGAACAGCAGTTCACCGAGGGGCTCCATGCCTGCAGACTATGCAGGTCATATGGGTGTAGGTAGGATGGAGGTTTGTGAGTTTGTTGTTTATAAAAAAAAAAAAAAAAAAAAAAATTGCCTAAACCTGGTTGGAACATTGGGCACTGTCAGACTGAGGCTGCAGACCAGACCACTGAGAACAGCAAGTGTATGCAATCTGCTGCCTGGAAAAACAGGTGATTGTGGAAGTTTTTGTTAGGTCAGGTCCCCATTCTCCTACATTTTGGTTTTATCATCTTTACTTTCAGAAAAGGGAGGCCCTGGCTGCTCCTGTACACCCATTTGACTGTCTTCTAAGTGAGAATTGCTGCATACAGAGGCCTTGTCTACTAGTGCTTTTCCTGCCCTTTGTCTAGCATCAGTGCAATGCCACTAGTGGTAACAAAGGCACACAGAAGTTTTTACCATGTTATTTTATAGATCGAGAAATTGTGATAGAGAGAGGTGCAGTGACTTGTAGATGCGGTGTAATCCTAGAGTTAACCATATCTAGCCAACATGTTTTAAAACGCTGCTTATCCCAGTCTACTCTGAGTGCCAAATTGTATTGTATTTTAACTTGCAAGTTAAAATATGTTAACAACATGTTTTAAAACACAGTGCTTTGTCTGAGTAAAACTAATAGTGCTGGTAAAAAATATGCACAGCAACAAGTACATGTCCTAAAAAGGAAGGTGGAACATTGTGGATTTGCAGGCTCTTAAAATCAGTTTTCCAAATTTAAATGTTTTAAATGGTAAAATCTCTGTATTAGCCTCCTTTTACTATTTATTTTAAATTAATAGTTGAGTAAAGAAAGTTTCACTTGTCTGGTGGTGTTGGCTAGATTATTATGAAAAGATAAATAAAATCAAAGTCTAATCAAATATATTTAAACTGAAGGCTTTAAATGATTTAATTGGGGATTGGTCCTGCTTTGAGCAGGGGGTTGGACTAGATGACCTCCTGAGGTCCCCTCCAGGCCTGATATTCTATGATTCTATTTCCCATTGTATATCTTGGCCTTATGGGTAAAGGAAAATTCACACTTTAGTGAGCAGTATTTATTACTGCTGTCTGTTCTGTGCAGCTAATGAATCCACATATTTTGCAATGGTTAAATAAGGTATCGTATCTTCTCTGCAGTGGTGGTGGGCAGCTGCATCCTATTATTTCTTGAATTAAATATCAACAAAGGCATGTTTCATTCAGTGAAGAATTTGATCTTGCTAACAAATAGAGACAGATGGAATTGTGTAGTTACCTTGGTGGTGTGTAAGAGGGTAAAATGATCTTGTTAATATTTTTCTCAGCAGAAAATTGAAGAAAGACTGTTTAAGGACGAAAATATATTCTTTTTCTCCATTGTCTCTTTGAATTGATCTATAGTCTTGTTAGTCTTTAATATAATTCCTTTTGGCACAATATGTAGATTTTACAGAATCACTTAAAACCACAATAGAGTATTAAAATGCAGTTGTGAATACCATTAAAGTTGTGACACAAAAGCCAGGTTGTACAAGGTTGAAGAAACATCTTGCTGTACCTGTTATCATGATATATTAGTAACTTACATTTCTGCTTTGAATATCTTTTTTTGGCTAACTGTTTTATTGCAACAACCTCAACTTCATAAAATATTATTTCTATTTTAATCTTCTAATATGTAAATTTTTCCTTTGTAATCTGTCAATTGTTAATGTACATAATTTTTTAAAAAGTGTATTATGGCTCTAACTGTAATATATAGTGTATGAGAAATTGTATACTTTTATTTTTTCCCTACAAATGTACACTAAGATGAGATTTGGTGCCTGGATTCCTATGAAGGTTTCCATTGATTCCATTTCTCTGTCAAGTTTTATTAGATGAAATCTGATCTACAAATGAACTGTTAGGATATAACATTTTAAAAAATAGATCAGTTAAAACGGTATTTATAGTTGTATCATATTTGGCTTTATTTTTTAAAAAAGTGTAGACTTGGTTAATGTGGATTGGTGTCTTGTGAAATATGTTTTGTGGAAGAAGTGGGGTGAAGAATCATTAAGAATCTGTATTCACTGTTTTCATAACATCCAGGTATCTAGGCTGACATGACTGTATTGAAAGGACTTAAGAATAGTTACTAGGGCTGTCGATTAATCGTAGTTAACTCATGCGATTTAACTAAAATAAAATTAATTGTGATTAAAAATTAATCACGATTAATTGCAGTTTTAATCGCAGTGTTAAACAATAGAATACCAATTGAAATGTATTAAATATTTTTGAATGTTTTTCTACATTTTCAAATATATTGATTTAAATTACAGCACAGAATGCAAAGTGTACAGGGCTCACTTTATTTTTATTACAAATATTTGCACTGTAAAAATGATGAAAAATACTCTTTTAATTCCCCTCATACAAATACTGTAGTGCGATCTCTTTGTCCTGAAAGTGCAACTTACAAATGTAATTTTTTTTGTTTTGTTACATACCTGCACTCAAAAACAAAACAATGTAAAACTTCAGAGCCTACAAGTACGCTCAGTCCTACATCTTATTCAGCCAATTGCTAAGACAAGCAAGTTTGTTTACATTTACGGGAGATAATGCTGCTGGCTTCTTATTTACAATGTCACCTGAAAGTGAGAACAGCTGTTCACATGGCACTTCTGTAGCTGGGGTTGCAAGGTATTTACATGTCAGATATGCTATATGTTCATATGCCCCTTCATTCTTTGGCCACCATTCCAGAGGACATGCTTTCATACTGATGACGCTTGTTAAAAATTAATGCATTTAATTAAATTTTGACTGAACTCCTTGGGGGAGAATAGTATGTCTCCTGCTCTGTTTTACCCTCATTCTGCCATGCATTTCATATTATAGCAGTCTCGGATGATGACCTGGCACATGTTCGTTTTAAGAACACTTTCACTGCAGGTTTGACAAAACACAAAGAAGGTACCAGTGTGAGATTTCTAAAGATAGCCACAGCACTCGATCCAAGGTTTAAGACTCTGAAGTGCTTCCAAAATCTGAGAGGGACAAGGTGTGGAGTATGCTTTCAGAAGTCTTAAAAGAGCAACACTCTGATGTGGAAACTACAGAACCCAAACCACGAAAAAAAGATATTCAACCTCCTCCTTGTGGTATCTGACCCAGATGATGAAAATGAACATGCATTGGTCCGCACTGCTTTGGATCGTTATTGAGCAGAACCCATCATCAGCATGGATGCATGTCCTATGGAATGGTGGTTGAAGGTGAAGGGACATATGAATCTTTAGTGCATCTGGCACATAGTTATCTTGCAACGCTGGCTACAACAGTGCCATGTGAACGCATGTTCTCACTTTCAGGTGACATTGTAAATGAGAAGCGGGCTGCATTATCTCCTGTAAATGTAAACAAACCTGTTTGAGTGATTGGCTGAACAAGAAGTAGGAATGAGTGGACTTGTAGGCTCTAAAGTTTTACAATGTTTTATTTTTGAATTCAGTTTTTTTTGTACATTTGTAAGTTCAACTTTCATAATAAAAAGACTGCATTACAGTACTTCTATTAGGTGAATTGAAAAATACTATTTCATTTGTTTTTTTACAGCACAAATATTTGTAATCAAAAATATAAAGTGAGCACTGTACACTTTGTATTCTGTGTTGTAATTGAAATCAGTATATTTGAAAATGTAGAAAACATATTTAAATGGTATTGTTTAATTGTGTTAATCACAATTAACTTGTTTAATTGCTTAACAGCCCTATTAGCTACAGTACCTTTGCTATTCTTAGAGTTTAGAGTTACAGCTAAACAGTTCTTTATCAAAGTTTCTCAACAACACAATTGTGAAAAATAAGGCAGGCTACATTTCTCAGATTTCTGGATAGCTACTGTTGCACAATTAGTGTACAGTACAAATGGACTAAGGGCATGACTGCACTTCCAGATGTAGAGTGCTTTGAGTTAAACCCACCTTTGGAGAGTGCAGTAGGGAAAGCGCTGCAGTCTGTCCACACTGACAGGAACAAGCGCACTGGCGTGGCCACATTTGTGGTATTTGCAGCGGCATTGGGAGTGGTGCATTACGGGCAGCTATCCCACAGAGCACCTCTTCCCATTCTGGTGCTGTGGCTTGTGGGAAGGGGGCGGAGGGTGCAGGGCATTCCAGGTCCTGTCCCAATGCCGCATGAGGTATTGGTTTGCATCCCAGCAATCCCTGTGCTTCCGTCCACATTTAGCTCCATCTTTCAGTGTTTTTTGTACTGCGCGCTCTGTCTTTCCTTTCAGTCTGCAGGAATGGAACCCGAACTGCTGAGGAGTATGCTGACAGTCTCGCGAGTATGTCACGTTTGACAGTCAAGTTATTCCTTATGATCCAAAGTGACAGTGAGGGCTCAGTTGATGATGATATCCACTCGAATAACGCATATGACACGAGTTTGCTTGTGCATTCATGGACATGCTCGCCACCGTGGAACGATGCTTTTGGGCTTCAGAAACCAGCACTGAGTGGTGGTATCACATAGTCATGCAAGTCTGGGATGATGAGCAGTGGCTGCATAACTTTCGGATGAGAAAAGCCACTTTCATGGGACTGTGTGAGGAGCTCGCCCCCACCCTGTGAAGAAAGGACACAAGACTGAGAGCTGCCCTGATGGTGGAGAAGAGGGTGGCTATTGCAATCTGGAAGCTGGCAACTCCAGACAGCTACCGATCAGTCGCTAACCAGTTTGGAGTGGGGAAGTTGACCGCTGGAATTGTGTTGATGCAAGTTTGCAGGGCCATTAATCGCATCCTGCTCAGAAGAACCGTGACTCTGAGTAACTGTGACTCTGGGTAACGTGCATGACATTGTGGATGGCTTTGCACAAATGGGTTTCCCTACCTGCAGAGGGGCGATATGGCGCACACATTCCAATTCTGGCACCAGCCCACCTAACCTCTGAGTACGTTAATCGGAAGGGATATTTCTCTGTGGTTCTCCAGGCACTTGTGGATGACCGTGGGCATTTCACTGACATTAACGCAGGCTGCCCTGGAAAGATGAACGATGCATGCATCTTTTGGAACACTGGCCCGTTCAGGAAGCTGCAAGCTGGGACTTTTTTCCCAGACCAGAAGATCACTGTAGGGGAAATCGAAATGCCCATTGTGATCCATGGAGACTCTGCTTACCCTTTAATGCTGTGGCTCATGAAACCCTACAGAGGGAGCCTTGACAGGAGCAAGGAGCGGTTCAACAACAGGCTGACCTGGTACAGAATGACTGTGGAGTGTGCTTTTGGGCATTTAAAGGGCCGCTGGCACTCTGTATTGGAAGCTGGACCTGGTCGATGACAACATCCCCATGTTTCAGAGTAACAGCCGTGTTAGTCTGTATTCGAAAAAAGAAAAGGAGTACTTGTGGCACCTTAGAGACTAACCAATTTATTTGAGCATAAGCTTTCGTGAGCTACAGCTCACTTCATTGGATGCATACGTCGGATGCATCCCCATGGTTATATCCACGTGGTGTACCCTCCGTAACATTTGTGAAGGGAAGAGTGAAAGATTCACTCAGGCATGGAACGCAGAGGTTCAACACCTGGGGGCTGAATTTGAACAGTCAGAGAGCAGGGCTATTAGAGGGGCCCAGCGCGGAGCTGTGAGGATTAGGGATGCCTTGAGGGAGCAATTTGAGGCTGAAAGCCACCAGTAATGTTTGGTGCCCTGCACGGGAGCGAAGTTCAGTGGTTCCAATGTTAGTAGGAATCTGTGTTTGTTACACTGACTTGCAGTGCCTGTTTCTTTTCTGGGCTAAGGTATCTTTTACTTTATGCAAGAATAAAGAATGTTTTCAAAGCCAAAAAATCCATTTATTGAAAAGAAAATTCATGTATTGAAAAGAAACAAAGGGCAAAGGGGTGGGGTGGGGGACGGTACAATCACAGATTTGCGTATGTCCTGTTATCATATTCAGCCTTCCTGTCTGGAGTGCTGTGTAATGAGTGCTGCACTTCAGGATGGCTATACTGCATGGTGATGGGGATTGAGTGCAGTGGGTAAGGGTCGTAGTTTTCAGGGCTGGGTGCTGAAGCTACAGGTGTTGGAGGCAGCTGGTGGCGGTAAGAACCCGGATGTTGGGGAAAGTGGGTTGGAGGTGACATGGGGGCACAAGGGAAAGAGTTTTGGGAGAAGGGCTGCAGGGGGTGTCGGGCACGGCAGTGCTCCGCCTGCATGGCTATGAGTGCCTGGATCGAGTCTGGTTGGCACTCCATTATGCTTATCAGCTGATCCATGCTTTGCTGCCAGAGCACTGCGCTTTTCTGTCGGCGCTCCTCATTCTGCTGGCGGATCCTCCTTTCACTGTCCCGCCACTTCTGCACTTTTCGATTTTCATTACTTGAATGCTGCATTACTTCATGCATCATGTCTTCCTTGCTTCTACATGGCCTCTTTCTGATTCTTTGGAGTCTTTCAGCTGGTGATAACACGGACGGCTGCGAGCTCAAGGTTGCATCTGTAAAGCCAAAATGCAACACTTAACAGAGGCAGCATTGTTCACACCAGACAGAGCAATGATTCTTCCGTATTTAAGGGCAAGCACAGTCTACGCAATAGCATAATTTGCCCGTCCTAAAGTGAGCGCACATAACCCATGGGAGTCCGAAAATGGTGGGTAAGCACAGGGTCAAGTGTGACTGATTGTTTCACGGCTGTACTGTCCTCTGGGTTTCTGTGCCTTGGGGAGAGCCAACAGCTGTAGGAGGCCCCCATCCTGAACACGGTCCCCACATTTTCCCCAGGAGTTCGTCCTGGAAGATATCTTGCTGCTGAGGGTGACCTGGGAAGCAAGGGAGGGTCTTCTACTTCAATGCGGATTCCGCCCTGGCCCATTTGCAGCTTGCCTGTGTGGAGCAATGGTCCCCCCGCCCCTCACGGCACAGTGGTGTGGACAAGTTAACCTTACTGGGACAAGGAACATAGCGGCTCTCCCGAGAAACCTGCACAAGCATATTGCCCAAGTTCTGGATGAGACCTTTGAAGAGATCACTGATGCCGATTATCATGATGTGAGAGAGCACATCAATGCCCTATTCTGCATCTAGGCATGCATGCAGCCCTAACCCTCCTCACCCCAAGATCCCGCACCGAATAACTTCCTTCCAAAAATAAAAGCCGCTTACCGGGAACCTCCTCTGGTGTTGTCCTTCCCCAAGCATTGGCCGCTGCGACTGGCTACCTTTCTCCTGGCTTGAGAACAGCTCCTGGCTGCATGCGTCTAGGGATTCCGGGGTGTCTTCCTCCACCTCAGCACCCTCACTCCCGCTTTGCTGCTGCTGCTCCTCTTCATCCTGCGTTGTTGAACTGGGCTCTGAAGTGTCCATGGTGGTACTCGGAGTGGAGGTGTGGTCGGCCCCAAGTATTGCATCCAGCTCTTTGTAGAAACAGCAGGTTGCAGGGGCAGCACCAGAGTGGCTGTTTTCCTTGCAGGCTTTGTGGTAGGCATTCCATAGCTCCTTCACTTTAATCCTGCCCTACAGCGTGTCCTGGTCATGGCCCCTTTCCATCATGTCCCTTGCTATCTGTCCAAAGGTATCGTAATTCCTATGGCTGGATCGCAGTTGGGACTGGACAGCTTCCTCCCCCGAAACACTGATGTGGTCCAGCACCTCACCATTGCTCCATACTGGGAATTGCCTGGCACGTGGAGGCATGGTCACCTGGAAAGATTTGCTGAGAGCGCTCCACGCCTGGCTGAGCAAACAGGAAGGGGATTTTTAAAATCCCCAGAGAATTTAAAGGCGGGTCTGACGGTTGGTCACCTGAGGGAGGGCAGTTGCGTTCAAAGTGATGACCAGAGTGGCTAGAACAGGCATTGTGGGACACTTCTGGAGGCTGATCAGAGCGCACTAATAGACCAGGGCGTCCACACTGGTGCCATGGCGCTCCAGTGGGGGTGCACAAAACATTATTCCACTCGCCGAGGTGGAGTACCAGGAGCGGACCAGCCACGGAGTCAGTGCACTCTACGTGCCTTGCCAGTATGGACGGGTAGTGAGCTAGTGCACCTGGGGCTCCTTTAATGCGCTGTAATTCGCAAGTGTAGCCAAGTCCTAAGATTGTTGCAGGTACTTGAACTCATTTATTTACATGCTTAAATTTGATGAAACGTTTTGCATGTGACTGGTTCAGTTACCATAAAACTGTACCCAAAAACTGCACAACTCATGCATTTTGGTGGAAGGGACTATTAGTGTAAAACAGATCCCTGTCAGAAAAAATGCAGGATAGAGTACCCTACAAGATTGCTTTCAAAAGCTGTATCTGTCATTTTTTCTGATGTATATTTTAATATGTGGTTTAAACCTGGCTTCTGAAATTATGCCAAATACAGTCCGTCCTTGGCTGTGCTTGGAGCTAAACTGTGTTCGACTGCACCAGTGGCTGGCATCCATTATCAGCCGGTAGTAGTTTAGGCCCTGATCTTGAAAGATGATCCATCTGGGAGAACCCCATTGACTTCATTGCGTCTCTACAGGGGCACAGGAGTTTGTCTAGCCTGGCTCGTAGAATAAGGGTTATAGCTAATGTAGAAAAGGCCTAGGAGGGAAGTGAGGGAGGAGTACATGAGTAACGGCAGTAATACCACTTGATAGCTATGTGCACAGTTCGATAGTTATTTCAAAGCTTAAAAAAATTATTCATGACTACTGCTTAATGTAACCATCCATATTAGCTGGCTTCTTGTATGCTCTCTTCCCGTCCCCGTCATTCTTACGTTCCTGGTTGGAAGTTTGTGTACATTATGGATGAATGCTGGCCCCACTGAAGTCTGTGGCAAAATTCCCATCGACTTAGTGGGGTCAGGATTTCACCTTATGACTTCCTCCAGTTCTGAAATGCAGACATGGCCAGAGTCTTCCAGGAAAAACCAGTAGAGAAGTCTGGAATTTGTAGTGTGTATTTAAAAAAATACACAAAAAAAATCAGACTTTTCTGAAAGAGAATTTTCATGCCCCTGTACATTCTAAATTAGAAAAAGGGGGTGCACACTTTTTTTTTCTGCTTTGCAGGTCTCCTTTTAAAGTGAGAACTAGCAAAAAGAAAAAAAGTATCTTTCTTCTGAAAAAAGACTTTATCCAAGAACTGAAACACTGATTCATAGCCCGTTTTTGGTCTTCTGTATTTTTGTAACCTAATAAACTTTATAAAATAAAACTTCCAACCCGTTTGCTTCTGAGCCTAATTTTTCAAAAGTGTTAAGTGATTTTTAGAATCTCAGTTTTTGAGTTTCTAACTTGAGGCACTTTTAGAGGGGGCCTGACTTGCAGAAAGTGCTGAGAACCTAGTCTCTGAAAATTGAGCCCTTTTAAAGTATCTCAATCTATGCCTTGGATTTTAAACTGGAACATTTCACAAGATGCAAGCAGTTTCCTAGCATATGGTACCACAATTGCCGCTATGATCTCTTGAGGAAAGTAGATTCTTTTCCCTTTCATCTCTCTCGTGATCCTCTTCTCCACACAGTTCACTTGCACAGTGCTGCAATAAGTGTCTGAGTCTCATTAGGTTTTGGAGATTTATGGGAGGTATTTGGCAGAATCCTAGTGTTCCATATTAATAACATTCTAGCTATAGTAGACTATTTACATTCATTAAATTTTAAGTGTAGACTTTAGTTCAGAGACTAAAGAATTAATTCAAAATATTAGTGAGAAAGGGTAGATGTTGTTAATATTAACTTAAGTCATGATGTATTGCCTATTTTAGAGGTGCTTTTAGGGCCTATGTGTTTTGAGACTTTTGAAGAATAAATCCGATAGCTGAAGTCAGAGATGACTATTCTGAAACAAAAGTCCCTCACGATACTTCACTTGTTTTTAGTATTTTATTAACTTGGCAAAATTCAGATACTGATACAGTATACTGAACAACTATTTTTGGTGAAGGGAGTTTAATCTTTCTTCCCAAATTACTATGCAGATGCCTCATCAATATCTCACTGTTTGTAAGTCACATATCTACAAAGGGCCTGTTCCAAAATCAAATGTTTTACTTATGCCTATAAATTAAGAAATGTTTAAAGCCCAAAATGTCAATGGGTGAAAATTTGCCTGCAAGTGAAAGAATAGTTATTTCTGGTAAGAGTTTTGTTTCAATTTCTGAGCAAAAAATTTTCTTACTGGGACTGGTTAGAATCCATGTGGAATTGGCTAGATGCTGTCATGTGTAATTTTATAAATTGTAGCCTTTAGAACCAAATGCTCATTTCAGTCATGAAGGAAGCTAGCCCTAACTAATACTAATAAAAGATGCAAGTGGCTAGTCTTCTATGATAAATATATAAACATAAGTCTTGGCACCAACAATTGCAGAACTAACCAAATACTGTAGTACAGACCTTAAAGATATTCTTTGTTACTGTGTCATTTTATCCCTGATCATACTTACCCGCTTCTTTAGGTGGTAATGGCAAGACACAGGCTTATCCATCTGTTACTGATTTCGGTGGCAAGGATTAGACCGCTAGATCAGTGGTTCTCAACCAGAGGTACGTGTACCCCTGGGGGTAAGCAGAGGTTTTCCAAGGGGTACATCTACTCATCTAGATGTTTGCTTAGTTTTACAACAGGTTACATAAAAAGCAGTCTAGTGAAGTCAGTACAAGCTAAAATTTCATGACAGACAATGACTTGTTTATACAGCTCTATATACTGTACACTGAACTTAAGTACAATATTTTATAATTATATGATAAAAATGAGAAAGTAAGCACTTTTTCGGTAGTAGTGTACTTTGATACTTCTGCATTTTTATGCCTGATTGTGTAAGCAAGTAGTTTTTAAGTGAGGTGAAATTTGGGGGTACGCAAGACAAATTGGACTCCTAAAAGGGATACAGTAGTCTGGAAAGGTTGAGAGCCACTGCTCTAGATGATCTGTACTAGGTATATTCCCCGTATTGCTGTATGTGGTATTTAACTGTCTCCCTGTCCTTTATGGTTGGTAGCTCTTTATATCTTTGGCTTTGTCAGGATGCGAAGGCTGGTTAATTTTGAACATATTTGGACACCACGTTTTGAGTTCTTGTATGTGGCAACAAGGCCATATACAACTCCCATTTTAAGATCTCTATTATGTTGGTTAGGGTGACCAGATAGCAAGTGTAAAAAATCAGGACAGTGGTGGGGGGTAATAGGTGCCTATGTAAGAGAGAGCCCCCAAAATCAGGACTGTCCCTTTAAAATCGGGACGTCTTGGTTACCCTAATGTTGGTGAAGAAGTCTGCATAGATATATCGGTGTGCTGAAATTTGTTTGCCACAGAAGAACATGGAATTCACGTTTTTACAGAGAATCTTCAGTTTTTACAGTTCGTGGGGGGAAAAAAAAACATACAGTGGAACCCCAATTATCCAGTTTAATCAGGACTGGGGCCAGATCAGATAATGGGCAGGGCTCCTGCTGTCGGCTTAAAAATTATATATGTAATTTTATAAAATACCAGTAAAATGTGTTCAACTGAAACCTATATATTTTGTGGCTATGGAAACTAAAGTTCAGCATTTCATTTTAATCGTGGAAAAAGATGGATTTTTATTCTTTTTATTGGAGAATTTTGGTTTTTTTTTATCTCTGAAAACTAAGATGGTTGCTCATTACTGAGCTGCCTAGTAGAGTCAGAATGCAGCTCAATTCCTAGGAAGGCTTGATTTATTTAAAATTGGAAACAGAGTGGCTATGATTAAATTACATCTAGAAAATGCGTGGAGTTTTATTGTTCCTTGTTTGCATTCCCTTAAGCATTTTTTCTTTAGTAGCATGTACATCTTCCTTTCTTTAAATGAGGGCACAACAAACTCATGCTTTTTTGGGTAGCTGTAATGCTGGCTGATGCTTGATGGCTTTTTAAAAACCTAGACAGAATGCCATGAGCATTTAAAAAACTTTCCAGACTAAATATTGGAAGGAAAGATAGGGAGAAAACATTGCTGGGATTTCCTCAAACTTAAGAAGCAGACTTTGCAAGCATTTCTGACAGATTTCTATTGAGCCATAGGTTTGAAGAATAGTTTCTTGGCTCCCTTTGTGCTGTAAATGTAATGCCTCCTGGCAGTACATTTCATAAAAAGCTGTTTTCAAAGAACAGCTAATTGTAATTATGTTAAAGGAGGCATTTTTGATCTTGAGTGATGAGAACTGACTAATCAGAATGGAGGTCATTCTTTCTGTTTGGTGAAGGATTGTTAAGAGCTGATCATAGTGATCCATAAAATCCAACATCCGTTAACTTTCTGTATATAACAACTGGTTTCAGAACATTACTACCCTGCACTTAAAGTAGACTATAGCAACTTATATGGAATAATGAAGAAGGCTTGAAGATTTAACAGGTGTATATTCCATAGTCAGCTTGACAGGTATTAGTGCTGATTTCTTACCACACCAAGTTCTATTAAATGCATTAACACTAATTTAAAATTGAGCATGTTTCTTTGAACAAAATCTGTTTGATTTTAAATATTTGTATGTAGTGGAATTATATAAGGTGCACTTAATTTCCCTTGTGTGTCAATACTGAATCAGTCTTCCATAATGTTCAGAATTCCTGCAAGCTGTTCGTGGCCAGCTGTAGGTGAATCACTGTAGGTAATCATTTTTTTTTTTAAAGATTATATGTCATGAAAAGCCACATCTGTATCGAATGCATATTTCTAAGAAAACTATCAGTGGCCGATGATTTGAAGATGAGAAAACAAACTTAAACTATTGCTCTGTAACCATTCAAGAGTAAAAGGAGACTGACTACTGTCTCGTTAATTTTTGGGGATGGGGGGAGAGATCAGTAGGACTGACATGAAGCCCAGGGAAACCTGTCTGTTTCTTTAGAAGCTGGAGTCCTTGTGCAACACTTTTTTTTTTTTTTTTTTTTTTGACAGGGAAAGTAGCAGCCAGTAAAACTGGTGTCTAATACTGCAATGTGTGAGTGAGTATTCCTAAATTATTCATTACATTGTTTATCATGAATAACAATCTGTCTTTGCTTCCGACTCATGCTGGTTTCGTCACTCTTTTTATGCTTTTGGCAAACAGGATGTTCAGATGACCTTGTTTAGATTCCCAAGGCCACTTTAATACTTAGAATTCTTTACTTTCTACAGTAGAACCTCACTAAGAGTAGGAAGGGGAAACACAATGCAGGTTATTGAATGCCGAAGGAGATCAGTGCAGGTGACCTCGTTCTCCCTGATCCTGAAGTTCTGGTGCATCTTGCTTCAACACTGGGAGCATGCAGCAACTATCTTTGGTTTCACTCCGTGGCATGGCTCGTTGCCACCTGGAGCATTGAGGCAGGGGCTTACTGAAGAACATGGGAATTGGAGAGCAGTCTTTCTAAAGGCTTCCCTCCCCCCCCTCCCCTCTTGTGTATCTTTTTACATTCCCTTTGTAGCCCCACCAAAACTGCCAGACAACTAAGAGCTTGGTCATTCTGCATTTCTCTGCCTTATTACCAACAGGAAGAGGAAACAGCATCACTCCTACATTTAGTAAAGTTCTATAACCCTTTCCTGGGTGTTACCCCAGAGCCATGGAAGGGCTTGGGGACATTCTCTAGCTTTTTCCCCCGTTGGCACAGGGAGAATATAACTCCTATGAAACTACCTCTTATACAACAGCAGTTGCTATTCTAAGCATGGAGTGCAGCCTCTTCTTCACCTATTCTGTGAGTTGCTTTTACAAAGGCCACCATACTCTCCTTGTTCACACACTCCAAGAACTCGCTTTTGTGGAAGTGAGATAGTCCTCTTTAATTAAAAAATTCTTTTAACAGAATCCTCAAGATATGCTCATGCTTAACTGGGTAACAGTGTGGTCTTATTGGAACCCTGATTCTACCTCACTCCTTCCCTACTTTTTCTTTATCCTTACTTGTTATCCCACCTCAAACTTAAGTTGTAAGTTCTTTGGAGAAAATGCTTTTATCTTTTTCTATGAAGAGTCTTGACCTTAGCTTTTGGGCAGTGTAAGAATAATTTATAGCATTCTGTTCTGTGAACAATAAACTTGGAAATCAACTTTTCACTGTGGCTTTGCTTTCCCTGTTCCCGGCCAACGGGAGCTGTGGAGTCGGCACTCGGGGTTGGGGCAACGCACAGAGACACCCTCCCCCCCCCCCATCTCCTCCTAAGAGCCGCTGCTGGACATGCTGGCTGCTTTCAAGAGCAGCACGGAGACAGGGAGGGAGCCTGCCTTAGCCCTGCTGCACCGCCGACCGGACTTTTAGCTGCCTAAAATCTCTGATTGGCTTCAGTAGCCTCTGGGAGATGGAGCCCGATTCCAGGAGACTCCCGGTGAAACTTGAAGGGTTGGCAACACTACTAGATAATCTCCCCCTCCCCCGCTTTCAGTCACCTGGGGTCAGTGTCCCCTCATTGTTCTGGTCTGCTGTTGCAGTCCAAAGTAACTCCCTGGCTCTCAAGCCCTTAAAGGGGCACACACCTTTTCCAACAAGCCAGACAATGCCCCCCTGTGAGGTGAGGTCAGTCTAAACAAGTGCTAATAAAAAAAAGCCTCTGTACCACACAGTCATGAATTCAATAGGTTGCTTAATTTAAATTAACTTTCTTAGTAATTAGTCTAGAGTTGTATTTTTGCTCCCCTTTGGAATTATCATTTTCATTTCCTGCCTTACTATCCTGTGTCCAACTGTACAGGCATCTCAGGGATAGAGAAATTACAACAAAATTTTAAAATCCTTTAATTAGAACTAAAATGGCTTTTCTCTACACAGTAAAGTCACTATTATAAACCCAGAAGTCTTAGGAGATGTACCAAGGTTAGAAAGGGGGATTCCTGTTCTTCTAATAGGATAAAGCACATTTTTTGAACAGGAATAAATTGCACAGTAGTGGTTTCTAAACTTCCTATTGATCTAGCACTTGATTATTTATGGTGTAAGGGGAAGAAAGTATTTCTTTGACAAGTTGTCTGACTGAAATTCTTGATTGTGCTTTGTTTAAACCAGGTATGATGGCTGTTTGGAATGCTGTAATTTATGGTGGGGATGGATTAATGGGCAGAATGTAGATGAGTTTAATGTGATAAATGTAGTTTCTCATGCATTGTGTGTGTGAGAGAGAGAGAAAGATGCACAGAAATGTGTCAGCATAGTTAAAATCACAGACGTTTTTACTCTGCAGCTAGAAAGTGGAAAGAGCTGACCTACCTCCCCCTCCAAAACTTGAGCCATGCAGTGTGTTCAGGAACAAAAGGTCTAAAGGCCAGAGCACTGGTCTTGCTGTGCCTTGGTTGTAGCCTGTGGTTTGTTTTAATGTTATGGTTTTCCTGGAATATGTAGTTGGCTTCCTAAACTGTTCTCTGTGTGTAGTCCAGGCCACATGATTCTTCATAGGATTTCAGTTTTTAAAAACATTCACGTAGAAAGAGCTGGCTATCAATCATTTTATGCACCTTTTATAAAAATGATTTTCCCTTCACCTTTTGTTAGCTTGTGGATTACTTTGACAGAAAAGATTTCTGAATGATCAGTGTACAGTTTGCAAAACGGTATTAAAAATTAATTGTGCATTTGTTGCAATTCAGCTGTTATCATTGCTTCTGTCAGGTAATTTTAATACTTTAGTTGAAACTCTGTTCTCTGTGCCTCTGGCGGTGAAAGAAAAGAATGTTTGAAATACACCTAGGATTTCTAGTGTGCAGCATAATGTATAAGAATTATAGTGATATTGTATAATAATGTCAGAGAGGGGTGGGTGTGTGTTGTGTGTGAAGGAGGGTAGGGAAAGGAACCAAAGGGGTCTTTTTAGCAGGTGCTTGAGAATGTGCTTGATGGTTTTGGCGTTGCTGGGAACTTGGAGTTTAGTAAGCTAGATTTTTAGTTTCATTAGTAGATCTGACAACAGATTTCATTTTTCTTCATTACTATATTTTCAGATTTCTTTGAACCAAGAGTTTTCTTTAAATGTTTTGCTAAAAAAAAAAATGCACTGAAATATGCTTTTTTGGATGATGTGCCTGAGGGATTATGTTGCATCTGTCAACTTTTGATTTCAAGGAATTTTAGCTGTTTTTTTCCCTTCAGTTTTTTGGAGAAGTATTTTCTTTAAACTTTATTCATTGAAAAGGTTCATACAGCCTTTAATATGTAACTAATTTAAAATGCCTTATGCTAATACAATCGGCGGTCCTTGAGGGACTGATTTTGTCTCCATATGTAGAAGCCACTTTAAATCCCTCTCCTCAGACTGTATAGTTGTCATGCAGAAATTTTTTTTCTGAAAGGTAACAGAATTGCTCCTGCATCAGTTTTGTTTGAGCTCACTGAAGACAGATATGTAATGATCTACAGTGATGAAACCTGTTGGAAATCTAGAGAAGCAGCTGGTGTCCTTGATCTTGCTAACCAGTAATGATTCAGGTGTTACAGATTGTGAAGGAGCTTGTGTTGCCAGCAAGACGTAGAACAGATGCTGTGAAGAAAGGTAGGAGCAGCATTGAAATATTAATTCTTAGCCCTTTAAGCAGTTTATCAATTAGGATTATCTCCCAGGTTTGTTCTCGTATAATTATTTGAAATGTATAGCCAACCCTTATTATAAGGTTGTATATTGTTGCACTCTGACATTCGTTTATTGTAGTTGGCTTTGAACTACATTAAACCCATTGTTATTTGCAACTGCAGCTGTTCTAAAAAGAATCCTAATCAGATTTATTGTGCTAAAAATGGAGTTTATTTCAGTATTTGTAACTACTACTTTTTCATAAGGACCATTTCCTTCTCTTTCTGTACTAGAAATATTTGCCTTGTGCACATATCTGAGACTGTGAAAAGTTCTGTGTAATCTGATCAGAATCGCTTTTTTGAATTTAAGTATTTTAAATTGGAGTAAGAATAAAAAAAGACTTAATCAATACTGATTGAAATGAGATAGTAACCCATTTTAAACCCCTAAACAGCAACACAAATATGGAATATTTCTAACTTTAAAATCCTAAATGGCTCTTGCAAACAAATGTTGCCAAACTTTACCTGAAACATTTTGTCACTGTTTAAAATTAATTGATATTAATTGCTTTTGTTAAACTGTTCAGTGTGTCAAATATTTGCTACATTTCTTGGTTAAAGTGATAAAATTTTTTGCAGAAAGTGTTACGTTACACCTGATCAGAAACTTGTTAAAATGCTGGAGTTTTTAAATTAAATTTCCCATTTTTAGTTTAGTTTATTTCAGTTTATTTAAATATTTTTAGAAGAATGTTTGATGACAAATGTGTTGTTTGAAAGGACCCTTAACAATGAAAACTGGGTTTTAAAAAAGCCTTTTATAGAAATTCACTTCCTGAGACTACAGCAGTATTTTTCATAGTGTGTGTAATTTGCCTTAAGGCATTCACTATGTAAACATCTGTGTTTGATTTGTCTGCATGTTTTGTGTGCCTCCTTCTCAAGTAGGCTCTGAGAGGCCAGTGACCTGATTTTAAATCACTCATACCACCAGTATTAATCCAAAGTAACTCCAGAGAAGTCAGTGGAACTATATCATTGTAAAACCAATGTGAGCGCAGAATTGGGCCACCCATTAACCAAAGAGCGCAGGTATTGAATAAAACTGAACTTCCTAAAATTAGTTGCGTATCTTATTTGATTTTGTGGCAATTTGGCTAATTTAATCTGATCAATGATATTATACAATAGTTTCTTGGATGGACTCTTCAGTCAGTTTGATTTATCATTTTATGAATACCCATTTATAATTAAAAAAATGATTGAGGAGCAGAGATTCTAGTCTCCCTTTTGATCTCTGTGCTTAGCTTCCATTGATGACAGTGGAATTTATATACATGCACTGATGGGGAAATAGACTGGATTGTTTGATATGAGCATAGCTAGTTGATCAGGCAATTTATGGAGTAGTGTTTGATTTACAGAAGTAGTGGACTAACTGTGTTTAATCCCCCCAGAAGTCCACCCCCCCCAAAAAAAGAAAAAACACGTGATTATATAAATTTTCACTTTGCATTGAAATCAAGATTAGTTTTGGGCTATGTCTGGAAAAAGCTCAGGGAATTCAAATTAATTTTCATAGTTTTGTTTTTCTAGCTCTTGTTAAATGGCTGTGAATTTGTTCTTCCTACATCTTGGTCATCATATAGCCAAGGCTCACAGGCTGCTAATGACTAACTAGGTTCTAGCTGATACTTTTTAACTTCATTATACACTTGTATAACACTATTTAAGGTTGAGTTTCTAATATTAGTTTCTAATATTCTGAAGAAATCATCAAAAATGGGAAAATGTTAGGAGCTAAATACACAGCAGTGTGAATATTCAGTTTTATATCACTTGAAGCTGTAATTGAATTCAGCCTTGGACAGTTTGTGTATGTGAAGGACTACATTCTATAGAATGAGTCATTCTTGTTAGTGTATTCAGTAAATCGAAAAATAAATTTTGTAGAGGAAGAGTTGCTTGGAAGCCCAGTGTATTAGAATGTGTGGTGGATTTAGTGAGGCATGATAGATATGTGAAGCTTGTATAGATGTTTTCAAATCACTGTTAAATGGCAAAGGTCAGTCTGGTTCACGGATACTCTTCTCCCATAAATAAAAAGTGCTGGTTTTGTTATGAGCAAAATGATTTGTTACAAAAAAATCTTACTTTTTTTTTTAATTTTAAGATCACATTTCTCAAAATCTGAGACTAAATCCTGTCACGACTCTGCTAGTCCCATATCTGACACTAAGAGCAGGTCTACACTATGGGGTTAAGTTGACCTAAGTTTGCAACTCCAGCTACATGGAAAACGTAGCTGGAGTCGATGTAGCTGCGGTCAACTTAATGTGGTGTCTACACTGTGCTGAGTCGAGGGGAGAAACTCTCTGAGAGAGAACTGATGTTCAGAATGACAGAGTGGTCTTTGCCAGGTGAGGGCACTCCAGATGTCAGGTGAAAATATGCATCATTTAAATATTCTTTAATTCAGGCCCAGTGAGGGCAGAGGTATTATAAAATGGTATAATACATATATTAATGAATTTACATATTGTATATAGTTCTTTTAAAAAATTCATTACTTTCCCATTGAAATGTACAAGCTAATGACCTATAAATCAGTATTTTTTAAAACTAATTTCCTCCCCCCCCCCCCACACCAAAAAAAAAAAAAAAAGCTTATATCCAGGCTGAGACCTGGAATGGCAAATGTTAGCCAAGAGCACATTTTTACAGCCATAGCTTCAAGACTTGAAAACAGGAGTTTATAGTAAAGCCAGTAACAGATCTGTGTATTATTTCCTGGAGGATTCCAGAAAGCTTGCTAAAAGAAAACTTTTATCACCCATACTTAGAATTTTATTGGTTGCACTGTGGATTTAACAGGCTAGTTGAACAATTTGCCAAAGCAGTCTATTCTAACTGCATGTCAAAAAGAGTCTTGAGCTTGTTTTCACCCTAAGATGACCCAGGGAACCAATCAAATTGGATTTAGTTTAGAAGATCTCATGATAATGTGACTGAAGAAATGGACTAACCAATATAGCTCCAAATCCAGCAAACACTTACACATATGAGTAAAAATATTTCCATACATAATTTTTTGCAGGGCTGGAACCATACCTGTGTTTTGTATTTAATATTCGCTATTGCTGAATAATAGAGTTCATTGTCCATTTAGCTATTCGCCAAAACAGTATGTACAGTGGATTGTCAAAAATGTAATGCTGATAAACAAAATGACAGTTAATGACCAATAATTTTCATTTGTTTTATAAATTTTAAAAAAAATTCTAGATTTGATTTTTGCTTTAAAGGGCTGCTGTCAGTTTAAATCCAAGCCAAACTAGGTATTGTAAAAAAAAAACAAATTTTATACAATAGAAGTGTTTTCATGACTCTCAAAAATTCCAGTGGAAAGGTTATTGAACTATTCCTTTTGCATTACTGCCATCCCCAAACCATTATGCTAATGGAAGGCCAATTAATATTCTCAGTATCTGGATGAGACAATACAAGTGAAAGGCTAGTTAATTTTCACTGTTCAAACTCAGAGAAATATTAAAGGTAATGATATTTGTAAAAACTTTAATTTTTTTTTAAAAATCTTAGGGCTTTTTCTTATCTATTACAGAAATCTTTAAATTCTTTTAATTATTAAAGGGCAGATCTGAAGACATAGAAGTTAATATGCTCCCATTGATTTTAGTGGACTCTGGGTCAGTGCCTTTAAGCTAAGACACCCTAGACAAAAATCTCTCAAGAATTATTCTAATTCAAAGCTAGACATTCCTCAACACTTAAATCACCATTCTAAAAGGTGTGTTATGCTTATTTCTGTCAATGATTCCAGCTATGTTGAATGGAGAGTGAGTCTGGCCCCTGGCATTTACCTGTTCTCAAAATATATTCACTAGTGGTTTAGGCCTTCTGAAATTGATTTCTGGATTTTCTTCCCATGGTTTTACTGAAAATCTTGCAGGACTCATTTTCTCGGTGGCTGCTGCTTCAAATGCTTTTGTACTGAAACTTTGATTGGGGCAGAACTTACTTAGAACTTACAGGATGTGATGAGCTGTGGCTTAGGCTTAGGAGCACTGGCATAGATATAGCCATTTAGGAGGTCTGTGTTGTTACAATATCTATTGTTGTATACCTATTCTATAAGAATACTGTGGAAGTATAACATTGTATAAGTATAACGTTGTTTAAGGGGACATGCTGGATACATTGTATATGAGAGGGCATGCCAAAACATGTTACAAAGTATCTGAGGGAGCACACCTAGGGACAGTTAGCTTTTGAATGGAGAAGCAATTAAGATAGAGTCAGCACGTCTAAGATAAGAAGCAGGCATCAGAATGGAAGGTGTGAAGGGCAATTAGTTAAGTTAACTGGAAGCTGTTAAAGGAGATTCTTAAGGGTGGCAGGTAATTGAAGATACGTGACTGGTCTCAGGGATCTCGAAGGGTGGTGACTAAAATCTTTTTCTTCTTTTGTCTGTAACTTCTCTGTAACTTGTTCTCCAAAAAACTGTATAAATTAAAAGACACAAGCCCCACTCAGGGGGCTCACTTCTAAATGTATTAGCAGAGCAGCTTTGCTAATAAAACAGAGTGGTCTGATAAATTGTGAGTCTGAGTCAAACTTTGACAATACCTATTGTTGATAAGCATACAGTTGTTTTCCCCAGAATTTAGTAGTTTAGTTGTCTGGGTATAATGAACAGGTGCTGTTAGATAAGAATCCTTTGTTTGGCTGGTGTGTTCATGAATGCGTCTTTCACTCCTGGAGTTAGAGGTTCAACTTATGTCAAAATAAAAAAAATCGTCTTAGCTCTTTTGTTCCTTATCACAGAACAGCCATACAAAATTGTACATTTGGCAGATATATCATCTTAGTGTTAGAATAGCAAGGATATTGGGATGAAACACTGAAATACTTTGGTAGATTAGAAATCACAGGTAATTAAAACCTTGACTCTTAGAATTACAAAGGTGCTTAACATACCAAGGTAATAGATGCCTTAATAGCTAAGAGAAAATTGTTTCTGCCTTCTGATAGATTGTAGTGGGGAACAATAGATTTGGTCACTGTCCATTTAGCAGCACTGGATCATAACTTCAGGGTAATGCTGTTTAGATGAAAATCTACTGTGTTTCAGTAGGCAGAGGACTATACCAAAGGCAATGAATTCATGGTAGTGTATGGGAAAGCCCATGAATATCTTCCATTCTAAGGTTAGGGGATTTCCAAAAGCTTGCACCTAGAACAATGGGATATCGGTTGGGCAGGATAACCTGTTTTTGATTTGTCAGTAATATAGGTGATAACTTTTGAAGCTTCTGCCTGAATTTATGCACAAATAGTGTAGGGCCTGGGCTGTGCTCTTCATTGTTGGCCTTGATGATCAATGAGGCAGGAAACTGGCAGCATTTTTTGGTTTATCTTCTTTTGGAGGATATAGAATGGCTTGATTTTTGTTTTTCTCTTGTAAAATGCCATGGGCACTTGCTGTAGGAGTTCTCTTGTTACTTTGCTGTACCATCACTCAAAGTATCATAATCATAGTCCTTCATGGGAACCAGAAAAACTGCAGAAACTAGTCTTCACAGCATTTCAATCTCTCTATTCAGCCTAGCCTCTTTGATACAAAAGCTACTGAGGGTTTTGCCTTTAACAGGGATTTCAGCGTTAGGTCTTCCCCTTCTTATAAGGAAATCCCTTCATAGTTAAAGTGGAAGAAACTCTTAAGATAGGCTTTTGAAGAAATGGGTCATTAAAAAAATATCTTGATATTACTCTTGCTTTTTTTACTGCTTCTTTCCTTGAGAAAATGTCACTTTCCTGCATTCCCTCCCACTTCTCAGAAAAAACTTTTTTTTGTTGTCTTCGATTTTTATGCTATCTTATATTTGGATGAGACCTTGAAACCTGAGGTTCAGTCTGCTCTGCACTGATACTAGTGATTTTATGACACTGTTAAGGTAGGGATTTTCTCTATTGCCTTAAATTTCCTCTCCTCTTCCCAAGGAAACCTATGCAAGAAGTGGCTGCCTGTCTGTACTACAGATTGAATCATGTTGTAATTGGATCCTCTGATATGGTTGTACTTGTACTGTATATGTGCCCTTAGCTTAATATGTAGGTTCAAGATGTTGTGGGGAGTTTCACCCCACACTGATATATCTCTCGGATAATTAAACAATATGCTTATTAGAGAACAAATGACTTATAATGAGTGTTCTAACTTATTAAGGGGACTTTTATCTAACATGTTCAGTTTTACGCCAAGTAATATTAGTTTTTGCTACCATTCAGTATCTCTGACTTTCAATACTGCTATCTTGTACAGAATGTAAATGTGCTACTCCTACTGCATTCCTTATCCAAATAATTAATTGCCCTTTAAAAATGGATGGCTTATACATATATCTTTCCTTCTCACTTGTTAGACATCAGATGAAGTGATTAGGAAAGGTTTCAATACTGCTTAGCAATATCTAGTCATTAATGACTAGATGTGTTTGTTTTGGTTTTTTAGTATTAGGTATGGTTATATTATCAACAAAATGCTTGGATGTTATGTCAAGGGATTTATCTGTGGCTTACCAAAATTAGTTCAGATATTTTGAGTTTGATTCGGTTTTAATGAAACTTTAGAAAAGTGAGGTAATGTGAATTTGTATGCAGTAGTGCTGGTCAACTACAGTTTACTCCTGGGGGAATTCTGCGCCAAAAAATTAAGTTCTGTGCACAACATTTAAAAACTGCAAAATTCTGCTTATGCTATTTGTCAGAATAACACAATGTAATCATGCCAGTTCAATTATTTTGATAATTTTATTTCAAAATACCTGTCAGTAGGTATGTCCTTAAGAGTACAAGCAACAAAAAAGATTGAGGAAAAGCTCTTTGACAAATAAATTCCTTACTAGGCATATTAATAGAGAACTTTGAGTAATAATTCGTTTAAGCTACAATACAGAAGCATATTTCCCACACCCCTTAGAAGCAGTGCAAAGGCTTGGGGGAGTCAGGGGTAACGAAGCTGAGGGAGAGGGAAGTAATTGCTGGGAAGGAGCCTGGGAGTGAACCTGGCAGGCTGTTGGGTATGGGTGGGAGAAGTATGGAGCCATGTTTTTTTGGCAAGGGAGGAGGGATTGTTAGGGAATTGGGGAGCCTCTCCCATGCAGACCCTGGCTGATCCCTAGCCTCTTCCATTCAGTCAGGCACATCTCCCCTGTCCCCATGTGTCCCTTCACTCCCCTGTCCCCATGTGTCCCTTCACTCCCCCGTCCCCACGTGGTCCTCCACCCTCTGTTCTGTGGCTCTGCACCCTCCTCTCCTGTCCCCATGCGTCTCTTCCCCCCTACTCAGCCACCCCCCATCCTCATGTGTCCCTGCACCCACTCTCCAGCCCTGGCTCAGTGCTGTCAACCCACTACTCCTGTGCCCCCTCCCCAGTCTATGCCCCCTACCAGCCCTTCTGAGCCCCAGTCTGTGACCCACCAGCAGCTCTTTGTGGCCCGCTCTGTTCCCCCCTGCATATCCTGTGCCTCCTCACCTGGCCCCAGGGTCTGTGTGCTGTGAGGAACGCAGCCATTGCCCCCTCCCTAACCGTGGCTCGCTACTCCAGCCCATGAGCAGGCTGCTCTCTGTTCTGGTGCCACAGCAGCCCTTGGTGGGCAAAAGGTGTGACTGCAGTGCCTCTTTGGCAGAATCTATTTTCTACAGGGGTGGAGGGAATCTGCAGGGACATGAATTCTGCACATGCGTGGTGGCACAGAATTCCCCCAGGAGTAACAGTTATTGTCTGAAAAAGAGGGTTGGTTTGTTTTGCGTTGTTTGCCCCTTGGGTCAGCCAACTTCATTACGTTAAAATGTACATCTAACCAATGAAAGCAAAAAAAATTCGGAGAAAAAGAAATAACTGTTTTGTGTGTGAATTTGAGGTCAATGAAAGAAAGCAAATAAACTGGCTTGAGATAGGCATAGTACATGAAGTTGCTCTCTGGGCTTCCTATCATAACTTGGCACTCAAATGTGTAAAAAATGTAAATGAGTGTCTAAATACACACGAAGAAAAGGAGTACTTGTGGCACCTTAGAGACTAACCAATTTATTTGAGCATGAGCTTTCGTGAGCTACAGCTCACTTCATCGGATGCATCCGATGAAGTGAGCTGTAGCTCACGAAAGCTTATGCTCAAATAAAGTGGTTAGTCTCTAAGGTGCCACAAGTACTCCTTTTCTTTTTGCAAATACAGACTAACACGGCTGTTACTCTGAAATCTAAATACACACACTAACTTGAGAACTTAATTTAAATTCTTGCTTCTGCAAACACAGTAAAATCTTAATTTTTCTCACTGTCTCTGAGATCATCTTGTTCCCTTCCTCCCTATTTAAAGAATAAAAGAGTTCTGGTATTGTAATTGCTGTGATCTTTGGTAGAGAGAGAGGCATAAGATAGGCACCAGCCAACCCTTTTGGGATGAAAAGTGTGTGTGTGTGATCATATGCTCTTACACTGGAGAATGTGATTTTTGGTCCAGTCATTGGAGAAGAATTTTCATGGTACTATGTCACTGAAGCAGATTTAGCAGGAGCAAACTGAACCAAACTGGTGTTTTGTGTAGCATGGATTTCCGTTAGCCCTCTGTGACACAGAGGCCCATTTGTGGTTTACTACTCTGTGTCAGCAACTCCAGTCAGGCCTGACATATTCACTGCACCTCATACATTTTTCATGATATTTATTTAAAAGGTGACACATATTATATAGTTTAAAATCTAATATCTCCCTGGTCATTAATATTCTTGCATTACAGGGTCTGTATTAAGAGTTATGGATAAGAGTTATTTATGTCTCTGAAATGTTTGTAACAACTCTGTAGGTGAAATGATGGATACTCTCTGATTCTAAGTCCTGGAGGCTGTGAGCAGGCAAAGGAGACAAAACAGGTTTTTCCCTATATAAAAGGGAAAGAAAGTATTGTGGCAGACACCCTGTCCAGGAAAGAGGGCTCTGACCTGCTGTCTCAGGTCAGCCAGTGGCTAACCTTCCTGCAGCAAAAGAGAGTGGAGGTGTGACCCTAAGAGCATCTCGGTGCCAGAGGGCAAGGGGCTTACTGGTATCAAATAGAAAAGGAGTACTTGTGGCACCTTAGAGACTAACCAATTTATTTGAGCATGAGCTTTCGTGAGCTACAGCTCACTTCATCGGATGCATACCGTGGAAACTGCAGCAGACTTTATATATACACAGAGAATATGAAACAATACCTCCTCCCACCCCACTGTCCTGCTGGTAATAGCTTATCTAAAGTGATCATCAGGTTAGGCCATTTCCAGCACAAATCCAGGTTTTCTCACCCTCCCCCCCTCACAAATTCACTCTCCTGCTGGTGATAGCCCATCCAAAGTGACAACTCTTTACACAATGTGCATGATAATCAAGTTGGGCCATTTCCTGCACAAATCCAGGTTCTCTCACTCCCTCACCCCCCTCCAAAAACGCACCCCCATACACACACAAACTCACTCTCCTGCTGGTAATAGCTCATCCAAAGTGACCACTCTCCAAGTTTAAATCCAAGTTAAACCAGAACATCTGGGGGGGGGGGGTAGGAAAAAACAAGAGGAAATAGGCTACCTTGCATAATGACTTAGCCACTCCCAGTCTCTATTTAAGCCTAAATTAATAGTATCCAATTTGCAAATGAATTCCAATTCAGCAGTTTCTCACTGGAGTCTGGATTTGAAGTTTTTTTGTTTTAAGATAGCGACCTTCATGTCTGTGATTGCGTGACCAGAGAGATTGAAGTGTTCTCCAGCTGGTTTATGAATGTTATAATTCTTGACATCTGATTTGTGTCCATTTATTCTTTTACGTAGAGACTGTCCAGTTTGACCAATGTACATGGCAGAGAGGCATTGCTGGCACATGATGGCATATATCACATTGGTGGATGTGCAGGTGAACGAGCCTCTGATAGTGTGGCTGATGTTATTAGGCCCTGTGATGGTGTCCCCTGAATAGATATGTGGGCACAATTGGCAACGGGCTTTGTTGCAAGGATAAGTTCCTGGGTTAGTGGGTCTGTTGTGTGGTATGTGGTTGTTGGTGAGTATTTGCTTCAGGTTGGGGGGCTGTCTGTAGGCAAGGACTGGCCTGTCTCCCAAGATTTGTGAGAGTGTTGGGTTATCCTTTAGGATAGGTTGTAGATCCTTAATAATGTGTTGGAGGGGTTTTAGTTGGGGGCTGAAGGTGACGGCTAGTGGCGTTCTGTTATTTTCTTTGTTAGGCCTGTCCTGTAGTAGGTAACTTCTGGGAACTCTTCTGGCTCTATCAATCTGTTTCTTTACTTCTGCAGGTGGGTATTGTAGTTGTAAGAAAGCTTGACAGAGATCTTGTAGGTGTTTGTCTCTGTCTGAGGGGTTGGAGCAAATGCGGTTGTATCGCAGAGCTTGGCTGTAGACGATGGATCGTGTGGTGTGGTCAGGGTGAAAGCTGGAGGCATGCAGGTAGGAATAGCGGTCAGTAGGTTTCCGGTATAGGGTGGTGTTTATGTGACCATTGTTTATTAGCACTGTAGTGTCCAGGAAGTGGATCTTTTGTGTGGACTGGACCAGGCTGAGGTTGGTGGTGGGATGGAAATTGTTGAAATCATGGTGGAATTCCTCAAGGGCTTCTTTTCCATGGGTCCAGATGATGAAGATGTCATCAATATAGCGCAAGTAGAGTAGGGGCTTTAGGGGACGAGAGCTGAGGAAGCGTGGTTCTAAATCAGCCATAAAAATGTTGGCATACTGTGGGGCCATGCGGGTACCCATAGCAGTGCCGCTGATCTGAAGGTATACATTGTCCCCAAATGTGAAATAGTTATGGGTAAGGACAAAGTCACAAAGTTCAGCCACCAGGTTAGCCGTGACATTATCGGGGATAGTGTTCCTGACGGCTTGTAGTCCATCTTTGTGTGGAATGTTGGTGTAGAGGGCTTCTACATCCATAGTGGCCAGGATGGTGTTATCAGGAAGATCACCGATGGATTGAAGTTTCCTCAGGAAGTCAGTGGTGTCTCGAAGGTAGCTGGGAATGCTGGTAGCGTAGGGCCTGAGGAGGGAGTCTACATAGCCAGACAATCCTGCTGTCAGGGTGCCAATGCCTGAAATGATGGGGCGCCCAGGATTTCCAGGTTTATGGATCTTGGGTAGTAGACAGAATATCCCAGGTCGGGGTTCCAGGGGTGTGTCTGTGCGGATTGACCAGTTCAGTGTACCCCAACTCACTAGGGTTATAATCTGTATCTAAAAGGTGTCCTGTAACGTCATTGGAAAGCCATTAACTCACAAATCATTAATATTCTTGCTTGATATATGTACAGGGTATATATTGGGTTATGGATATATGCGGGAATTAGGACTAAAGTGTGTTTAAACTAAGCATGTTGGGGGAGTTGGTAGACAGGTCTGTCCTAGACAAAGGAATGTGTTTGCTTCTCTGACCAGCCCCAGTGTTAGGGAGAGACAGTGAAGTTTTGTTTACAAAGCTATCAAACTATAAGTGGGGGAGGAGACAGCATGATGAAAGGATGAGAATGAAGCCTGGTCTGGGTTTTACTTTCTAAAGAATATATTGCAAGGTTTGCTGGTCTGTAAAGACTTGAGGTTGAATCTCAAGTGATAAGCAATTGAATCAACTGATTGTATACAAATATTACTATATTATAAAAGTATATTGAGGGAGCTTTTTTATGAAAGCTTATGACACACTGGTGATATCATCCTGAAATAAGAAAAGGAGTACTTGTGGCACCTTAGAGACTAACCAATTTATTTGAGCATGAGCTTTCGTGAGCTACAGCTCACTTCATCGGATGATGTATGTTTTAACACTCTATGAGGAATTATGAATACTCGCTGCTATTATGCTTTATAGCCTGTGACCTAACAAAGGGAGAAACAGGCTTTCCCCGAAGGCAAAAATGGTAGGTATCTACCTGACTCCAATAAAATTCAGGAAGGTGTGACCAAAAACAATGGAAGCCCCTTTTACATTCAAATCAGCAGGGGGATGAGAAGACCAGAGGAAGGAAAGAACAGCATGAGGTCATCCTCCCTCTTGAAACAAGATAATTCAACTTTGAAAGATATAAGCAAAGACAGAATTTTTGGTATCCACTAGTAGATGGACACAAAGGAACAGAGCTCTTGCAAGCAGACAAAGTGGGTCCTTCAACCAAGGGGGAGTTGAAGTCTCTGGAAAGTGAATATAGATGGAAAAACCTGCTTAGGCAAAGATCTTTCACCTAGGAAGACCAGGGAAACCAGCTGCTTGTTCTTTGTGGAAGATTCTGACTGAGAGAGAGTAAGCTATGGCTGGAAAGAAGAAAGACTGGTGAGATAGCTACCTTGAACAAAGACTACAAGTCTTAGTCACTAAAAAATGTGTTCTGTTTTTACTTGTAACTCTGTCTTCATTCCATATACTTGAACTCACTAAATCCCATGTATATTTTGTTAATAAAATTGTTTTATTTTTACTATAAACCAGCTCAGTTCTGTTTGAAGGGAAGGGTATATTTACCACGGTAAAGTTAAGCTGTAATGTGCTTTTGTCTTTTTAAAGGAGCAACAAACCTTATTATTTCTCTGAGTGATCCCGGTGAGGGCTGGACACTTCAGGGCACATGGTTTTGGGAAAATCTGGGAAAGCAGTGTGTTGGGGGTTACCTTGCTGGTTGTAAACAAGGCTGGTGGAAGCCAGAGTGAGGTTGTGGGGTTGTATATAGGTGGCTGGGGTCAGAGCTGCTGAACCAGGGCTGTCTACTACACAGAGGCTTCGGGTGTTACCTGTTTGTTGGTATGCTGGCTATGATAGTCTCAGGTGGGGAGTTACAGCAGCAAAGCATTTGAGGTACTCAGGACTACAGGTCAGGTGATGATCACTCGTCCTGGATTGCACTCTGGATGCCATGACTGCTGCCTGTTCATTGGCATTTTAAACAGAGAGAACTCTGAATTCCAGCCTGATGATAGATGTGTGTGTCGTGTGTCTTTCTATCTCTCTGTTTGTTTAAGATTGTAAGATGTTTAGATCAAGGACTCTTTGTACTATATGGTGCTGAGTGCATTCTTGGTTTTAAACAAATTATATACTTTTTTAAGATATAAGCTTTTGAATGTCTTGTTTGTACAGCTCCTAGCATATTGTGGTATTAACAGAAATAAATACATGGAGACCGGTAGAGTCACATCTGCCTCCCTGTCTGCATGCCCTGCACATTTACCTATGGCACTAGAAGTGGTGCAGGAGTCACAATATTTCCTGCCTTTTCATATTTGATCTGTTGGAGAAACAGAAATTCGTCTACTTTTGTGGTGCTGGCACTAGTCATTAATACTACAGTACTTTTACTACCTCAGCTGGCTGGCTAGATCCCTGCAATAGGCAAACTTTTTTTTTTAAAATATATAGGCTTCTTTTATCTTTTTGTTTCTTAGAAAAGAAAATAGTTATCAAAATTGAAAATTCCTATTAAAAATCTTTCCATATCAGGTATTGAATTGACTGATTCTTTAACTAACAGAGTGACGCTAAATAGTCTGCACATCCACCCATCTTTATCCACATTTTCTAAAATGCTGGGAGTGCTAGCCTCCAACCGAGAGCTTGTTTGGCCAAGACCAATATCTCTTAAATAGCCTTTCCTTCAGTCTGCCGTAGCAGAGGGAACCTGGCAGTCAGTTACAAAGACCAACCAAAAACAAGGTAGTTTTTGTAAGTACCCTGATTTTTAAGGAGATTCTTGAAAGAGAAGAGGAAAGACAGTTTGTACATGAGGAATTAGTGACTTTTCAAATGCTTATGCAAAATTTTTTCAATTTTTTTTTGAGCCAGGCTGTGGGTTGACTCATCATGTAGTTTCTGGTCTTTAGAGATGATATATCTTGATGTGAATTTTGCAACATAGGTACATCTCTACTTTTGGTATAAAGAAATGTCTAGGAAGGGAGTTGTAAATTTGACTGCATGTCATTGGATATTAGCCTAGTATTTTAGAATTTGTGGCAAAGCAAATCATTTTACTAACTTAATGTAGATGTACTTTCAGGTGAACATTTCATTGATACTTATATTTGGGGAATATGATGAGGATTCTCCAGCTTTTTATGATAGCAAAAATTATTTTGGCACATACACAGGCTTTTTCTTTTGGATCCTCAGTGTTACATTTACAATAAATTATACAATAATATCTATCTTTTATTAGATAATTAAAAGGCCCTCTTTTCCCTAAAGATAAACTTGCAATGTTAATATGATGTATATGCATAAAGCAGTTAGAGCTGACCTAATTTTAAAATTATTGCTTTTATTGTAACCCTTGAGCAATTTTATACTCTCATGCTTATCAAGTTTGGAATTAATATGTTAAATATGAATATTAGCCTCTGGGTTTAGCAATTGTGACATGTACACAGAATTTTTTATTCACTAACTCCTGTGACGGGTGAGGTTTTGTGTTTGTGTTAAAAAATACAGTGTGTGAGAATAAAGAGTAAAAACAGAAAATAGCTGGTGTGTGGAAAATAGTATGGTGCAGAATCAAATGCCAATAAGTGGATTATTTGGTGAATTAGAACCTGGTAAGTCTTCAAAGTGAGACGGTCTCAGCCAGAGAGCCACAACAACAAATGATTATATTAGTCTGTTGGCTCATAATGTCTTGGCCTCTTTCCTGAGTTCACACAGCTTCCAGGATAGTTTGTCTGGCTTCTCCAAAGTGTCTTGTCTTTAGATGCTTTCATGTACCTGTACCTCTTTATGGCTTATAGGCAATCTTGCATCCAGATGCCTTGAACCGAAAAATAACTTCCACTCCACTAGACCAGAGGCTCTCAAACTCGAGGGTGGGGAGAACATGGAATGTATTCTGGGGAGGCGAGAGAAGCTTTAGGGGAAAAAGATAACCTTACTGCGCACATTCAGAGCTGGGCAGCCAGAGAGCTGGCTGGGTACCCAGCTTTGACGGTAGAGCTGCCACCGTCAGAGCTGGGCACCCAGAGGTGGCATGCTATCGTATTGGTGTAAACTACTACAGACACAAAGAAAGGGGGCGTATTCAAATATGTATGAGAACCACTGTCCTAGGCAGTAGTTTCCACTGTTAACCAGTTATGTCATAGCAAATCTAAATACTACGCTCCCACTGGAAGAAGATATTTGTCTCTTCCAGCTGGCTACAGTAGTTCCATTGTAAGAATTAGAAAACCATTATAGATCAACAAAAGTGTCTTTCAGTAAGTAGTCTCATTGGAAGCCCAAGGAATCTGTCCCTCCCAAAAATTACAAATCAATGTTAGCAGTTAAGCGACCCGGAAAAATGTTAATTCAACCCGAATCTGAAGTTCAAACAGAAAACCTAATTAATGTCAGTTAATTAAATTCTTGGTGGGAATGGGAAAATAAGTAAACAAATGTGCAAATCTCATGCTAATCAGAAGCCAGCAAAAAGCAGTCTCTAACTTCACCTGTGTTACCAGTATTCTGAGCTTATTGAGGCTTCATTATGGGGGAAAGTGCACAGACATCACTCATAGCTGTGGTGAATAGCCTTCTGTCTATAAACATAGGAACTTCATCCATACTTATCTTGCTAAAATTCCTTTGATACTGTTAGTCACCAGACCAAGCTGAATGAATAAAGATCTCAAACAGGTTATTAAGAGAGCCTACAAGGAATAGATGATGTGATGGATCCAGGGCTGGCCCACAACGTTTTGGCATCTGAGCTGGAGAGCTCAAATGACGCCTCCATGCCTCCTCGCTTGGGCCAAAACTTTGGAAGGTCTCAATTCTACCTTCTTCCTGTTCTACTCCTCTTGGTACTGCTCTGCTACCTACCCCAGTAAAGGAGAACTAACAACTTAAAATGCCCTGTTCAAAAATTTTAAGTAACACTCAACTTTCAAACCCCTGAACAGCAAATGTAACTTTTCTTGTCTGCATAGTAAACACTGACATTTGTATCTGTTTGAATAATCAAAGTGGTGCTTTCTGTGCCTTCTTGGTTGCAAAGATTTGAACTGCTTCCTGAAGGTCCACAGTCTGGGCAAGTTTATGCTTTGTTGAGATGGTTGCAAGGCCGACCAGCCTCTCCTGTGTCATTGTGGAGCACAGATGTGTTTTTATTAACTTCAGGTTGGAGAAGCTATGTTCTGCACTGGCAACTGTTACAGGAAGTGTTAGAAGTATGTGCAGAGCAACAAAAGCATTTAGAAAGAGGGTGGTCATCTTATTTATGCACATATATTCCAGAACGGCCTTTGGAGTTGATCCTGCTGAAATGTATCTTGAAAGGGCTTTCAGTTAATCACCTAACTCACGCGCATCAATGTCACACATGTCGTCATGTGTCAACACTGTCTCTAGTGCCCTGCATTGCTGGTGTAGGTGGTCTTCAGGTATAGTGAGGAGTTTTGGAATATCATACAACATCCCTAATATACTTCTGTGTTCCTTGAGCTGCATGAAACGATTAACTAACTATTGCACAGTCTATCACCCGGTTAAAGAATTCAACTTTGAATTGTTGTTTGGGGTCTCTTATGGGATTATCCTGTGCCTCGTAATCAAAATGTCGTCTTCTGTGACTCTTGTATTCCTGAATGGGGGGGAAAATAGTTTCAGTGTGAAGTTCCTCTGCCAACTTTTGTGCACTCTTCAGAACATTTTGAAATCCCTCATCTGACCGATAAGACTGTAGGTATGACTATGCTTTGTCCAGTTGTTCCATTGCTCCAGATATATCAAGGTCAGGACCTTGGAGTCTCTTGCTTACAACATTTATTTCAAGCAGTATGTCATGCCACAACACTAAGCCACACAGAAATTTGAAGTTATGTATGTTTCTGGTGATTCCATTTCCCTCTGCCACTGTTCTCCCATGAACAGTTCCTGTCATAACATTATCCTCCATAATGGCAACTATGGCATCATCTATCTTCCCAATTTGGTGTTTGATAGGCTTTATCACCTCCACTTGTCTTTCCCATCATGTGGCACTCAGTGGTTTCAGTGTCAGAGAGGATGTTGCTTCAAAATTTGCCATTGATGAGCTGATGCAGAGAAAAATACATAGATGCTTTGAATTACATCAAAAAATTCAGCAACCTCACTCGAAGCTGATGCTACATCACTGACCACCAAGTTCACTGAATGAGAACTGCATGGGACAAAAAAACCTCGAGAGTTTAACTCTCGGATCCGTGTCTGCACTCCTTTGTTCTTTCCTCTTGTGTTGGCACCATTATCGTAGCCCTGATGTCTCATGTCAGCTACCGCAATTCCCATATCTTCCAGCTTTTTAAGAAGCACATTTGTCATACCAGCTCCTGTAGTATCATCAGTGTCAATAAATTCTAGAAAATGGTCTCTGACAGTCACCATTGCAGGGACATTTTCACTAGGTTCGGTGGTTTTTACAAAATGCACCATTAAAGTTATTTTTTCCATATGGCTGATGTCAGGTGTGCAGTCCAGAATAACAAAGTAATATCTTGCTGACTTCAGATCTGCCACAATCTTCTGTTTGACTTTTGTTGCCAGTAACTGTATAATCTCATTTTGAATTTTTTCCAAGGTAGTGGTGTGTGTACATTTCTTAGGTGGTGACTCTTAGATGCTCCTGGAGTACAGTATCAAACTCGGCCATCAGCGCCACAATTTTAAGGAAGTTTCCATTGTTTGGCACATACAACTAATCTGAAGTGCCATGCAGTGCTAGGTTTTGGGTAGCAAGCATTCTCACAATGGCAATGAGCCTTTTCAGAACATTTTGCCAGTAAAGAGAAACTGATGCAATCTTGTAGCAGATCGTCTATGGTGGCCTTTAACCTTAGTCTCATCTCAAGCTCTTTCCACCTGTGGAATGTTCTCTGGTGATTTGCTGCCTTCTCATGGCCTGCCAGATTCTTCCAGTCCTTTGTTCCTGTAGAACCCAATGTGGCTGGAACATTAGACTGGAAGAGTTTGCAACAAAAACAGTGTGCAGCATTCTGGGTTTTTGAGTACATAAGCCGTGGCCTCTCCACTTTGTCACCATTGGGGATTTCACAACAGTAATGTGTTGGATGGAAACTTCTGTTTTCATTGTCTTTGGGGAACATGAAGTTTTTCACTTGCTGTGGCCCAGGCAGTATAAGAAAGTCCCTCAGGCTGCTGCTCAAGTGGGTCCACAGTCTTGGATCATCTAGACTTAAGGAACTAAACTCAGTAACAGCTGTTTCTTGCGTCTCCACCACACTCTTCTCTGATCTACACTTTTCTTCAGGAATGTGCCTGGTTACATCCATTTGGGATGGACATATGGATGCTGCAGTAGGTGCCAGGTCACCTGCACTCTGACTAACTGGAAGATCAGGCATCTCCTTACCACTCTCATCCTCACTGGGGCCGGAAGGCTAACTGTGAACTTTTGTGTCTATGTATCTCAGGAGAGCTCCTTCCTACTTAGATAGAAAAGCTTCCTTTGCTTTTTCTTTTTCTGAATGCCGCCCCAGAGGGGCGTTTTCTTCTTTCACTCATGACTGCTGTTCTGTGCCAGCTATAGTGGCTCTCAACACTCAATTGAAGGGGACAAATAAGCAGTCTGGTAGCAGGGCCTGAGTGAGGGAAGGTATCAGCGTCTTAAGGGCCTAACTGGCTCCTACTACTTCAGTTGACTGCCTGTTCTTCTCAAGTGGGTTCAGGGAAACAGCAGGAAACAGGAAGCTCCCTGAGAAACTGGTGTTAATCAGTCCAGGCTTCTGGGGTTTCTAGAGAGGTACATAAGAGGCTCCTCCTCTCTCTCCCTGCAGCTCCTGCTGCTTTGTTATTCCCTCTCACCTTTTCTCCTGCCTGCCTGTTATCTCTCTTGTGCCCTCGTTCCTCCAGCACAGCACTCCACCATCTCTGTGCATCTAGAGCAGAGAGAATACATATTTACCAGCAGAAGACACAATTTTCTATACTCTGGGTCCTAGTGGCGCCCTCCACAGTCTGGCACCTGAGGCCTCATGGTAAGGCCAGCCCTGAATGGATCAGCAAGGAAAGCTACTTCTTGGAGGTCAGAAAGTATAGGGAAAAAGTGAGCAGAGTTGGACTTCACAAAGGAAATTAAATAGGAAAGGATTATTTTTTGAAAATTAAAAAATTTCAAAAGGAAATTATCAGTAGTAAAAGGATCTATAGCCATATAAATAAAAAGAAAACAAAGATGAAGTGGGCCCACTAAGCATAGAGGGGAGGTGGAGATTAAACATAATCTAGGTGTGGTCCAACATCTAAATGAATACTTAGCCTCAGTTTTTAATAAGGGTGATAAGGAGCATAGGGGCAGTGGCAGGGTGGCTAATGGGAACGAGAATATGGAATAGAAATTACCACGTTTGAGGTGGAAGTCAAACTCAAGCATTTTAATGGGACTAAATTGGGGGGCCTAGATAATTTCATTCCAAGAATACTAAAGGAACTGGCACATGAAATTGCAGACCCAATAGCAAGGTTTTTTAACAAATCTGTAATCTCAGGGCTATGGTTGCCAACTTTCTAATTGCACAAAACCAAACAACCCTGTCCCGTCCCCTTCCCCGCTCGCTCCATCCCCCCTGCATCCATCGCTTGCTCTTCCCCACCCTCGCTCACTTTCACTAGGTTGGAGCAGGTGGTTGAGGGGTGTGTGTGGGGGGGGGGGTGAGGACTCTGGCTGGGGGTGTGGGCTCTAGGGTGGGGCCAGAAATGAGGGATTCAGGGTGTGGGAGAAGGCTCTGGGTTGGGGGGCAGTGAGGGCTCCTGCAGGCTCTGTGATGGGGCTGGGGATGAGGATTTGTGGGGGCAAGAGGGGGTTCTGGGCTGGGGCTGAGGGGTTGGGGTGTGTGTTTGGGCTCTGGGGTGGGGGTGGGAATGAGGGGTTTGAGGTGAAGGAGGGGGCTCCTACAGTCACCCTGCAAATAAGCCTCTGGGCTGGGGTGCGGGAGGGAGTTCGGACTTCTGGCGGCGCTTACTGTGGCTCCCAGGAAGTGGCTGCCAGGTCCTTGCAGCCCCCAGGCACATGGGTCACCAAGGAGGCTTTGTGCACTGCTCCCACACCCACAGGCACTGCTCCAGCAGCTCCCATTGGTCGTGGTTCCTGGCCAGTGGGAGCTGTGGAGCCAGCCCTTGGGGTGGGGGCAGTGTGTGGAGCGTCTCTGGCCGCCCATGAGTTTAGGAGCTGTAGGGACCTGGCGGCTGCTTCTGGGAGCAGCACGGAGCTAGGGCAGGCAGGGAGCCTGCCTTAGCCCTGGGCCCTGGCTGCGCTGCCAACTGGACTTTTAACAGCCCAGTTGGCAGTGCAGACCGGAGCCGCCAGGGTCCCTTTTTGTCCGGGTGTTCTCGTCGAAAACTGGACGCCTGGCAACCCTACTCGGGGTGTGTGTGTGTGAGAGAGAGACCCTATGATGGGAGAACTGCTAATATAGCACCTATTTTTAAGAAAGTGAGAAGGGGCAAGTGATCCAGGAAACTACAGGCCTATTATTAGTTTGATTTCAGTTTTACGCAAGGTCTTGGAATAAATTTTGAAAGAGAAAGTAAAGGACATATTGGTGAGTGGTAATTGGCATAAAATACAATGTGGTTTTACAAAAGGTAGATCATGCCAGACCAACCTGATTTCCCCCTTTGAGAGGATAACTTATTTTTTTTTAGACAAAGGAAATGCAGTAGATCCAATCTACCTGGGTTTCAGTAAGGCATTTGATACAGTTACACATGGGAAATGTATTAGATAAATTGGAGACAATGGGGATTAACATGAGAATTGAAAGGTTGATAAGGAACTGGTTAAAGGGGAAACTACAATGGGTCACACTGAAAAATGAACTCTCAGGCTGGAGGGAGGTTACTAGTGGAGTTCCCCAGGGATCAGTCTTGGGACCCATCTTATTTAAAAAAAATTTAATGACCCTGGTACAAAAAGTGGAAGTGTGCTAATACAATTTGTGGATGACACAAAGTTGGGAGGTACTGCCAGTACAGAGGACGACCAGAATATTGTACAAGAAGATCTGGACAACCTTGAAATCTGGAGTAATAGAAATGGAATGAACTGTAATAGTGTAAAGTGCATGGTAACACATTTAGGGATTAACAATAAGAGATTGGGCTGGGGGTTGGGGCACAGGAGGAGGCTCGGGACAGAGGTTTGGGCTATGGGAGGGGTTTCAGGATGCCGGATCTGGGGGGTGCTCACCTTGGTTGTCTCCCTGCAGGCGCCGACCTGTCCCTGCTGCTCCTACGTGGAGGCACGGCAAGTGGCTCTGCGTTCTGCCCCCACCACGCCCTGAGCACTGGCTCCATGGCTCCTATTGGCTGGGAGCCACAGTCAATGGGAGCTGCAGTGGCGGCACCTGCCACACTTCCACCTAAGAGCAGCAGGGACAGGTCGCTGCTGGCAGGGAGCTGCCCAAGGTGAGCGGCTCCGAGTTCCCGAGCCCCCTTCCGTGCCCCAGCCCCGCGTTCCCTCCTACGCTCCGAACCCCTTGTGGCCATTCCTCTGCCTAGGAGCAGCAGGGACATGTCGCTGCTTCCGGGGAGCCACGTAGAGCCAGGAAGGGAACCTGCCAGCCCCACGCCAACCGGAGTATAAATCAGACTTTCTATTTTCTATGAACACATAACTTTCTATGTTATCTGCTTGGTACAGGGCTGGATAACACAGCTTTTACTGTACTAATTTATCTAAGCTCCATTGCTTCTTTCATACCCAGCATAGACAAAGGTTCTCCACTCTATGGACTAATAGTCTGTAAAACTTCTCTAAAACAAAGCTGTATTTGCACTAAAGGTGAGGGAGATGGGAACTGAAATCCTTTCATTACCTTTTGTGTACATTCTTAGATAAAAAATGGTTAACTCAGTGCTTAATAGATATTATGCAGTAATGTCTACATCAGTGGTTCTCAAACTTTTGTACTGGTGACCCCTTTGACATAGCAAGCCTCTGAGTGCGACCCCCCCCCCCATACATTAAAAACATGTTTTTATATATTTAACACCATTATAAATGCTGGAGGCAAAGCGGGGTTTGGGGTGGAGACTGACAGCTCACAACCCCTCATGTAATAATATCGTGACCCCCTGAGGGGTCCTGACCCACAGGTTGAGAACCCCTGGTCTACATGTATTTACTCAAATTACCTGCCTCTCAATAGCTTCTTGCCATACTTATTTCTTTTAAGCTGTAGCTGTGTCTTCCTCTCTATCTCCAGCTGCAAGGTTATTTTCTATATATTTTAGGGTCCTGGTGCTCAGATATTATAGTGGTGGATGGCAGTATAAAACCCAAAGACAGGCAGTGTAAAACAAATGTAAGAAAAATATTAGCTAGGTCAGTGAAATTTTCTGTGTTGATAGGAAAATTTCTCAGTTCCATGAAAATGATACTAATCTTCTTTGTAAAGTGCTTCGAGATCTGCTATGTAAGAACTAGGCATTATTATTGAAATCTTATAATAGTTTTGATAAGGCTGTCCTACAGTCACCCTGCAAATAAGCCTCTGCTTACCAGCACCTGAGCAAACACTTGTTAGTCATCAAGAGTGGAATCTGTATGGACAATCACTTGAGGTAAGAATGCTTACTTACCTTACAGTTTCAGAGTAACAGCCGTGTTAGTCTGTATTCGCAAAAAGAAAAGGAGTACTTGTGGCACATTAGAGACTAACCAATTCATTTGAGCATAAGCTTTCGTGAGCTACAGTTGCATCCGATGAAGTGAGCTGTAGCTCATGAAAGCTTATGCTCAAATAAATTGGTTAGTCTCTAAGGTGCCACAAGTCCTCCTTTTCTTTTTACCTAACAGTGAATGTGGTACTTCGAGATGTGTTGTCCACACAGATTCCATGACTTGCCCTCTTTTCCTGCTGATCAGAGTCTTGCTTCTTTGGGATTCTTATTGACAAAGGAACTGTGTTTGGGTTGCAGCCACCTCACTCTTTTTGCCTTTGGCTTTGGGGAACACCAAGGTACTCTGGAGCTGGCAGGGCTCCCATGGAACACAGCTACACCTGATGCTGTTCAAAGGAATCTGATCTCATGTGCATGCACCCCTGGAGTGGAATCTGTAACTTCAAAAAGGGAACTAATAAAAAATGGGGAAGCTAGTTAAATGAAAGGATGAAAGCCTGTAAAGTGCATAGAGACTATTTAAAAACACCATAATAGTCTCAAACTAAATGTGTATACCCCGAGTAAAAAACAGTGAGGACCAAAAGGGGAAAAAAAAAAATGCCACCATGGCTAAACAGCAGAGTAAAAGAGATGGTTAACAGCAAAAAGGCATCCTTTAAAAATTGTTTTTGGATGAAAGTCTAAGGAACTGTCCCAGATTAAGGTTTCAGTACAGGAGGTTTTGGAACAAATTGATCAACAATACTAAGTCACCAGGACTAGATGGTATTCACTCGAGTTCTGAAGGAACTCAACTATGAAATTGTAGAGCTACTAACAGTGGTATGTAACCTATCACTTACATCCAGCCATCTAGTATGGAGGCTGATTTAACATCGATTTTTTTAAAAAAGGTTTCAGAGGTGTTCCTGGCAAATGCAGGCCAGTTAGTCTAACTTCAAGCAAATCGGTTGAAACTACATTAAAGAACAGAATTATCGGACAAATAGATGTACCCGATATATTGAGGAAGAGTAAACGCAGCTTTTGTAAGGGGAATTCGTGCCTCGTCAATCTATTAAAATTCTTTGGGGGTGTCAGCAAGCATGTGGACAAGCGTGATCTAGTTGATGTAAGGTACTTGGACTTTCAGAAAGCCTTTGATAAGGTCTCACACCAAAAGGTCTTAAGCAAACTAAACAATCTTGGGACATGAGGGAAGGTCCTCTCATGATCAGTGAGCTGTTTAAAAAAAAGGGGGGGGGCAACAGAGGATAGGAATTAATGGTCAGTTTTCAGAATGGAGAGAGGTAAATAGTGGTGTTCCCCCCGGGGTCTGTACTGGAACCAGTGCTGTTCAAAGTGTTCATAAATGATCTGGAAAACGGGGTGAATTGTGAGATGGCAAAATTTGTAGATGATACAAAATTACTTAAGATAATTAAGTCCAAAGCTGACTGTGAGGAGTTACAAAGGGATCTCACTGAACTGGGTGAATGGGCAGCAAAATGGCAGGTGAAATTCAATGTTAATAAGTGCAAAGTGCACACTAGAAAAAATAATCTCAACTACACATACAAAATGAGGGGGTCTAAATTAGCTGTAACAATCATGAAAGAGATCTTGGAGTCTGATAGTTCTCTAGCATTTGCTCAGAGTGAAGTGGCAGTCAACAAAGCTAACAAAGTTAGAAACCATTAGGAAAGGGATAGATAATAAAACAGAAAATATCACAATGCCATTATATAAACCCATGGTATGCCCATTCCTTGAATACTGCATGCAGTTCTGATCTCCCCATCTGGAAAAAGTACAGAAAAGGGCATATAAGGAGAGAGTAAAAAAACTAGGACTGTTCAGATTAGAAAAGAGGTGACTAGGGTTGGATATGATACAGGTACATAAAATCATGAATGATTTCGAGAATGAATAGAGAAGTGTTTTTTACCCCTTCACATAACACAAAATGGTCATCTGATAAAATTAATAGGTAGCAGGTTTAAAACAGACATAAGGAAGTACTTCTTCACACAACACACAATCAACCTGTGAACTCATTGCCAAGGGATATTGTTAAGGCCAAAAGTATAATTGGGTTCAAAAAAAGAATTGCATAAGTTCATGGAGGATAGGTCCATCAAGAGCTATTTACCAAAATAGTCAATGACTCAGCCCCATGATCTGGGAGTCCCTAGACCAGTGGTTCTCGATCAGGGGAATGCAGAGGTCTTCCAGGAGTTACATCAACTCATCTAGATATTTGCCTAGTTTTACAACAGGCTACATAAAAAGCACTAGCCAAGTCAGTACAAACTAAAATTTTATACAATTACTTTTTTATATTGCTCTGTATATTATACACTGAAATGTAAGTACAATATTTATATTCCAATTGATTTTTTCATAATTATATGGTAAAAATAAGAAAGTAAGCAATTTTTCAGTAATATTGTGACACTTGTATTTTTATATCTGATTTTGTAAGCAAGTATTTTTTAAGTGAGGTGAAACTTATGGATACACATGACAAATCAGACTCTGAAAGGGGTACACTAGTCTGGAAAGGTTGAGAGCCGCTGTCCTAGACCTCCAACTTCCAGAAGCTAGGACTGGATGACAGGATGGATCATGCAGAATTGCCCTCTTCTGTCCATTCCCTCTGGCACAGAATACTGTTGAAATACAGGACACTGGGCTAGATGGACCATTGGTCTGACTCAGTATGGCCATTTGTGTGTTCTTATATAATGTTATGTTCAGTTGTTATGTATGCTGTCATCTGAAGAAATATAACCAGCTGAAAAGGTGGTTGTCCAAATATATAGAGCACTTAGGTGTCATTTTATAAAGAAGTGATTATAATAGAAATTTTTGTTGTTAAGTATCTGCTTATATTTTTTGAGGTGTGTATGCTTAGAATGAATTGTTGTCCTGCTTCACTTGCTGTACTTGACCGATTCCTAAATCTTCTTTAACTGGCAGTTTTAATAATTCTCTTTGCTTCCCAATGAATGGAATGATTGTGGTTAGATTCAGATTGTCCTGTGCAGTAGTTTTCCATGAATACTGAACCATTCTTTGTAGAGGTGAACACTTTTTTTTTGTTCAGTGATGAGGTGGTACAACGTACATCCATAGAACGTAGTATGGAATGTTTGTTGTATCCTCTAAAAGCATAGTTTTTTATTGACATGGGGAAAAGTCAAGTTTCATTTTTTTCTCATTTTACTGCTATTAGGTTGAACTAGTATTAATGTCTAATGTAACTTAAAGTTTGCACTAGCTTTTAAGTTTTGTTTTTGTTAAATCTTACTGAATCCATATGTAAATGTAAACAGTTCAGGTTTGCAATACTACTTAGTTTAGAATGTATGAATGTAGCTTCTTTTAAAATGTGCAGTAGCAGTTCCCCTTAGTGAGTGGTAGAGCTACTGAAGTGCTTGCTGCCCTAGAAAAATATTTGACAGATTGTGGCAATGTTGCAAGAGAAATAAAGACTGCATGATACAGGAAGCTTTCTTTTTAAAAGAGAGAACTGAATTAAGATTGATGGGAAATGCTGTTCGATGTGATTTGTTTGGCAGAGCCTATTTGATATAAATTTTGAACATATTCATGGCTATTAATGTACTATTAGTGGCGAAATTTAGCTTTGATATTTGTCAGCTGTGTCTTGCATTTCTGATGCCTTGAAATTCTAAGTCAAGCCCTCTGCAGTAGTCTGTATAAGCTTCCTCTTCCCCTCTTTCCTTCCTTTTATGTGTTTCATGGCTTTCATCAGTTTGGTTTATTAATTTGTTGGGATGAAAACAGATTTCGAATATAAAGTAAAAAATGTTTTTCAACTTCGGACTTCAAAAGAACTTCTTTTTATGAAAAGATGTCACAAAATTGCTTTAGCAAGCAAAGGATTTCAATTCCCTCTTGTTTTCTTAATGATATCTTTTTCGCAATTAAAAAACTCAGATGAGTTTATTTCCAATGCGTACCTTTTTGTTTGAGACAAATCTGTTGAAAAGTACTCCGGTTAGGTTTGTTCTTAAGTTCTGGATTTCAGCACAGGAGCCTGCACCTGTTCAGTACATCATTTAATCTAGGATTCTGTCTGTGTCAGCCCAGATTAGTAATAGCTGTATGGAAGTTGTCTGTCTAGTTGTCTGCACTGTCTAGAATATAGCATGATGGTGAAGTTGGAAGAGACAATTACATTAAGTTACAGTCATCTTAGACCAACACTCCAAATACTTGGTGAAAGTATGGTGAAATAGGGGTAGGACACATCTGTTGAATAGGTTTCAGAGTAGCAGCCGTGTTAGTCTGTATCCATAAAAAGAAAAGGAGTACTTGTGGCACCTAGGAGACTAACAAATTTGTTAGAGCATAAGCTTTCGTGAGCTACAGCTCACTTCATCGGGTGCACTGTTGAATAAATACAGCAGCTTGTGTATACGGCAACTATCTATATCTTCTTAAGATGACTAATTCCAGTAAATCAGTTTTAATAAACACAAACTAGAATGGTCTCCCTTCCAATCCATCTCTCTCTAATCCCTTTTCATGGCCTTTAGGAAATGGCTGGGTTTTCCATCTTTTTAAAGTCTCCATGACAGTAGTAAATTCTTTTTATATTATTCCTTCCCCCACAGCAGCCTGCTTTACACAGTGCTTAAATTGTAAGGAAAGAGGTGCCAAGGCTTAAGCAGAGCGCCCTGCATGGAGGACGCCATTATGCATACCCCCCGCTAACGTGACCTCACACTCATAATGCATGTAAGATGCCATAACAGAAATAGTATGAAAAGAGATGCTGGGGCTGAGCCACTGCAAGCCCCAGGAAAAATTAAGCTGTGGCTTTACAGCTCCCTCTGGTGATGCACGTTTTGGAGTTGCAGACTCATCTCTCCTCAGTGTCCGGACTCAGAGGAAGGAAGTTGCTCTAAGAAGCTTTCCCGAGGCTTTGACTTTTCACTCCATTGCTTTGCATCTGTGCAGATTGGGTATAAAACACTACTCTTCTAACTTTTTGGCTGTAAATGACTTAATGGTTGCAAGGCAGTGGAGAATCAGGCCCAATATTTGATATAATTAGTTCTATGGGAAGACAGTAGGATACCAGAACAATTCAATAATACACTGGCCTAAACATCTAATTTGGTGTCTGCTTATTGTCCACTATATATATATTTCAACATATAACTAATATGTTGAATTATTCTGGTACCCTATTGTCTTGTCACAGTTCTCTTTCTCCACCCTACATGATTTAACTTTTTAAGTTGAAAGCTTATTGTGTCAAGCTGTTTCGGTACCTCAACCGCTCAGGCTTTATTTCCATAATTTTTAACACTGCTGCTTTTTTTTCTCATTTCCCACATATCTTCTCTGTTTCTTTCATGTGTGGCATTTTTTGGCCACTTACACAGAACTTCTAAATAATCTGTTTTCTGCTTTTCTGAGCTTAGAAAGTGCTGCCATTTTACGACACAGTAATTATATAGGTCATCTACTCTGCAAAATTTTGTGCATCTGGGTTCATTTTGTAGTATTGGAGCTGAACTATAACACTGAGGTCTGCACAGTGAATACCTCTAAAAGGCAGTTTTGACTTGTATGGCTACATTTATGTTGTGGTAGTTCATAGCTAGCTCATCACAACAGATCTGGATAATTTTATGATAGAGGAACAGTCTTGTTTTACACATTCATCATAGCCTGATATCTATTAGAATCTGATTAGTTTAATTGCAGATCCATGTACTTTAAGTCTTTATTCTTTAATATTTTTACTTTAACAGAACAAAAACAAAATGAATAAAAATGGTTTATTTAAAAAAGAAAAGAAAGCTTTGTTTCGCTGCTTTACAAAACCAGTGGTTCAGTAAAATATCTCCTCTTGCAGACAGAATAACATGTTGGGAGTTGTTTTAATAAAGGCTGTATAACAACATTGCCCAGGAATTGAATCATATTTTCATGGAAACTTCTCAGCATTCAGTTTTGGAGAGGGACTCAGTGTTACATAAGGTATCTGATGTTTTTATTCTTATTACCAGTTATTTATAGCACACATCACCATAGTAAATGAACCTTCGACAGTGCTGTTGTCATAAAGTCAGCCGCTGGGGCTATGTAAACCTGCCATTTGTCTGCAGTTTCTAGTGGTAGCACACTCCCACACAGCTGTGTGTTTGTTTGTGAACTAAGAGCTTTTTGTCACTGACTTTTATAGTTATAGTTATGTAGAATGGCCAAATTCATGGTCCATTCTGGTAAATTTCATGGTCATAGGATTTTTAATATTTGAAATTTCATAGTTTCAGATATTTAAATCTGAAATGTCATGGTGTTGTAACTGTGTGAGGTCCCGACCCAAAAGAGTTGTGGGTGTGTGTCACAAGGCTATTGTAGGAGGGTCACAGTATTGCCACCGTCACTTCTGTGCTGCTTCTGGTGGGTGGCGCTGCCTTCAGAACTGGGTGGCTGGAGAGCAGTGTCTGCTGGCTGGGAGCCCAGCTCGGAAGGCAGTGCTACCAGAAGTAGCAGCACAGAAGTGAGGGTGGCATGGTATGATATTGCCAGTCTTACTTCTGTGCTGCTGGCGGAGGTGGGTCTGACCCAGTCCATGCAGGAGAAGAGGAAGTCCTGTCCCTCTGCAGCCCAGCTGGGATTAGCAGCTGGAGCCTAGTGCACTGTAAGAGCCCCCAGCTGGGGTGCCCCCTACCGTGGCCTTCCCCAGCGCTGGTGGTTAAAGGGACCTTGGGCTGCCTGTGTGTGTGCTGGGTGACCACAGCACACCCTTGACCATGGCACCCTGAGCGGTCGCTCTCATCACCCACTTGTAAGGCCAGCCCTGCCCATATCATGTCACCCTCACTTCTGTGCTGCTGCAGGCAGCGGCACTGCCTTCAGAGTTGGGTGCTTGGCCAGCAGCTATAGATCTCTGGCCTCCCAGTTCTGGAGGCAGTGCCCAAGTAAGGGCGGCAATACTGGGACCCCACTACAATCGCCAGATTTCATGGGGGAGGCCAGATTTCACGGTCCTCAATATGTTTTTCAGGTCCATAAATTTTGGTAGGGCCCAATTTATAGTGCATATTTATTTCCTAGCTAGCACATTTTAAAATCCCTCATGGATAGGGGGCAAACTGTAGCTCTGAAATGAAATGAAATGTTTGTAGTTTTCACATGTGTTAGCAGGCCATGTACCTGGTTTTTGAAATTTTTGTTCTGCTTGTGTAAATAAAATGATAGCAAATAACTTTGACGAAAAATTAATTTATTAGATCATCACTGAATTTGTAGCCTTTCAACATCCCATAATTATTGAAATGTTTAGAGTGTTCAACCTTATCGTATCTTTTCCAGGAGCCAGGTATATTTAATATGTGTTTATGAAGTTGAGGGAAGCACTCTTACTGCTTTATAGTTACCTTCTTCAGAGACAAACCTTGGCTATATCATTGAAAAGGATTTCAGGTCAAAGGGAAGACAGCTAAGCTGGGATTTTAGTGTACTGAAGAGAATGTATTCAGTGGTAAGGTTCAAAGAGAACACTCTTTTCAAAGTGAAATATTGTAATCCCTCCCCCCCTCCCCCCCAGCCTCCCAAATTATGTGATTGTTTTAGTTTCTGCTAGTGAAGATTGTTGAATGAGTTCTGCTCTTCAGTCTTTTCCCCAGCAATATTGTTAATCTATCCAGCTATGCTCTTGGAACAGAGTCTTCTGCTGGGCTATCTCGGGGCCTCTCCTTCTGTCCCTCCACCCCCAGGAACATGATATAGTTCTGTGGTAACCTAGAATCCTATTTTCGACGTCTCTGACTCAAGGAATATGTCCAACACACCTCTGAACAACATACTAACCCACAAAGATGTTCCTACCAACACTACAAAAAGAAGGATTCTGAGTGGACTCCTCCTGAAGGTCGAAACAACAGACTGGACTTCTACCTTCTACATAGAGTGCTTCCACCGACGTGCATGGGCTGAAATTGTGGAAAAGCAGCCCCATAACCTCAGCCGTGCAGAACACAATGCCATCCACAGCCTCAGAAACAACTCTGACATCATAATCGAAAAGGCTGACAAAGGAGGTGCTGTCGTCATCATGAATAGATCAGAATATGAACAAGAGGCTGCTAGGCAGCTCTGCAACACCACATTCTACAAGCCATTACCCTCTGATCCCACTGAGGATTATCAAAAGACACTACACCATCTGCTCAAGAAACTCCCTGAAAAAGCACAAGAACAAATCTGCACAGACACGCCCCTAGAACCCTGACCTGGGGTATTCTATCTGCTAAGTAAGATCCATAAACCTGGAAATCCTGGACGCCCCATTATCTCAGGCATTGGCACCCTGACAGCAGGACTGTCTGGCTATGTAGACTCCCTCCTCAGTCCCTATGCTACCGGCACTCCCAGCTATCTTCAAGACACCACTGACTTCCTGAGGAAACTACAATCCATTGGTGATCTTCCTGAAAACACCATCCTAGCCACTATGGATGTAGAAGCCCTCTACACCAACCTTCCACACAAAGATGGACTACAAGCCGTCAGGAACAGTATCCCCGATAATGTCACGGCAAACCTGGTGGCTGAACTTTGTGACTTTGTCCTCACCCATAACTATTTCACATTTGGGGACAATGTATACCTTCAAATCAGCAGCACTGCTATGGGTACCTGTATGGCCCCTCAGTATGCCAACATTTTTATGGCTGACTTAGAACAGTGCTACCTCAGCTCTTGTCCCCTAATGCGCAAGTAGAGTAGGGGCTACACTGATGACATCTTCATCATGTGGACCCATGGAAAAGAAGCCCTTGAGGAATTCCACCATGATTTCAACAAGTTCCATCCCACCATCAACCTCAGCCTGGTCCAGTCCACACAAGAGATCCACTTCCTGGACACTACGGTGCTAATAAGCGATGGTCACATAAACACCATCCTATACCGGAAACCTACTGACCACTATGCTTACCTACATGCCTCCAGCTTTCATCCAGACCACACCACACAATCTATTGTCTACAGCCAAGCTCTCCGCTACAATCGCATTTGCTCCAACCCCTCAGACAGAGACAAATACCTACAAGATCTCTATCAAGCATTCTTACAAGTACAATACCCAGCTGCTGAAGTGAAGAACCAGATTGACAGAGCCAGAAGAGTACCCAGAAGTCACCTACTACAGGACAGGCCCAACAAAGAAAATAACAGAATGCCACTAGCCATCACCTTCAGCCCCACCCAACTAAAACCTCTCCAACGCATCATCAAGGATCTACAACCTATCCTGAAGGACGCCCCATCACTCTCACAGATCTTGGAAGACAGGCCAGGCCTTGCTTACAGACAACCCCCCAACCTGAAGCAGATACTCACCAGTAACCCCACACCACACAACAAAACCACTAACTCAGGAACCTATCCTTGCAACAAAGCCCGTTGCCAACTGTGTCCACATATCTATTCAGGGGACACCATCATAGGACCTAATCACATCAGCCACGCTATCGGAGGCTCGCTCACCTGCACATCTACCAATGTGATATATGCCATCATGTGCCAGGAATGCCCTTCTGCCATGTACATTGGCCAGACTTGACAGTCTCTATGTAAAAGAATAAGTGGACACAAATCAGACGTCAAGAACTATAACATTCAAAAACCAGTTGGAGAACACTTCAGTCTCTTTGGTCACTCCATTACTGACCTAAAAGTGGCAATCCTTCAACAAAAAAAACTTCAGAAACAGACTCCAACGAGAGACTGCTGAATTGGAATTAATTTGCAAACTGGACACCATTAACTTAGGCTTGAATAAAGACTGGGAGTGGATGGGTCATTACACAAAGTAAAACTATTTCCCCATGTTTATTTCCACCACCTACTGTTCCTCACACGTTCTTGTGAACTGCTGAAAATGGCCCACCTTGATTATCACTACGGAAGCTTTTTGTTTTGTTTTGTTGTCCCCCCACCCCTCCTGCTGGTAATAGCTCACCTTAAGTGATCACTCTGGTTACAGTGTGTATGGTAACACCCATTGTCTCATGTTCTCTGTGTATATAAAATCTCCCCACTGTATTTTCTACTGAATGCATCTGATGAAGTGAGCTGTAGCTCACGAAAGCTTATGCTCAAATAAATTTGTTAGTCTCTGGGTGCCACAAGTACTCCTTTTCTTTTTAAGGTTCAGTGTGAGCTTTGTCTTTTGACCTTTCTCTCTGTCTCCTCATGAGCATCCCTTCCGAGTGCCAGGCCTGCACTTGTATTTCTCTCAAGGTGGAATCATGCAGTTCATCCCCACTCAGTCTGAGTCACCAGATTACAGTACCCTGTTTACTAACCCTGTCCTCAGCAGGTCCAGCTGGGTTTTGGTCCCTGCTATAGGCTTTCTTTTGGGAGCTTAGGAGCAGTGGGAAAGGGGAGTGACAGAATACTGCTAGTTCAGAATGAAGTAGTATTTATTTATCCTTCAGAATATAACAGAGAGAGAGGAAATGGGTTAAAACAACAGAAGGCCTGTATGATTATTCTGTTACCTAAACCTTAGCCTTTTCTTGCATATTTAGATAAGCTCCCCTCTTTCCAGGCATCCCTCCATATTGGGGGGCTGGGTGAAATTGGCTGTACCCTTGGAACTTCTGCCACTTAGTTTGATCCTCAGTAAGTGTGTCTGCCCTAGTTTTATTTTTTTCAAAGTCCTTTTGTTTGTTGTGGGGCACCTGAATCTGGTTTATGCACCTCTCCAAGGTGGTTGCAGGTAGACTTTCAACTGTGGATTTACTGTACTATCCATTTGAGCACTGTCAATTGCCTGGTTCCTGAATACATGTGCGGATCAGAAAATTAAGCCGTGATGTTCTATAGAACCAGCCACACTACAGTAAGCAAACCGAGAGAGAGAGAATATTCATAAAAATACAGATATCTCCCACATTCTTGGCAATGAATTTTGCTATCTCTTCATTTTAGTGCTGATAAAAGTTGCAAGTATTAACGTTCCTGAGGGAAGAGAATTGCAGACATTATCAAGGTTGCAGTGGTAGCATTAAGATATAGTACTGTTTATAATTTTATGATAAATGATCAAGTGAAAAGATGCAATGAAATATTTTGATCCCTGTCACTGAATGTATTAACATGGACATCACTGAATAAATGACTGAGAAATTTCTTAAATTTAAACCAGATTTTATAAAATATTTTCAATACAACATAGGAATTAATCGAATAAGTATTCTTGTATCCTACAATACATACTATTTGTAGGTATATGAGGATGAGAACTACACTTAACATGAGTGTGTTCCTTTTGTCCAGAGCTCTGATTCATTTATATAGTTTGTGCCTCTTTTTTTCTTTTCCCTTTGCTTTCTGCTGCTTTTTTTCTATGCTCCAGTGGAGACCCAAGAGTAAAGCATACCTATGTAGGATGTGAGCGTAACTTTACTGTACCAGGTGTCTCCAATAGATTGTCAAAATGCATGTTGGCGAGATGCGCCTAGTATATACATAGGTGAATTTTAAAATCAAAACAAATAATATAAATTATTAAAATCATACTAAAATTTGAAGTGATATTGAAGGTGGTGGAACAAATAAGATGATTAGAATGACATGGCATTTGATCCATTTTATCACAAATATCTGTACTACAAAAACCCTGACAGACCTATGAAGAGCTTTGAGGGCAAGCAAATGTTTCCTTGGTCTTGGACCAACAATGAGAAAGGAAGAATGTAGTGCGTGAGCTGATCCTTCTAGGTCACACTTCAGGCACCTGGGCAAAGTGGAATGGGAAAGTCTGTCCTGCCAGTGCTGAATTTGGTCAGTGGATAAGCAAAAATTAATTTTCAGGGCTTGTCTAAACACCGTTTTTAGTATTGATTTAACTAACTTGTGGGGATACTTTATGTGGCAGATATGACTTGTCCTGCAATATCCTTGGCAAACCTTATGGGATGAAGTTTAATAACTTTGGGGTCCACTACATTAAAAATGCGATTTTTTTGTTGTTGTGGAATTATATGTAACTTCTCTAGAAGATGTGACTAATGCAATCTCTAGGAAGAACTGCTTGGGGCAATGTGTGTGAAGTGTTTTTCCTAGGAATTTCCCTTTGAAGTTACTCCTTGAGTAGCAAATTATTGTCTGGCTGATTATCTATTCACGGTCTTTCCAAAGACCCAAACTTGATAATAGGAGTTCTTGTTATGGGCAAAAGGATGTCATGAATCTGAAACTACAGGAACACCCTTGTGTGGCATTTTGAAAGACTGCTCACCTGCCAGAGCCCAGGTTGAAGTTGAAGGGTAATCTCTGGTAAGCTTATTAGCAAGTCTGTAGGTTCTTCTATTGTTTTTAATATGTTTTCTCTGTAATATTTTTAATTTAGGAATAAAATGTGCTTGCTTAAAAAAAGCTGTATAGTAATTTATACCTGTGGGAATTGCACTGTTCACTGTCTCTGAAGAGAAGGCAAAAGGCAACCTCTCTTTTGCTGGGGATTTCACAATGTAGTCAGAGATTGTGCAGTCTGGAAACACCCTGGTTTGAAGGGAGGGAGACGTGTGTCTCCACCCAAGACAGCCAAACAGAAACTTAGAGTGGGTGCACTTGCTAAGCTATAGACGCAGGGAATATAGGTGCATTTGTCCTGATATGTGACACTTCGTACTGGTTTAAATTGTTTGTATCTGTTTGTTTAGTTTGTATTGACAGGAACTGATGAGGAATAGTTTTAAACCGGTATGAGTGTCTACCCTAAGGGTCTGCACCAATTTTGTTAAATTGGTGCAAAAACTGCATGTAGCCTAGGTCTCATTGGTTATTCTGACATGTTCCATAAACTTGGGGTGGTCTTTTTGGGCCCAAAGAGTACAAGATACCCTCTGATAACTGCACTTCAGTGCTGGCTGGGGAACTCCCAGTATGGCTTGATTTATTCTCCCCTCTTCTGCAAACAGTGGGACTGGAAATAGTGGAAACTTGCTGGCTGAGCATGACCTCCCTATCAGGCGGTAAGGTTGGAGAAAGTAAGAAGCAATAGCATAAGCTGCATTTTTACCCCTACCTGGTCTGTTAACCAGCAATATGCTCTACTTATATTTTGTTAGCAGTTAACTGGATATGCCCTAGGTTCCACACCTTAAAGCCCCAACCAGTAGATTCGTTTCCCCAACCTGCATCCATCATCGGCGAGAAACTACAGACAGGCTTAACTAGTGAAACAGATTTGATTTATTTAACAAAGTTTTAAACAGTAACTGATAGGACCCCCAAATAAAAGAGTACACAAAAGGGTATTCAGGTACAGGTTGGCTTAACAAACTGACATGAAGTCAAAGTCCCAAACCCACAAGACAAGTGAGTTTACTACAGGTAAGGTACAGATACTACACTAAGTTCAGAGGAATGGACCCACGACAATGGACTTAATGGACCAGGTACAACAAGATCCTCAAACACAGGTAAGACAGGAACTGATGAGCAATAGGTAGCTGGAACAGGAGTTTGGATCTTCTTCGAGAGATCTACGGAAGATTACAGGAGTCTTGGCTAGGAAATACAATGTGCTGCCACGAGGAAGGACAGCCCCTTCTCTCAGGTGCAGCAGTCATTTATGTTCTCTTTTTACTAGGTGGAATATGTACCATGTGACCCTTGCTCTTTTTCTGCCTTAGAGGGAAAAAGGTGCCAATTATGTCATGAAGAAAGTCACCAAAATGGTGGACAAACAACAACAACTATTTAGAAACAAGATGGCAAAGTGCCTAAACAAAATGGAGTTTGTAGATTTTCTCCTACAGGTCCACTTCTCTTTTCTAGTAACCCTCTTCAGCCCTTTCTACCAGCCAACTTCTTTCCATCACCTCCCACTCATCCCCTAGCCAGCTTGTAGATGTAAAAATCATGAGGCTGATTGTGCATGACTATTAAGTGCACTTAAAATGTTGTAGGGGGGACTTTTCTCCTCCTCTTTGCCCCAATCCTATTTTAATCTTTTAATAGAATCCATGTGAGCACCATGATTTAACATAGGTGTTTGCTTACTCAGATTTTTAAAACTAGTGTACTTAATGCTGCATAAATATGACTAATGTATAAGTGGGCAGGTATCTAGAACTGCCCGAATGTGGTTCAGCAGTTTTATTCAAATATAACTTGAAGCAATGAGTAGATTGTCACAGGGGAGCTTCCGAGCACCACTCATACTTTTCACAGATCTCTCCCGGAGGCTTTCCATTTGTACTGTCATATATAAGTATGTTTGTACTTATCTGCTCTAAGTTGGTTAACTTTCAAAAGCAGAACTGTAGCAGAAGAAAGCTGGTTAAACCTGCAGCAAGCGGTTGACAAAACTGCAGCATGTAATTTAAAACTAGTTTACTCAGTGATTTGGTGGAGAGAATACTGCTTCAAACAATGAGGCTTTTAAAGTGAGATGTAGGTTAGAGAAACAGGTCTAGGTTCTGAGCCACACCCAGAGGGGGGCTGATCACAAGGGATCTAGTTGTAGCTCCCTGATTATAGGGCTGGTTCTCTGCTGTTCTCACTTTACATTAGAACAGCTGGGGGGCTGCCCTAAACCACACCAGATGGCTATGGCTCACAAGGAGGCTGTCCACCAGCCAATGATAATTGGAGGGCAATGTCCTTGGACTAGGACTCTTTTTGTTTTCTATTCTGGGAACTGTGGGAGGTAGGAGGGTGAAGTAGAAGCCAATTATACCAGCTATCTGCCTTCTGGTGACTTGCCCACACTGGAAATACTCAACAGAAGAGAGATGGCTGTGTCATTCAGGAGAAGCAATGCAAAGGAGGATGAGTGGTCCTTAGAATCTGGTCTGCTGTATTTGTAGGGGACTTGAGTGTAATTCAGAGTTAGTGTATCTACCTTGAAGTTAGAGATGGTGTTCCAGTGTGTGTTGTGTAGCTGTTGAGTTGGACTGTAAAGCATAATGTGGAGAAACATGAGATAGCCAGCAAGTGATTTATAAGTAGAAAGCTAATATAGTTTTCTGTTACTGAACAATTGAAAATGTGGTATACAGGAAAAGTTTGTAATTCTGGTTAACTATTAAATACTAGTTTTTTCAGTTCTCAACTTCTTCCATTCATGACCATCAAGCTACTTGCTTTTAGTAACTCCAAAGCCAATATCCAAGAAGTCTGTTTATTAAATGCAATGCTTAGGAACTTCTTAATTTCACATTTTGAAGTACAAAATTGTTTCTGAAAATTCTAGGAATTGCACGTTCTCTCTCTGTCTCAATAGTATTGATTATTTGGAAGAACTTGTTCACTACTTGAAGGGTTCGAAACAATTCTTTTCTATTTGCGTAATATTTTTAGTTTTCCTAGACAAGTCCACACAATAGGTTTGGAATTGGAATAGCACAAAATATTAAATACATAAACTGCAGGGACTGGAGTTTATGAACAAATATCATGGTTGCTTGCTTACTTCTAGATAGATGACCAGTATTTCCATTTTTTGTATTGTATTGTATTTTGTGCTGAATAAGGGAAGCAATTCTCTGAGCACAGTTCAGAGCAAATATGTCAGAATATGTGGATTGCTTGAAGCAGAGCTAGTGTTTAACACTTCACTGAGATGAGTTTTTTTCATACTTAAATGATACAAGTTTATTCTTCAGGACTGAGGTAGAGACCATAAACTAATCAAAGTTCATAGTGTGTGGGGTTGTTTTCTCAGTGTAATAAGAATTAACTTTAAGATAGCTTACCAATTCTTGGATCTAGCTGTCCGTAGTAGGGCATACATTAAGTATCCACAGAGTTTTTTGGACTGTTAAATAAAAAGGGTACTGGCAATCTCCAAGGGAGAAATCCTGGTCCATTTTAAGTCCATGGGAGTTTTGCTGTTAGCAGGGCCAAAATTTCACTCCAGATCTTCTAGCCTGAATGATACTTTCATTTGTGCTCAGTTCATATAAGATAAATATTTCATATTTCTAAATCATAACTAATTAATTTGAACTCAAAAAGTTGTTAAGTTAAAGGGATACCCTTAAATTGAAACCGTGCAAATTTTAAGAAAACAACAACAAACCCCAAAACTTGAACTAAAATAACTTCAGATACTAAACCAGTCTCCCTTGCCTATACTTGTAGTTTTATAGTCCTATTTTTAAAATCTTGGTGTGGAAGAATAGCACAAACAAGGGAAACTGATTGACTATTTGTTAGGGAAAAGCTGCTCACGGTGTTGTCATATGGACAAATACTGAAAACCAGAGAGATTTGTCTCTAATCTTTCAGTTTATGGTAACCATAGGTGTTTTGTTGCAACAATAATGGCAGGGAAATCAGACCAGAGATTATTTTTTTTTAATTGCTGGTATACCTTTTTAATAAAACCATGTACAATTTGAAATACAAACTAAAATAAGAACATTGTCCAGGAAACACAATTTCCCTCTTCTGGGAAAAGCATAAAGGAATATATTTCTCATGAAAATGTGTCCGGCACCAACCTAGCACCCAGCAAATACCTGCTAAGAGCTATTGATTCCTCCAGTCTGTTCGTGGAATAACAATTAAATATTATTTAGTGACTTGTCAAACCCTTATAAAGCTACTAAACACTAGTAGTACAGTTATCAAATGGTATAAAAGTTAAGTGTTTGTAATTAAAAATAGTCCATCTTTTTATCTAGGCTGCTTTTTTAGTCACTGTAGTACAGGGAAATATAGCTTCAAATCTAACATCCTTTTTATGTAAAAACTTTAAATTGGAATATTCCTTCCTTTTTAAACTATTTTGAGGTCTGACTCTTCCTTCTTGTGTCTTTGGAGCCAAACTTAAAAATCCTGTTTGTGTAAACAAGTATTTTCCAATATATTCAGCTACTTAGCATGTCTCTGGAGTTCAAGTATCTTATTTTTTTATTTAGAGTAGCTGGGTGGGGAGTAGCAGAAGCCAAAAATCTTTGATATCCCACTAGAGAACTCCTCAAATTGGAGAAAGTTACATGGGTATTATGCAGTCTCCCAAAGTAGATGTACCCTAGGTAGCCACTTTGCCAACCTCCTTCTCTGTACGCCATAGTGACTTCAGAGGAAACTCCCTATGCTCTGGAGGAAAATAGGGAATCCTGTATCCTCCTCGAGTACTTTCTGTTCCATGGGATAAACTTTTAGAAATGGATACGTATTAGACATGTGGTAGCCTGAAGAGGCCCTGGTCAGGTACGGGGACCCGACCACTTTACCGTCCTCTGTATGGCCCGGAACCAGGGAGGCGGTGCAGAGAGGAGTAAGTTCTTGCTTTAGCTGAGAACTGAAATGAATTAAATTGAGCCAAAACAAGGTCACTTGAATTTTGAATGTGCCCCCACATACGGGTTTGTTTAATGCAGTTTAACTAATCCACTTTTAATTCACACCTTTAGTTAACTACATTAATTTTCCTGAGTGTCCCCATGTAGACAAGCCCTGAATAAGTCCTTGCCACCCATACTCTTGTAATATCAAAAGGATGGCATCAGGGTATTGGGCAGCACGTTTCTCCACTGCCTTGCCCAGGTGGCTGGAGATGCTCAGACAAGATTAATTTTATATGATCCATGGCTTGCTGATCCCAAAATTGGCTAAGTAGTAGCATTCTACTCTAAATAATCTGATCCCCCTCATACCCTCCTCTGGAGACAAAATTCTCATGGAGATACTCCCTGGACCACAAGGTAGAGGGGCTATTAGAACATGTTTGGAGAAGAAGGCAATTACTGTAACTTGTGAAAAAGTAGTAAAACATTCAATGAGGGTAAATTATTGACAGTGGATTTCTGTTGTTAGCCAGTATGTAGTGCATAGGGTGCACGGGTGGGGGACTGGGAAAGCTGGGAAAATCTGTAGAACGTAATGAGCACATGATCAAACTTGTACTGCTAAGACCACCATGTACGTGGGATGAGGTCAGATACAAGTTCATTTTTAAAAAAAGAAACAACCTCACTAAAAGAAAAGGAGTACTTGTGGCACCTTAGAGACTAACCAATTTATTTGAGCATGAGCTGTAGCTCACGAAAGCTCATGCTCAAATAAATTGGTTAGTCTCTAAGGTGCCACAAGTACTCCTTTTCTTTTTGCGAATACAGACTAACACGGCTGTTACTCTGAAACCTCACTAAAGAGTCCCAAACCAACTGTGCTCTTCTGAGGTTTTTTTGGGCAAAGTCTAAGCCAGGAATAGAAAGTTCACTAGTATCAATGAATTTTAAAACAGCTTTATCTTTTGTATAATTAATTTTGGCTAATTTTGAGAAAAAATGATTGATTAGAAGACACAAAATGATGAATACATTATGGTGTCTTTACTTAAAGCTAAGTCTATTACTGTGAAGTGTATAACTCGTTTGTATAAAATGTTCAGAATTCTGTTTTTGTCTAAAATTGGAACCATGTGATTAGAGCTGTACATAATAATGCTGCAAATCTTAGTGCTAGTAAAACATTGACACATTATTACTGATAATATAATAAAGTAACTAGAAATGTTAGAATAAATGTAAAAGTAAATGTATTGAAAAAAGTTCCCTTTTTTTAATAAAGGGAAGATAGTTAAACCCTTAAATTTGAAAACCTTGAAAGCATATTTGCAATCTGCCACAAACTAAATGGACATTTAGAAGTCGTCTTGCTGAACTTTATAATGCCATTAAACATTGCTTAATATAAACCAGATCACTAGTAAGGATTCTAGTGTTTTAGACAGCAATACAGAATGCTGAACATTTTGGATGGAAGAGTTATGCACACTATACTTAATGTGTGAAAGTCTGAGAGAAGCTTATATTGTTAGACGTAGACAATTATATCTGCCTACATAAGCTTCTCTCACAGACATCTACACATACACCATCAATTTCCTAGTGAATCAGTGTTGCTCAGTCATAGTCACCAAGGAAGGTCACATCCAGACACACCAACTTTGTCCTCTGTGAATTTAACGGGAAAAAAATCCTTGCTACAACCTTGATGTGTTTCCTGGATAAGAAATAATGCAAAGCAGTACAGATACCAGAAATCAACACAACCACACTGCTAATGACACATAACTAGTGCCCTACCAAATTCATGGTCCATTTTGGTTGATTTCACGGCTGTGGAATTTTAAAAATCATAAATTTCACAGTTTCAGACACTTAAATCTGAAATTTTATTGTGTTGTAACTGTGGGGGTCAGAAGGCTATTATAGGGGGGTTGCAGTATTGCCACCCTTACTTCTGTGCTGCTGCTGCTGCGTTCAGAGCTGGGCTCCCAACCCACAGTCGTGGAGCTACCTGCAGCCAGTGGAGATTCCCAGAGGTGAGTTTGACCCAGCCCCAGGAGCGGCCCCTGCAGGGAAAGAGCAAGTCCAAGCCCGGCTGAGACTGGCATCTAGAGACCAGTACAAGATAAAGAGCTCCCAGCCCTGCTTTTCCCCTACACTTGCCAGATTTCACAAGTGAGACCGGATTTCAGGGGGGAGATTAGATTTTAAGGTCCATGATGCATTTTTCACTGCTGTGAATTTGGTAGGGTCCTACACATAGCCAAAGGAACATAAATGATAGAGGGAAAAACAAAATATTAACAATTGTTAACACACACCATTTTCATAAGGGTAAATTTATGCAAAATTTGAAGCTGCAAGTAGTAGGAAATAAAGATGAATTCCACAAGAACATTGTCATCAAACAAAGGGAATTAAGGTTGACCTTGGTGACTGGTTGAGTAGTGCTCATTTGATAGAGAGAGCTAGGAAGGGTGAAAAAAAAAAGAATCCAGTCTGTCTTACCTGGATTTCACAATGTGTTTTCTTGTTCGTGTTTAGTATATGCATGTATGAAATACATACTATTTGTAAAAATGTGTGTGAAAATAGGTTTACATTTACTAATGTATGACCTGAAAAACCAAGTGACTTTTTGTACTTAATAGTGTTTCCCTAAGGAAAGTAAAACACTAGCCAAAAGATGGGGTAGACAGGAGACTCAGTTACTTTACAGTCTCTTCTTTTCCTTTTTTCCTTTTCTCTTTTTCTTTTACATTTTCATGCAAGTTTCTAGTTGTTATGGTTGCAAAGAGAGCCTTGAAAACATGCCCTCAGTGTAACCTGTGCAGCAATGTCTGAGTGAGTTTGGAAAGAGCCTCAAACAGCTCTGATATGTGAACCATCCCATTCATTTCAGTGGGTGTTAAATCAGGTGCAAATGATAATAGTTTACTATTATCATTACTGTTAACTATTTCACTGCTTATCAAAATATGTAAGAAAAAGGAAATACCATACCCTGAAGAACTATACAATCTGTTTTAAGTGAAAGCTAGTTGTGCCTACATTTCAAACAAAATATGACATGACTGAAGGGATTGATTGATTTTATCATCCTGGTGGTTCAGCTTTCAGAATAAATCTGTGGAGCAGTAATTTAAAGGATGTTATTCTGAGAGACTGTAGGGACGATGGTGATGGTGATAAAATTCTTGGCAATGTTTGTTAATGCCACTTGTGTGGTAACACACCTCAATGCACTTTAACATTAGTAGATTAACTGCTGTATTAGTATTTTATTAAAATATAAAATAGTATAAGGATTATGGCACAAATTATTGGAGAGAAGTAGACCCTGGTGTCAGAAATCAATAGATGCAAGCTTATGTACTTTGGTCACAGGTATGGAGATGCAGATAACCTTGACAAAGTTATTATGATGGAGGGTCATTGTAATAGGACAATCAGCGAGGAAATGGATGGATAGTATGCAGTCGATCCCTGGAAGGTCAGCTGCTGAGTGCTCTAAGTTAGAGATGGTCATGAGGGCTTCTGAAAATTCTGCTATAATGTTATTGATATTCAGACATGAATAAATGGATTTACTTATTTATGGCAAAAATTGGGAAAAGTTGTGAAATTCATGTTTAAGACTGACAATGACTTAAACAAATGTGGAAAGCCAAAAGCACATTACAAGTATGTGAATTACAGCCAGAATAGGAGTTTTATGAATTCTTTTTGTCAATTTAATTTTTTCATGGAAGGTTGTAAAATGCATATTAGAAAGTATATTGTGTTTTATAGAGACTGCTCTACAGTTTCATAGCTTCTGGTTATAGTATTTATGGAGACAGTGCTTCACTGTCTTCTTAAACAGTGGCAATACAGTATGTTTTGATCACCCAACAGCTGGTTGCAGGGTTGTCATTAATCTAGACAGAATAGTGGTTAATTTCTACGTCTAGGATGATTTACACATGAAGTGAGTGATACTTGATCTTATCATAAGTGCCATTCATTCATACCAGCCAGAGACAGAAAATAATTAACTGTAAACAAGGACTGATACTGACTACACCCATTGGAGGAAGGAGAGCTAAAGATGACCTAATCTGAGAACATACAAAATTAGCTAGTTGTAGCACAAGCAGAACTGGTCCATAGATACTGTCCTGCCAAGCTCAAAATGTGCCCAGCCCAAGTCTTTCATTTAACTTTTCTGCCATAGAATATTTGTCTTAAACATTTTTACTGTATTTCCAGAATCCTGTTTGTTTTTCTTGAATGGAATATTGTCAAATCGCTTGTAGGGAATTCTGGTAGTTAGAGCAGTGGTCTAGCCGCCCTGATATCTCTGGGCTCTGGCAGAGATTTGCTGTGTTGACCTTCAGTAAATTAAAACCTGTCTCTCATCCACAAGTGTTTATCCATTTGCACATAGGGTGCAGCTGTAAAATGGGCATTTAATTCCCAGTGTACTGATGATCTCTCTACCCCATAATTCACATGATTAAAAAGTGTACTGAGCAAAGAGTGAATAGTAGGATGCTGTAGTGAAGTTTCAGATTACAGCTTCCAAATTGGATAAAAATATTAGTTATAGTAAAGTGCAGTGTAAAGGCTAAATATTAAGATTTTCTTAGTAATTTATATAAAACACTATAATGTGAAGTGTTACTAATTAAAACCAAACGCATCAAATTACCAAAATATATTTTGTGATGTGCTTTTTTGTTTGCTCACTTACTTGCTGGTAAAATTCAGTCATTTTCAGTGTTCTCGCAATAAGGAGTACACATTAGTAAAGCTCTACTATAAAAACTTGTACCTACTTAATAACGATGTTGAGGATTGATGTTAATGTTTATAAAGCTTCTTTGGATGCTCAGATGAGTTGTTATTTAAGTGTGGTGTGGCCATAGTTTATTTTTAAACTCTTTGTAACTGTGTGACAAACTCCTGAGTTCTAATCTTGTCTCTGACGCACTCTGTGATAAATTGCTTAACACCTCTGCCTCAGTCTCCTCATTTATAAAGAGTAATAATACCTACTTTATTGGAGTCCTTTGAGGATTGTTTGTAAAAGTGCTTTGAAGTTGATAGTTGCTGTAGTATTATTTATTTATAATTTATCATGGAGCCTGGTTTCCAAAGAATCCTTATTTCATCAGTGTAATATGCAGAATCTCACAGGAAATCTTACAGAACTGTCAGTCTTCTGTTGCAATGAAATTCGGTCGTTCGTAAAGGTGAGTGTTTTAGTCAAGTTCCCTACAGCCTAGTTAAATTTTTGCTTTCCTGTGTTATATATGTTACATTCTCTACCCCCATCTCTCCCCTCTTCCCCCTCACCCCCCACATGCCTATAACTACAGCCAAGTCTATTGAAGAAACCTTAATAGCGTTCAGCTTATTTTTGGCACATGTTTGAACGCACTTGGAATGTGTTTTCGTGTAGAAAATAGCCACATAGGGAAACTTGAACATTATTTAAAAATCTCTGATTTCTGAGTAGCAGCCATGTTAGTCTGTATCCGCAAAAAGAACAGGAGTACTTGTGGCACCTTAGAGACTAACAAATTTATTTGAGCATAAGCTTTTCGTGGGCTACAGCCCACTTCATCAGATGCATAGAATGGAACACATAGATAGATAGATAGATAGATACATACATAGAACATGAAAAGGTGGAAGTTGCCATACCAACTCTAAGAAGCTAATTAATTAAGATGAGCTATTATTAGCAGGAGAAATAAAAAAACTTTTGTAGTGATAATCAAGATGGCCCATTTCAGACAGTTGACAAGAAGGTGTGAGGATACTTAACATGGGGAAATAGATTCAATTTGTGTAATGACCCAGCCACTTCCAGTCTCTATTCAAGCCCAAGTTAATGGTATCTAGTTTGCAAATTAATTCCAGTTCAGCAGTTTCTCGTTGGAGACTGTTTTGGAAGCTTTTCTGTTGCAAAATTGCCACCTTTAAGTCTGTTACTGAGTGACCAAAGAGGTTGAAGTTTTCTACCAGTTTGTGAATGTTATGATTCAGCCACACTATCAGAGGCTCGTTCACCTGCACATCTACCAGTGTGATATATGCCATCATGTGCCAGCAATGCCCCTTTGCCATGTACACTGGCCAAACCAGACAGTCTCTGCGCAAAAGAGTAAATGGACACAAATCTGACATCAGGAATCATAACATTCAAAAACCGGTAGAACACTTCAACCTCTTTGGTCACTCAGTAACAGACTTAAAGGTGGCAATTTTGCAACAGAAAAGCTTCCAAAACAGTCTCCAACGAGAAACTGCTGAACTGGAATTAATTTGCAAACTAGATACCGTTAACTTGGGCTTGAATAGAGACTGGAAGTGGCTGGGTCATTACACAAATTGAATCTATTTCTCCATGTTAAGTATCCTCACACCTTCTTGTCAACTGTCTGAAATGGGCCATCTTGATTATCACTACAAAAGTTTTTTTATTTCTCCTGCTAATAATAGCTCATCTTAATTAATTAGCCTCTTAGAGTTGGTATGGCAACTTCCACCTTTTCATGTTCTATGTATGTATCTATCTATGTGTTCCATTCTATGCATCTGATGAAGTGGGCTGTAGCCCACGAAAGCTTATGCTCAAATAAATTTTAGTTCTAAGGTGCCACAAGTACTCCTGTTTTTTTTTTTTTTTTTTTTTAAATCTCTGTATTTCCTCTTGTCTGACTACTCCTCTGGAAAAATAACTGTAGTTCTCAGGCCAAAAACTAGCCCTTTCATGTGAGTCTTTCATTTTATTGGGTATGTTTTGTGTAATTCCTCTTGTGAGTTTGATTTAAAAAAAAAACAATTAAATACAAAACAAAAAAAAAGGTAGGAGAACACACCTGTTTACAATCACTATCCTTGAACCTTGTATAAGAATTTCAGGATCATTAAAATGTCAGTTATCTATTTTTACATAATTCAGAGGGATCTATGTTGAAACATACTAAGCTATTGTGTAATGAGCAAGTTAGTCAGTTTGTACAAATCCCTTTCATGCTCTTTCCCCCACCAAAGTTATACATTGAAAAGTAAGGGAATAGCTTGTAAGATAAGGAAAAATAAATGTAATTCATTTTAACAGGCTTGTTACAGTCATTTATCATAAGAAAAGTTGGTAAAATACTTTTAAAAAATTATATAGAAAAACTGTTACCCACAAGGAACCACACTACCTGAAGCAAATATGCGGAGTAGTGGAGAGCACACCAAATAGGTCTGCATTCAATTATAATGAACTCTTTGGTGTTGATCATGTATCCTCACCATAGTTACAAGGGCATTTGGTATTGGTACATTTTATTAACATACTACTTCGAGAAGATAAACCATCTAAACTTATTACTGTTGAATATCTGATACAGGCTAGCAGTTAATGTTAAATACATTGGAGCTAAAGATAATTTCCAGATTCAGTACCACAATGAAGGGTGTAAAGAGGAGGGTTAAAACCACTGGAAAAGTCATTTGAATCAGTGGGAGGCATCAGTGAATAGGATAAATAATAAAAATGAAACTGATTACTTCTGTAATAATGCCTTGCACTTTTAGGGCCCTACCCAAGGCCAACTGAAATCAGTGGGAATCTTTTCTTTGACTTCATAGGAGTTGGATCAGACCCAAATATGTCTTGCATCTAGAGTTCGCAAAGTTCAAGTTATGCAGTGAATCACTTACAGGATCTGCAACAGTGTTTGTTGTTGTGTCCCAGTCCCCAGATGTAACCCCTGGATAATTACTAGCATTTTGTTGAAGAAAATATGCTTAAAGGCTAAATATGCTTAAAGGTTAGATGGATGTCTTGATCTGTATGTATGAATATGTGAAATTTGGGATTGCTTTCCAGTTCTGAGGGTACTGTACTCACAGTTACAAGCTTTCATCACGTCACACTCCCCCTCATATCCGGCCTGGGTCAGGGAAACTAATGATCCAACCAGCGGACCAAATTTGGTGACGAATCGTGGTCACGTGCTACCTGAGGCACGTTGCTCATACTCGGAGGAGGAGGAGGAAAAAGATGGATTCTGTCACTTCTGAATATTGAGCAAGTTTGTCTAGGAAAGGATTGCCATCAACTCCTGAAAGTGTGTGGTGTTTTTGTTGCTAGGTATTTCAGATTCTAAACTTAGATACCTAGACCTAAAGAGAGACTTAGGGTTCTGTCAATAACTTAGAGAATAAGGAAACCCTGCAGTCCGTTTTTAAGGAGTGCTGACCAGGGACTTCCAGATGGGTCTCCAGCTCAGGCAGAGACTGGAAAACTGAACTATATTTCTACAGATTTACATTGTTTCCTGCTTTCAGAATTAAACTTGTTTCTAAATGAGCAAAGTTCAAAATGGGACACCTGGAACTATACCTCTCCAAAAGTTTTGAATACGGTCTCTTTAGTTTGTGGTAAACACCAAAAAGAATTCTTAGCCAAGAGTGTGGCTGTGAAGATGATGTGTTTCAGGAACAACGTATAGTGAAGCTGCTTGTTCAAATTCACTTGTTTATTATTAGTTGGAATGCTGGCTGTAGGCAGCAATGGATAAAACTTGTGTGTAGGCTGAAAGACGCTTCTTTTGAACAAACACAATCTTTGTTTGAATGATTGTGCTTCCCCCTTTTCTAATAGCAGTGATTCCATTATAGCTATGTGGACTACAAAATGACTTGGCTATCTGAAGCAGTTGGAAAAGAGGAAAGAGAAATTTAGCATGTTTTACGCCACTTACTATTTACTTGATACAGTAATATGATCCAAAAATAAATGAATTTATGACATGAAGACTAAGACAATGTATAATTACCAGGACCAGACAGGAAATCAAAATCTAAAGAATGGTAAAATATTTTAATTTAAGTGCTTTAATTTAAGAATCTATAATTCTTATTTAGCTTCCTTAAGAATTAGAAGAGGTTGTTTACTATCCTAGCATATCTAATTTCTGTTTTACTTTGCCGATGGACATCTAATAGTACTAAAATAAAGCACCCTGGCTTTAACAATAGAAATTTGAAGAAATGTAATTTAAATTTTAATACCATTTCTTTTCTGACAAATCTTATTATTTAAGTGGTATTTCAACTTTTTTCCAACCTAATTTAAAGTTGTTTTCACAGCTCAGAAAATCTGCCTTTGAAGTAAGTGTCAGGTTTCAGAGTAACAGCCGTGTTAGTCTGTATTCGCAAAAAGAAAAGGAGTACTTGTGGCACCTTAGAGACTAACCAATTTATTTGAGCATGAGCTTTCGTGAGCTGCTGTAGCTCACGAAAGCTCATGCTCAAATAAATTGGTTAGTCTCTAAGGTGCCACAAGTACTCCTTTTTTTTTTTGAAGTGTGTGTGTGTGTGTGTGTGTGTGTGTGTGTGTGTGTGAAATAAATACAGTAAAAGGGGTTTAATATTTTCCAACACCTGTTTAGAACAGGTTTAGTGTGTGTGTGGTGTGGGGGGACAGGATAGTTGCCATGATAAATTATTATTTTTAAAATGGAGAGACAAGGTGGGTAAGATATTTTTTTATTGGACCAACGTCTATTGGTGAGAGAGACAAGCTTTTGAGCTACACTGAGCTCTTCTTCAGGTCTGGGAAAGGTACTGACAGTAAAGGTACTGTCACAGCTAAATACAAGATCAAACAAATTGTTTAGCATAAATAGTTAGCACATATTCTAGGGACCATTCAAGGTACAGTGGCCTGTTAGCACCTCTTTGAGTCATAGGACAAAAAGGAGGGTTGGTTAGTGTGTTACAGATTGTTTGTTTGAAATGAGTCATAAATCCAGTGTCTCTATTTATTTAGTCCATGACTTTTAGTGTCTAGAAAAGTAATGAATTTAAGCTCTCAGGCTTGTCTTGTGAAAATGTTGTGCAGGTTTCCTTTGAGGATGACGACTGATAGGTCAGATATAGAGTGATCACTTTGTGAAAAATGTTCACCCACCGGTGATACGGTGTTTTTGTCGTATATCATTTTCCTGTGTGACTTTATTGGAGAGCATAGTGATTGTCTGGTTTCACCCACGTAGTTGCTATTGAGTCATTTAATGCACTGGAAAAAGTACAGCATATTATGATAGGCATGTGTAGGACATATAGATCTTGAAGGGTGTGTTGGGCAGGGTGTTGATCATTGTAGCAGTGGTGATGTGTCTTTAGACTTTATATCTGTTGTTCTGGCAGGGTCTGGTGCCATTTTGAGTTGGTGTGCCCTATTCTGTGGGGAGCTTGCTTCTGATGATGAGCTTGGCGAGGTTGTGGGATTTTTGAAGGCCAGGAAAGATTTCTTTCAGGATGGGGTCCCCATTGCATAGGAGGAGTTGTAATTATTTCACCTGATCAACATCCTCTACAGCAAACAGGGAAAGATTAAGAATGAGCTCTCAAAACTGGATACTCCCACTGAAAGCATCCGATGAAGTGAGCTGTAGCTCATGAAAGCTTATGCTCAAATAAATTTGTTAGTCTCTAAGGTGCCACAAGTACTCCTTTTCTTTTTGCGAATACAGATTAACACGGCTGCTACTCTGAAACCTGTAATTATTTCATGATACTCCATATGGGTTCCAGTGTGGGTGGTAGGTGACAACAAGAGGTATGCGGTTGGAGGGGGTTTAATTTCTGTATTGAATCAGATTCTCTCGGGGTATTTTGATTGATGCGATTTACTTCTGTGGTGCAGTGTCCTTGTTTGTTGAAGGCGGTTTTGAGTGCGTTACGGTGTACACCTTGGATTTTCTCCTTGGAGCATATTCTGTGGTATCTGAATACCTGGCTGTAGATAACAGATTTCTTGGTGTGTTTGAGGTGGTTACTGGATCTGTGAAGGTAGGTATAGTGATCCGGGGGGTTTCTTATAGATGGTTGTCTGTAGGGTTCCATGGTTGAAGCTGATCGTGGTGTCCAGGAAGTTGACTGGGAGTGTTGGAATGGGAGTGTTCCAGAGAGAGTTTAATAGATGCATGGTGGCTGTTGAAGTTGTGGTGGAAATCTGAAGGAGTTTGTCATCTGTCCAGAGGATGAAAATGTAATTGGTGAATCTCAGGTGTTTCATTGGTTTTGTTGTATTTGTTCAGAAATTTTTCTTCAAGGTGGCCCATGAGGCAGTTGGCATATTTGGGAACCATCCTCGTACCTTTTGGCTGTTCCTGTGGTTTGGACAAAGTTTTGTTTTTAAATGTAAAATGATTGTGGTTGAGGATGAAATGGATGAGTTTGGCGATTGTCATGTAAATATTTGAGGCAGCCAGCTATGCCGTTATTGTGAAGGATGTTGGTGTACAGGGAAGTGGCAACCACCCCTTCTCCCTGTCCCCTGACTGCCCCCTGCCACCCCATCCAACCCCTCCTCTCCTTCTTGACTGTCCCCCCAGGGACCCTTGCCCCCATGTTCCCTGCCCTCTGACCGCCTGGACCCCTATCCACACCCGCACCTCCTGACCACCACCCCAAACTCCTCTGCCCTCTATCTAACCCTCCCTGCCCCCTTACTGCGCTGCCTGGAGCACCGGTGGCTGGCGGCATGGCTGCACCAGGACAGGCAGTCGCGCTGCCTGGATGGAGCCAGCCACTCACTGTGCAGCACAGAGCACCAGGTTAGGCCACGGATCTGCAGCTGCCCTGCCTGGCAAGAGCTCGCAGCCCCACCGCCCAGAGCATTGTACCAGCGGCGCAGTGAGCTGAGGCTGCGGGGGAGAGGGCTAGCCAGCGGGGCAGGAGAGTCCCGGGGGCCGGATGTGGCCTGTGGGGCCATACTTTGCCCACCTCTGCTCTAAATGCTGCAGAGTTTGTGGAGGAAGTCAGTTGTGTCCTGGAGGAAGCTTTGTGTGGTGAGTGGTTTGAGGATGGTTTCCAGGAGTCCTGATATTCTTCGGTCAGAGTGCATTGGCCAGTTATATCAGTTACTCACTGTAAAGTACTGTGATTTTAAAATAGGAAGGGAGAATGAATATTATTGTCATTAAAAGAACCCTCTGATTTGACCACACAGTTTAAAAAAAACCCCATACCCTCCAAATATCATTCTGAGATGAGCTTTGAATGTGGTGTTGCAGATGCAGAACAGCTGTTAATAGTGCCTGCAGTTAGTAGTTTATACCAATGCAACTGGCTGTTTGTGCTGTGGAATGTGCAAGCAAGCAAGAATTTGAGTGAAGTAATGGGAAATAACTTTGCATCTTCCATGGCTCTTTGGTTCCTTTTTACCCCTGCAGCTGCAAATGAATCATGGTGAGGAAAATGACAAGATAGTGGGGCACTCCTTTTCAATATATATGAAATAATATGATCCTTTTTACTTTTATTGCACCTTTCATCTGAGCACCTTGAAGTTTACAGAACTAAATTAACTTAGTCTTTCAGCAGCTAATTATAACTAGCAGATGGAACTGAGGCACAGAGAAGTAAGTAATAGTGAATCACTGGCAGAGCTGAGATTATAACCTAGTTCACTTAATTCCCAGCCCAGTGCTCTCTGATAGTCTTTTGTTTGCAGGGTAGTAGGGCAGTTTTTGGACATCTTAAAATTCAGTAACTTTCTCATAACTTTAATTGCAAAAAATTCAATGCCGTGCTTCAGCAGCCCGTGCTGCTCATGTTACTAGGTCTTCTGTGCTTATTTGGATTAGTGTTCCGATTATGGCCCTACTAAAATCATGGTCCGTTTTGGTCAATTTCATGGTCATAGGATTTTAAAAACAGTAAATTTCATGATTTCAGCTATTTAAATCTGAAATTTCACAGTGTTGTAATTGTACAGGTCCTGATCCAAAAAGGAGTCACAAGGTTATTGTAGGAGGGGGTTGCAGTACTGCTGCCCTTACTTCTGTGCTGCTGCTGGCGGCAGCGCTGCCCTCAGAGCTGTGCAGCTGGAGAGTGGCAGGTACTGTCCAGGAGCCCAGCTCTGAAGGCAGAGTCACCGCCAGCAGCAGCACAGAAATAAGGATGGGTTGGTATGGTATTACCACCCTTACTTCTGCACTGCTGCGGGCGGGGCACTGCCTTCATAGCTGGGCGCCCGGCCAACAGCTGCCAGTCTCCAGCCGCCCGGCTCTGAAGGCAGCATAGAAGTAAGGGTGACAATACTGAGCGCCCAGTAACTCCCTTTGGGGTCAGGACACCCAATTTTAGAAACACTGATCTCCCCCCTGAAATCTATATAGTATAGGGTAAAAGCACACAAAAGACCAGATTTCATGGCGGGAGACCAGATTTCATGGACCATGATGTGTTTTTCATGGCCGTGAATTTGGTAGGATTCTAGTTATGATACTTGTAGCAGAGAATGAAATGTGGAACATTGATTGGAGGGAGGCGAATCTGAGAAACTATAAATGACAATGGGTAGAGAAAGTGGGGTAGGTATCTTTTATCCATAGGGAAAGAGAGATACTAGTGTTACTCTCTAGGGAGAGAACATTGTGGTGTATTAAGTTTCTTGAAGGCCAATTTATAAAATTATAAAGGATTAATAAATGATAAATAGTTGCTTTAATAAATGGTTAATCAGTTGCTATATATATATACTCCAACATGTCAATAGGTTACCTGTAGCCAGGGTTCAAAATCATCTATAATTTATAATCCTCTATAACACATACCACTCATATCTGTAACATGTTTATAGCATCTTTTAATCATTTATTCACTCTTTATGAACTACTTATAAAAGTACCCTTAATGTGAACAGGGATCCAGTCCTTAAATAAAAGTGTATACATAGAACTGTTTTATAATCATCAAACAACCTGAGAAAATATGTTGTGCTGATATATTGTCCCATCTACACAGTTGTGTTGTGTCTCAGCTTTCAGTATTCTTCTGAGGTAGCTGTGTGTGTGTTCACTGAAGGGCTTGTGAGATTGACATGTTCTGTTTTAGTTGTGTTAAACGTTAGACTTTGTAAATTACATTGCAGAGAGCTGAATTGTTTAAGTACCATTTCTCCTTCAGTGATCTTGTTCTTTGAATGGTTATCCTGAAAGGAAAAAACCCTTAATGGGGTAGGGGCGGGAGGGGGGACCCTTCATTATAGTACGTTCACATGCAATCTTATTCCAGATTATTTTTTAAAAGTAGTGTGGTTTATTCTTTATTTTCATTTGACTACATTATTCTTCTCTGTTTCTTTAACTGATAAGTATGGTTGCTGTACACATTTCAGTAGCTAAGTTGCTGCTGTGTTCTACTCCAGAGATAAATGCATTTCAGTTATATATTTATTTGTTTTACTACATCTCACTTGCTTTTGTTTAGCACCTTCTGTCCCTTCCTAGGTTCACTGGAATTTTCTTTTACTTTCCTAGAATACTTCAGGATTATCTATTTTTCCAGAGTTGTCTTCAGTTATCTGTCCTCTCTCTCCTTTTTCTCTGAAAAGCATTTCAGTGAGAAATGCTTGGTGCTCAGTTCTTTAAGAATCAGGTCACTTGTATAGGAGTCTAAATATGGATTTAGGAGTTTTAGCTAGAATTGCCAATTTTCTACTCGCACAAAACCAAACACCCTTGCCTTGCTCCTCCTCCAAGGCCCCATCCCCGCTCACTCCATCCTCCTGTCCTTCTGTCGCTTGCTATCCGCACCCTCACTCATGTGCTCATTTTCACTGGGCTGGCTCAGGGGGCCGAGGTGTGAGTGGGGTTGAGGGCTCCGGGGGGGGGGGGGGGCGTGTGGGCTCTGGGGTGGGGCCTGGTATGAGGGGTTTGGGGTGCAGGAAGGGGCTCTGGGGTGGAGCAGGTGTTGGGGTACACGGTGTGTGTGTGTGTGGGCTCTGATATGGGGCTGGGATGAGGGAGTTGGGGTGCAGGAGGGGGATCAGGGCTGGGGCAGGGGATTGGGGTGCCTGGGGGGCCTTCAGGGGCGCAGGCTCTGGGAGGCGCTTATCTCAAGCAGCTTCTGGGAGCAGCGGCATGTCCTCCTCCAGCTCCTACACGGAGGCTCGGCCAGACAACTCTGGGTACTGCAGACGCCTCCCCCCCCCAGCTCCCATTGGCTGTGCGGAGCCCCCTGCCTGCCCCTACACATAGAAGCCAGAGGGGGGACATGCCGGCTGCTTCCCGGGAGCCGCGGGGTGCAGAGGCTAGCAAGGAGCCTGCCAATACTGCTGCGTGGCGCTGTCACCCGGACAGTCAACGGCCTGGTCAGCAGTGTGAGGATCCCTTTTCGACTGTGTGTTCTGGTCGAAAACTGAATATCTGGTTACTCTAGTCTTTGCTTTGAATATATTTTTAAAGAAAATCTTGTCCCGTATGTATAGGAAATCTATTTTATGTCAGTTTCAGAGGTATCTGTGATGGGTTGGATCACAGAAAACCCCTTGAACTGCAACTGATGTGCTGGGACTACCTCTAAGCCCATTTTCCCTGGCAGCTTGGGACTTCAGACTTGGTTGTGCCAGACATGCTAGCCTGCTACAAACACAGACCCAGGTCTGAATCACGTCCCACACAAGCTGCAGGCTTAACTGAAAACAGCTTAAGAAGTGTTCCTGTCTTCAACTCAGATGCCCAGCTCCCAATGGGATCCAAACCCCAAATCCATTTTACCCTGTATAAAGTTTGTACAGGGTAAACTCATAAATTGTTCGCCCTCTATAACATTGATAGAGAGAAATGCACAGCTGTCCCCCCCCCCAGGTATTAATGCATATTATGTGTTAATTAATAAGTAAAAAGTGATTTTATTAAATACAAAAAGTAGGATTTAAGTGGATCCAAGTAATGACAGAACAAAATTAATTACCAGGCAAAATAAAATAAAACACGCAAGTCTAAGCCTGATACAGTAAAAGTGATTATAGATTAAACCTCAGAGATGTTCCAGTAAGCTTCTTTTACAGACTAGCCCCCTCCTAGTCTGGGTCCAGCAATCACTCACACCTCTGGAGTTACTGTCCTTTGTTCCAGTTTCTTTCAGGTATCCTTTGTGGGTGGAGAGGTATCTCTTGAGCCAGCTGAAGACAAAATGGAGGGGTCTCCCAGTGGCTTAAATAGAATTTCTCTTGTGGGTGGAGACCCCTTCCTCTTTCCTATGCAGAAACCTAGCTACAAGATGGAGTTTTGGGAATCACATGGGCAAATCAAGTGTCCATGCATGACTCAGGACTTTACAGGTGGCAGCCATTGTTCACATGCTACCTTGAATGTCCTCAGGTAGACTTCTTATATGGATTGGAGTCTTCCAAGGTTCCATTGTCCATTAAGTGTTTCTTGATTGGGCACTTAACTTGCAAATTCCTTTATTAAGAAGCTGACCAAATGCCTTACTGAGGCAACTTAAAATCAAACAAGTACACAGCCAATATTCATAACTTCAAATACAAAAATGATACATGCATACAAATAGGATGAATATGTTCAGTAGATCATAAGCTTTGCGGAGATATGTTACATGGCATATGTAGCACAAGACATATTCCAGTTATGTAATATATAGATTCATAAGCATATTTCCATAAAGCATTATGGGGTCCAACGTCACAGTAACTTAAATTTGAAGTTTTTGATTTGTTTTCCTCTGAGACCAATATGCTGGACTCCCTAACAGGTGGAGAAATACAAGAGTCTAAATATTTTTAAAACCTCTTCTAAAATATTGTTTTCATTTTAAAATATGGCACATGCAGCAAACCTGGTTGTCATGGAAGTTTTATTGATATTCATTTGGGATGTCTGCCATAACTCACTTGTGGCTTTGTCACTCATGAGTAACGCTGACATCCGAAACTCATTTGCTTTCCTTTTACAGAAGATCTATTTAGGCCTCAAAATGTGTTGCCTACGTCTCTTGAATAAGGCTATGTAATGTTTTGCCTTCCATCATCAGCTTGTTTCATCAGGGTGTCCAATCCTACTTCCTGTTTTCAGAAGGTATTCTAACTCTTCCTGAAACAAGAGGATAATCCTACACCCCCAAGTGGGGGAACAGGGAGCAAAATAAGTTGTCTGTGCTAAATATTGCTCAGATAGCAGAGGAGGAAGCAGTTATACTGCTGATTATACCTGTTGTGATTAGGGTTGCCAACCCTCCTCGTTTTGCTGGGAGTCTCCTGGAATCAGGCACTATCTCCCAGAGGCTACAGGAGCCAAACCAGGAAATTTTAGGTGCTAAAAGTCCGGCAGTGCAGCGGGGCTAAGGCAGGCTCCTACGGCCCCTGGAGTGTGTGGGGGAAGAAAGAGGTCTCCAGCACTGGGGGCAGCACGTGACTTGGTAGCTCCCATTGGCTGGGAACTGCAGCCAATGGGAGCTGCAGGGGTTGTGACTCCTGCAGCGGGGCTAAGGCAGGCTTCCTGGCTGCTTCCTGGAGTGGCGCGGGGCCAGAGCAGCCAGGGAGCCTGCCTAAACCCCACTGTGCCGCCGGTGGAGCCCTCACCTCTCCTGCTCCCCAACCCCCTGCCCCATCCTGCACCCAAACTCCCTCCCAGAGCCTGCACCCCTCGCCCCCTCCTGCACTTGAACCCTCGGCCCCAGTCCAAAGTCCCCACCTCATCCTGCGCTCCATCCCAGTGCCCCAGCAAGTGAGTGAGGAGAGTGAGAGATGGAGGGAGGGAGGCGGGGCCTTGGAGAAGGGGCAGGGGCAGGGCCTCAGGGAAGGGTGGGTGGGTGGGGCAGGAGTGTTTGGCTTTGTATGATTAGACAGTTGGCAACCCTAATTCTGAGGCCAGTCCACACCTACCCAGTTCAGCAGGCCTTACTTTCCCTTTGATTAATTTAAAAATAGAAGATGAGGTGCAAATAAGATAGCTGCTACTTTCTAATGCTCTGTATGAAGTTAGTTGGCAGTTGGAATCCAGTTTTTTTGGATAGGTGAACACATCTAAAAATACTAGCACTAATTGGCACCTTTGTTGCCAGCCTCAGAAGAGAGGTCAAGTATTAAATGGGCTTGGAAGTTTTGGGTTTCTTCAGGTCAGGTTGGAGGCCCATTGGTACATTAGAAACCTTCACTGGTGGTATCAGTACTGTTCCTGTTCTGTGGATAAATAGGGGACTTAATCTTTGAAGCCTGTCAGTATATATCTGTAACGCGAAGTATAAACATATCTTTTTTCAACCTTTATTACTTAAGGTTAGCCTTTGGTTTTAATTTGAAAGTAGCACACAAATGTGGAAAAGTCAAATGTACAAGATGAGCTGCTTTATTTCTAAGTGTCATTCTCTGAGTGTTTTCCCTGCTAATATAAAAGGAACGTTCTCCTCTCCCCACCACTCCTCCATATTCCGTGTTTAGCTATTAAACATATGCTCATGAATGATTATAAACTGGCTGTGATTAGAGCCCTTTAAATAACCAGGAAGTTTGTTTTTCATGTGTTTTTACCTGTGGATTTTTAAAAAAATATCTTTAAAGAAACAAAATCCAGTCAATACCACAATGGACCATGACAAATGTCATTATTGTTAATCATCATTCATATATTTTAAGGCGACATGGAACTGTTATGTCTGTCATGGCCTCTATAATGTAGACCATTACTGTCACTTGGGGATTCCTATGTGTAGCTCACCAACTTTGTGGTTGAACTAAAATATGTCGTAGAAAGATAAGTCACTTCTTAATCTTCTCCTTGATTAGTTAAATAGATTGAGTTCCTTTAGTCTCTCATTGTGAGGAATGTTTTCCAGTTTTCCTTAATGTTCACAAATCATTCTTATAGTTCTTCTTTTTTCCCTTACTGTCTCCAATTTTTCAATTCCCCTTTAAAAGCATGGACACAGTATTTCACTAGTGATCTCACCAGTGCTGTACACAGGGGTAATATATTACTCCTTCTCAGTGTTACCTTGGTTAATACATCCAGGTATTGTGTGTGTTCTTTTTTGTGACATCATCATGGAGTAGGAGCTCATATTCTGGTGGCTATCTACAATGACTTTGTAGTGCCTTTTGAAGTCACTGTTTTCCAGAATACAGTCCCATATCCTGTGAGTATGGACTGCATTCTTTTCTTGAGTTAGGCTATGTAAAATATGTTTTGATTCTTTGCATCCAGCCATCCAAGTGACCCTGATTGTTTTGTGTCAGTGACCTGTCCTCATTGTTATTCACTCACTGCCAATCTTGGTCATATGCAACCTTGCTTAGGAATGAATTTATATTTTCGTCCAGGTCATTGATAAAAATATTGAATAGCATCATAAGAACAGATCCCAAAGGAACCTGATGAGTTGATAATGTCCCATTACCAACTCGGATTGATAATTCCCCATTGTCAACCTCATTTGAAATCTTATCAGTTGGCCTTTGAATAAATCATTGATTTTTTTGAATAATGCAAATTTTAAATCAGAAAAGTTTAGAATGTTTTTAATCATAATTTTTTGTTGTAGATCTTCCATACAGTACTACGCCTAAGTGATTTTGTAAATTTTGCTTTTCATTGTGATAAAAGGTGGTAAAATTATTTTTTTTTTTTTGGAATTGTGCAGATATTTCAAAAATAACTTTTCTATCAGATTTCTGTTTTTAGATTTAACTCAATGCTGAGCCATTATGTAACTTCTAACTTGGAAATATTTAAGCACCCTTTCTGTAAGGAAGACCACGCTATGTCCTTTAACTCCCAAAATATACCCGGTTGTCCCCATTGCAAGCTGCTCTCCAATTTTTGTGTGTGGATGAATTAACATATAATTAAATTAGTTTGGTATAGCTTAATAGAAGGTTGAGAATAGGCCACTTCCACCTTAATTGAATTGGCTCGTTAGCACTGACCTTCCCCGTCCCCCCCCCTTGGTAAGACAACCCGCATCTTTTCATGTGCTGTGTATTTATACCTGCTTACTGTATTTTCCACTCCATGCATCTGATGAAGTGGGTTTTAGCCCACAAAAGCTTATGCCCAAAAACATTTGTTAGTCATTAAGGTGCCACAAGGACTCCTCCTTGTTTTTATTGAAAAGGACAAGCTCCCTGGCCTGAGGAATTTACACTATAAATCACCCGATAACATGAGGAAATATGACTTCAGCAGCGATGGTGAGGAAAGGAGGAGAGATATAACAAAGGGAATGGAATATAGTTTTGGAAGATGTGGGGAGGCTGTGGAAAAACATCCCACAGCAGCATGAACTTTTGGTACTTCTGCCCTCAGTAAGGGAAGGTTCATTTGAATAGGGACATAGTTCTGCTCCCCAAAATGTAGAATTCATGTCTTGATCCTGTTTAGAAATACATTTCTAGAGTTTCAGGAGTGAAAGCAGGGTTCTACATCTTTACAGTTGTCTGCCAAACAAAGATTTTGTCTTCTAAGGCTGGGATGCTGTAAAAACTTAAACTTAAAGTAGCATTTTTCAGAAACATAACTACAACGTTAAGCGAGAAGTTACTGTACAGGTACTGTATGTTGCCCGAAACCTGATTGCAGATGGGACACCTGCACGTTTTATTCTATCAGCTGTGGTTTTAAAAGAACAAAAAAAGAAAACCACCACATCAAATGCGAAACTTAATGTGTTAAGAATTTTCTAACAGCAATTACCTTTAACTGGCTCCTTGGTTAACATAGTAAAGCTTTTATTTTTTTTCCTTTCGTATTAAGGGATACTTAACTCTCATTCATTGCTCATTACAATCCATTTGTTACAGTTAATCTTGTATTGAGTTAGGCATCAGTAAGAAAATGTGTTCTTCTCAAGACTGTTCTGCCTTTATTTGTAGTCTGGTTAGTGGAAATATCTAGGAAAGCCATTGTCCTGGAAAATAGTCATAGTAAATCGCGTAAGGAAATATAAGGATGGAACAAATATTGAAAAGTATGTCAATAAAAAGTCTCTTCTTGGAATATGATGCTTTTATGTAGAATCCCTTAAAATTTACCATTTTTCATGGCATATACTTTTGGAGTGTTTCCTTTCTAGAGAAATAATACACTACAACGATGCTCACTTCAAGGAATAAATGGTGAATGAAAATAGAGTGTTGAAATGAATGTATTTTTTAAATACCAAATGTTTTTTGACAGCTGTTTTTTTCAAAATTTATTGCTATTTAAAAAAAAAAAAGATGAAAATCTTCCATTGGTGGAAGATTGTTTCCTTCATTAATTCTGATGCCATAACCATTTTTGAATTCGTTACTTGATCGTTGTCAAATGTTAGTTGGTAAGATATCTTAACTTTCTTTCATCTTACATGCCTCCTTTACCACTGGAAAACTAAGGGTTGAGTTTACTTTTTACTTTGTGATTGGAGCCAGATAAGCTAGTCGAGTTGTTCATGCTCTCATTTTATTTTCTACTCCCTTCTCTCAGTCAACAAGATCCTTTCTAAGGGTATGTCTACACTACAAAATTAGGTCAATCTTATAGAAGTCGATTTTTAGAAATTGATTTTATACAATCAATTGTATATGTCCATACTAAGCGCATTAAGTCGGCGGAGTGCGTCCTCACCACCGTGGCTAACGTTGACTTTCGGAGCGTTGCACTGTGGGTAGCTATCCCACAGTTCCCACAGTCTCCCCTGCCCATTGGAATTCTGGGTTGAGCTCCCAATGTCTGATGGGGCAAAAACATTGTCACGGGTGGTTTTGGGTACATGTTGTCAGTCGCCTCTCCCTCCATGAAAGCAACAGCAGACAATCGTTTCGCGCCTTTTTTCCATACAGATGTCATACTGCCGTCAGCAGACGGTGCAGTAGGACTGCTAACCGTCATGATCATCCACCGCTTCTGCTGCAACTCTGCTCTCCTGCTTTCCTGGTACCATGAATCCACCTCTCAGGTCCTCTCGTCGTTCTGTATAAATATCTTATTCTCGTGGCATCCGTTGTCATCCACCGCTTCTGCTGCAACTGTGCTCTACTGCAGACGCTATACTATGGCAAGCATGGAGCCCATTCAGTTCACTGCTGCTGTTGTGAGCATTGCAAACACCTCGCACATTATCCTGCCATATGTGCAGAACCCGCAAAAGCAGGCGAGGAGGCGACGACAGTGCGATCACGATAGTGATGAGGACATGGACACAGACTTCTCTCAAAGCACGGGCCCTGGCAATATGGACATTATGGTGGCAATAGGGACAGGCTCATGGAGTGGAACGCTGACTCTGGGCCCGGGAAACAAGCACAGACTGGTGGGAGCGCATAGTGTTGCAGGTCTGGGATAATTCCCAGTAGCTGCGAAACTTTCGCATGCGTAAGGGCACTTTCATGAAACTTTGTGACTTCCTTTCCCCTGCCCTGAAACGCAAGGATACCAAGATGAGAGCAGCCCTTACAGTTGAGAAGTGAGTGGCGATAGCCCTCTGGAAGCTTGCAATGCCAGACAGCTACTGGTCAGTTGGGAATCAATTTGGAGTGGGTAAATCTACTGTGTGGGCTGCTGTGATCCAAGTAGCCAATGCAATCACTGAGCTGCTGCTATCAAGGATAGTGGCTCTGGGAAATGTGCAGGTCATAGTGGATGGCTTTGCTGCAATAGGGTTCCCTAACTGTGGTGGGGTGATAGATGGAATGCATATCCCTATCTTGGGACCTGACCACCTTGGCAGCCAGTACGTAAACAGCAAGGAGTACTTTTCAATGGTGCTGCAAGCACTGGTGGATAACAAGGGATGCTTCAACAACACCAACGTGGGATGGCCAGGAAAGGTGCATGACACTCACATCTTCAGGAACTCTGGTCTGTTTGAATAGCTACAGGAAGGAAATTACTTCCCAGACCAGAAAATTACCATTGGGAATGTTGAAATGCCTATAGTTATCCTTGGGGACCTAGCCTACCCCTTAATGCTATGGCTCATGAAGCCATACACGGACACCCTGGACAGTAGTAAGGAGCAGTTCAACTGTAGGCTGAGCAAGTGCAGAATGGTGGTAGAATGGGCATTTGGACATTTAAAAGCTTGCTGGCACAGTTTACTGACTAGGTTAGACCTCAGCGAAACCAATATTCCCATTGTTATTGCTGCTTGCTATGTGCTCCACAATATCTGTGAGAGTAAGGGGGAGATGTTTATGGCGGGGTGGGAGGTTGAGGCAAATTGCCTGGCGGTCAGTTACGCACAACTGGACACCAGGGCGATTAGAAGAGCACACCTGGGCGCCCTGTGCATCAGAGAAGCTTTGAAAACCAGTTTCATGACTGGCCAGGCTACGGTGTGACAGTTCTGTTTGTTTCTCCTTGATGAAAACCCACCCCCTTGGTTGACTCTCTACTTCCCTGCTAAATTTGACCTAAACTGGTAGGGTAGACCAGGGCTAATGCTCTGAGCCCAGTGCTACAGTGAAATGTTACTTCAGTTAGCTGGAAGGCTCCATCTCCTCGCATGTGTCAGACCTATCATCCTGATGTGTCATGCTGTTCCCGCTGCACTAGCTCTTTCTTGCCTAGCTTCAGTTCCTGATATGATCCGTCTCTTCCTTCACTGCTTCCTTGGGAATAGCCAGTGTCCTAAGAGTTCATTCGAGTGCTGCTACTTTAATAGTTCTGGTGTATTCTAATCCTGCAACTTTATGAATCTTGGGAATTACTCATACACTGTTAATTCTAAATTTTTTTTAGAAGTGGTAATAACGTGCATTGTAGCATTACTTGCAATATCTGAGTTCTTAAGGGTAAGGCACATGTGGAAGTTGTAGCCCTGAGGCCTTCAGTCTTCCAGTTCTTTTCAAGATTTAAACGTCCATCTTCTGGAAAGGTTGGAGAAAATACTTCAGCATTGGCATGCCAACCCTTTTCCACATAAGATAGCATTGTAACATCTCAAATCATGATGGATGTAATTTTAAAAAGGAGAAAATCAATGAATGAAGCACTATGGTTAGTGAAAGTTGTGAAAGAATCACAAAAACTCAGTAGTGGTATCTCAGAAGTTCCTCATGCATCTTATCGCAAGAAGCTTTAGCTCTTCCGTTTCTTATAATTGTATAGAAATAAAATATGTTGTTAGATTGCAGGTTTGAGAGTTGAAGTTACATCTGTTCAGCAGTTGGAACAGTGCACAATTTTATTGATCTTGAACAATATTCAGATTGTTACTTTTCAGGTTATACCACCATATTTCATTTCACTATATTTATTTTGGTACTCCTGGGACCTAATGTCGGTGTGATAAGATTTATTCTCTAATTATTTTTCAACAATTCTCGATTACAGAGAGAGTAAACCTCAGTTACGTTTTATTTTAATCCTGAACAGATTCAGATGCCGAACAGGATGCTGCTATCAAACTTGCCCAAGAACGAGCTGAGATAGTTGCCAAGTATGACAAAGTAAGTGCTCCTGTTAATAGTGTAATTTTGGCATTGACTATTAGAAATTGAAATGTGGTCTTCCTCTGGCAAGTTCAAAAATAAATAGCCTTCTCTAAAATATTCTGTGTGATATTCTGCATTGTGTTCAGTACACATTAACATTAGGAGAGCTTGCTTTATTTTTTTTCTACGTGTTTTTGGTGATGGTTTGATGATCTTAAGTTTCAGATGTATGTAAGTTGCTTCAGGGCTATTTTAAGATTTTTGTCATTTTTCTTTCACTTGTATTGAGGTGCCTGTGTCTTACATCCAGTAGGGTTTTATTTATTCTGATTGATGCTTTTTAGTCAAACCAAGGTATTGATCTAGAGACACTATTTTTTTTTGAGGATACACATACTTTAACTCTTTATTGATGCATGATAATATAAATTTAATGCTAAATCAGTAATGACAATCAAAAAGAAAAAAAACCCACATTGATTTGCTATTGTAACCTATTTTATGTAAAGAAAATAATTTCAGCCTGTGATGTTTTTGAACCATATAGCAAGTAAGACTGTCATATAATACAACTGGATTATGCATGCCTACATCTTACTCGCATAGTCTTATCACAGTATCATTGGTAGCCATACTACATGCTAGACCAGTGATACTCAGACCTCAGTGGTTCAAGAGCCAAATTAGTGATCAACATTACTCAGCAGAGCCACAGTAGTACCTGGCTATAGTAATATATGCATATTTAAATGGTATGACGGGGAAATACTTAGTTACATGCACACATATTTATATCTATAATACATCTATATCTATAAAATAGTAGTATATATTATTCTCACAGCAAAGAAGTTAATAAATTAGTGCAGGTTGATAACTTAATTGGTTAGTAACATAATAAAAGCATCCTTATTGGTTAATAGCTTAGACTGGTTAATAATTAAATCACACAGTGTTTTAATATGTGTTGCAAAGAGCTGCAGGAGACGCATTAAAGAGCCATTTGTGGCTCCCAAACCTCAGTCTAAGCCCTGGTCTACACTGGGGTGGAGGGGGGTAGTTGTCGATCTAAGTTACGCAATTTCAGCTATGTGAATAACATAGCTGAAGTCGACATACTTAGACCTACTCACTGCAGTGTCTTCACTACGGTGAGTCGACTGCTGCCACTCCCCTGTCAAATCTACCTGCGCCTCTCGCAGCGGTGGAGTACAGGAGTCGACAGGAGAGCGCTTGGGGGTTGATTTATCGTGTCTAGATTAGACATGATAAATTGACCCCCACTGGATCGATCGTTTCACACCAATTCAACGGGTAGTGTAGACATACCGTGAGTATGTACTGTGCTAGACGGTAATTTGTGGAGGTAAGGAAACATCATGCAAAATTTTATATAAAGTAAAGCTGTATCTATATAATGTGGAATATTAATGATTTTAAGGGAGCCATAGGGATTTTCTTTTCATGGACATTTGTTTTGTAGCAATAGCTTTAGTACAAAGTTGGTAGCAATCATGGCTGAAAGACTGTTTAGTTATAGTGGTGCAGCAGTGCCACTATAGTTGAGGTTGCATCACATCATCTGTTTAAAGGTTGACCTTGCTAAGTAATCTAGAATAGACAAACTTTTTCAGGTTTCTTTGAAAGTTGGTGTGCCTCTGAAGTGTGCAGGCTAGCATTAATGACTTAAATTTGGAGTCATTTGAGCCAGGGGTTCCAGATATGTAAGCTCAGAACAAAATAGAAACTTAAAAAAATGGCTAGGTGGGGTGTGTGTGTGTGTGTGTGTCTGTCTTTTTTTCAATATATATTTTATTTTACTTTATTTTCATTGTACAGAGCTAGAGGTCAAACTGTTGATATGATGACAAGGAACCCAGCAGGTCAAAATGGTTCTAATCTGTCACATTTTACCCAAGGTAGTGCACTAAATCTTTGGGTACCCATGCTGAAAACAGTATTTAAGAAAATATAAATTTTTAATATTATGCATGCATCAATATAGAAAATCAGCTAGAAGGTTAATGTTCTTGCCATTTTATAAGCTTTAAAACTCGATTCTTGTAAGCACTCTAAAATCTGAATAGTTACTTGTATTACACTGAAATTTAGTGCCCCTCATGGGGAGCAGGGGACAGGACAGCATTAGGAATTCAAATTCGCAGTCATTCAGCCAAGGAGTTCCTGAATTGCAGGCACTTTCAAAAATTGTTTCCTAGTGCTGTCTTGTACTGAGACACGTTAATGATTGGATGAATCACGATGGCTGTGAACTTACCCGTCAATTAATATAATTAAGGATAAGTTAATCACAAGCCCCCACCTAAGACAAAAGCATTTGTTTTTTTTTTAAACTGAGCAGCTGGAGGTTGCTACAATTTGTGAGTCAGGGAGTGGCAGTTTTATTTTGTGGGGAATGTAATTGAAGTCTTCCAGTGGGAAGGGAAATTTGGATATGTAATGCAACCTGGGAGGGGAGGGGCATTAGGGGATGAAGAAGTGGGGGGTTAGGGGAATAGGGATTTGGGGTTCCAGCGAGGGGAGGTGGCTATCAGGAGGGAGATAAATGGGGATGGTGTAGGAGGCAAGAGAGGGTGGGGGCACACTCCCTAGCTCTTCCAGTGTACCCTAATCTTCCTGCACCAAACACTCTGCCAGTGTACCACAACTCCTGCACCCCACAGCAGTCAGTGGACTTCAAGCTTCCTGCATCTCAACCCTGCCAGTCTGCTCCAGACCCCTGCATTCCAGCTCACCATTCTCTCCACAACTCTGCGAGTGCACCCCAAACCCCTACACTTCCAGCTCTACCATGATTCTGGTGGTCCATTCAATATTCTGGGAGACAGGAATTCTTATAAAATAGCCATCACAGCTGGTGCTAATGGAGACCGTTTCCAGCACCTTTATCACAGGGGTTATTGAATGTATAGGCATCAAAGACTGGCCTTACCCATGGAGGAGGCCTGGGCAAGTCAGTGCTGAGGCATACTGGCTGTCAGAATGGCACCTGTCATGAACAACAAGGATGTGTGTGCATATGCTCTCATCAGCTTTGATTTATCATTAGAAATTGCCATCTTCTGTATCACTCAGGCTTGTATGTAGCCTTGGGGAAATCTTCGTCGCCTCCCTCTCACTCTTCATATGCAGACAGTATCTAAATGTGGCTGCTCTTCATTCACATATGTCTAAGACTCATCATTTTCTTTCCGCCCATACAGCTAAAATGCTGCATGATCTCCCATCTTCACGACTTCAGCCACCTCCACCACTTCCTCAGACCTCTGTGACAAACATATTACTCCCACCCATTCTACAAAATGCAGCTGCTAAAATAATCTTTCCCTGTTGATCAGTCCATATCATTCCCTCCCTTTTTAATCTCTCCACTAGCTCTCCCTTGTCCACCACATCAAGTTAAAGACACATCTTGTCCTTCAAAGCCTTTTAAAATATTGTTCCTCACTACTCATCTGTTCTTCTTTTACCACATTGCACTCCAACTCCACCAGTGACCTTAAGGGTTGTATGAAAAAGACAACCTGATGAACTCTTCTGCAGTGGAAATACTGTTTACAAGAGTTAGGTTGGTGGGATGGTTGTGGAGCTTTCTCATCCTTTGTAGGTCAGGTTGGGAGTTCTGTGGTGGTGTTCTGGGGGACAGATATAGAATATGCCTTTAACTACAGAACTCATGTCCTGACTTTTTAAGTTTTAGATCAGCTTGCTATGTGGTGCCATAAGCCTTCATTGTTGCCTCCCTTTCTCTTTTTAGGGACGAGAGGGTGCCCAGATTGAACCTTGGGAAGATGCAGACTACCTTCTTTACAAAGTCACAGATAGATTTGGTTTTCTACAGTAAGTTGCTAGTTTGAAAAGGAAATAAGATTAAAAGTTTGTTACATCAAAAAATACTAATAAGTTGTATGCCTAATTGGTGAAAGTATTGATTGCGTAGTTGTAATAGAACTGCTGTGAGAACAGAATTACATTCAATGTATACATTTTAAATGGTCTTGCATTGTGGTTTTTCTATAATTGTATTCCCAGCTTTTTTCATTCTATGATTGAAATTGATCTGTTGTTGGGAATAGAAAGGTTTTGGACTATTTTATTTGGGTGTGAATGTTGTATTTAGTTACAGTGGATACTTATAATGCATCTGAATTAAGATTTGATAAGTTATTTGTATTTTTTGAATTACAATTAAAATTTGCAATGTTATTGTAGTCATGTTAGTCTAAGAATATTAGAGACTTGAAGAAAAAAGCTCCGTGTAAGTGCAAACATTTCTCTCTCACCAATGGAAGTTGGTCTTATAAGATATTACTTCACCTAGTTTGTCTCTCTAAAATTAAAATTGTAATATACATATAAAATAGTTGAAAAGTGAAGATCAGAAGTTTTGAAGCCCTAGAGAGGGAAGCTTCTTTTTATGTTTTTACTAATTTTTCCATCTTTTTCATTTTAAAAAGTGTAGGAAATTCCATACAAAATTCTACACTAATAAAGGAAGATCATGACTCTGCAAAAACATATGCCTATGGTTCAGGTTATTCACTGACTAGTCCCATTAAAGTTATTGGGACTGTTCATATTGTGTAAAGTTAAGCTTGAGCATAAGTCTTTGCAGGGATGGGGCCTAAAATTTCATAATTAAGCACTCAAAATCAGGAAATGCCAGAATCCAGATTGTGTGCACTCCTGGTGCATTCCAATATAGACTTGATCACATACTATTTATTAAAAAAATAAATTAAAATACAGGATTAAATTGTAGTATGTGATATTGTAAGTAAAGACCAGTATAACAAATGTACAAAAGGAGGCAGAGGGAAGATTGGTATTTCTTCACTTTTCTGTATACAGTAACACAGTCATGACAGTCTGTTAACATTGTCAGTTAACATTGACTTCATAGAGGACTGGATCAGGACATAAATAAGCCTCAAGACCTGGAAATGTCTGTACCAAAGCTGCCTGTGTTCCATTAGTGCCTTTAGATGGATGTAAGAGTATATTATTAGAAGACCAATTTACAGATATTGAACAGCACTGAATGATTTGCTAACCTTTCTACTAGCCAGTCAGGATTCTTCAGCATTTTTAGGCCATGTCTACACTACAAACTGTGGTGGATGCAAGTTATGTTGGCATACAGCCACTGAAGATTTTATATCGCTTGGGCTTTTGCATACTTGGCTGCTTGTGTCGGTGCTGGTGTACTCACCAGGGGTGCTTGTGTCAATGCAAACTGTGGTGCATCATGGGTAAATGTCCCAGTGTGCCACATACCACCATTGGGTACAGTGCTTTTTGGGAAATTTTTTCCATGTGTTGTGGGATAGAAATGACTTGCCCAGGAATTTCTGGGAGCTAGGGGTCAAGTTCCAAGCATGCAGCTTTTTCCATCTCAGAATACCATTCATATTCCATAATTTTCGTGCCTTTAAAAAAAAAAATCCCACAAATCCACATGGCACTTTTCTGTCTCTGCAATCTCTGACAGAAGCATGGAGCCCACAGAGCTTTGCAGTATTCTCGTGAACATTGAAAATACAGGATTCATGATTCTCCTGTGTTTGCAGACCTGCAGAATGTACTGCAATAATGAGGGATGTGAGGATTTCTTCTAGGCCAATTTGCTGAGGGACATAGAGACAAACAATTCAAGGCTATTGGTGGTGTTCCTGGAGCAGCTGCAAACCAGTCCGTACATGGCACTTCACTGAGAAACAAGCACTGACTGGTTCTCCATGCAGTCAGTCATATTGCCCCACCAAGCCCTTTGTTCACGGTCTGACGCAGCACTGGTTTATGGGATCTCACAGAATGTGTCCTCCCTAATCCTCTTCTTTCTCTTCCTCCTCAGTGTTCTGCATAGGTTGACCATAGCTCTATGCTGTTCAGGATGTGGTTTCACTGTGTCGCTGTAGCAGGGTATTTGTCAGCTGGAGACAAATTTGAGCATAGGCACATGCACAAATAAGTTCATGTAGGTGACTTATGTCAACCTAACTTTATAGCATGGACTAGACCTTAGCGTTTCATGGAAAATTTGTCCAACAGTGTTAAAAAAAAAAAAAAAAATAGTTCAGAAATTGGGAAGTCTAGATGGTTTGCTGGCTGGTGAAGACATTATTTAAAAGACCTAATAAATATGTTCTCATAGCATTCTTCCTCACTTCCTGACCATACTGTTCTATGTTGTTACAAGCTGTTAATTAGCTGTCAAATTTTGCCTTGGGGGTGGTTTTGCTTCATTAGTGGTGGGTGAATTGCTTCATTATTCCAGAGTTGGGTGAATTGATTCTTGCATATCTGGTTTATAAAGTGTTTTTGAGTCAAGTGGGATGAAAGATGGTGTACTTTATAAACTACTATTGTTACATTGCATGTATTTTGGGTAAAAAAGAGAAACACACATACATGGGGGGCGCGAAAGAAAAATTATTTCTTGTTGCTTTCCTAGGGCCTAGATCAAAGATCACTGAGGTAATGGAAAAAGTTTCCCATTGACTTTAAGAAGAGCTGAATCAAACTGCTGGAAATTTACAAACAGATTCTACAGTTAGGCATCGCTTATGAACTACTCCTTTAAGTTGATTGTTAATGCTTGCTACGTGAATAACCCTCTCTTTCTTGACTAACTTCTGAAGGTCACTCAACCCCTCACTTCTACTATAATTCTTTTTTCTGTTCAGCTAGTCAGTGTTCTGGAAACTCAGATCTCATGACCCTAGTCCTGTATCTTAATCATTAATGTCAATATTGAGGAGGAAATATGATCTATTAATTGGTACATAGTACTGTACAAAATCCAGTCCCTGTGTACTCAACTCTCTGGGATGGAAATTGAAAGATTTATAATACACAAAGACTGTATAAATTAGCAAAGATCTTAGGTCTGTGTAATTTGTGAAGAGACCTAGTATCTGTCTACTTATGCATTAATCCTTGAGAATGAAAGTTCACTTGAGTGCCATCCCTGCAGCTCCATGATTCTCGAACCTAGAACTCATTCTAGATGACATTTATGTTATTCTGAGATGTGCCATACTGCCCAAAGAAGAATATACTCAAAACAGGAATGTCAAACTCCCTTTGTGGGAAAGCCAATTTACACTGGGTTCGCTTTTTAATTGTGGTCACGGTCTTGTATCTTTTGCAGTACTGAAGCATCAGAATTTATCCCTTTGCCAAAGAATTGTGATTCAGGTTGTAAGCTTTCATATAAGGAAAAAAATAACTCTAGCTTTATGGTTGTAAAGATAACCTTGAAAATATGTACAGTGTAGTCATAATGCAGTTTATAGAAAGCCTGTAACAATGGCCCCAAGAGATGTGAACTGCCCCATTCTTTTCAATTTGCCGTTAACTCTGAAATCTAAAGGTAACAAAAGTCTGCATTAACAATTTCACTGGTTGATAGTTTTATGGGAACAAGCTTATCTGAAGGTTTTTGTCTTCCCAACTGTTCCTTACCCAGTTTAAAGACTGACTTTTTCTGACAGCATTTATAATGTCCTTGAATTGTGAAATAAAAAAAATGTAGAATATAGAAAATTGGAAATGTGGGGAAGTGTAAAATTCAACGAGACATCAAAATAAAAAATATAGGGAAATCTGTAGTGATTGTATATTTAATCTTCATTTTATTTAAAACTTAAAAGTTTAAACTGCTGCAGAATTTCTGTCTGATGCAGAGAAATGCGCAGAATGTAGGGAACTTATCACAAGATTAGGTCTCACGAGTAACAGACTTCAGTGGGCCTTGATTATCATCCATAGTTTGTATTTTTCATTCCTCCTCCTCATTAGAAGTCTGCATCCTGTTTGTATCATCCTTTGGTGGCTCTGTGGATGTACACCTTCGACTGAGCTGGCTGCTGATGGGCAGAAAAGTTTAAGAATAAAGACTTGGAGACTTGATCTATTTGGGCGAAAAATTTATTAGTCTTCCAGCCTTCAGTTGAGAGGGGCCAATCACCAAGACCTCCTTGGCTGCTACGACTACAACATGTGACAGACCATGGCCAAATTAAAGGTCTCGTTGCCCAAAGGGTCCAGGAAAGAGTTCTGGGTGATCCTTGAAGAGGGCATGGGGGTGGCCAGAGCAGCCTTCCCAGCAGCTTCGGGCACGGCAGACTCTGCACCTTGCACCATGGCCTTGGCCATTTTGATACTGAGGACATCCTGGCTGCTCTTCTCGGGTCTGTCGACTGAGGGTAAGCAGTCGATGCATGAACTCGCCTTCGAGGGCCAGGCCCTGTTTGCAGAACAGATGGACAGTAAGCTGCGTGGACTGAAAGACTCAAGCACTACCCTGAAAATTTTAGGGCTGTATGTCCCCAGTCCAGCCCGTAAGCGGTTCAAACTGTAGCTATCTCAGGATCAAGGGAGCCAACCCCAGCAGGAGCTGCCCCATAAGAAGAGTAGAGGCTACAAGTGCTGTCCGAGCCACCCGTCTCCACCCTCTGCCCAATTGGGCCCAACCTGCAATAAGCAGGAGGGCAAGCAGGTGATTTGAGGGTGCGCTCGAGGGCAACCTACCAGACTATACCCCGGCTCCGTCTTTCCTGCTGTTTTCCGACTGCCTTTCTTTTTTCCTCCGCACATGGACCACTGTAACTTTGGACTGCTGCGTCCTCAATACTGTAGTGCAGGGTTACACCCTCCAGTTTCTTTCTACCCCGCAACCCCTTTCCCAGTCCCTCTTCAGGGACCCCTCTCACGAGAGTCTTCTTATGCAGGAAGTAGAAGGGTTGCTGCAGCTGGGTGCAGTCGAAAAGGTTCCTCGTGAGTACAGGAACAAGGAGTTCTATGCCCGGTACTTTTTAATCCCAAAAGCTAAGGGCGGTCTACGGCCCAGCCTGGACCTGCAAGATCTCAACTAATACCTAAAGAAGCTGAAGTTCCCTGGCCTCCATCATCCCTGCCCTGGATCCGGGGACTGGTATGTTGCCCTCGACTTGAAGGACGCATATTTCCACATAGCGATCTTTCAAGGTCACAGACGCTTCCTACGTTTCATGGTGGGACCCAACCACTATCAGTTCGCGGTCTTCCCATTCGGTCTTGCGACAGCACTGAGGGTGTTCACCAAGTGCATGTCAGTAGTAGCTGCTTAACTCAGACATTGAGGTATCTAGATCTGCCTGTACCTTGACGACTGGCTCGTCAAAGGCCGCTCCAGGTCCCAAGTTCAGAGGAATGTTGCGGTGCTGCAGGCCATGTGCCCATCCCTGGTCTAGCTGGTAAATGGCAAAAAGTCGACGGTTCGTTCTGGTGTAGAGGATTGAGTTCAGCGGTGCTCGACTCCATCTGCACCAGAACATTTCTACTGCAGGAGAGGTTCCAAGCATTGGTGGACTGGGGTTGCATTCCCCTGACCACGACCGGGTTTGCCTGCACCTGCTGGGCCACATGGCAGCATGTACATATGTCGGCCATGCCAGGCTCCAGATGTGGCTCTTACAGCAGTGGCTAGCGACAGTCTATTCCCAGTCCAGAGGTCACCTGGAAAAGATCATTACCATCCCACCGACGACACTTACCTCGCTGCAATGGTGGACCCGACCCCAGGGTGGTCCTGGAATGGAGTTCCATTCGATGACCTTCGTCACTCCATCGATTGATATGGGACACCTCAGACCTAGGCTGGGGAGCGCATCTCAGCAATCTCCAGACCCAGGGCATGTGATTCCCAGAGGAGATGACATTGCACATAAACGTCAAGGAAATCAGAGTGGTACGTTTGGCCTGCAGAGTCTTTCTACCGCACCTGGCAGGCAAGGTGGTGAGAGTGGGGATGGACAATACGGCCTGGATGTTCTACATCAACAGGCAAGAGGGGAGCACACTCGTTGGCCCTTTGGCAAGAGGCACTCCGACTGTGGCATTTCTGCATCAACCACGCAATCCAGCTGGAGGCCTGTCACCTCCCCGGCATAAGGAATACGCTATCAGATTGCCTCAGCAGATTATTTTCCTCTTACCACAAGTGGTCGCTCCATCCGGAGGTAGCATGGACCCTCTTCCAGAGGTGGGGAACTCCCCAAGTGGACCTGGTCACATCCAGACAGAACAGGAAATGTCATTGCTTTGGTTCCCTACAAGGTCTGGGCAAAGACTCCCTGTCCGACTCCTTCCTCTTGTCATGGTCAAGGGGTCTGATGTATGCGTTCCTGCCAATTCCGCTCATCAATAGAGTCCTGTCAAAGGTCAAGGGAGACAAGGCCCAAGTCATACTGGTTGCCTCAGCCCCTTCCTGACCGACTGGATCTGCTCTCGCAGGATCACAGGCCATCTCCTACACCCCAGCCTCACCCCCCTCCACCTCATGGCATGGATGCTGCATGGTTGAACTTGGAGGAACCGGCCTGCTCTAACAAGGTCCAGCACATTCTCTTGGAAAGCAGGAAGCCTTCCAGGAGAGCCTTCCAGTACCTAGCCAAATGGATGAGGTTCTCCCACTGGACATCTGAGTATAGCGTCTCTCCAATGCACTCCTCTTTACAATTTATCTAAGATTACCTGCTCCATCTTAAGAACCAGGGGCTGGCCTTCTTCCATCAGAATGGACCTTGGTGGCTATCTCCACTTTTCATCTGCCAATCCAAGCTCAGATGGTGTTTTCACACAACATGTTGGTCTGATTCCTGAGGGGGCTTGAGAGACTCTTACCACTGGCCCGGGCTCCTGTCGTGCAGTGGGACCTTAACTTGGTTCTTTCTAGGCTCACGTGCCCACCCTTTGAGCCGATGGGCTCCTGCTCCCTCTCCCACCTGTCATGGAAGGTCGCTCCTTGTGGCGTTAATATCCATGAGACCAGTGTCAGAGCTTAAAGCCCTGACATTGGAGCCTCCATATACGGTGTTCTACAAGGACAACAAAAATAGTACAAAAGTGAGATTTCATTTCAAGGTGAATTCCTAACCTTGATATTAACTGTAATTTAAAACCACAGTGAAATATGAATTGTGAAACTTTGGTCAGTTCCAATGATTATTACAGTGGTAATTTGTTGTTTACAGTGTCTAATACTGCCTGTATCTAATGCATACTATTTCATTTTTAATAATTACTGCCTCAGGAAAACTATTCAAATTATTCACATTAATGTTATTTTCCGTTTTGTAATTCTTTTGATGAATTTTGGATGTACTATTGAAATTGCTGGATATTGAAAAGAAATTGGTGTGGCCCAGTTATTAAAATGTTTTTTAAAAATGAATGGTCAAAATAAATTGCTGGTAAATTGAGGCAATAGGGGCCATAAATGGGGCAGTGTTCTCAGAGAAGTACAAGGCAGTACAGTAATAGGGATTAACAGTATGATATTAATAAAGGGAAATTTTTAAGCTGAATATCCGGAAAAGCCTGCTGACAGATATACTAGGTTGCAGAATAGACTCCAGGGGAAGTGGTAAAAGAAATAGTCACAGATTGAAATGCCTTCAAGCTGTATGGAAACTGTTTCAAAACACTGTAATAGAGACTCAAACTAAACTTATACCCCAAATAAAAATAAAAAAAATTAAACCAAAACAGAAAGAGGACCCTCCCCCTCAAACCACCGTGGCTAAACAGCAGAGTAAAAGGCAGTTAAAAGCAAAAAGGCATCCTTTAAAAATTGGAAGTCATATCCTAGTGAAGAGAATAGAAAGGAGCATAAACTCTGGCAAATCAAGTGTAAAAATATAAGTAGTCAGGCCAAAAAAGAATTTGAAGAGAAACTAGCAAAAAATATAAACTAACAGCAATTTTTTTTAAGTTTATCAGCAGCCAAACAATCTGTGGGGCCACTGTACAATCAAGGTGCTAAAGGAGCACTCAGAGAAAACAAGGCTGTTGTGGAGAAGCTAAATGTATTGCATCGGTTTTAATTGCAGAGAGTGAGGAAGATTCTCCTACTAGACCGATTCATTTTAGGAGACAAATCTGAGGAACTGTTCCAGATTGAGGTGCCAGTAGAGGAGTTTTTGGAACAAATTGAAAAATTAAACAGTAAGAAGTCATCAAGAGCAGATGGTATTCACCCTAAAGTTCTGAAGGAACTCAAATATGAAATTGAAGAGCTACTAACTGTGGAATGTAAGCTATCGCTTAAGTCGACCTCGGTACCAGATGACTGGAGGATAGCTAATGTAACTTTTTTTTTTTAAATAAAAAGGTTCCAAAAGTGACCCTGGCAATTACAGGATGGTAAGCATAACTTAAGCACCAGGTAAATGGGTAGAAACTACAGTAAAGAACAGAATTATCACACATGTAAGACAAGAGCAATGTGACTTTTTTAAAGGGAAATCATGCCTCACCAGAGTATTAGAATTCTTTGAGTTTGTCAACGAGCATGTGGACAAGGGTGATCCAGTGGATATATTGTACTTGAACTTTCAGAAAGTCTTTGACAAGGTCTTTCACCAAAGGCTCTTAAGGAAACTTAAGCAGTCATGGGATCAGAGGCAAGGTCCTCTCATGGATCAGTAACTGGTTACAAGATTGAAAACAAAGAGTAGGAATAAATGGTAATTTTCACCATGGAGAAAGGTAAATAGCAGGGTCTCTCAAGGGCCCGCACTGGGACCTTTGCTATGCAACATATTAATAAATAATCTGGAAAAAAGGATAAATAGTGAGGTGGCAAAAATCACAGAGGTTACAAAATCAATGTGCAGTGGCAGTCAAAAAAGCTAACAGTATGCTAGGAACCATTAGGAAAGGGATGTATTATATTTTCTGTTGTCTTATCTCAGTATATAAATCCATGGTCCCTCATACTGAATACTGCATAAGTTCTGGTTGCCCTAGCTCAGTTAGAATTGGCAAAGATACAGAGAAGAGCAACAAAAATTATGAAGGGCATGGACCATATGAGGAGAGTGTGATATACTGCAGCAGAATCCAGACTAGGGTGGGGCTGTCACCCCTGCCTTGCAACCTTGGATGCCTTACAATGCCTTGCTGTATAGCTCCCACCTGGGCTGCTCACAAACTTCGTTCCAGCATGCAAGCCACACCCTGAGTGTTTGTGTGAAACTTCAGCCTGCCAGTTATACTGCCGGGTGACCCCAGCCCCACCTCCTCCTCCGCCTCCTCCCCTGAGTGTGCCACATTCCCGCTCCTCCCCTTCCCTCCTGGAGCTTGCTAGAGCTGTTTGGTGGCAGCAAGCGCTGGGAGGTAGGCGGAGGAGCTGGGACGCAGCATGCTCAGGGGCAGAGGCGGAGGAGGAGGTGAGGGGGGACGGGAAGCTTGGCTGCTGGTGGGTGTAGAGCACCCACTAATTTTTCCCTCTGGGTGCTCCAGCCCCGGGAGCACCCACGGAGTCGGCACCTATGATCTCCAGGACAGCACTGCAAGCTTCTGTACGTTCTGCAGATACAGCAGCACTATCTACTGCCTCTACGATCGTAATGAGAAGGGCATCTTGGCTGCATCTCTCTGGCTTCCCCAAGGAGGTACAAGGAACAGTGGAGGATCTGCCTTGGGAAGACCCCAAACTTTTCGGGGCCAAAATGGATGAGTTTCTGTATACCCTCAAGGACTTGAGGGTGACTCTGAAGTCCCTGTGTATCTCCTAGGACAAAAAGACGACAAGGCAGATATTACAACCCTCAAAGATTCCGGTCCACACCATATACGCAGACACACAGGTAATATGAGCTACGAGGCCAGAAACGGTGGCCCCCAAGGAGATGACAGCCTTCAAATCAATCTACCATGTCTCATCAACTAGCCACCAGCAAGTGTTTTCAAACTTTCATATCGTGGACTTTGCCTTAATATAGAGAGTTTATCTTGTTGATGCTTCCTCTTCCATTTACAATGCATGGGTAAGTAATTTTAGGAAAGAATTTAAGGTGAAATCCTGGTTACTTTGAAGTCAATGGCAGAACTTCTGTTGATGTCCTTGGAGCCAGGATTTTACCTTTATTATTTTAGCTGATTTATTAATGAATTTTAGCAGCTGGAAACAAGAACCATGTGACCAGCCTATTGTTTGTGGAGCACTAGCAAGTACTATGAAGATCACTATTGGAGTCTGATGATTTTTACATCCTACAATGCATGTAGTGGGAGCAGTTTGAAGAATGCCTGATTTTAAAGGTCTGATGACTGATTTGTATGCCATTTGGAACTTGCTGAATTCCTTAATTGTTCATTTTTCAAGCCTTCGTGCTTGTTTTTATTGAGAGGTAAAATATTTGTTCAGAAGCGGAAACATTTTATTTTTGATGTTAGCAGAACTCCAGTGAAGAACGTCTTCTGTCTTAACTCTTTCTTACTAAGATCTTTGTTGTGTTCAAATTCACACATCACCTTCCTGTTAGCTAGCTGGAGTTCCGTTTGCAAGTTGTATTTTAAAACTACAGTAAGGCAATATTAAGGTTGGACAGTTAAGCATTCAGAGTCAAGAAATGTCAAAATTAAAGTGGAACACACAACCCCAACTTTATCCCCTTGTGCAAATACATTTTAGTATAGTCTTTACATGAGCCCCTACTGTTGCTCACACAAAACAATGCATCATTATAGTGGACTGCCAGGTATACCTATCGTTAAGGTTTATACTACCTCTTCCGCATCCTCTGATAGGTGTGTGTAACACCTTGTACAATTTTTCCTACTTGTGTCCTTACTTCAGTGCCTTAAGCTGGGATTTTCAAAGGAGCCTATACGTCCAATATTTGCATGTCTCGTGTGCAACTACATCTTTCTAGAGCTAGTGCATGTTCCCAAAACATAGGACAGATGTAGGAGAGGCAGCATTTGGTGGCCCTGAAGATCAGTGGCTTTTGCATAAGGTGACACCTGCACTTCCTAACCTTCAGGCTATTCAGCATCGGGGGAGAACTAAAGACTAATATGAATACAGCAGCCTCAGCAGCTTCCTAGGGTGGAAGGGGCATAGCCTGTTGATAAGCTTTTGCTGTAGGACAGCAAAAAGCACACTTCCTTGCTTATTTCTCCAATCAGGCATGTCCCTGGCAACATGCAGCCAGAGCCTTCACACTCCTCCATATGGAAATCACCAAGTCACTGAAATATGACCTTAAGAAGAGCTCTGGGTCAGCTTGAAATCTTGTCTCACCCACACAAATTGGTCCAATAAAAGATATTCACTCACCTACCAAATCACTGAAAGACATCCTCTTGCAAGATTAAGCAGCCTCAGTCATCTGAAGTATGCTTGGATACTTTATTTGGCACCAGTCAGAGCTAATTACTTTAGTTGCTCATCTGGTATACAGTGATTAAGCAATAGGTCTCAAATTCTACACCTGTATTTCCTTTGTTTAATCAGCTACGGAGATCTATATTATCCACTGCAGAATTGTGTATATCTTTGTATCCTCTTTCTGTAGCTCTATCATCTGTGAAGGATGTGTAGTATTTTTTTTTTTAAGAGAGCTGCCAAAGGCAACAACTACTTGGAATTCTGGGATAGATATTGGTCAAGACTTGACTCTCAAAATCTGTTGGTCAAAAATATACTGTAACAATATGAAGATTTCTCTATCAATTTACAGTTTTTAAAAAGAAAACTATCAAGACAAGTAATAATAAACTTAATCTTACCTGCTTTAAGCGTCCCTTAACTTGTTTTTTTCCTCACCCCATCTCTCACTTTGTTGCTGTCACCCATTGTCATGTCTGAAATTGGAGTATAACGCTGCAGGGCAGAGACCACTATATTTGTTCTGCAAGCATGGGTGGCGGGTGAACTCCCCCCTTGGGGAGGCTAACCCCCTGGCCCTGGCCCTGCCCCTTCTGCCCAAGGCCCCGCCCCCACCTGCTGGAGCCCCAAACCCCCCTCTTGCCATGACCAGAGCCCCGAGTGCCCCATGGCCGGAGGAGTCCCAGCCCAAGCTGGCCCGAGCCCTGAGCTCCAGGTTGCTGGCTTCATGGGAGAGGGGGACTGAGGGCGGGGCCACAGCATGGGTTAGGGGAGGCTTAGCCTACCCTGGCCTTCAGTACCTGCCGCCCATGACTGCAAGTAGCACCAAGGTGTTGGAGTCAAGCATTGTTTGGGGCTGATTCTGGAAAGTGCACATTTGTACAAACTTTTTTTAAAATTAGAAGTCTATCATTTGGTATTGGAACATTGAAATTTAGGTCCTTGGACCAGTTTCTCAGCTTTTGTAAACTGAGGCAGCTCTATTTAGTTCAAGTATTGATTTCAGTGGAGCTGCACCAGTTTACAACAGCTGAGCTTTTGGCTCATAGTTTTATTCTCTTTATTCTAAGAGTCTGTTAAAATACTGAACATGTTTCAGAATAGTTTGCTAATGCTGGAGATTATTGCTTTGCCTGGGGCATACATCAGGCAGCAGAGATCAGTACTTTTTCTCTCACTAAGAGACTGATGTGTACCCATTTTTTTCCCCATCAAACTGTATTCTTTATGTGTGTTGAATTTTTATTAGTTGCCTAATGCATTTTTGCAGCAGGCGGCAAAAATGAAAATAATGAAGCAAAAAAATGGATTTCAATCAAGAACTGTTAGATACTCCATTAAATGCCTCCAAATGAAGGCATTGATTTTTTTTTTTTTAATCTAGCTATGTAATGTTAGTAGGAAACATTTGATAAGCATAATGTTGGTTTTTTTCTTCTTCTTTTCATTTCAGTTTATTTATGCATTGGCCTTGTTGGAATATTGTCTTTAGTCCCTAAAACATTAGTTCCTTTTAATACCATCGCTCCATCATTTATACATTCCCAAGATCACTTCTACATAGCTCAGAATAACACCATGGCTTCCAAAAGCAGTCATGGACCTGGGTCCTGCAAACCCTTATTCATGCAGCTGGTCTCACTGACTTGAATTTGGATGTCAAACATGTTTTGTGTGTTATAGTGAGGCATATAAAAGTAGTAGAGATTTACAGGAGAATATAAATTGAAGATGAAAACCAGGCTGCTGCAGCTTTGCATTGAGTAATATTAAAAATGGAAGTACTGTAACTTTAATTGATCTTGGAGGTAGAAATAAATAGAAAAACCCATACACCAAAGCTGTATTAACTTGGTGTACTAGGAAAGCTGTATTAACATTAAGTAAGGTTTTTGGAAAATGTGATAAAGCCATAGTTTATGGTGAGGCATAACCAATATCCTTCAATTCCTGGGCCCAGCCAGGCATTAATGAACTCAAGTGGCACCAAATTGTGCCTGTGTACTAAAAAATATCAGTGAAATGTTTGTTCTTTACAAAGATTAATTATGAATTCAAATCTTGTTACATTACTGGTATTTCTGCCTCGCATCCAGGCTTTCTGTCAGGGTTTTCCTCCTTCTCATCTGCATGTGAGGAAGGGTCAGGCCTGTCAGTCAAGATAGTGACTTGACTCCCACTTCTCTCGGGAGATCCGAGTAATCTCCGCCTCAGGCAAACAAATTTAGAGTTCAAAACTTAGTTTTTAATTTATTTTTGTAAATTCTCTTTGAGGCCTTGTATATGGGAGTTTGACTGGCAGAGATTTTATTTTCTTACGAAGTTTTTTTTTTACTCCTGAGAATAGGGAATTATTATCAAAGTTGTAACACAACCTTACATAGTGTACCATGAATTCTGCCTTACAATATGTGATGCATTTCCCTAGATTGATTCTACTCTCTGAAATTATGCATTGCTAATCAGCACTGGTGAAATTGTAGGGGAAGTGCTGTTAAATAGCAAATTCAGCTCCAATTAACCTTTTGGCCTTTATAACCTATTGTGCAGTCAAGCTTTTTTTAAAATGAGCATAGTGGAAGTTTTTTTCTTAGGTTAGTAATGCAAAGACAAAATAAATTTCAAGATTCATTTTACTAATACAAAAAAGATATTTTTGGTGATTTCAAAGGCATTCAGGAGTTTTTTAAAAAATATTTTTATTGCATATTTTAGAAGGATTAGAAAACATAACTAACAGTATAATATACAAATACTCTTGAAGATGTACAAGCTTCAGGTCACGAAACCATCTGTATCATTTTTCTTAATTATTATCATTCCTGTTTTAAAATTAAGCAGCAAGTCTGACTGAATTCTGAACTCTGGAGCATGCAGAATAATGTCACTCAGGGCATTTTCAAATTGTGCAAACCTCTGGATGTGATGATGGTGTTAGGATATGGATAACTTTGTATTTTAACAACCAATTATTTTTATTTAATATTGCATAACATAGCAATAGTGCACATGCTGTAAACTTCAGCCATGCCTCTTGTAGTACAGGACCCTGCTTTCCAAAATGGAGGATGAGCTTTGATCTGTACATCTACATTCTTATAGAATAATTACAGCTGCATCACACATCCTTTCCTTTTAATAAACAATTGTTTTAAGCTTCTGTGTTTGAAGATTCTGAATGCATATGGCACACGTCTTGCCTTTGCAGTAGTATTGCACCCATTTCTGAAATCAGCATTTTGTTGTAGACTGAAAGGTGGTGAGAAATGGGTGCTGCAAGGTGAATTCTAGTTCTGGCTACTTTGGAAAATTCTTTAATGGTCACTATTGCCCCTCCAAAAGCACCTTCTTTGTCAAGTTTGAGTCTGTTCCTAACCGTCTTGTGGATGATAGCTAGTATCTCTATGTCCAGTTCCTTCAGGATCAGAAGGATAGCATTCAGGACATTGTTCCACCTCTTTCTACTGTTATCTGTAGGGCCTACCAAATTCACGGTCCATTTTGGTCAATTTCACGGTCATCAGATTTTAAAAGGCGGTAAATTTAACGATTTCAGCTATTTAAATCTGAAACTTCACGGTATTGTAATTGTAGGGTTACTGACCCAAAAAGGAGTTGTGGGAGAGGTCGCAATGTTATTGGGAGGGGGGGTTGCAGTACGGCTACTCTTACTTCTGCGCGGCTGCTGGCGGTGGCACTGCCTTCAGAGCTGAGCAGCTGGAGAGCGGCGGCTTCTGGCCAGGAGCCCAGCTCTGAAGGCAGAGCCACTGCCAGCAACAGTGCAAAAGTAGGGGTAGCACGGTATGGTATGCCGCCCAGCACTCAAGTCAGCACAGAAGTAAGGGTGGCAATACCGTGACCCCTTAAAATAACCTTGTGACCCGCCTGCAACTTCCTTTTTGGTCAGGACCCCTAATTTGAGAAATGTTGCCCCCCCCCCAACGAAACCTGTATAGTATAGGGTAAAAGCACACAAAATACAAAATTTCATGGGTGGGGAGACGAGATTCCATGGTCTGTGACACGTTTTTCATGGCCGTGAATTTGGTAGGGCCCTAGTTATCTGCCTACCTTAAGTGAGAAGGAAAATCTGTGTCTCAGGATGGATTTTCCTTATGTTTTCTTCTTATGGTATCCTCAATAACTTTGTGTAGCATTTCTTCACTCATTACATAAAGTCTGAAACAGCAGATGGATACAGACAGGACAGTACAAAGCCATATTGCTGATAAGCATTGGTCATACACACCAGCAGTCTAACTGTTGTCAAGTTTTGTGTAGCGTCATGGCAACAAAGAGTTTTGAGGAGGGACTTAAAGGTGGATATGCACAGCACTGACCCATGTTACCCATTACTTATTTGGGAGGCATTCTCCATAAATATCCACAAAGCTACCTCCTTACCCACCTCCAAATTAGTTTTGTTATACAAAAGGATATCTTGGTTTTTGTTCTGAGCTCAGCACTGGACTTAAAATAATGGTGTGTGTGTGTGTGGGAAAGAAACACAAACAAAATTAACATTTAGATGTACTCTATATAAGGGTAGAACAATTTAAAGATGGGGCTGAACAAATGTAAAATTAATGCATTGTTTTATTCCTATTTGTAAAAGTAATTGGTATCTTCTGGTTCATTTTAAAGGTCTGTTTTTATTTTCTGACACATTCTGTTTACAATAATTTAATGCAGTGATAAATATCAAAACTCATCCCATGTAAGATTTGATATGATAAACTCTGATTTATACTAGTAGTTTTAGTTACCTTATGTATGACAATGTCAGTTAATTCTTTAATGGAGATGAGCAGCTCTAGAATATTTTGTTATTGGCTCATTTCACATTATAGGACATCGGTTTGAAAGCTATTAGGAAAGGGTGACATGTTTGCATACACAAAACAAGAATATATCCTACTGCTAAATATCATAGTATTTTTATACTAAGTATCACTCTTTTGACGACTTTTGTGTGTCATAGATCTTTTTCTCTTTTATCTTTTTGATTCTATTAGATAACTTAGTCAATATGTCTGACGATGCAGGCATTTTTCCCTAAGGTATAATTACTAATATTTTGTCCAGCCATGATGTAAAAGTCCTAAATATTGGAAATTCTGCTTTTTCTCTTTGGCTAGGTATACCACAGCCCAATATATAGCTCAGTCTAAGGATGTTTTTCCTCATATATTTAATTTTTTTATCATATTTATGCTAGTTTTACCCTCATATACCACACTAAATAACTCATTTCCCACCTTTGTTTTTCCACCCATCAAATATTTGCAGACTTACATTGCTGCTGCTTCTAATCTCTTATCAAATCTGTGCATATTTAGCTCTCTGAAATTTTACTTCATGATCATATTGGTTGCTTGTGAAATCCCTCACTTTGTCATTCTTTTTGTTAATGTGAGGATCAGAATTGAACCTTCTGCTCTAGGTCTCCGCACAGACCTCAGAATTTCAGTCCAAAAGGTTAATGTTGTTCTTCGAGTGCTTGGTCATGTCGATTCCATTGTAGGTGTGTGTGCACTCACGTGCACAGTCATCAGAGATTTTTGCCTTTGCAGTATCTATAGGGTCGGCTGTAATGCCATGCTCATGCTTTGGTATACCAGGCACCACTGACCCTACGGCCTCTCAGTTCCTTCTTACCGCCCATGACGGTTAGTCAGAGCGCCTTGTCTTCCATTGCAAGAGCGTTAGCAGTTCTTACAGTCCATTGTTCTGTCTCCTTTATTTTCGGTTGATAGATACTTGGACCATTAAGTTAAGTGTTAGACTAGTAGTTAGAGTCCCATTAGTGACCCCCACGAGAGCTGTTTAAAATATTTGGGGGAGTTCCACAGAAAGGACAAGTGCAGGATCTACAAAAACGTTCACCCTCGAACTCAAAAGGAGCGGGATATCTGCTTGAGGGCCCTCCATGAAGGCTGTGCTTCGTCCTACCTCGGAGCCCTCTTGATTGGACTCCACGCCTGGCACCGTTCCCCTTCCCAGCCAGGGACTCACCTCTGACTCCTGAGAGTGGCGGGGGGTCCCGGCCCTTAGCAGGGTCATCTGTGCTCAAAGCGGGCCCAGCAGCCAAGTAGGTTGTCCGGCACCACAGAGGCCAAGCCATGTGATGGACCCGGCTAAGGCCCCTGCATCTACGGGCAAGCCAGTTATGGGACCACCCTCTAAAGCAGTGGAGTGTCCCCGATCCCCGGACCACATCACCGCAGCCTCGGTCCCCGGTTAGAAGAGACAGGTCCCTGATGCCAAGGTTTCCACCTACAAGGCACAGGACACCTGAGAGGCGCCCTCCAGATGGCCTGGGATGCTACGGACTCGTCGGTCAGGGTAGTCGCCTCTGTGTTGGTCACGAGGCACAGCTCCTGGTTACAATCCTCCCGACTGTCCCAGGAGATGCAGACTAGCCTTCAGGACCTCCCGTTCGAAGGAGCAGGGCTCTTTTCGGAGCTGACTGATGCACGGCTTCATGGCCTTAATACTACCATGCCACCCATCGTTCGTTGGACCTACGCACCCCTCAGCAGGCTAGAAAGTTTTGTTCTGTGCCCCACCTCCATTGAGGTCCTGGGGCATCCCCTGGTCTAGTTCCTACAGGAAGAAGGACAGAGACAAAGGATTTAAATGTCATTACCCTTCATCTTCTCATTCCTCTGCCCAGCCTGGTTCTTCTAGAGGCCAAGAAAGCCAGAAGCTGGCATTTTGAGGATGTGCCCCTGTCACTTCCCAGGATCCACCCCCCTGCTCTTTCCTCAATAGCCTGCGCCCCTTTTGGTCGGCCTGGTCATGGTTGACCTCAGACCATTGGGTGCTTGACATAAAATCTTCGGTCTGTACCCTGCAGTTCGTGGCCACCCCTCCCTACCACCCCCTTTCCCCATCCCTCTTCAGGGACTCTTCTCACGAGCAACTCCTTGTTCAAGAGGTTGAGAACCTCCTACGGCTGGGGGCGGTAAGGGAGGTCCCTCCAGACTTGAAGGGGAAAGGTTTCTACTCCCACTATTTCCTAATCCCAAAAGCAAAAGGGGGCCTCAGACCCATTCTGGACCTGTGCCACCTCAACAAGTCTCTCAAGAAGTTAGTTTTGCATGGTCTCTCTGGCCTCCATTATTCCCATCCTGGAGGTGGTACACCACCCTCAACTTGAAGGACACATATTTCCATTTTCCCAGGGCTCAGGCGCTTCCTCCTTTTTGTGCTGGGCCAGCGCCATTTCCAATTCACAGCGCTGCCATTTGGTGTCTCATCAGCCGCAAGAGTATTCACAAAGTGCATAGTGCCAGTGGCCGCTTACCTGAGGTGCCGAGGTATTCAAATTTTTGGTCGAGGGACCATCAACTCGAAGCAGAAGAAACAGTTACTTACTGTAACTGTCGTTCTTGGAGATATGATGCAAACCCACAACCCACCCTCCATTCCCTCTGCATTGGAGCCTAGCCTTCCTGGTGTGAAGGATCTGAGTGGGATTGGGGCCTTCTATCACTCTCCTGTAGCCATCTGGCCCAACCCTGTCACAGTATGTCTTTTGGAAATAGATATGTCCTCCTTTTCTGTAGTTTAGAACTTTGATTTTCAGCGTTCCGTATTTAAGCATTCCCTATCTCAATCTGGAGGGATGTTAGTGGTCTAAACATCAGTTTTGAAATGCCTATACTCCCTAGAACCATCAAGTTGAATCCTGAGAGAATAAATTCAGTCCTTCATATTTCTAAAACAGATAAACTATGTACCATACACAGAAGGTCTTTCAGAAACAGTCTAAAAAACCAGGATCTTGTCGACCATGCATGGACACTGAAGACCCTATAGCAACTTAGGTACAAGTAAAGATGTGATCTGGTGTTCCTGGCCAGTGTTCCCAGCCAGCGTTCCCCTACCTCCACACTGTGTGCTATTTGGCCTGGCTGTAGCCCTCTCTCCCAGACATGACTGCATTTCAGTATGCTATATATCAGTGAAGTTTATAAAGAGCTTTGGGATCCTTCAGAATGAAAGATGATATATAAATCCAATTATTACTACAATTTTATTCCTAAATTGGAGTATTCAAAATGTTCATTACATTTTTAAAGCCAATTCCTTTAGTATTGATTTGGTGCAGTGCACTCATACAGCAAACATGGTGCAACAGCTACACCGATTAAGCAGGTCCCTTTTCCCTTGGTAAAGTAACAGGGGTGGTTCCAGAACAATCAGGAATTTGCTGGAACCAATTAAGGCAGGCAGGCTAATTAGGACACCTGGAGCCAATTAAGAAGCTGCTAGAATCTATTAAGACAAGCAGGGTAATCAGGGCACCAGCCTAGCTGGTTTAAAAAGAACTTCACTTCAGTCTGTGAGGGGCACTCAAGGAGTGGAAACTGAGAGGGCATGCTGTTGGAGGACTATGGAGTACAAACGCTATCTGGCATCAGGAGGAAGGTCCTGTGGTGAGGATAGAGAAGGTGTTGGAAGGAGGCCAGGGGGAAGTAGCCCAGGGAGTTGCAGCTGTCACACAGCTGTTACAGGAAGCATGGTAGACAGCTGTGATCCATCGGGCCCTGGACTGGAACCCAGAGTAGAGGGTGGGCCTGGGTTCCTCCTGTCCCCCCACATTGGATACCAGAGGAGTTGACCTGGACTGTGGGTTCCACCAGAGGGGAAGGTCCCTGGCCTGTCCCCCGACACACTAGGTGGATCAGCAGAGACTGCTGGGATTGTTCTCCTTCCTTTTCCCCATGCTGGTCAGTGATGAGGTTAGCTGAGTGAACGGCAGGTTTGAGCCACTAGCAAAAGTGGCCAAACTCTGGGCTGCCATGAATCTCTGAGGCAAGCAAATCCACCAATAAGCACAGGGCCCACCAAGGCAGAGGAGGAACTCTGTCACAATACCTTGAACCAAATTGTGTACTGGCCTGTGCCAGTGGTGAATTTGGTCCTTTAGGGTTAAACAAACAAACTTTGAATTTGGAAGATCAGACAAACCTGATGACTGAATGGGGTGAAGTCTACTGTATTATTATGATTATTATTTATTAATAAAATATATACTATTATATTGTTTACATTGTGCTTTAAACTGTAACAGTGGAGCTGTATATGAGTTTGCTAAAGAGAGGCAGTAGGTTGTATTCAGTTATAGTCTAAGAATTCATACTCTTTCCTTTTGTTTTGAGACAGCAGCTTTTTTGACTTATTTCACTGGCACTGGAGCTTGCTAATTACTATATGCAGCTTATTGTAATAATGGCCAAACACATATATCTGTGGTTATAATGTTGTAAAGGGTTATAAAATATGCAAACAATTTTATATTAGACAACTTATGAGTAATGTGAGGGTCTCTGTATTTTGAAAGATGTATGAAACCCTGCACCAGCCCCTTACAGGCCATAATAAATTGAAAGATCTAATTTCATTCATCACTTCAAACCTAATAGAAATGTGCATTTGCCAGCAAAACTTTTGTATTGCTCAAAAATAAATATGGTTTCTTTGGTGTGATATAGTATTTTTCATGTGCACACTCTGCAAAGATGAACTAATCCTCAATGTTTCTATGAGGCAGGGAGGTGGTAGTATTCCAATTCTGTAGATGGGAATAAGTGACTTGGCCATTGCTACAGAGTAAGTCTGTGTCAGAGCCCAGATTAGAGCTCTGGAGTTCCTGGATCCCAGTCTTATGCCTAGACCAGTACACCACGCCCTTCTCTTTATGTATGTTTGGACAAAAAATACATCCAGGTGTAATGACCTTTAATTTCTGCCCATTTAAGCTGACTGTACAGTGCAATTCGGTGGATCCTTTTTACAGAGAATAAAAGACTTAAGCTTTTGCTGCTATTAAATCCTTATTCTAGATGTGTGTTAAATTTGTCATGGCTAAAGATTTTCTCCCTGGTTCTCTCTTTGAATATCAAGTAGCATGTCTTGAAGGTGTTTATATTAAAGCCTGATACTCTTTCCCTCCCTCTCCATATACCCCATATCCATATTACTATAACTATTTAAAGTTGTTTTCACAAGGTAGAAAATAGATGGAGGATAATATTTAATTTAGAAATTCACATTATTACTGGACAGTGTGCACTGATCTAAAAATAGAAGAATGCAACTTTAAACAGCTTTGAAAGACAAAAAAGCCACAAATTGGTATGCAAAAAAGAAGGTAATAATAAAATTAGGTTCAGTTATGACCACTATTTCCTTATCTCTGATCCTAACAAGTGGCTTCTTATATTCAAGTTTATTAGCCCCATTACTTACCAAACATATTGAGAAAAGGGGAGTTCACTGATTTTTATTTAATATCCTAAGGGATGAGGGAGCTCATCAGCTGTGTGCCTTTCTCCAACCCTTTAGTGATAGACTTTTGTGTTGGTATATGTGCATGGGCAGTGTGATGTAGTGGACTTGAATGTAGGACCAGCGGCTATGAAGTCCTGAGTTCCAATCCACTGATTCACTTTGAAGCCTTAGGCAAGTCATTCAATGTCTCTACTTCAGTTTCCCATCTGTCAAATGGGAATAATATCTCAGAGACTGGTCATGAGGATTTTTTAGTATTTGTACAGAGCTTCGATGTTCTAATGTGCTATCAAGGTGCTAGGTATATTATTGTTCAAGCCCATCATTAAAGGATTAAGTTTTAATTTGTTCATCAGTTTATCTAAACTAGCGGTCCCCAAACTTTTGAGGGTTGCATCCTCCCTCCCCCAGGCTGTGGCCTGGAGTGGGGCCGTGGCTCCGGGGAGCGGGAGGGAGGAGAGGAAAGCGGACAAGGCTAAGGGGGCCACGGCTGGGGGCAGGAGCGGGGCCGCAGCCGGGCCGCAGTGGAGACCGGCAGCCGGGCCCACGGCTAGGTGCATCTCCCGGCCTCAGCCCCGGGCTGGGAACAGAGCAGTGGCAAAGGCTGGGGGCTGGTATGGGGCCAGGAGCAGAGCTGTGCTGAGGCTGGGGACAGGGCCAGGAGTCAGGGACATGACTGGGGTTGGGACCAGAGTGGGGCTGGGTGCAGGGAGGGGCTAGGTGGCACTCCCTCCCTGCCCCCTATGGGGGTTGGCCCATGCCTGCTGCACTCCCCGCCGGACATTCCTCCCCACCTCTTCTAAGGGCGTGCCTCACAGTTGGGGGACCTCTGATCTAAACTAATCTATTATAAAGAGAAGAGAGAGAGACACACACACACACACCTCACAAGAGAAAGGAGCCTTCTTGCGTCTACTCAGCAGACCCAGCTGACTGTCTTCCTTTGTGTGGATAAGCACTGCAGTTCTGTATAAAGTTTACATATTGCAGTTCCCTTGTAAGTCAGTTGCTGTATTTCTATAGGTGGAGCCAAAATTAGAGTTAGTCGGTGTGCTAGACTGAGGTAGGACAGTGTAGAACACATGCAGTACATAGTAAACTAGTGTCCAAAACAAACCACAACTAAAAAGTTAAGCTGCCAAACCAGACTAGCTTGGTTTAATAGCTGTGTGTCTTATATGAGATGCATAGAAATATGGAGACTTTAGAACACTGTCCTGTTTGCTGCTGATTTTGATATGCCTTGGCATTGAGAAAAGGCATCTCTTGTGTGTTTGGAACTAGTTGCTTGCGTAATCCATAAGGTCATGCGGAATGCAGCTACTGTATATTCATACAACACAAATGAAGCCAGATCTCCGGGTGCAGGCAGATGGTGCCAGCAGCTGAACAAGACACTTGAGAGTTGTCACTTGGGGAAAATGAAGGTGGTGATTGAAGACCTGAAAACACTTCTTTTTGAGTGAAGTTGTATTTATTTATTACAAATTTTATTCAAGGTAGTTTAATTTTAGGTGATATTGAGTATAATTGAGGGCCTACTTTAATATGGTTTAATTGATATACAATAAAAGTTGTTTTATCCAGCACTTCACCACTAGAAAGCTCCATAAAATGTCATTCCTTATCTTCATGGATATTCCAGTTTATAGTCCAGTTGGTGCAGGGCTGGCAGGGGGTTGGGCTGTGGGAAGGGGTTCAGAGCGTGGGCTCTGGGAGGGAGTTTGGGTGCAGGACAGGGTGCGGGGCAGCGGGTTGGGGCACAGGGCAGGGTGCTGTATCTGGGGGGCACTCACCTCTGGTAGCTCCCCACAAGTGGCGACCTGTCCCAGCTGCTCCTAGGCAGAGGTGCAGCAAGCAGCTCCCCATGCTGTCCCCGCCCCGAGCATCAGCTCCACAGCTCCCAATTGCAGCCAATGGGAGCTGCGGGGGCGGTGCCTGTGGTTGGAGGCAGTGCACTGAGCTGCCTGCTGGGCCTCCGTCTCGGAGCAGCTGGGATAGGTCGCTGCTTTCAGGGAGTCACCTGAGGTGAGCACCCCCGAGATCTAGCACCCCGCATCCTCTCCCGTGCCCCAACCTGCTGCCCTGAGCCCCCTCCCACACCCAAACTTCCTCCCTCTTAGTTAATTGGAATTTTTCACCTACTGGCACCCCCCGTTCCCCCAGTATGCTGGATAAAACAGCTTTTACTGTATAAAGAAAAACTTGTATGATAGAATAATGGTGCACATAAAGTAACAAGTCAGCCGTGTGATAGTCAAGCTGCCTTTCAATAGGTTAGAAGTTGTTACCTTGCTGTTTCTTTTCAGAAAGGCATTCAGATACCTTTAAAATGTTATCAAGTTAATTGATCAAATTGTTCTACTGTAGGTATATTATTCAAAAGATTAACTGTCTGGATTTTCACGTTAGTTTCCAGTATGTGTGCTGGAAGCCATGTGACCTAAACATGGGAATTCTGTAGAGGGTGTTTCCCTGAGCAAGCTCTAATAATAAAGTAATTCTTTTTCATCAATATTCAGCTCAAATGTAGACCCCGGATTTTAAATGCCAGCATTTTTTAAAGGAAGTGAATGTGACCATACATCACTTAATCATATTGTGCTGGACTCTGTGTTCCTTCAGTTCTGTGCTGACTGCAGGAGCAATGAAGAGGTGGAAGGAGGCTTTAAACTACCTTTGCAATTTCCTTCTGGCTCTGGCAGGGGTCCCTTTAGCCCAGTGGTTCTCAAACTTTTTGTACCGGTGGCCATTTCCACACAGCAAGCCTCTGAGTGAGACCCCCTTATAAATTAAGAATGCAGCAATTTAATTTAATGTAACAGGCACTTGTGGCTGACAGCCACTGCACCTGGCCGGGCTCATGACCCTCCCCCCAGTTTGAGGACCCCTGTTTTAGCCCTTGTGCAACTTGGAGGAGCTGGCATGTAATGGCCCCCTACCTAGACCACTAGGTTGGCAAAAGAATAGATTTGTTTTCTGATATATTGAGCTTAAACATTAGTACCTTTTCAACTTTGTCCCTTTTCTCCTTACAGTATAAGTGGTGTCTAAAATAGTGAATCATATAAAGACCCCCTTTTTTTGAGTCTGTTGCTCTGCAAGCACAAAGGGTTTTGGCATGACAGCTCAGCTCTTACCCTATGTGTTCAAAGGGTAGTGTCGCTTGTGAGTCCAGAGCTGTTCTCAGGTACAATTGCACATAAGTGACCTTATTATTTTTGCTCTTGTGTTTTTTGAGGGTTTCATATACCTAGAAAGCCTGAAAGAGGCCTTGGTGGTAAATTTTCAGTTAGAGTTCATATGATTTCAAGCTGCCTTTTCGAATTAGGGTGAGAAATGAAAGAATTCTCTTTATAGGTTAGATACCTACTAAAAGCACTTCATGCACTTTTCCCACCAATCTGAGTGAGTTTACTAGGTAATTGAAATATTGAAGCTTCTCCCTCTAGCTCAAAGATGGTTTGAGTCAATCTTTGTCACGAAACTGAGTAAAATACAAAAAAATAAAAACCTGTCTTCATGTCCTTTAGCTGAAAGTGGTAGACTCAAACAATTTTTACTAAATAGGACTGGCATTGATTGAAAACCATATGGAATGGACTAAGGATTGCTGGGCCCATATTTTGGAACTAGCTAATCTTTATAAGACAGAGCTATTCATTAGAAACATTTATTTGGGTGAAAAGATTTCATTAACTTATTTGAAACTGTACAGTATACATCTAGAAATCCTGTAGGACAATGACTTTAAATTCTATTTCACTGGCTTTTTTCATGGCAGAAAATAACTTTTTTTTAATGTATTCTAATAAGCATTTGACACTATTTTTGAAGCTAGGTTAACCCATGTTGATTCAGATGGCTTACTTTCTATTTATGCCATCTGTATTTTGCTTTTTAAAATTGTTGGGACTCTCTTACTGCACAAACCCTTGCAATGCTCTTCTGTGCTGTTGTGATCGCTTGCTGGAAATCTAGCAGTAATTTGCGTTAACAGTTGGTTTTCTGCATTCACCTCGATAACTACATATTTGTAAGAACCTATGAAAAAAATGAATATGTGACAGTTCAGCAGCACTAACATCTTTTTCTTGGTTTTTAGTTCAGAGGAGCTTCCTTTTCGTGATGCAGCAATAGAAAGGGTAAGTCCTATGCTCACGTCTCTTAAAACTGTAAGTAAGCGTCAACACTTGACAGTGTGTCCTTTATAATATGTATAAGTTTTTTATAACTGGGGGCTATAGTGTCATACTATGGACTTTCATATTGAAAGAAACACATTTCTCACATCTGCTAGAGGATGGCAATCTCCTCTTAAAAATCACACTTTTGGTTGAACTGCATTTCTGTTCATATACGACTTAATGCCATTAAGTCCCTCTGGAACTGTTAACACCTCTCTTGGTTTAACCACAAAAGGTCACTGCATTTTTTTTGTACATTGCTGCCTTCACATACATCCCAGGCTCTGCTGGCCTGGATGAATTATGGACAAACATAAGTCCCTAATGTGGCTGCATGTTGAGCTGCTGCTTAATAAGAAGGCAATTCCGTTAATGAAATATTTCAAGTTACGCTTGGCTCTTGCCCTAGTTCAGTTCCCTTTGGTTAATTGATACCCTTTACTATTGTCTTTTCAAGTTAATGTCTCTGTGCTGCTCAGATCAGCTCCTCCTAGTGCATGGAGGTGGGGGTGAGTGTGTGTTTTGAACAAATGCAACTCTCATAGCCTTTAAAAGCTGTCTCTTTGGAAAATTGCAATATGCTGAGCTACCAAGAGAAGCTGATGGGGATCAGTATAGGGCAGTGTGTGTGTGTGAGAGAGTAAGAGAAAGGAGTGCTGCTTATGAGAGGAGAAGAAAAATCCCCGAGTCCCTGTCTGTTTTGCATTGCTAGGTGGTTCTTGGTTCATGACAGCGTGTTTCTGCAACCTGAAACTGCATTGTTTTCCTGCAGTGTTTCATTGCATTTATAGCATAATGAGCATATATTGTTAACTTCATTTTAATCAGAAGGACACAGCTGTGTGTGAGGCTATGAATGTTCATGGTCTCAAATATTAGACAACTTAACAATTATTTTTCATTGTCATATATGATACTTGAAGCTCTGATTCACTTAACTAAGCATGAGATATATAGTATCCTTAAGCTATGCTATGAAAATAGTGTCTAATTCTCATATCCCATGTTTTAATAATACTGTCCCAGACAGAGTGTTTGCATAGGAACTATATTAATTGTACACTTTCCAATGTTAAGTTGCAAATGTAGTTACTTTTTATAATTACATTGTATTCTAGTTATACTTTTGGTGATATCCTGACCTCTGCTGGCCTGAGGCTGCGGTTTGCATTACTCCAGTCAGTGACGCTTAGTTCTCTGAAATGTCTGTTACCACAGTAGTTGATAGGGCAATTAGCATGTAAGTTCATTGTGGGCTAATAATAAAGAAAAGATGGAGGGTTTTTTAATTAACTTATCTGGCAGTGGGGACCTGCCCAGGCTTTTTCCTGTATCATTTCTGACCTTGTGTGATGCCCAGAAGCAAATATTGGTGGTGTTTTGACCAGTTTGTAGTTTACATAAGGAGTCTTTTACTTCTTTCCCGTTAAATTTGAAACTCTTTTCCCTTTGGTCACAACCTGTCCTTCATACATGTTCCACTGTACAGCCTAAATTGCTTTTCTTTGTGTAACATGGATGGGGTTCGTGTGACTGCTCAATAACTACTTTTGATACTTCATTGCATAGGTCATTTGAATGCTTAAATGCCAGAAACCATTGAAGTATGTTATAAACCAATTCACCTTCAAATTTATGCAATGTTTTAAAATGTAAAATTAGGAGAGGCACCATGGTCCAGTGGGTGGAATACTGAACTGAAGACCTGGGTTCTATAACTGGCTCTGTCTCTGATGTCCAAATCGCTTCATCTCTCTGTGTCTAACCCTAACTCTTTTCAGAGTAACAGCCGTGTTAGTCTGTATTCGCAAAAAGAAAAGGAGTACTTGTGGCACCTTAGAGACTAACCAATTTATTTGAGCATGAGGTTTCGTGAGCTACAGCTCACTTCATCGGATGCATACCGTGGAAACTGCAGAAGATGCATCCGATCAAATCCAGGTTTTCTCACCCTCCGCCCCCCCCCCCCACACACACAAACTCACTCTCCTGCTGGTAATAGCTTATCCAAAGTGACCACTCTCCCTACAATGTGCATGATAATCAAGGTGGGCCATTTCCAGCACAAATCCAGGTTTTCTCACCCCTCCACCCCCATACACACACAAACTCACTCTCCTGCTGTTACCAGCAGGAGAGTGAGTTTGTGTGTGTGGTTTCTGGAGGGGGGTGAGGGAGTGAGAGAACCTGGATTTGTGCAGGAAATGGTCCACCTTGATTATCATACACATTGTGAAGAGAGTGGTCACTTTGGATGGGCTATTGCCAGCAGGAGAGTGAGTTGGGGGGGGGGGGGCGGAGGGTGAGAGAACCTGGATTTGCGCTGGAAATGGCCCAACTTGATGATCACTTTAGATAAGCTATTACCAGCAGGACAGTGGGGTGGGAGGAGGTATTGTTTCATGGTCTCTGTGTGTATATAATGTCTTCTGCAGTTTCCACGGTATGCATCTGATGAAGTGAGCTGTAGCTCACGAAAGCTCATGCTCAAATAAATTGGTTAGTCTCTAAGGTGCCAAAAGTACTCCTTTTCTTTTAACCCTAACTCTGTGTCAGTTTTTCCTTGCTCTGTCTTGTTTGTTTAGACTGTAAACTCTTCCGATTTTAATAGTTCTTACTATGTGTTTGTACAGCACCTTGCATGATGAAGTCCTGACCTTGGTTGGGGTCTCTACCAAGGCACTACCCTAGGCTCTCTACTCTAGGTGCTATTGCAATATTAATAATAAATAAGAGAGTGTCATAAAGATGGATATTTGCCAGTTAAGATTCATCCCTTTCCAATAGCCCATTATTTATTTTACTTGGAATAAGATTCCCTCCCAATTTCAGTTTGACTCTAGTATTCCCAGAGGCAAAAATACTTCCAAGTTTGACTGTCTACACTAGCACTTTTGTTGGTAAAACTTTTCAGTCATGGGTGTGAAAAAAAACACACCCCAACCAACATAAGTTACACTGATAGAAGCACCGGTGTGGACAGCGCAGTGTTGGTGCAAGATGCTATCCTACTGACATAGCTACCCCTGCTCGTTAGAGGTGGGAGAGCAGCTACACAGGAGACCTTACAGAAGTCCAGCTGCAGCGGTGTCTAGTGTAGACGTAGCCTTTAAAACCTACTGAAGAAGACAGAACAATGGTTTTCTTCAGAGACTACTACATGGACTCTAGATTTCCTGATAAAGCAGCAGTATCCGTCTTCTCTGCAATGTGCTGCTTGAGATGTAGCCATGTATTCCAAGCAACTCTTGTTGGATGTGAAAATGCGCATTGCTTAGGTTAAAAAAAAAACAACAACCCACAACTGTCCAAAACACAAACTTAGAAGGCTTTAAGAACCAGCATAGACTGACCCAGGAGACAAGAAGCCTGAATTAACCTAAAACTGAAAAGAGTTCAGCATTAGAGGCTCAGGGAGAAGATGGGATTTTATTTTTCTGACCAACTAACTGAATAACTTGCCCAGAGCAGAGACCTGGCTTGCTTTACTGGAGACTTGTATGCAATTTGCCCCCTTTCCCTCCCAGCCTAAATTACATCCAGAGAAATAATTTGGAAAACTTCTGCTACAGGGTTATTATAAGGGATCACTGTATTTTCTCAGCCTCACTGTGAAAACAAAAGAGTGCAATGATCTAGACCTAAGGTATGTGGGAGTCAGCAGTTTTTCTACAGTTCCTTTTTAAGCTAAATGTTACAAGATAGAAAATAAGAATATTTTTAAAAGCTGAAGATGCCAGTGTCTATCTGCAAAATCTCATAAAGGTGCCTCAACAGCATGAAACTCCACAAGAACCTCAGGGCAATGAAATGCAATGTGAAAAGTCAGATAAGTAAGACTGGCAAAGTAGCAATATCTGACTCGACCCTGTTAGTTTAATACCTGATGGTATTAAACCACCCAAGAAAATGGATATAATGTTGTTGTTTCATTATAATGTCATCCATGTATTTACTATGACCATATTTTTCATTTCCACTTTATTGTGGAAAACGCTCTATGGACACCTTTAACTTCCTAATACTTTCTTTCAGGTTTTCAGACCTGTAGTTATATCCATCTGCTTTATTTCTGCATAAATTCTGCTGATCAGAACTTAACTATTACCTTAGTTCTAAAGTGTAAATCCACATGGGGTCAATTTATGATATGGGGTCATTTATGAAATTACGGATCAGCATATTTAAAAATGAAATTTTTGTTGTGCATCCACATTCAGATTTTTCTAAAGCTATCTCATGAGTGTTTCCTTCCTTTTTTAATACCCAACATTATGAACTAACAATAGCTTGCCATATTATTTATAGGTGAGTCAGAGAAAATTATGCACATTGTGTTTCTACTCTATTATAATGGCCTGAAATGCTATAAAATCACTATTATGGTTTCTGACTGGCAGGAGCTTATTTCTGGTGTGTTTCTATTTAACACAGTACAATGCTATCATCGGCCTACACATGGCATTTGGCTGTTCCACACATCTTCTGGGGCAATTATCAATATAGTGTAACTTTTTTTTCTAGCAAAACCCTGTGTGACAGTACAGAAGTTTTGTGTGTGTGTATGTGTAAATTAAGCTTTTGTGTGCAGTTGTGTACACAGCTTTTAAAAGCATTTCTGAAATAGTTGGCCTTTATCTTATTACACAAAACAGTAGGAGTATACATGGTTTAATTACAATAAGATATCTAATACAAGTGGATTGTCCTTGCCTCTATACTTAGGCTAGATGGATGAAGAGAACAATAACTGTTAAAAACAAGTTGTTTTCCAGTTCACTTCATGAATTTTATCATGGAATTTAATTTAAAGATGGAAAATAACTGTAAGGACACTTATCGCTGTGTGTGAAGACAAGCCCTACAGTGGCGCAGCTGCACTGCTGTAGTGCTGTGTGTGAAGAAGCTACTATGTTGATGGGAGAGCTTCTCCCGTCGTCATAGTTAATCCACCTCCCCGAGAGACGGTGAGAGAAGCTGTCCCACCCCCATGGTGCTGTCTACACAGGGGTTAGGTCAGCATAACTACGTTGCTAAGGTGTTTGGATTTTTCACACCCATGAGTGATGTGATTATACCGGTATAGGTCTGTAGTTTAGACCTGGCCTCAGCCCTGTTTCTGCTAGTTCAGGCTTGGACCAACTTTTGTTGGTGAGAGACACAAGCTTTCGAGCTACACAAGCTTTCTTCCGGTCTGAGAAACTAGTTCAGGCTATGTCTACATTAGCACTTCAGTAGGTAAAACTGATGTTGCTCAGGGGCTTGAAAAAAAAAATACCCTTGAGCGACATAAGTTACACCGACAGAAGTGCCAGTGTGTAACTGCCAGCTGACATAGCTCCTGCCATTCATTGGGCATGGTTTAATTATGCCGATAGGAGAGCTCTCTCCTGTCACCCTAGACAGCAGTACAGCTGTGGCACTGTATGGGCTCTAGAGTAGACATAGCCTCAGTGTGTCATTGCTATAAACAAGGTGGAACAGATTGTTTAGCATAAGTGGCTAACATACATTTCGAGGGACCATTCAAGCTTAAGTGGCTCATTAACACCCCTCCAGTCATAGGGAAGAAAGGAACGGAGGGGGGAAAAAGCAGCTGGGGTGGGGTTTGGTAGTGGGTTACAGATTGTTGTAATAATCCATAATCCAGTGTGTCTATTCAGACCATGATTTTTAGTGTCTAGCAAAGCCTGGGAGCTTAAATTCATAACTTCACCTTGAATGGTCCCTTGAAATGTGTGTTAACTACTTATGCTAAACAATCTTTCACCTTGTATTTAGCAGTTACACTGAGTTAGGCTATATCTACACCACACTTTTGTTGGTAAAACTTTTGTTGGTCAGGTCGTTCCTGACCTGAAAAAAGTTTTACCGACGAAAAGCGCCCGTGTGGACAGCACTTTGTTGGTGGGAGACTTTGTTGTCCTGCTGACAAAGCCAGTGCTGCTTGTTGGGGGTGGTTTTTTTTTTTGCCAGCAGAAGAGCTCTCTCCTGTCGGCAAAGAGCGGCTACACAGGAGACACTACAGCAGCACAGATGTGCCGCTGCAAGGTATGTAGTGTAGATACGGGAGAGGAGTTAGATTAGATTTTTTAAAAAAATTCCTTCTCCTGCTCATTTAAATAGAATATATGCCTATGGGTACCCGCATGGCCCCACAATATGCCAACATTTTTGTGGCTGACTTAGAGCAACGCTTTCTCAGCTCTCGTCCCCTAATGCCCCTACTCGCGCTACATTGATGACATCTTCATCATCTGGACCCATGGAAAAGAAGCCCTTGAGGAATTCCACCATGATTTCAACAATTTCCATCCCACCATCAACCTCAGCCTGGACCAGTCCACACAGGAGATCCACTTCTTGGACACCACGGTGCTAATAAGCGATGGTCACATAAACACCACCCTATACTGGAAACCTGCTGACTGCTATGCCGACCTACATGCCTCCAACTTTCATCCAGACCAAACCATACGATCCATTGTCTACAGCCAAGCTCTACAATACAACCGCATTTGCTCCAACCCCTCAGACAGAGACAAACACCTACAAGATCTCTATCAAGCCTTCTTACAACTACAATACCCACCTAGTGAAGTGAAGAACCAGATTGACAGAGCCAGAAGAGTAACCAGAAGTTACCTACTACAGGACAGGCCCAACAAAGAAAATAACAGAATGCCACTAGCCATCACCTTCAGCCCCCAACTAAAACCTCTCCAGCGCATCAAGGATCTGCAACCTATCCTGAAGAACGCCCCATCACTCTCACAGATCTTGGGAGACAGGCCAGTCCTTGCTTACAGACAGCTCCCCAACCTAAAGCAAATACTCACCAGCAACCACACAACAAAACCACTAACCCAGGAACCTATCCTTGCAACAAAGCCCGTTGCCAAATGTGTCCACATATCTATTCAGGGGACACCATCACAGGGCCTAATCACATCAGCCACAATATCAGAGGCTCGTTCACCTGCACATCTACCAATGTGATATATGCCATCATGTGCCAGCAATGCCCCTCTGCCATGTACGTTGGTCAAACTGGACAGTCTCTACGTAAAAGAATAAATGGACACAAATCAGACGTCAAGAATTGTAACATTCAAAAACCAGTTGGAGAACACTTCAGTCTCTCTGGTCACTTGATTACAGACCTAAAAGTGGCAATTCTTCAACAAAAAAACTTCAAAACCAGACTCCAATGAGAGACTGCTGAATTGGAATTAATTTGCAAACTGGATACAATTAACTTAGGCTTGAATAAAGACTGGGAGTGGATGTGTCATTACACAAAGTAAAACTATTTCCCCATGTTTTACCCCCCTCCCCCCCAAGACGTTCTTGCTAACTGCTGGAAATGGCCCACCTTAATTATCACTACAGAAGGTTCACACATCCCCCTCCCCCGCTCTCTTGCTGGTAATAGCTCACCTTACCTGATCACTTTGGTTACAGTGTGTATGGTAACACCCATTGTTTCATGTTCTCTGTGTATATAAATCTCCCCACTGTATTTTCCACTGAATGCATCTGATGAAGTGAGCTGTAGCTCACGAAAGCTTATGCTCAAATAAACTTGTTAGTCTCTAAGGTGTCACAAATCCTCCTGTTCTTTTTGTGGATACAGACTAACACGGCTGCTACTCTGAAACCTTTGTTTTCTGTGTTGTAATTGAAATGAATATATTTGAAAATGTAGAAAAATATCCAAAATATATTTATAAAAAATCTCAATTGGTATTCTATTATTGTGTAATAGTACAATTAAAACAGCAATTAACTGTGCTTAATTTTTTTAATCAAGTTAATTTACTTTGAGTTAATTGCTTGAGTTAACGGTGATTAATTGACAGTCCTTATATAAATAAATAAATAAAAGCACATCCAGGCTGACAGCTCGTATGCAAAGAAATGGCTTTTTGCAAGGGAGACTAATTTAGCAAAGGTGATGCCACTGGTGCCACTATAATTCTTGACGTTAAATGCTCCTGCAGAGGAAAATATCTTGGTTAAACTTGTTTCTAATACTCTTAGAAGACTCTAAAGTAGATATTTTGGAAAAAACTAGGTCTGAAATTATTAATTGTCATTTTATTTCAGCAAAAGCACCTTGAAATTGAAAGAACTACAAAATGGCTAAAAATGCTGAAAAGCTGGGAAAAATACAAGAACAGCGAAAAGGTAAGTTATTCGTGTTTTTGGTCAGTTTCCTCTATTGAATGTAGCAGTATTAAATTAAGTATGGTGATAATTCACACCTCATTTCAGAAAAATACATTTAAAAATAAAAATGAAAAGCTGTTTTTATGATTGCATGGTGCAACAATGTAATAAATTAACAAAGAAACTGGTGTTCAAATACAGGATTTTTGAAGGACAGCATTTTGGGGGGCCACATGGCATATTCAGAACTACCATTGCCTGTAAATTCTTGTATTGCATTATAATTGTGGAGTGGAATTGGGACATGCACGGCCAGGGAGTACACACTGTTAGCGTGCATGCTGCATAATATCTGTGGTAGAAGGGGAACTGTACATCACAAGACGAGCAGGTAAATAGAGAGTAAACTACTAGTCTTCAGGAGGAATAGTCAGCACACAATTATATTTGAAAATAGTTTAAAAACAGAAACAAAAGCTTTTATAAAGTTAAGCTGAGAGAGGCCCAATCCAAAAGTCCAGATCAGAACATGAGAACTCTGGAAAAATTTGGATCTGAATCTTAAATTTATTATTTGACTTTGTGCCCGTTTGTATGCTGAACATTATTGTAGTGTTTAATGCTGAAATTTTTAATCAAACTGATATGCAGGTGGTGTATACTCATCAGGGAATCTGCTGGCTCTTCATTTTGAATCCTTTTAAAATTCTTTGTGTGATATTAAGCAGGTAGCTATGTAGAGAAACAGCCTCCTTTTGCAGCCACAGGTTTGGTGGATGGGCAAAGAGAGCCTCTGCTACTTGTATACTGAAAGTTGTCTTGGGTTCCTGCCAGGGAGTTTGACCAGTCATAAATTGTGATATCTAACTACATGTTGAACAAACCAGACACCATGAGGATGCTTTAAAGTAGCTTTAAAGGATGCTTTAAAGATTCTCTTGGAAGTGGTTTCCTAGAGTAAGCTTTAACATACAGAACAAATAATTAAAACCTAAACCTTAAGTACAGCTTATTTAGTTACATTTTCCTTGTGTTGATTTCATGTGACTAAGCAAAAAATGCAAAGTGCCCTTCATACAGGTGGATCCTCTCTGTGGTGGAAATGATCCCTCTCTCTTAGGAGGGTGATGCTTACATGTTGGTGCACTGGTTTTGCTGAATTTGACAGGGGGCCATCCCTGAAATACTGCCAGTAGCTATTTAAAAGTGCACATTAATGCCACACAACAGGTCAGGACAAAAGGTGAAGAAAAACCTTGTTCAACTGAAATTACAGGGAAATTTTAAGTAGGTATAATTAGCCATTTGGTATTTAACTCAGGATTCAGCCAGAGGTTAACATCACTAACTGTCTTGAAAATGGCTGTGGGATTTTTAATGACCACAAGAGAGTTTTTTGACAACAAATGAAAATAGACTACATCTACATGTGTAATAGCTGTACTTCTGTGTGTAATGGCTTCCTCATGTGGAGAGACAGTTGTGTAATGCTAGGGTACTAGACTGAGAGTCAGGAAACCTGGACTTTTTTCTAGCTCTGTCTTGGGCAGTTCACTTAGGGTTAGGTGTTGTCCATGTCTTGCACAGCCAAATAGGGGAATTAGGCCCTGTAGCCTCCATGAGGCCGTGTAAGATCTACTTGGATCTTTGTTCTCTGTCTCCTGCAGCGCACAGCCCTTGCATTCTCACTCCTCCTTTACTGTGAGTGAATTGGTGAGGAGGGGCTAGAAAAAGGCCAGAAGTGGGTGAGAAGCCCAGCTGTGTCCCTCCAGGCAATAGCAAGCTGAATAGGGCTGGTGTTGCTGGGGAGAAGCAACCTACACGTTTCCCTTGCTACAGCAAGTTACAACCTGCTGGAGAAAGGGGGAATGAAGGAAGGAAGGAATTGTTACTCTCTGAATCAGAGTTTCTTCCCGAAGCTGGAGCGGTGAACGTACTCTACCCTTTCTAGGGTTACATACTTCAAGGGTTTCCCGGACGTAGCCTCCTTTTTGAATTTCCTTTCTCTGTCCAGGCAGATTTTTCAAATAACAGTCAATGTCCCAGCTTTTTGCAGCGCAGACAAACTGCAGCTCAGAAAAAGCCCCGATTGGTCCCTCCCCTGCATCTCTACCTGATTGGTCCATTCTCCTGCAAGCCACAACTGCTGGATCCCACCCAGCCAGGCCCCAACTCTGGGGAGGGAGTCCCGCAGGGAGGCACTGACTAGCGGCTGTTGCTGCATCCTGGTCTTACACCAGTCGCCCTGCCACTGTGATGGAGCAACACAGTTCCCACCCCCAGTGAGTATCCCTGCTGCAGGTATCCCCAACTGTACCCCTCTCCAGCTCCTCCCCCCTTCTGGCTGTGTCCTCTTCTTGGGAAACTAAAATATGGTAACCCTAATGTGGGCTGAGAGTGAACTCTCGTAATATATCTCTACACAGCAGTTGGGAGGGCACTTCACAGCATGGGTGGACAGACACTTGCTACCTCTGCTTGAGCTAGTGTGCTAAACATTGCAGTGTGGCCACAGCAGCAAGGATGGCAGGTCAGGCTAGCCACCTGAGTGTGTACGCAGGGGGTTGGGTGCAGGATTGTACTCAGGTGTCTAGCCTGAGCTGCTGCTTGTGCTGGTGTGGCCACACTACTATTTTTAGAATACTAACTCAAGCAGAGCTAGCAAGTGTCTGTCTACCTGCTCTGAGAAGCACCCTCCCAGCTGCTGCATAGACATATCTAGCTCTTCATTTTTCCTAGTACCACTTCCCATCTGTAAGATGGGCATAATGATGTTTACACAGTTCAGTGCTAAGTAATGTGTGCTTGCTGTCGCCCTCTTTGGAAGGAGATGGAAGAGGTACTGGTTACCTGCGATAGACTTCTGCCCTCCCTTCCTGCAAATGTCTTTTAATACCCATTAATATTTCTGTAAAGGGCAACACACAAATTGCCCATTATGGCAGGTTTTACAAAACTGTTTATTTTGATACATAGTTTAAAAGTACTAGACTGTAACTATAGCAACAGTAGCTTTAAGTGATATAGGGGCCAGTTGTGTGAGAGAGATGGTGTCTTCTGTAAGAAACACCTTTGCCGGTTCAGACTGGGGATCTTAGGCCATGGCTTCACTTGCGAGTTGGAGCACATTAAAGCGGCTTCGGGCACCCTAACTCACGACATGTCCACACTGACAAGGCACATAGAGCGCCCGGACTCCGCAGCTGGAGTGCTTCTGGTACTCCACCTCTACAAGGAGCATAATGCTTGATGCACCCCAACTGGAGCGCCGTGGCGTCAGTGTGGACGCCCTAGTCAATTAATGCGGTCTGATCGGCCTCCAGAAGCGTCCCACAATGCCTGTTCTAGCCACTCTGGTCATCACTTTGAACTCAACTGTCCTGCCCTCAGGTGACCAACCGTCGGACCCACCCTTTAAATTATCTGGGAATTTTGAAAATCCCCTTCCTGTTTGCTCAGGAAGGCATGGGGTGCTCTCAGCGAATCTTTCCAGGTGACCATGCCTCCATGTGCCAGGCGATCCCCAGTATGGAGCAGTGGTGAGGTGCTGGACCTCATCAGTGTTTCGGGGGAGGAAGCTGTCCAGTCCCAGCTGCGCTCCAACCGTAGGAATTACGATACCTTTGGGCAGATATCAAGGGACATGATGGAAAGGGGCCATAACTGGGACACACTGCAGAGCAGAGTTAAAGTGAAGGAGCTGTGGAATGCCTACCGCAAAGCCCGCAAGGCAAAGTGCCGCTCCAGTCCTCCGCTCCTGCGACCTGCTGTTTCTACAAAGAGCTGGATGCAGTACGTGGGGACAACCCCACCTCCACTCCGAGTACCACCATGGATACTTCAGAGCCCAGTTCAACAAGGAAGGAGGAGGAGGAGGAAGGCGGGAGCGAGGGTGCTGAGGAGGAGGGAGACGGCCCGGCATCCCTAAATGCATGCAGCCAGGAGCTGCTCTCAAGCCAGGAGGAAGGTAGCCAGTCGCAGTGGACAGTGCTTGGGGAAGGACAAACACCAGGGGAGGTGCCCGGTAAGCGGCTTTTATTTTGGGAAGGAAGTTGTTTGGTACAGGCTCTTGGGGCGAGGAGGGTTAGGGCTGCATGCATGCCTAGATGCGGAATAGGGCGTTGATGTGCTCTCACATTGCGGTAATTGGCCTCAGTGATCTCTTCAAAGGTCTCATGCAGGAGCTGGGCAATGCGCTTGCGCAGGTTCCTTGGCAGAACTACTCTGCTCCTTGTCCCAGTAAGGCTAACATGTCCGTGCCACTGTTCCGTGAGGGACAAGGGGACCATTTCCGCACACAGGCAAACTGCATATGGGCCAGGGCAGAAGCTGCATTGTAGTAGAAGACCCTCCCTTGCTTCCCAGGTCACCCTCAGCAGCGAGATATCTTCCAGAATGAACTCTTGTGGAAAATGTGGGGACAGTGTTCAGTATAGGGGCCCCCTACAGCTGTTAGCTCTCCCCAAGGCACAGAATCCTAGAGGACAGTATGTCCGTGAAACAACCAGTCCCCCTTGTCCCTGTGCTTACTTACCATTTTGGGGCTCCTATGGGTTATGTGCACTCATTTTGGGATGGGCAATTCTGCTATTGTGTAGACTGTGCTTGTCTTTAGGTACGGGGGAATCATTGCTCTGTCGGGTGTGAACAATGCTGCCTTTGTTAAGTGTTGCATTTTGGCTTTACAGATTTTTTTCAACCTTGAGATCTCAGCCATCCTTGTTATCATCGGCCAAAAGACTGCAAAGAATTAGGAAGCAGCCACGTAGAGGCAAAGAGGACCTGCTGCATGAAGTGATGCAGCTTTTTAATGAAAATCAAAAGGCGCAGGAGTGGCGGGAGAGCGAAAGGAGGGTCCGCCAACAGAATGCGGATCGCCGGCACCAAAGCATGGAGCGGTTGCTAAGCATCGTGGAGCGCCAAGCAGACTCAATACAGGCGCTCCTAGCAATGCAGGCGGAGCACTACCACGCCCACCCACCCTGCAGCCCTTGTCCCAGAACTCCTTCCCCTGTGCCCCCATGTCACCTCCAACCCTCTCTCCCCCATATCTGGGTTCTTATCGCCACCAGCTGCCTCCAACGCCTGTAGCTTCATCACCCAGTCCTGCAAACTACGACCCTTACCCACTGCACTCAACCCCCATCATCATGCATTTTAGCCAGCCTTTGAAGCGCAGCACTCATTGCACAGCTCTCTAGACAGGAAGGCTGGGTATGATAACAGGACATACGCAAATCTGTGATTGAACCGTTCCCCACCCCACCCCACCCCCTTGCCCTTTCTGTTTCCCAAGCAGTTGTGTTTCTTTTCAATAAATGGATTTTCTTTTCAATATTTGGATTTTTTTGGCTTTGAAAACATTCTTTATTATTGCATTAAGTAAAAGATTCCATAGCACAGGAAAGCAACAGGCACTGCAAGTCCATGTAGCAAACACAGATTCCTACTTACATTGGAACCACCGCTCTTCACTCCTGTGCAGGGCACCAAACATTACTGGTGGCTTTCAGCCTCAAATTGCTCCCTCAAGGCATCCCTAATCCTTGCAGCCCTGCTCTCTGGCTCTTCAAATTCAGCCCCCAAGTGTTGAACCTCTGAGTTCCATGCCTGAGTGAATCTTTCATCCTTCCCGTCACAAATGTTATGGAGGGTACACTACGTGGATATAACCATGGGGATGTTGTCATCGACCAGGTCCAGCTTCGCATACAGACAGTGCCAGTGGCCCTTTAAACAGCCAAAAGCACACTCCACAGTCATTCTGCACCGACTCAATCTGTTATTGAACTTCTCCTTGCTGCTGTCAAGGCTCCCTGTGTAGGGTTTCATGAGCCACAGTATTAAAGGGTAAGCGGGGTCTCCCAAGGATCACAATGGGCATTTCGACTTCCCCTATGGTGATCTTCTGGTCTTGGAAGAAAGTCCCAGCTTGCAGCTTCCTGAACAGGCCAGTGTTCCTAAAGATGCGTGCGTCATGTACCTTTCCGGGCCAGCCTGCGTTAATGTCAATGAAATGCCTATGGTGATCCACAAGCGCCTGGAGAAGCATAGAGAAATACCCCTTCCAATTAACGTACTCGGAGGGAAGGTGGGCTGGTGCCAGAATTGGAATGTGTGTCCCATCTATTGCCCATCCGCAGTTAGGGAAAGCCATCTGTGCAAAGCCATCCACAATGTCATGCATGTTACCCAGAGTCACGGTTCTTCTGAGCAGGATGCGATTAATGGCCCTGCGAACTTGCATCAATACAATTCCAACGGTTGACTTCCGCACTCCAAACTGATTACCGACCAATCGGTAGCTGTCTGAAGTTGCCAGATTGCAATAGCCACCTGCTTCTCCACCGTCAGGGCAGCTCTCAATTTCATGTCCGTGCGCCACACCTTTTTTGTCCTTTCAGTCTGCAGTTTTTACCTGCTGTTACCTAAGATTAGATAAGAGTATTTCTCACTATATTCCAGTTCTACTTTGGGCTTGTCGTCTTTGCAAACTGCCCCACCTCATGGGTCAGCTAGCTCCAGCTTTAAGCACCACTTAACTTGAGCTAGAGATTTTTGTGTGTGGACTGAAGTGGCGTTAGAGGTAACACTTGAGTTATAAAACTCGAGTTTACTGGATTGTGAAGATGCACCCTTTGGACGTTTGACAGACCTTCATGCACAGTTAGCTTCACTGTTCTGCCATATGACAGGTTTCAGAGTAGCAGCCGTGTTAGTCTGTATCCGCAAAAAGAAAAGGAGGACTTGTGGCACCTTAGAGACTAACAAGTTTATTTGAGCATAAGCTTTCGTGAGCTACAGCTCAGTGTAGCTCACGAAAGCTTATGCTCAAATAAATTTGTTAGTCTCTAAGGTGCCACAAGTCCTCCTTTTCTTTTTGTTTTGCTATAGACGTTCTTCTGTCATTTGTGGGTCTTGCATACAACAGTTTTAAAAATAGGAAAATGTGATTGTAAAACCACAATTGGACTCTGTTGCAGCTGAAACCATTTTTAACTCATGTGCATGTTTGTTTTAAAACTGATAATATTTCAGGTTGATAGTGTCCCTTTAAAAATCCACAGGGCCATTTTATTTCCTGAGTTTCATTTGAGAGAGATGTATGTGTGTGCGATTCCGGTGCCTGGGGCGCACAAGTAGCACTCCTGCTCAGATGAGTGGGGTGTGTGTGTGTGGTGTGTTTGGTTTTATGTGAATTATTAGTAACGTATTAATTTTATATGTATCTAAAATAATACAGAGCACATTAATAAATTACATTGAAAGAAAAAAGTTAACCTAAAGTGTTACTAGTAACAAAAATAAGTGAGGTATTTTTTCAAGTATGAAACTCAATTTTTGAGTTTTGAATAAAGTTAATTGTTACTTTGCAGACTAAGTGCAAGAGATTGGCTGATGATTATATTTTTGTCTGTGTCCCCATCTTCTTTTTTTATTGTCAGTGTAAATGTAGCTGGATCAGGAGTAGTACTGATTGTGGATAATACATCTTGAGCAGCATTTTGTGGGCAGAAATTTGCTTTTTAAATAACACTCACTTCCTAATTCCCAATAAGACAATAGAGAAGGTACTTGTACTGAGTAAATTTGTACCTCAGGTGTGATGGGTGATGCTATTGAAGTGTCATATTGCAATTATAAAGTGGGTATGATTGAAACAATGGCCACTTGTGCATGCCATTAAGATGGACATTTACTGTTCCCAATAGAATGGGGAGTACCTCGTTAAAGGCAACTAATTGAACAAAGCACTATAAATAATGGCAGGGATAATAGAGCTTTATTCAGCAAGGGGCTTTATTTGCCAAAGGCTAGGAACTCATCGTCCACCCTGATCATCTGAACACTGCTGAGCACACAGAGACTCTTAAAACAAGAATTGAGTACTTCTCCCACCCTCTCCCCATACACACAACATGAATGATCCAGAGCACAAACTGAGTAGAGTTCCAGCTTCCCAAAATATGCCATAGATGGTAAGATTAAAGTATTGTTTATTATTTACTATTTATTAGAGAGCTGTTGCTGCTTCTCGGTAAAAGCTCTAATAAAGAGGAGGGGTGTGTGGCTAGCGCTTCAGTTATTGTGAGTGGGGGACAGGCACTGAATGTGGTAGCTCCTCAACCCTGCCATTCTTAAGGCAGCAAGGAACAGTGCTACAGTTGCTGGAGTAACTCCTGTCTTTCTCTTTCTGTCTTCTCTTTGGGTGTCCAAAAGCCAGAGAAGCAGCTTGTACCTAAAGAAAACTTACAGGCATTATCTTAGAGCGTCCCATTCCACCTCACGTCCCTGCAGTTCGGGAGAGGACTGCTCCTGAAATCAGTATATTAATAAAGCACCGTAAAGAGAATAGCACCATATTATTGCAGAGTTGTGGACTGTAATTGTAGTTGTGAATCCGTTTTGGAAAATGCAGTAATGAGATATTCCAGGAATGCAGAAAAAAGAGAGGAGGAGCAGGCCCTAAGGATAGAACAACCACGAGAACAACTAGTGTAAGTAGTTGGGCAGGACTTCTGTAATGACCTTTCATAATATATTACTGAGAAGGTTTTGCCTTCAAGAAACGTCATATCTGTGTATGAGAGTGAATTTATTTGATTATATTCCTCGAAAACTTTTTTATTCATAATTGCAAAGTACAGTTTTCTTTAATCCTCTCTTTTGTAAAGCTGCTTATCTACTGCTTCCTTAATTCTTTCCTTCTTAATTTTTCAGTTGGCGTTAATGGGAAAGCATTCGTGTGTGAGACAGAGAAAAAGAGAGAAATAATTTTAGGTGAAACTATATCTGCCACTTCAGATTTAGGAAATATTTTAGAGGTTATGAAAGATGTAAGACAAAGTCCTGGACACTGAATTTCTTCTTTAGTCATGTTTTATCTCACTTTGTTGCCCATATTCCTAACCTGTGTTGCAGAGGTAGGAGTGAGGAAGGGAGTTCATTCAGTCCTTAACTTCTCTGCTGATGCAGCTTACAAAGGTGCTAGTTTGAATGGATTATGAACATCTGACCACTAGTAACTGGACTGAGACCAAACAGCCATCTGAAGGTTAAGATGTCAAGTCTTGGTCAGATTTGAACTGGTGACCTAAAGGTAATCAAAAGTGCCTTAATAGAAACCATCTTAAAGGTAACTCAATAGCCGCATCTCAAAATGAAGCCCATTGGTTCCAAAATAATAATTATTCAGAAACCTCTTCAAGAACAGGTTGCACTTTCAGACACTGTAATGGTCTCCTGAAGCTACATAAACTACCCTTTTGCCTTTTGCATGTCTGTTGCTTGTCCAAATAAAATACTACTCTCTTCCAGGAGCAGCTTCTTATGTAGAAGATGTCTATTGAATGGCAAAGTTCCTCAATTTCTATCGTTCTTGACACCAGTTCTTCTAGTTTATGCTTTTACTTCCTAATTGTATTCTACAGTAACAAGCCAAGGTACATCAAGCCATCAGTCACTACTCATATTAAAGCTTTCCCGACTTAATGTGATCACAATTTTCAGGAAAGATTAAATAAAATTCCACTTACTATCTTCCCATTCGAATATTGACAACGCTATATGTCTGCCTTTCACAGTCTGCCTTTAGCTTTAGTTGAGAAGCTATCCACAGAGAGGGGGGGTTGGGAAGGGAAGGAGAATCTGCCAAGAAAAGGTAGCTAAGTTTATTTTAGAATTCATAGAGGATGTGATAGTCAAATCTCCACTTGCTTTATGTTCAGTCTTCAAAGCCTGAATAAAGTATCACTTTCCCCTCTCTGAGATTTTAGAATAAGATAGTGCAGAGCTCTTATGCTTGCACTCTCCTGTTATTGTTACAAAACCCATGAAAGATGAAATAACTAGTGAAAGCTCCATTATAGCAATACATTCCTTTAGGACCTCAGGATTTGATTCTTATCCTTGCCATGATTGATTCTTTTTCAGCTGGTGGCCTCCCTCAGCCTTCTGGGTGCCCAAATGACGATTCTCACTCTTAACAACTAGGTTTTCTGATAGCTGCCTCATTTCCCTTCCTGAGCCAATTAGATTTGTGAGCTTGCTCTTGCAACATGGCTTGAGAAGTGTCTTGTTTTTTTATTTTTCACAGATATTTTCACAGTAGCCCACAGAGTATGTGGGAACATTTTTGGGGTGTGTGTGCAAGTCTCATTAGGTAGTATGCATTTTACAGTCAGGTAGATTGACTAATTGGCTGTTGTAACAGATCTTGTTGAGCACCCACCTTGTGGCCACTTACAAGATTGCTGTGAGGAGATCCAGATGCTCATGTTTTAAGCCTCTGGAGTCTGAATAGAGCCCAGTCTTGGCACCAGCTCAGGGTGCATAGGTCCCCAATTGAGCACCCTGTCCTGAGAATTTAGACCTTGTGGCCCACTGCATAGTCCCTGAAAGCAGTGCAGAGCTCTCAGAATTTCCCTGTAGATCAAACATACCTTTGATGGAGTTCTGGGAGAGAGTGAGAGTCTTCTAGGTTACTGTTAACTTTCTCATGGGGCATGTGGTAAGGTATAGCACATAACCCATAGAACTCTGCACAGAAGTCAAATACAGTAAAAAGAAAAGGAGTACTCATGGCACCTTAGAGACTAACCAATTTATTTGAGCATAAGCTTTCGTGAGCTACAGCTCACTTCATCGGATGCATCTGATGAAGTGAGCTGTACCTCACGAAAGCTTATGCTCAAATAAATTGGTTAGTCTTTAAGGTGCTACGAGTACTCCTTTTCTTTTTGCGAATATAGACTAACACGGCTGTTACTCTGAAACCTTTCAAATACAGTATTGCTCTTTACTTATCACACAAGAAATACAGACCTATAAAGATATAATGATCTCTACATGCATTTCCTTGCCTCAGTTTCCTCACTAATACAGACCATTTTTTGGGCTGGGGTCAGAGTCCTTTGAGGTCATCCAGTGTTTTTCTGTTGCAATGCATCGTTTGTGTGCAGAAGTATGGAGCCTTCTCCCCCACAGCTCTTCCTCTCTGACTATGGCCTGTCAGTCCCCTTCCCCTCTCCTGCTCAAACGTCCTATGTCTCTCCTTTGAGTTTTCCCCTTGTGAATCCTTTTATATTCTCCTTCTTTTAGTCTGTAGCTTTGTGCTACTTGGGAAATTTCCACTCTCCAAACTCCCAGCCCCCCTGCAGATCAATTTGACTGAGCTGGTTTCCCACTCCAGCAGTCTCCTTAGCATAACTATTGTGTAGTCAAAACACAGTTATTAAAGTTAAGTCCTCCCCGTTGTACTCAGTCTTGTGTACCTGCTGCAGGTCCTGTCTGCAGTGGTGGAGACACATACATAGGGGCTTTCCATGATACAGCAGTTTCAGAAGAACAACTTCATAATGTCAACCAGAATTCCTAAGTTGTACAAACAGATCCCCCAAATCATCACAGATACTCATCTTGCAAAATCAAAATGAGTTCGTTTTTAAACTTTTCTTTTCCGTTTTAATTCATGCCATGTGTTTTCACTTCAGAGTTGGAAAGAGCTACTTAAGGATTCAATTCTACAGCCACTTTCTCTCTCTCTTAAAGTGAGGGGGACATATTCTCAGCTAGTGTAAATTGTCATAGCTCCATTGAAATCTGAGTTCAGTTATATCAATAGTGCTATGACAATTTACCCGAGCTGAGGTTCAGCCCCAGAGTGTGCCAGATGTAGAAGCTTGCATTTAAAAAAAAAAAAAAGATTACATTTTTTATGTAATACTTGGATAATTTTTTCATCATGTTTAATGCTAAGGGCACTGTTCCAATTTCATAATGCTGTGCTGTTATGGAGAAATATTTTCAGACAGTAACAGTTAACTGAAATATATGATAACATCTCTAACAAGAAAAACAAATATGTAAATGTAGCGCTGTAATTTCTTTTAAATCAGATATTGTTATAGTTTGGTTAGTGAAAATTCCTCCATTTCTGGAGGACTGTAATAGTTCTAGTGTGTGTATTTTGTTTTGTTTTTGAATCTAGAGAGAATACAAAATCTGTTTATGATCATGCAAGTCATATGATAATATACAAAAACAGCTATTTCCAACACAGGTATATAACTGTATATTTGCTATATAGGGTAATAGCAATGTACAGTTTAATGGTGATAGACTAAATATGCTAATATTCCATTTGCTTTTTCATTTGACTTTTCTTTAACAGTGTGGTAGCTGAAGACTTATCATAAAGGAGAGGTTTTCTGTTGTGTATAGCTACTGGTTTTGCTGAATATGGTTCGGCTCTCTCTTTCCTCCTATTAAAAAAAAAAATCTTTCACATTCCTTTCCCTTCTTATTGCCTGTGTAATTGAGCCTATGTCATGAAAGATTTTCTTCCTTCAAAGGAGATATCAATCTTGTTTCTGGCAGCTTTTGAGCTTCTTTCTGTCTCTGAAACCTGTCAGACAATGGGAGTCCTTAATCTAGCGTTCTGTTGTGTTTCTAGTCAGAATCTTGCAACATCTCTCAATAATGACAGGATCTGCCTCTGTTTAAATTCAGCAATAGTTCTGAGAATGAAGTCACTGGATCTGAGTCTGTAGGGCCTGCAGGGAAGACCAAAATGAGGTGTGGCATTATTCTGCAAGTTGTCTACATGCCTCTCCAGTACTGCAAAACTTCTGATCAAGTCAATTACAAATGTTTGCTCACATCAATATTTTCCTGTAGCTTTGAATAGCCCTGTTGGGTCCTAATATTTTTTCAATGGACGATGTTCTGCTTTGTGAACCTTTCACTTGTTTGTTCAAGTTATTTGTGCTGACTGTTCTTCCAACTTCGCTTTCACAGAAGTTCTGTCAGCCCTTTTATCATCAACCTTCAAGTCAGGATTTCAGAGAGCTGTCCTAGTTGCTGGTTGTTTCAGCCTGAGTGGGCACATAGCGTGGTAGAGTTGCCCACTCTGTTGAGACCCTGAAAACAAATCTCTCTCCTTCCTTAGTGTCACTCATTTTCAAAGGGTATTTTGTTTAATAATGCAGTGCTCAGGCCTTTGGCTGTTATTCCATACCATGATACAGTTTTGTTTTTATTTCAGCAAGAAGTTTGTATCACAAAGTATAGATTATGGAGCGTCCATTAAGTGCAGATGCTCAGTATCCTGCTGACCTTTCCCCACTCCTCCTTTTCCCAACCCTATGTGTTTATTTAGAATATAGATCTGTTAGTAAATTTTTCTCCAGTGTATAGGTTGTTGATTAAGAGAATAATTGATGGAAATGGATGAAGAAACAAGCAACAACATTGTTACGAAATGTCAAAAATGCTAGTTATTAAAGTACACCTGTACTTCAATAATTATCACCTGATTAGGAGAATGGCATGATATAGGGGACTAGTAATAGGATAGGACCTTTAACTTACTGATTACTAGGTCAATTCCAGCCTAGTTTGATAGCTACTGAAAGTCATTATTATCTGATGGCTTTTGGATGGATATTTGGAAAAGAGCTGCATCATTCCAAAGTTCCAAACAAAAAGTACCACAATTGGTGTCCGAAAATGGGCCCTGAAGAATTAATCACTTTCTCACTTATGGGTAGTTATCCCTGCAGATGAAGGCTGAGACAGACTGGGCAGGGGAGGTTGCCACCTTTCTAATGGCTGGTAACCTGACCAGCCTCTTCCCCAAGGCCCCACCCCTTCTTCACGAGTTTCCCTTGAAGCCCCGCCCCCGTCACTTGCTCCTCTCCCCCGGTAGGGTTGCTACCTCTGAGGTACATCTGCCCACACATCCTTTACAGACACTTGTTTGAACGTCTCCATTTTCATACACACACAGTGGGAGATTTGCTTCATTAGCACACCCATTCTGGAGAGCAGAGGAAGGGAACTCCCCCTTCTGCATGTACAGCTGGGGTGAAAGGGAGGACTCCCCCCTACATTTATACAGATGCCCAGATTGGCAGAGAGACTACCCTTATTTCCACCAGTACCTAAGAGAGAAGAAGGTCCCACCCACTTGCACACAGAGTGAGTGTGTGGAAGGAAGAGGAAAAAGGTGCTTCCCATTTGCAGCATGCCGACCCGAGAGAGGAGGGGGGGGAGCACGTCTCCCCACCCCATTTGTTGCACACCTGCCAGTTCCCACACCCTGCCAAACTCCAGGCTGAGAAACTTTCTGAACTTTCCCCAGTTGGGAGTAGGCAGGGCAGGGAGAGCTGGGTGCTGTGATTGGCTGGATGGGCAGGGCCCCGGGCTATGATTGGCTAGGCTCTGTCCCCCTCCTTATGAGGGTGGTGAACTTTCTCTCAGCGGGTTAAATTCAAATTGGCAGCAAGCAGTTTCCACAGATTTAAAAAAAAAGGGGGGGGGGCATCAGGGTTTGTCAAATGGCACCCAGACACACAAGCTGAAACCTGGACTGTCCAGCTGAAAACTGGATGGGTGGCAACCCGTCTGGTGGGACTTTGTTGAGTAAAGCCTGGTCTACACTTAAGTTTTACAAGCTAGGGGTCTGATTGTTTACTGAAATAGTTAAACTGGTAAAAGCCCTATTGTGGATGCAGTTGAGTCAGCTGATATAAAGGTGCTTTATACCAGTATAGTTAAAGCAGCAAAACTTTCTAATGTGGACAAGGCCTTACAATACAGCTGTCACCATGTCTTTTCTGTGGATAAACAGAGGATTGCAGCCTCCAAGATGGGCAATCCAATTCCTTTTACAAGCAATACATTTCACCCAAAATTTTTAAATGAAAATTCTCACCCAAGCATTTGCTGGCCTTTTTTAACGTGCATGAAACTGACAAAATAATGTAGAAATTTAGGTTATGGAATAATAGCAGCAAAATGTATATGCTAAAATCTATACACAACCCCAGTGTGTCTGATTGTGCCTTTAGACAGCAAGCTTTTTGAGGATCGCAATCTTTCTGCTTGATGTGCATATACTTTTTGCAATGGTGAAGGATTGTGTACATCTGCCTTGTATAGTAGAGATGACAATTTAGTGATAAATTTCCCTATCTCTGAGAAGCTCTAAGTTGGCCACTACTCTTCATGCTTTTTAGCTTTTCACATTGTACTTTTGAATGGGCCTCTGGTCCTTGGATTATTAAAAATGAAAGCATTTTAAAAATTTAAATAATCGCCTAGTGTCACTAGTACATTCCTAAACCTAAAGCTTAGATCTGAACTACTTGAAAATGTATCTTTAAAATGGGGATTTCTGTTGCCCAAATAGCCTAAAGTTTACCCCAGTGGCTTGTTTACTAGCCTTTCACCTCTGGAAACTTGAGTTAAAATCAGAAATGAAAATAAGACTAAGATTCTCTCTCTTTGTGGTGGGAGAGTTGTTTTTAAATTGCTGCCTAGATTACAATCATAATTCATACAGATGTTTTATGTATGCAGTAATTTGTCACTTGATCTACTGTGACTTTCAAAGCATGTTAAATTAAAAAACAATCCAATAGATCTATTATTGAATTACCTCTCGTTTCGTTTATAGTCAATGTTTTATCCGCATGAAATGACTACAAAACCAGTTACGAAATTTCAGAAGAAAGATCTATGTTTTTTAATTATGCTGATATTGTGTACTGTCTCATGCTTTCAGTTATGATATACTAGGATAATGGGTGAGAAGAAATGCAGTACACAGTAAGAGTCAGTCTAGATTTTCTGTGATAAAATAACAGCAAAATCTTTAGTATACAAGTACTACAATGGTGGGTACAACATAAGATGCTGCAAATGGAAAAGTAAATAGAAACAATTCATTCTTAATCTCCAGTCCATTTGTCCAAATATACTTTTTAAAATTTGCAATAGCCTACATATTCCTCTTTGGGTATATGGGGTGTGTGTATTTATTAAAAAAAACTCAAACTATATAAATTCAAAGATATTTTTATGTTAGTCACATATTGGTCAGGTTTATATCTTGAAGTATATTAACACTGTAACATGCTGCTTGCTCCATAGGGGAATGAGAAATGTATTGCCCTGGATATAGGAGCATCAGAACTATTTGATTTAATACTGGCCTATTGTTTGCTCTTTTAGTGATATTTCTACTGCTAACCAAACTAGCTATGTTAAGGTCAGAGGGATTTCTGCTTACCTCACAGCTATTGAGACCTGCTGTGGGTGAGGTGCATGTGCTTGCTTAACCATATCTCCAAACGGATACTATTTTGTAGGTGGCATTCAAAGAAATACCATCATTTAAAAGCATTGTTTCCAGGAATGATTGATGCAGATATTCAACTTGTTTTGTAAGTGGGAAGAATGCTCCAGAGTATCATCCATTTCTGTTCTTCATCTCATTTCCTTTCCTCAAAGGGTTCCACACTGGGCCACAAATCCTGTGGCCAATGGAGGGTTGGATGAGTCCTCACTGATCTAACCTTTGGTTCTGGTTCATGCAGGATTTTCCCAGTGTTTGACAATTTTGGTGTTGTTTCCTGTAGCCCAAGTACAGTAGAATGTTTTAGAGGCAGGACTTCCAAAAAGAATGGAAAAACATGGGCATTGCTTTTACGTGCTGGTAGATGGGCTGTGTAATTGGAAGGAGATATACAAGGACTGAGTGGTGCCTTTCTCCCCCATTTCTCATCCTTTCTGTATGTGTCTTAGTGCAACAACATATCTATAGGGAAATTAATTTGTATTGCATAATTAAAACTAGCTTTCACAACATGTATTGGCATTGAATCGGGCAATACTGTTACATCATGACTATCTACCATACAGGTTTCAGAGTAACAGCCGTGTTAGTCTGTATTCACAAAAAGAAAAGGAGTACTTGTGGCACCTTAGAGACTAACCAATTTATTTGAGCATGAGCTTTCGTGAGCTACAGCTCACTTCATCACGAAAGCTCATGCTCAAATAAATTGGTTAGTCTCTAAGGTGCCACAAGTACTCCTTTTCTATCTACCATACAGTATTTGTCACTGCAGCCAAAAGCATTAAATCCTTTAAGAATGCATTTTTGTATAATTTGTAACTCATAATGCACAGCTAAGCGGAAAAAATGTCTGGTTACTTATTAGTTGACTCTGATCAGATCTCTCCAAATGTGACAGTTACCAGAATATCTGACCTGAAATCTGTTAGTTTGATATGTAATATTTCCTGTACTTGTGATGGTCTTATACTTGCATGCACTTTAAATCAGGGTAAGTCTACACTGCAATCAAGAGGTTTGAGTGCCGTTTCTGTAGGCATACCTGAGCTAGCTAGAGATCAAAGCTGGCTCAAGTATCAATAGCAATGTAGCCATGGCAGCAGGGGCAGCGGGATGGCTAGGCTCCTATGTACAGCCCCGCCCACGACGATGGGTACATACTCAAGTGGGTAGCCATGCTGCCACCCATGTTGCTCTGGCTATGTTTTGAGCTAAATCAAAGTTGTTTTGGGTATGACACATGAGCTGCGCTCACACCTCCTGATTGTTGTGTAGACGTATCCTCAGTGTTACAGTCCCACAAGACATTTTCAAAAAGGATAGTGCCACATGTTTTGAGTGTTACTGATTTTTCAGAGTTGTAGTATACTACTGGATTATCTTTTTTCCCCCTCTCAGAAACTTTAACTTCTTAATTCACCCCGCATAATAATAGCGAGTTATGTGTGGACTACTTTGGAACTGATTTTGTTTATGAGCTTAGTGCTTATGCACAGGGCCAGACTGACAACGCTTCAGGTGTCTACTCATGGAATAAGTATAGCACAGGCAGCAGCAATGCAAGTTTCTCCAACCAGTCGTGCCATTGTGCACGTCCTGACCTGGAAGAGCCTCTTCCAGGAATGAGAGGATAGTTCAGTCTCCATGTCTCGTCCTTGGCCTCCCTGCTAAGGCTGCCAAAAGGGATCCCAGTTACCAGTATTTATTAGACACGCTGAACCTGCCAAACTACTTCCAGTCCTACTTCAGGGCTGATTGATAATATTATGACCTTCTTCTTTTGATAATAATGCTTGATGCAGGGAAGGCCCTCACTCACCTCAAGGTTTTCTGGCTTGTTCTGCATTCAGTTTATTTTTTTCTTTTTACAGTTCCATAGGAGAATTTATAAAGGAATCCCACTGCAGCTGAGAGGCGAAGTCTGGTGTTTACTACTTGATGTCCCTAAAATGAAAGAAGAAATGAAAGACTTTTATAATGTGAGTTTGCAAAATTTCCCCTTAGAATTACCAATCACAAACTCTTAGATGCTGGGAAATATTGAGCTTTTATTTTATGCAATGTAGCAAAAGGAGTAGAAATTGTATTTAACTGTATTTTCAACTCTCTCGCCAAAGAGAAACCCATGGGGGCTCAGCATTTGATCCACTTACTTTTTGGTTTTGTAATTTATGTAATTCTTCCGATTCCCTCCCCCATCAATCAAATAAATAAAGTGCAGTTCTACTCAGAAAAATAACTATAAAAGTAGCATCATTTTACTCAGCAGAATCTCCCCCTGCCCCCAAAGCCCTATCTGTTTAATTTAGTGAAAAAAAGTAATGGGGGGGGGGGGTTTGTGTGTGAGTTTTTTCTCCTTGTATTGTTTTTTGTTTTTTACTCTTATTAGCCCTGCAGAACCAACACAACTTTGTGGGAGTGAACTTTTACCCACGTGTGCACACTAACTCCAGAATGAGTCCTTATTCTGAATTAGCTTAATCCACTTTGGAAATTTATTAAGTTAATTTGAAATAAGAACATACAAACAATAAGGAATACAGTTCATCCACTTGAAATTGACCCCCTGCTTTATTCTGGATTAATTTTCATGTGCGGACAAGCCCTAAAAAAAACCCTGAAGACCTGTAAGTTTGATTTCTGCTTTGCAGAAGGAAAGGAGTACTTGTGGCACCTTAGAGACTAACAAATTTATTTGAGCATAAGCTTTCGTGAGCTACAGCTCACTTCATCAGATGCATTCAGTGGAAAATACAGTGGGGAGATTTATATACATAGAGAACATGAAACAATGGGTGTTACCATACACACTGTAACCAGAGTGATCACTTAAGGTGAGCTATTACCAGCAGGAGAGCGGGGCCGGGGGAGACCTTTTGTAGTGATAATCAAGGTGGGCCATTTCCAGCAGTTAACAAGAACGTCTGAGGAATGGAGGGGGGGGAGGGGGGGTAAACATGGGGAAATAGTTTTACTTTGTGTAATGACACATCCACTCCCAGTCTTTATTCAAGCCTAAGTTAATTGTATCCAGTTTGCGAATTAATTCCAATTCAGCAGTCTCTCGTTGGAGTCTGGTTTTGAAGTTTTTTTGTTGAAGTATTTCCACTTTTAGGTCTGTAATCAAGTGACCAGAGAGATTGAAGTGTTCTCCAACTGGTTTTTGAATCTTCTAATTCTTGACGTCTGATTTGTGTCCATTTATTCTTTTACTTTGAGACTGTCCAGTTTGACCAACGTACATGGCAGAGGGGCATTGCTGGCACATGATGGCATATATCACATTGGTAGATGTGCAGGTGAACGAGCCTCTGATATTGTGGCTGATGTGATTAGGCCCTATGATGGTGTCCCCTGAATAGATATGTGGACACAGTTGGAAACGGGTTTTGTTACAAGGATAGGTTCCTGGGTTAGTGGTTTTGTTGTGTGGTGTGTGGTTGCTGGTGAGTATTTGCTTCAGGTTGGGGAGCTGTCTGTAAGCAAGGACTGGCCCATCTCCCAAGATCTGTGAGAGTGATGGGGCCTCCTTCAGGATAGGTTGTAGATCCTTTATGATGCTCTGGAGGGGTTTTGGTTGGGGGCTGAAGGTAATCGCTCGTGGCGTTCTATTATTTTCTTTGTTGGGCCTGTCCTGTGGTAGGTGACTTCTGGGTATTCTTCTGGCTCTGTCAATCTTCACTTCAGCAGGTTTCTTCACTTCAGCAGGTGGGTATTGTAGTTGTAAGAATGCTTGATAGAGATCTTGTAGGTATTTGTCTCTGTCTGAGGATTTGGAGCAAATGTGGTTGTATCGTAGAGCTTGGCTGTAGACAGTGGATCATGTGGTGTGGTCTGGATGAAAGCTGGAGGCATGTAGGTAGGAATAGCGGTCAGTAGGTTGCGGTATAGGGTGGTGTTTATGTGACCATCGCTTATTAGCACCGTAGTGTCCAGGAAGTGGATCTCTTGTGTGCATTGGTCCAGGCTGAGGTTGATGGTGGGATGGAAATTGTTGAAATCATGGTGGAATTCCTCAAAGGCTTCTTTTCCATGGGTCCAGATGATGAAGATGTCATCAATGTAGAGCAAGTAGAGTAGGGACATTAGGGGACGAGAGCTGAGGAAGGGTTGTTTTAAGTCAGCCATAAAAATGTTGGCATACTGAGGGGCCCTGCGGGTACCCATAGCAGTGCCGCTGATTTGAAGGTATACATTGTCCCCAAATGTGAAATCGTTATGGGTGAGGACAAGGTCACGAAGTTCAGCCACCAGGTTTGCTGTGACATTATCGGGGATACTGTTCCTGACGGCTTGTAGTCCATCTTTGTGTGGAAGGTTGGTGTAGAGGGCTTCTACATCCATAGTGGCTAGGATGGTGTTTTCAGGAAGATCACTGATGGATTGTAGTTTCCTCAGGAAGTCAATGGTGTCTCAAAGATAGCTGGGAGTGCTGGTAGTGTAGGGCCAGAGGAGGGAGTCTACATAGCCAGACAGTCCTGCTGTCAGGGTGCCAATGCCTGAGATAATGGGGCGTCCCCAGGATTTCCAGGTTTACGGATCTTGGGTAGCAGATAGACTGCTGAATTGGAATTAATTTGCAAACTGGATACAATTAACTTAGGCTTGAATAGAGACTGGGAGTGGATGGGTCATTACACAAAGTAAAACTATTTCCTCATGTTTATCACCACCCCCGGTTCCTCAGACATTCTTGTGAACTGCTGGAAATGGCCCACCTTGATTATCACTACAAAAGGTTCCCCCCCGCCCCGCTCTCCTGCTGGTAATAGCTCACCTCAAATGATCACTCTGGTTACAGTGTGTATGGTAACACCCATTGTTTCATGTTCTCTATGTATATAAATCTCCCCACTGTGTTTTCCACTGAATGCATCAGATGAAGTGAGCTGTAGCTCACGAAAGCTTATGTTCAGATAAATTTGTTAGTCTCTAAGGTGCTACAAATACTCCTTTTCTTTTTGCAAATATAGACTAACATGGCTGCTACTCTGAAACCTGTCATTTTGCAGGAGGAGGCAGTCATGGGTGAAAGACCATACTAATAAGTAGCCAGAAAGTAAGCTTGAAGCACTATATCTCATGATCCTGCCCTCATCTTGTGAAACTTTGGCAGTAGTTCCCACTGTTGTCTTGGAGCTGGAGGCAGATTTCTTTAAAAAGAAAGTATGGTGGTAAATAAAAATGTTCAGTACGTTTTAAAAATAAAGCAATAACTGGGTTGTTTGACTCCAGAGGAGTTTCATGTATTTGAATCAGAGTAACAGCCATGTTAGCCTGTATTCGCAAAAAGAAAAGGAGTACTTGTGGCACCTCAGAGACTAACCAATTTATTTGAGCATAAGCTTTTGTGAGCTACAGCTCACTTCATCGGATCCATACTGTGGAAAGTATAGAAGATCTTTTTATACACACAAAGCATGAAAAATGGGTGTTTACCACTACAAAAGGTTTTCTCTCCCCACACCCCACTCTCCTGCTGGTAATAGCTTATCTAAAGTAATCACTCTCCTTACAATGTGTATGATAATCAAGTTGGGCCATTTCTAGCACAAATCCAGGGTTTAACAAGAACGTCTGGGGGGGGGGGTGTAGGGAAAAACAAGGGGAAATAGGTTCCCTTGCATAATGACTTAGCCACTCCCAGTCTCTATTCAAGCCTAAGTTAATTGTATCCAATTGGCAAATGAATTCCAATTCAACAGTCTCTTGCTGGAGTCTGGTTTTGAAGTTTTTTTGTTGTAATATTGCAACTTTCATGTCTGTAATCGCGTGACCAGAGAGATTGAAGTGTTCTCCGACTGGTTTATGAATGTTATAATTCTTGACATCTGATTTGTGTCCGTTTATTCTTTTACGTAGAGACTGTCCAGTTTGACCAATGTACATGGCAGAGGGGCATTCCTGGCACATGACATATATCACATTGGTGGATGTGCAGGTGAACGAGCCTCTGATAGTGTGGCTGATGTTATTAGGCCCTATGATGGTGTCCCCGAATAGATATGTGGGCACAGTTGGCAACGGGCTTTGTTGCAAGGATAGGTTCCTGGGTTAGTGGTTATGTTGTGTGGTATGTGGTTGCTGGTGAGTATTTGCTTCAGGTTGGGGGACTGTTTGTAGGTGACTGTAGCCGTCAGCTTCAGCCCCCAACTAAAACCCCTCCAACACATTATTAAGGATCTACAGCCTATGCTGAAGGATGACCCAACACTCTCACAAATCTTGGGAGACAGGCCAGTCTTTGCCTACAGACAGCCCCCCAACCTGAAGCAAATACTCACCAGCAACCACATACCACACAACAGAACACCAGGGGGACACCATCACAGGGCCTAATAACATCAGCCACACTATCAGAGAGATTGAAGTGTTCTCCGACTGGTTTATCTCGTTCACCTGCACATCCACCAATGTGATATATGCCATCATGTGCCAGGAATGCCCCTCTGTCATCTACATTGGTCAAACTGGACAGTCTCTACGTAAAAGAATAAATGGACACAAATCAGACGTCAAGAATTATAACATTCATAAACCAGTTGGAGAACACTTCAATCTATCTGGTCACGCGATTACAGACATGAAAGTTGTGATATTACAACAAAAAAACTTCAAAACCAGACTCCAGCGAGAGACTGTTGAATTGGAATTCATTTGCCAATTGGATACAATTAACTTAGGCTTGAATAGAGACTGGGAGTGGCTAAGTCATTATGCAAGGTAACCTATTTCCCCTTTTTTTCCCCTCCCCGCCCCGCCCAGGACGTTCTTGTTAAACCTTGGATTTGTGCTGGAAATGGCCCAACTTGATTATCATACACATTGTAAGGAGAGTGATCACTTTAGATAAGCTATTACCAACAGGAGAGTGGGGTGGGGGGAGAGAAAACCTTTTGTAGTGGTAAACACCCATTTTTTCATGCTTTGTGTGTATAAAAAGATCTTCTGTACTTTCCACAGTATGCATCTGATGAAGTGAGCTGTAGCTCACGAAAGCTTATGCTCAAATAAATTGGTTAGTCTCTAAGGTGCCACAAGTACTCCTTTTCTTTTTATGTATTTGAATGTTTGGTCAGAGGGAAAACCATTAAAATCAAGCTTTGAGAATAACCAAGATGAATTAATTTAATGTTTGTAAAGCACTTTGAAGATGTGAAGTACTCTGCAAATGTTTATAAAACAGAACCTTGTTAGTTTGCAGTAATTATTGGGGAGAATATTGCAATTTTCTGAATTTTGAGAACTTAAGAGAACAAACACAATAAAAATAAGCAAATCTAGATGTCATGAAATGTGCTTTATTGATTTATTTTGACAACTGTATTTTACTTTATTATAATATTTCATAATGTCTTAGCCAATGTTCTAATAGCGTAAAGCACATTTCTGTAGGGTTTTTTGTGTAAACATATTTTAAGTCTTCGGCTTTTGCGACCCATTTCAGCTATCTGTTGCTAAATCTTTGCTGAGAAATGGAGGTAGTAATTTTACATAAAATATGGATAAGTGAGGTTCTGCTGAATTCACACAAGAATCAATATGCCTTTTATAAATATAAATCTAAAAGAATTTACAAGCTAGTCACAGAAATTTGTGATGGGGGAACTATCTACATAGAAAGTATGCCTAGACATAAGAATAGCTTTTTGGTAGACTATCATATATATAGTACAGGTTCAGTTACTGTGGTGTATCAGGCATTTGGAGGACAAAGATGAAAATATTAAGGAAAATGCCAAACAAGGAGGAGACCTATTCTGTGACATACATATAAGATATAGGAGAAGATCCTTTTTCTAGTGTGGAAGTGAGGACATATTTGGAGTTCTTTGGTTATGATTGTCAGTCTAACCCCCAAAACGGGGTAGACACAGAAGCATGGTCTATCCACCTCCCATCCTACAATATATCTTAAATTTAAAATTGTATTGGGAACTTGTAAAGTGATTATACAATTCAACCCAAACAACATACGGAGAAGTGAAATACAAAACAAACAAAGAAACCCAATCTCGAACTTAGATATTGCCAAAGGGCCAGACCAGTAAGTAAAACAATGAAACCTGTAAGCTAATGCTGTCATAGCAGTCTTCACTTATCCTTTTCTGCCTTGGTAGGATTTTATCAAGACCTCTCGTAATAATCATGAAAAAAGTCATCATCCAATTTGGAAAGGTGCCAGCTATGTGCAAAGTTGGGAAACTGAAAACTATACTCCGGAGGGAGTTCTGCACCAAAAAATAAAAATTCTGCAAATTTTATTTGTCAGTAAATAATTGTGGAGACTCCAGCATGGCAGTGGGGAGCACAGGCCACTGGCTGCATGGAGTTGGGAGATCACTCTGCAGCCACCTTTCCACCTCCCCGGGACAGGGACTCGGTGGTGGGGCTGCACCCGACCCTGACACAGCTCAGGGGCTGGGCTTGCTTCAGAAACACCGCAGGGCCCTGCCTCTCTGCACCAGGTGTAGGCAGGCAGGCTCAGCTCAGCAGCATCCAAGTGTAGAGGGGCTTAGTGTGGGGGGGATCCAAGTGTGTGGTGAGAGGGTTCTGTGTGGGGCAGTCTGGGTATGGGCAGCTCAGTGGTGATCCGGGGTGGGGAGTGGTGTCTGGATGCACAGGGGCTCATGGGGGAAGGGGGGTGTCATAAATATAAAGGGAAGGGTAAACCCCTTTAAAATCCCTCCTGGCCAGAGGAAAATTCCTCTCACCTGTAAAGGGTTAAGAAGCTAAAGGTAACCTCGCTGGCACCTGACCAAAATGACCAATGAGGAGACCAGATAATTTCAAAAGCTGGGAGGAGGGAGAGAAACAAAGGGTCTCTGTCTTTATGCTGTTTCTGCCGGGGATAGACCAGGAATGGAGTCTTAGAACTTTTAGTAAGTAATCTAGCTAGGTATGTGTTAGATTATGATTTCTTTAAATGGCTGAGAAAAGAATTGTGCTGAATAGAATAACTATTTCTGTCTGTGTATCTTTTTTGTAACTTAAGTTTTTGCCTAGAGGGATTCTCTATGTTTTGAATCTAATTACCCTGTAAGGTATCTACCATCCTGATTTTACAGAGGTGATTTCTTTACTTCTGTTTACTTCTATTTCTATTAAAAGTCGTCTTGTAAGAAAACTGAATGCTTTTTCATTGTTCTCAGATCCAAGGGTTTGGGTCTGTGGTCACCTATGCAAATTGGTGAGGCTTTTTATCCAACATTCCCCAGGAAAGGGGGGGTGCAAGTGTTGGGAGGATTATTCATTGTTCTTAAGATCCAAGGGTCTGGGTCTGTAGTCACCTAGGCAAATTGGTGAGGCTTTTTACCAAACCTGGTCTAGGAAGTGGGGTGCAAGGTTTTGGGAAGTATTTTGTGGGGAAAGACGTTTCCAAACAGCTCTTCCCCAGTAACCAGTATTTGTTTGGTGGTGGTAGCGGCCAATCCAAGGACAAAGGGTGGAATATTTTGTACCTTGGGGAAGTTTTGACCTAAGCTGGTAAAGATAAGCTTAGGAGGTTTTTCATGCAGGTCCCCACATCTGTATCCTAGCGTTCAGAGTGGGGAAGGAACCTTGACAGGGGGTTCTGGTGCAGGGGCAATGAGACTGCAGGGGGGTCCAGGTGAAGGTGGTTGGGGCTCAGCAGGGGAGTCCAGGTGCTGGGGGAGTGGGTCTTGGTGGGATGGGGTCTGGGTGCAGCGTACTTGTTGGAGTGCTCCTGGGGAGGTGGGAGTTCAATGGGCCTGCCTAATGGGAGAGCCCTAGCTGCTTCTGTGGCTGAGGGGATGCCACATGCTGGGCTCCCACTTCCCCCCCCAATTCCCCTATCCCCTTTGCTGCTCCATCCCATCCCATCCCCCTTCTCCACTGCCCCCATCCCACCCCTCCTTCCTCTCCCCTCCCTCCCACATCCGCCCCCCTTGCCCTGCCCCATCATGGGCACTCACTGTTTATACAGAAAATAGAATGGCTCCCAGCACACAGAAGGGGAGCACAACCAGCACTAGGATCCAGGAGGCAGCATTTGAACACCAACTTCCTTCAGCCGGGCAGCTCTGGGCTCACAGAAATGGTGGTGGTGGGGAGGGGAGGGTAGTGGCATGTGACCCTGCGTGCCTGCCCATGCCTTGTCTCTGTTGGGGGGCAGTGCCCCCCAATTATGCCCATGTGTGTCCCCACCCCCAACTCCTGCGTTGCTTCTCTTTGCTTCCCCATCATTTTCTATAATAAGCATTGTAAGTTCACAGATTACAAATGTTTTTGTCCACCAATAAATTCTGTGGCCTTAAGCAGTTTTTCTTCCTATTTTAAATGTCCACAGAGTTTTGCCTAATTTCATTTCTTTATTGCCATTTTTCCTAGAAATTAAAACATCGAGCACGAGGGTCTTCACCAGATATCAGGCAAATCGATCTTGATGTAAATCGAACATATAGGGATCATATCATGTTTAGAGACAGATATGGTGTTAAGTAAGTAAATAAAAATGTATGTAATTTAGTCATTTCTTGTTTGTCTTTCAGATAGATCTTTACCTACCTAAGACTCTGTTTACTACCCAAGAAGTATGACAAAGCTTTGAATGTAAAAGTTTCAGATTTCAGAAAGTACCACATATAGCTTAAAGGAATGTAGTCTCTGAATAGTTCAAAATCAGATTGTTTAATCTCCAACCTGCTAGCTTTACCCTTTAATGTATTAAAGCTATGGCCACTGGAAATCTAAAGGAAAAAATCTAAATTCTTTATCCCCCAGATGCTGTAGACATTTTTACAAAATCTGAGAAAATTTGTTGGCCTCTATTTAAAACAAATTCAGAGCACAAGAAAAGACTAAGTTCTTTAATAAATTATGTATATCTTTATAAAGTAATGTTATAAAAACAATTTTTTCTTACTTTTTTGGTAACTTTAATCTCTCCCCTCTAGCCTTTTAGCCTTCCCCTAGATTTTCTGTATTTTCCCTCTTTTGCAGTGTAGCTTTGAGAACCAAATAAAACAACTTTTTAGCTATGAACATGTAATTATTTATGTAATTAAACCTTGCCACCTTAATACTTTTACATTTTTTTGCAATATTTTATTTTATAGTTGTTGGATAAAGAATGTTAAACTATTTCACTATTTAAACATTTTTAACATAAACATACCAAATGACAGCATTGTTCTTAGGCTTCAGGATCAACACCCCCATTGAGATGAATGAGACACATCTCATTCCTCTTCAAATGTATCATTTCATTCTTTTTCAGTAGCTTCTGGAAGACCTCACTGCATTTGTTCACCTTCCAAAGGTTATATTCACAGTCATAAGTGAGATAAACTAAAATGTGTTATTTTGTTTACTACTTTGTTGTTCATATAATTGTAGAACATTGCGTAGGATACTTCACAGACAAGTAAAAAATTCCCCAATATCTGTGTCCTTGAGAATGTAGAGTCTAAATAAAATCCTTAAATTCTGTAGACGTCTAGAAATAAAAATTTTGGGCAGTGACCCTAAATCCGTGGTAGAACGTGGAATTTCCACATTGTGTATTTCCAGTGCCGCCACTTATGGCATTTGGGGAAAGTTCAGTAACCATATCCTGCACTAAAGAAATGAAGTCCAGTTTGTTTTTATTCCCCTGAAAGTAAATTGCTTTCCTTTTCAACAGTTTGTATTCTTCTGAATGTTTTTGTGTTCATCCTGTTTTAGGCCTTTAGTGGGAACGCTTAGGGTAAATAGTATTAAAATGTTATTAGTTAAAGCTTAGTTAATGTTAGACAATAATGGTGATATTGTGCCCTTTACGTTTAGTTTCTGTTTGGCTACTTCCTGCCATCTGATTTGTGCACCGAGTCCCTGCGAAGTTTGACACCTCATAATTAGGGCCCTACCAAATTCAGGGTCCATTTTGGTCAGTTTCACAGCAGGAGGATTTTAAAGTTAGTCAATTTCATGTTTTCAGAAGTTTACATTGAAATTTCAGGGTGCTGTAACTGTGGGGGTCCCGACCCAAAAGGGGATCGTGGTTGGGGGGGAGGGGTTTGCAAGGCTGTTGTAGGAGGGTTGCTGGATTGCCACCCTTACTTCTATGCTGCCTTCAGAGTTGGATTCCAAAGGCATCAGCCGTGGAGCTTCCTGCAGCCAGAGGAGGTTCGTGGCGGTGAGTCTGATCTCCTCTCTGCTGCTGGAGCGCCCCAGCTGGGGGCTCCTAGCTTCTGGTCACAGCCATGCTGTGGAGGGACAGGACTTCCTCTTCCCCTGCACGGCTGCTCTCTTGGGGAGATGAGTCCCACTTCCAGGTACCTCCCGTAGCTTCAGGAAGCTCTGCAGGTGTACTCTCTGAAGGCAGCTCTAAAGTTAGTGTGGCTTCTTCCCCTGCATGGGCACTCTGAGAGTTTGGTCCAAGTTCAGGTTCTAAAATCTGTGGAAAAAGATAAGCAGAATTGCTCAAACATGATGAAGACCGGCTCTTAGTTTGTCCTGCTAAAAAGAATTTAAAGCAATGTAGGTTAAAATATAAATAGTTTAAAAAGCAAAGATGTCTTTGCTCAGTTAAATCCTAGACCACTTACCCCAGGAGAAGTTAGACCAAGATTTTCTAATCTAATGTATTCTTAATTTAATTTTCATGCATCTGACATATGAAAGTGTAGTGTTTCATACATACATTGACATTAAACCTTGAGAGAAAGCTGACTGCTCTTTTTTGTTTTAAAATTCTTAAACTGAATTAATGTAGTGTGATGCAGTATTTTAAAATGCAGAACACAATCTGTTTATGACGCCCACCTGTAGATATGAATGAAGCCTTTTACTCACCTCTTTGTTTATCTTCCAATGCAGATTGTCTTTAAAATATGCCCCCTTTTCCTTGTGAAGTGGGTCTGTGTTGGATGACTAAGAAATATGTGGTTAAATGCAAATTTTCTTGAAATGAAAATAAACATACGTTAATTACCCAATGCAATCAAAGACCAAATAAAGTGAAAGACAGAAATTGTCCTTTCAAAGAAATAAGACTCAAATTTAATATCTAGTACCATAGTAATTCATCTTCATTCAACAGTTAAAGGAAGGTTGAAACTGAAGTCCAACTTTCATTCTTTTGCCCATCCATCTCTCTCACACACACACACACACACACACATACATACACACACACACACGTTTATAAATAAGTGGTATCCACTCACATAATCATGCAGTGAGCATGTTCAGAGGAAACACTGTTAATTGACCTGGGGAAGTGCTCTACAAGGCTAACAGATTATTCCCTCCCATCTCCATTAATGGAAAACTTAACATTTTTTGTTGACGGTCAGCAGAAGTGTAAAAAGACATTTACACGTTTTGGTTCAGTGATGGGGAAAGGGAAGAATGCATTGGGGATGCAGGATAGCTGATTAGACCTGTGCAAAACTCAGCAGTTTCATTTCCATGGTTTTAAGTTTTGGTTGATATTGGCTCACATTCCCAGACTCTAAGTTCTGAACAAACCTTGAAGTTTGTTTGCTGAAGTTTACACACAGTTCCATCAAGTCTTGGATTTCATTATGAAAGTTCTGCACAGCTCTACACTCAACATTACTCAATTCCTGAATTGGAGAGGAAGCTGAATTCACACTTTCAATTCTAATGTATTAACAAATAGTAATTTAGAACGTGGTGGGGTAATATAGAAAGAAAAAGGGAGAGTAATTATTAAATAGGGCAAAGTTTTCTCAAAGTATGTATGAGAGTCAGCAAGTTGTGTAAGACTAAGCACAGGAATAGGAGTCAGTCTCCCAAATGTTGTTCCTGGGTCTGCCACTGATGCTTCGTGGGACCTCAGAAACAACAAGAAGACCGGTGGCACCTTAAAGACTAACCGATTTATTTGGACATAAGATTTAGTGGGTAAAAAACCCACTTCTTCAGATGCTTCTTCCCCTGCACGGGGACTCTGAGAGTTTGGTCCAGTCCAGGTTCTAAAATCTGTGGAAAAAGATCAGCAGAATTGCTCAAACATGATGAAGACCGGCTTTTAGTTTGTTCTGCTAAAAAGAATTTAAAGCAATGTAGGGTAAAATATAAATAGTTTAAAAAGCAAATTCAATATTTCATTGTTAAAACAAGAGCAATCAAAACTGTCAGAATATTTTGCTTAAGGATATGCCTAAAGATTAATAAAAAGAAATTAGTGAAGGAAGCATGTGTGTGTGGGACCTCAGGAAAGTCATTTAGGCCTAAATTTTCAGAAATGGTCTCTAGTTCTGAGTGCCTCAATTTTTGAGTGCCCAGCTTAAGACACATTGGGCCTGTTTTGTTTCAGAATGGCTGAACCCCCGTAGCTCCTGCTAAAATGAATAAAAGCTGCTGATGTTCAGCAGTTCTAAAAATCAGGTCCAAGGAGTCTCTCATCTGCCACATAGGGTTGCCAGTTTTGGTTGGACGTATTGCTGGAGGTTTCATCACATGACAGTCTTTAATGAAAGTTTAATTTTTAGTTCCTGGTTACTCCAGGGCAATCCTGGAGGGTTGGCATGCAAAACTAGTGGATGCTTTGAAAATGTAACTCTTACCCAGTTTATGCCTCAGTTTCCACAGCTGTAAAATTGATATCTTCCCCACTTATCTCCTAGAGGTGTTACATGTATTAGTTATTAAGTACTTTGAACATGTAAACCGTTATAAGTAGTAAGTATTGTTTGATTATAGTACATCTGTTTTGATTATGAAATATATTTCTCTAAATTTTTGAAATTAGACAAATTGGAGAAACAGATATCTAGAAAGTAGATTCAATAGCTTTCTGGTTTGTTTTTGTTTTTTAAAAAAACAATATTAAATATTTCCATTTACTTACCGTCTTGTTTCTCCAGGCAACAATCCTTATTCCATGTTTTAGCTGCATATTCAATATATAATACGGTAAGTCATGTTTCATGTACATTTGAGATAAAATATGGGTCTTTTAAACAACGTTGCGAAAGTTACTGAACATACTTCTCAACATGCATAAAGATTTGAACTGTTGCCAGCTCAATCTGGCTGTTGTAGGGTTGGGAGCTTGAGTTCAAACGTTGCTGAAGCAGTGGCCAGCACGTTCGCATGCAGGCGCCATTTCCCACAGCTCCCATTGGTCAGGAACAGAGAACCGCAGCCACTGGGAGCTGCGGGGGGCGGTGCCTGCGGATGGTCAGCATCCGCAAAATGTCTCGTGGCCTGCAATCAGATTACCCTGATGGGTCGCAGGTTGCCCACTACTGCTATATGCCATTGTAGATAGTCTCATCATACCATTGCCTCCATAAATGTATCAAGTTCAGTCTCAAAGCCAGTTAGGTGTTTTGGCCCCACTACTTCCCTGGGAAGGCTGTTCCAGAACTTCACTCCTCGGATGTTTAGAAACCTTCATCTAATTTCAAACCTAAATATATTGATTGCCAGTTTATTTTGTCAACATTGGCGCTTAACTAAGAACTCCTCTCCCTCCCTCCTATTTGATCCCACTGACATTTGCAGAGAGCAATCATATCTCCTCCCCTCAGCCTTCTTTTGTTAGGCTAAACAAGCCAAGCTCTTTGAGTCTTCTCTTGTAAGGTAAGTTTTCCATTCCTATCATGAATGGCAATGCTTTCCCGAATGGGGTTTTTAGATCTCATGTTATATGCCAGAAATGTTCCAGGTTTGTAGCATCTAAGTCTGAGTTGCCTATTAAAAACATAAGTAATGTAAATGTTGTCAGATGTCCACTTCTGTGCTTACACATTATGCCCCCATTCTGCAAACATTTTTATAATTGTGTTTAACTTAACACATGAGTAGTTCTATTTAAGTCAATGAGACCGTATGTAGAACTGAGTCTATGCAGAAATGTTTGCAGGATTATTCTCATTATAAGTAATTATAGAGGTCATCATTCTTAAATATCACTTTGCTTCCCTTCCAGCATCATATCTATTTAAAAGAAGTTTTAGTTTTGCTCTCACCAGATTGAAAGCTCTCTCTTTTGGTGCAAGAAGAAGCTAATATTACTGTTTTTAATTCTAGAATTATGTTTTCTGCGATTTAAATAGGTGCCCTAGATTTTTGATTGTATGGTGGTTAGGGTTAAAACTCTGATAACAGGGACTTTTTTTGTTTTCCACAGCACAATTTATATTACATGAAAGATGCTGTTTAAAATCAATGGATATTGTATAAACATTGGCAGTGTTTAAACAAGTAGAAAAAGATTAGTATTTAGGCTTGTTGTATTTTTTTCTCTTATATCACAGTTGTTTCAGACTTCTTAGCTAGTTTCCTTTTTATCTTTCGGCATTAAAGCAAATTAAAAGGCTTCCTTGGCCAAAGTTCTTGCGACGAACCCATCTGTCTAAAAGACTTTCTCAATAATTATCTCTTTCTCATCAAATATACATTAGCAGCTGGTTTTGTAAAGTCAGTAATAATCCTTACTTAAGCAGTCTGATGTTTCTTATTGCTGGTTCCCACCATAGGAGTTAATATATTAGTACAGTAGCCTTGTGGGGTTTCCTGTTTTTCATTGCTACAGTTTTTGAATAAGAGGAGAGATTTCTCTGTCTCACTTGTTTATGTATCTGCAATATCTTCTTGCTATATGTTGTGCTGCTCCACATGGAGAATAGAAAACACATCTGTTCTGGGTGTAGGTTCATATAAATTATATGCAAACATTTTAAAATAAAGGATTTAGTGTACAAATATACTGTATTTTAATGAAAGGCCAAAGCCAGTTCAAGCACCAGTTGGAAGACAGTGAATTATCCCTTCTAGTAGAATATGTTTTGTCTTTGAATAGCCATGGTAATGGAGTTTAAAGGAAAATTTTAACCATGAAAATTTGAGGGGTGTGTGGGTTTGCAATATTTAGAGAGCTTATGCCAAAAATGGTGTATTTTCTCATGTTAAAAAATACACAAATAGTTCTTTTGCTTGTTTACAAAGTTAATGTTTCCTGTCCTCTACATTTCAGGAGGTTGGATACTGTCAGGGAATGAGCCAGATCACAGCTTTACTCCTCATGTACATGAATGAAGAAGATGCCTTCTGGGCCCTGGTGAAACTACTCTCAGGTCCTAAACATGCTATGCATGGTATGGAATTTCAGTTCATGCAGTACCATTTAAATTTCAACGTGTCCTAATCAGATAATAAATTGTTTGAGACAGGGGCCATATCCATTTGTGTGTGATCGGTGCCTAGCACAGCGGGGCCGTTATCTTGTGTGGGGCTATTGCATGCTCCTGCAGTACAAATGATGCTTAATAATCTCTTAATATATATGGTTAACACTTATCTGCAATTTCCTATATGATTGTTTTATAGGTTATATTCTACGAGTAGTCATCAATGAAAATTTCCCATCCTCTAATGTTATTCTGCTTGTGTCCCATTAAAAGATTTGTGTGTGTGTAGTTTATTCTGGGAAAATACCCAAAAGTTCTCTTAGAGCTGTCACTTTGTTTAAGTGTATCAGTGTCTCTGCTTCAGCTCTTAGTGCCACTGATTTGTTCTGTACAGTAATGTTACAAATGCCACTTCGTCAGAGCCTTGTAAAATGCTGATAAAGCTATTATTCTATGTTAAATGCTGCACTTACAGGTATTTATTCTAAGGACTGTGTTTCTGGACTTCATTGCTGATATTCATGGAAGTTACTTCAGTTATCTTTGCCTGGCAGTGTCGAAATTCGGTTATGCAGACATTTATATAGCAATAGAATAATAATGAAAATTATATAAAAAAACCTGTTAAACGGCTGTGACATCAACTGGCAAAGCTGGAAATCCACAGTTAAAACTAATGCTGTAGGTAGGCACAATGGTCTGAGCTAAGGTAAACTGTTGGCAAGCTTTATCTCTGCCTCACACAGAATTCTATCGTTCCACCATTTTGCTACTTAAATATAATTGTGTTTTCTCTCTAATTTATTTGTTACTTTTAAATTTTAGTATTTTCTGTGTGTTCTTTACCTTCTGACAGTGGCCAGTGCCAAATGTTTCAGAGGGAATGAATGGAACAGGGCAATTATTGAGTGAGCCATCCCTTGTCATCCACTCCCAGCTTCCGACAGTTCGAGGGTTAGGGACATCCGGAGCATGGAGTTGCAGCCCTGACTGTCTTGGACCTTTCTTCATGAACTTATCTAATTCTTTTTTGAATCCAGTTATACTTTTGACCTTCACCACATCCCCTGGCAATGAGTCACACAGGTTGACTTGTGTTGTGTGAAGAAGTACTTCCTCATATTTGTGTTTACTTGCTCACTATTAATTTCATTGGGTGACCCCTGGTTTTTGTGTCCTGTGAAGGGTAATATTACACTTCCCTATTCATTGTCTCCACACCATTTTTCATTTTATAGACCTCTGTCATAGCCTCTTCTGAGCCCAGTCACCAACTTTTTAATCTCTCCTCCTACAGAAGCTGTTCCATACCCTTAATCATTTTTGTTGTCCTTCTCTGTACCTTTTCCAAACCAATGTAAACTAAACTAATCTATTCTTATTATTTTCCAAACTAGTTTATCCATCTGTAGTACATATGACCCCTGTACACCTGTAGGCTTTCCCCCACCACCACCCAAGGATGCTCTTTTGGGCCAAAAGCTAGTCTTCTATAAACTATTAAATAGGATAAAGAATGTCCTCCAGATTCTAAATGTTGGTGTTTGGGCACATCACACTGTTACCAGGAGAGATTCTTGCCGTAGGATTTGTGCTCTTAACATGACGCCTCTGAGGAACTCCCATAGAATAAATGTCTAAAGCGATTAGCTTTTGCAGGGTCATTTCATACTGCTACAGTGAGCCCAAGTGCACCCAACTGGCTGATGGTGAAGGAGCTCCATGAGGGTTGCTGTGTGTGTTCATGGCCATGAGTGTATGCTCCTTTTGCTTGTCTGCACTGAGCTGGTAGCTAACAAACACTACTGCCAGAGCTGGGCATGCACATTTTTCCATATATGAACAATTGTGCTATGAGCAGGCTGTAATAAATAGACTAGAATAAAAATAAGTGTGTCCCATCTCCCCCTCACAAACCATTACCATCACCTGCATAAAATGAAAATGGCTGGATTTAATTTTATGAAATTTGTTTTAAAATATTCCCGCCCAGGCCAAATTATTGCTTTACAAGTTTGAGCATGGAGCAAATTCTTTTCTATCAGGGCTAAAAAATCTCTAAAAATGTGATTAATAGAATACTTAGCACTCTGAGATTCTCAAATGGAAGGTCTTAAGTGCTTTAGAAGTATTAACTAACCCTTACAACACCCCGGTGGGGAAGTTTGTGTTTATAGATATGCTAACATATAACCTTAACTATAGTTTGAATGAATAATACCCCCCCCCCAAATAATCAAATGCACTTCAGTTTATATACCTAAAATCCATTTACAGCAGTGAAAGCATTACTGTAAACACTGAAGATGCTAAAGAGTAAACTTTCAAATTGATTTACGTGAAGTGTGCATGCACATTGCTGTTTGCATTTCTTCCTGTGTACATCTTTAAAAAAGCAGCCCTTAAACTATTTCAAGTCTAAACTGTTGCTATGCGTGTGTTTCAGTTCTAAACCGGGGGGGGAGCTGTCTCTTCTCACACTAGATGCCCATGATCAAGACATCACTCTCTGAAGTCATAGAGTCATAGAATATCAGGGTTGGAAGGGACCTCAGGAGGTCATCTAGTCCAACCCCCTGCTCAAAGCAGGACCAATCCCCCAATTTTTGCCCCAGATCCCTAAATGGCCCCCTCAACAATTGAACTCAAATCAGTGGCTGATAGTGATGGCTGAATAGTGCAATTAAAAAAAGATGCTGCCTAGAGTAGCAGGGCTAAAAAGTTCCTCCCTATAATAAACAAAGCACTTTGCTTCATCGGCCCCCGACCCGTGACCTGGGGACTCAGGCTGTTTTTCCAGTGCAACCAAGTGTCTCTCAAAATACAGAACCCGACTAACCCCTGGTATAAGTCCACTGAAATCAAGGGATGAATTTGACTGTAAGGGTACATCTACACTGCAGTCTCCAAATCATAAAATGTAGGTAGCTGACCATGAAAATGATTTAGATTTTTGAAAGCTGTTTCCCTTAGGATTTCCATAACTATTTTCCAGATTCAGGCTAAAGAATTGGTGTATGAAGGGAAAGAGCGGCAGTACCTTTGAATATTATTAATGATGTGCAATTAGTTTTGAGGTACTGATTCACAGTTTATGTAAAAAGAGAACAATTTTGCTTAGCTGAATGTAGGTAACATCAGACATTCCTTTTTTCACATGACAGAGGAGTCGCTATATTAACATACGTTCCATGATTCTGAGATAGGAGATCTTAATATTTAGTCACTCTGCATATTGTCTTTAATTATTGAGTTGGCAACTGGCTAGAAGGCATCTTTTGGTTTTAAAATTTGATTCTATTCTGAAAACTGGTTCCGTTAAAATAGTATTTTGGGGTCCTTGTTTATTATGCCACTAACTTCCATGTTGTTTGCAGTGTTGTAGCCATGTTGGTCTCAGGATAATAGAGAGGCAGGGTGGGTGAGGTAATATTCTTTTATTGGACTACCTTTGCTGAAAAAATACCAGGAAGAAGAGCTCTGTATAAGTTGAAAAGCTTCCTACTTTCACCAACAGAAGTTGATCCAATACAAGATATTACCTCACCCACCTTGCCTCACTAACTTCCATATCAGCTATCTCAGTTTACAAGTAGAAATGTGTTTTTCCCCTCGTTGCCTGCCCTGCAAACTCAACTTAAGCAATGAAATTCAATCTGGGTGCTTGCATTCTCAGACATATTGCCAATAAAGTTTTTGCAGATTACCTATGCCCTTAGTTTCACTGTACATGCCCATGGTCTTCAAATTATGCTCTCTCCTTATTAATTCTACATCTGTGTGGGGAGCCCTGCCTAATATTCTCATTCTCTTTAACCTTGCTGCTGCACAAGTTCTGGCAGCTGTGTGGTTTGTGTCTGTCCTGTGAATACACGTAGAGAGCAGACTTGCTAAGAAGGTGCCTTTCTGTGCTCACTGTTGAGGGCAAAACTACGCTTCAGATTTCTGTTTTTAACCTTTTTTGGAATCTGTCATTTAAAAAAAAAAAAAGCTGTTTGCCATGTGTTTTTACAGTGGTGCAGACTAAATCAGAGTTGATGCAGCTTGTATCCATCATAGCTATTATTAAATTGAAAATAAGCAATAGGAAAATGGTTGAGATTTTACCACAGTAGCTTGAACAATAAAACCTACACTTATTCTTGCATCAATGTAGTAAAATGTACTGTATAAATTATTTTGAGTGTAATTGTGTAATTGAAACCAACACACTTTTAAATCTTTAGATATCTTGTAGATAATTTTTTGTGAAACTTATGCCTGTTACATGCTGCATGTTTGCTCTTTTTTTCCTAGGCTTTTTTGTTCCTGGTTTTCCAAAACTCTTGCGGTTTCAAGAACATCATGAGAAAATATTGAAGAAGTTTTTGTCTAAACTTAAGCAACACTTCGTAAGTAAATCTGCCAGATAAAAGTAGTATTTATTGCACTAAAGCCAATCATCTTGTTTCAGTCCAGTCCAATCTGTTGATTTAGAATGGTACGAATTTGGGGGATGGATGTTGGGTTCTAACCGGCAAAAGTCCTATTGATGTTATATGAATGAAGTCATGGAGTCTTGGCTGAATTGGGACATTGATTGGGCTCTTAAAATAATCAGATTGGGAGTCACAACTCTGAGTGCTGGTTTCCTGAAAATATTTGTGTTTCCAGTAAATGCAATTCAAGATTTTACTATTTAGAAACCCCGTGGGCACTGAACACCCTTTGTAAAGGATTTATCATGTGCAGAACTGACCACACAGTGCCTCTGGGCCAAGGAGACTTTGTAATCAGACAACTTACTCTTCTTTGAGTAGTGTCCCTATGGGTGCTCCACGTCAGGTGCTCATGTACCTCTTGAGCCCTTGATCAGAGATTTTCCGTTAGCAGTGTATGCTTGGCAAGCTCTTGCATCCAGTGTATCCTTATGCCTCATACAAGCGTATATGGGGCAGGCCCACTGACAGCAATTCTGGGCCCCAGGGCAGAACAGTTAGTGGGCCCCCTAGAATGGATGGGTGCGGCATCTCCTACCGTTGGGCTCAGGAGAACCTTTGCTTCTTTCCAGTCTCCTACTGTCTGTGTTTCTATGGATCATTTTCTCGAATACACATTTGCCAACCACAGAGAGCCTAACTTTCAGCTCTTCCCCCTGGGTCTCCATCTAGCTGCCTTTCCCATCCACCTGGGACTGGTGCAAGCTCCAGAGCTGCTTCAGAATTTGTTTGTTTCTCAGATACCACTCAGCCTCTTCCCCATTATATCCCAAAACGAGTTTCCTCTCATTGGCCTTTTGGAGGATGAGGCAGAATAAATGGCATTTTCTGTAACAGTGTCACTACCTGAAGGCGCTGTGTCCGGAATCTGCAGTGCAATGTCTCAACACTGAAGAATTCCCTCTCCCCCTCCTTCACCAGGCCAGGGGTAACCTGATGCCCTAGTAACCAGCTGAGACCTGCCTTTTTTTTTTTTTTTTTTTTTAAAGGTATTTCCAGACAACCAGTCAAAAGACTAAGAATGTATCCAAAGGTACTTCAGCATGCAAACACCATAACTTAGGTCCCAGTGGGGAACCATTACAGCTGTTGTTATTTATGGATTTGTATTACAGTAGGACCTATAAGTCCCAACTGAGATCAGGGTCCTGTTGTGCAGGGTGCTGTACATGCTCATGGAGACAGTTCCCTGCCCTACAGAGAATACAGTTTAAAGAGACAAGACAAACAAAAGGATTATCCCCATTTTACAGTTAGGAAATTGAGGCCCAGGGAGATTTTGATTTATCCAAGGTGGCATTCTGTCCCCCCGGCCCCACCCAAACTAGCCCACAAGCAGCCAGAGAATTCCCTTGCCATGGGCACTGCATTGTCCTACACTGCCCCCACTGCACACTCCAGCCGTGGGAGGCAGGAAGTCTAGGGCAGAGAATTGAACACAGAGCTCCTATTGCTGAACCCCCAGGATCGTCCATCATCTCTGTATAAAAACTCTTCCCAGAAATAAGTATGAACTTCCAAGACATGACAATAAATACACTAAAAGGCAGTCAAGCTGTTTGACCCATTCCTAAAGCCTACAGCTAAAAGAACCCCAACACTCTACATTTGTGGCATATAATTCTGCACACGTAATCATTTGCATATGCAACAATCTGAAAAGGAGGCCAAACTGAGGTTCCTTTAAAAATATAAATGCCTAAATTTAGGGAACACTTAATATAATGTTGCCTAAAGGTTAGAGCAGCACACTGGGTTTTATCTCTGGGTTCTATCTCTGTGCCACTGATTCATTGGGTTTCCTTAGGCAAGTCATTTAATCTCCCTGAGCCAAATTCATTGTGACTTTATGTTCCAGCTAATCCCCATCCCTCTGCCAATTTGCCACCCAGAACATGAAGGAAAATCCCCACTGAAAGTCTGGCTGAAACAGAGTACTAATATATGGGAGGCGGAGGGTCCCAACATTAACCAGTGACCAAAATAATGATTAAATTTACCGACTGTGTGCTCTTGGGTTTTTTAAACCCACAGCTGTGGATGTATGAAAATTCTCACGATAATCCCCCAAGGCTTGTATGTCCCTCTTTGACATGTTACTCATGCACCAGCTGAAGCTCTTTTTGGAGTGTTACATTCTTATTCATAGATTCCGAGACCAGATGGGTGAGTCTGACCTCCTGCATAACCCAGGCCACTGAACTTCCCAAAAATAATTTCCACAACAGATTTTTTTAGATCTTGATTTTAAAATGGTCAGTGAGGGAGCATCCACCAGGATTATTATGAGTGAACATAAATAAATCCTCTGGTGAGACTCCCATCACTGTTCCCTTTACAACAGTCCCAACAGCAACATCTCCCCACCCCCAACTACCAGCCCCGATCTTCAATCATCCCATCACCCCCAAACCATCTCCAAATACCAGAGATAATCCACTAATGAGATCAGCCAAAGAACAGCCCCCAGCCCCAAATCAAAATAGCCTCAAATACCCCTTCCCCCCCCCCACACACTAGCCCAGCGCTGTCACTGAAACACCCTCCCTCCCCCTTCCAAGACCCACTCTCCTCCTCCTGGTGGACCCCAGACAAAGCCCAGCCAGCTCCCAGCGGTGTGCTGTCAGCGCCTTTGCTGCAGATGTTGGACCAGTGGCTGCTGGATCCTGAGTCTGATCTCGAGTCTGACCCCACTCTTTTCCTCGCCCCCCTCGCCCCCAAAGTTGTCCCTGCCTAGCACTGTGCCCCCTACCCTGCTCTTTTCCTTTCCCAGCCTGGCTCCCTACAGCCATCCCCAGCCCGGTTCCTCTGCCCCCAGCTCTACCCTCTGAGCTTAGTTCCCACACTCTGTTCCCAGCCCAGCAACTCCTACCCCTCGGCTCACTCACATGGATGCAGAAAGTTTTGCTCCTGGTTACAAAGTTGCAGCAATGGTTGCCACAGCTAGGTCAGCTCTGCCCCCCGGCACAGCTCAGGGGCTACTGCCCGACTCACCCTCCGGCTGCCCAGGGCCCCTCCTGCCCCAGCACTGTCCAGCGTGGTGCACAGAGCCTCGTGGGCCAGCCCAGCAGAGCCACTCTGCAGCCCACGGCAGGTGCTGGGACTCGGGTGCGCACCTGTGTGATTTAAAGGGGCCCAGGGCTCCCGGTTGCTGCTGCTACTGCGGTGGTGGCCGGGCCCCCCAGGCCCTTTAAAATGGCCCAGGCCCCTGGGCAATTGCCTCCTTTGCCCTGCTCCCCTGTCGGTGGGCCTGTGTGGGTGAACTGCCCTCAGTTCCTTCTGAATCACCTCGGACTGAGATGGAGCCTTAGCGCATCTACCATGAACATGCCTCGGCTATTCACTTTAGCTATAGTTTTGGGGTTTAGTATTATTTTAATGTTAGTTGTCATATGTAACTAACTGTAAAGGATCTAAATAGTGAAAGGATTGACTTTCTTTCATCTTCCTCCCCTTCCTTCTGGGAGCCTTACTCTCCTGGCAGAGCATGCCTGGCTTGCCAGGTTTCAAACATTGCCTGTCTTGTCGAGAGGCTATCCTGGTTAGCAACAGCCACTACAGGTGTGTCCATTGCTTGGGAGAGTCCGATGTCTCCCAGAAGTGCAACTTCTGCCTGGCCCCCAAATCCAAAGCTAGGAGGGACAGGGAGATTAAATTGAGGCTGCTGGTGATGGAGTGCTCTTTTCAACCTGCTTCTGAGTCAGCTCAGAAGATTCCATCCACCAGCAACCCCTTAAGTCTCACCACAGGTTTCCGCTAAGAAGGAAGACAATGTAGGCCTCAGGGGAAGCTTTGAAGAAGAGGAGCTTGAACTCTCATTGTAAGGAGCTGGCTCCTAAAAGTCCTCAACCTCTCAACTCAATACCATAGACGCAAAAGACTCCTCTGTTACCTGGGGTTTTCTGAACCCAAAACTATGGTAAATAGTCTGTTTTCCAAGCGGCTTCAGGACATAATTCAATGGGGACACAGCTTCTCAGTGTGCTACATGATTGGTACACACAAGAGTGCTTTCACCCAAAAATCCTTGTTTTTATTGAGTCCCAAGCACACATCTAAAAGAACAATAGTCTAGAGCACCCCAGATATAGTTACCCAAAGACTAAGATGGTGATGAGTGGTCAGCAGCAGGTTTCTGGTGGCCCACCTTCGTCCTAGCCACTGGGAAGTTGGATGTCAGTCTCCTAGCTCGTCATAATCTCTCTCCGAACTTCTCCACATTGTACACTCTAAGTAATCTTTTTATAGATTGCTCAATACAAAGCACATAACTTACAGTAACCTCTAGTGGGCTAACAATTTCCCTAGTAATAACAAAGAACTCATAATTCTACTTATCAGCAAAACAATTTCCAGCAAAAAAACCTCATGATCACAGATCCAAGGTCAGCTATTCACATCCTCTCCCATTCTCATGAATCTGTCACTTTATCAGTCCTTATTAGCAACACTGCAGCTGTGCAGCTGTTTTGTCTGCTTGCTTTGGCAAAGACCAAATTATTCCTGACTACGTGGTGTTCTCACTTCAAAGGAATGGTGGCTGAATACACAAGATGGCTACAGTTATGTCAAGTCCTGTTCTCTCATAACACTTACTCCAGTACTGGCGAGGCTGGAAAGTCCCAGAGCTCTAAAGAAGAACATAGCTCTGACAGGGCCCCATCACTGTCTATGAGGGACAAGGGGGGCGAGGATAAGCACTTCTGCAGACTGGTACCCTCTGACACAGCTCTGCCATTGGTACCTCTCTGTTTTGCACCGTTGGTACTGGGCATACCAAGGCACCAGGCACCATTGGCCCCTGTACAGTATGCTCCCAGTCAATGGTACATCTTTGGGTACCACATCAGTAGTGATCTACTCAATACAGCAGGAATTCAGGTACTCTAGTGAGTTGTCAGTGATGGAGAAACTGGAGTCTATGCTGCTCATAGGTACTGAGTGTTGCTTGGTACCGAAACCCCAGTCTTTGGATTACCATCGCGCTCTCTTACCAGAGGACTGCCTACCCTTTTCTGCTGTTTCTCTTCCCCTTCCCCCCCACCCCCCCATTAGAGGTTATTGAGGAGGGTGAAGGAGACTTCCAGTTAGTGTTTTCTATCTCGGTATGGGGTTCTCCTATGCATCTGCATAGGAACCTGCTCTTTGACGCTTGTAGAAAGAAACTTGTGCACAACAAGAAGTGTGGTGGAACTGACTGTGAATCTCACCCCCTCTCCCATATGAGCCCTCTCAATGGCCATACTGAGATCTGTGGGCTGTGTATCGGCAGCAGTTTGCCACACCCCTGACTCCAACACATAGGAAGGCTAGAGTTTTCCAATAGTCTTCATAGAATCATAGAATATCAGGGTTGGAGGGGACCTCAGGAGGTCATCCAGTGCAACCCCCTGCTCAAAGCAGGACCAGTCCCCAACTAAATCATCCCAGCCAGGGCTTTCTCAAGCCTGACCTTAAAAACTTCTGAGGAAGGAGATTCCACCACCTCCCTAGGTAACACATTCCAGTGTTTCACCACCCTCCTAGTGAAAGAGTTTTTCCTAATATCCAACCTAAGCCTCCCCCACTGCAACTTGAGATCGTTACTCCTCGTTCTGTCATCTGCTACCACTGAGAACAGTCTAGATCCATCCTCTTTGGAACCCCCTTTCAGGTAGTTGAAAGCAGCTATCAAATCCCCCCTCATTCTTCTCTTCTGCAGACTAAACAATCCCAGTTCCCTCAGCCTCTCCTCATAAGTCACGTGTTCCAGTCCCCTAATAATTTTTGTTGCCCTCCGCTGGACGTTTTCCAATTTTTCCACATCCTTCTTGTAGTGTGTGGCCTAAAACTGGACACAGTACTCCAGATGAGGCCTCACCAATGTCGAATAGAGGGGAACGATCATGTCCCTCAATCTGCTGGCAATGCCCCTACTTATACATCCAAAATGCCATTGGCCTTCTTGGCAGCAAGGGCACACTGTTGACTCATATCCAGCTTCTCGTCCACTGTAACCCCTAGGTCCTTTTCTGCAGAACTGCTGCCAAGCCATTCGGTCCCTAGTCTGTAGCGGTGCATGGGATTCTTCCGTCCTAAGTGCAGGACTCTGCACTTGTCCTTGTTGAACCTCATCAGATTTCTTTTGGCCAAATCCTCTAATTTGTCTAGGTCCCTCTGTGTCCTATCCCTCCCCTCCAGCATATTTACCTCTCCTCCCAGTTTAGTGTCATCTGTAAACTTGCCAAGGGTGCAATCCACACCATCCTCCAGATCATTAATGAAGATATTGAACAAAACCAGCCCCAGGACCAACCCTTGGGGCACTCCACTTGATACTGGCTGCCAACTAGACATGGAGCCATTGATCACTACCCGTTCAGCCCGACAATCTAGCCAGCTTTCTATCCACCTTATAGTCCATTCATCCAGCCCATACTACTTTAACTTGCTGGCAAGAATACTGTGGGAAACCGTGTCAAAAGCTTTGCTAAAGTCAAGGAACAACACATCCACCGCTTTCCCCTCATCCACAGAGCCAGTTATCTCGTCATAGAAGGCAATTAGATTAGTCAGGCATGCCTTGCCTTTCGTGAATCTATGCTGACTGTTCCTGATCACTTTCCTCTCCTCTAAGTGCTTCAGAATTGATTCCTTGAGGACCTGCTCCATGATTTTTCCAGGGACTGAGGTGAGGTGACTGGCCTGTACTTCCCAGGATCCTCCTCCTTCCCTTTTTAAAAGATGGGCACTACATTAGTCTTTTTCCAGTCGTCCGGGACCTCCCCCGATCTCCATGAGTTTTCAAAGATAATGGCCAATGGCTCTTCAATCACATCCGCCAATTGCTTTAGCACTCTCGGATGCAGTGCATCCGGCCCCATGGACTTGTGCACGTCCAGCTTTTCTAAACAGTCCCGAACCACTTCTTTCTCCACAGAGGGCTGGTCACCTCCTCCCCATGCTGTGCTGCCCAGTGCAGTAGTCTGGGAGCTGACCTTGTTTGTGAAGACAGAGGCAAAAAAAGCATTGAGTACATTAGCTTTTTCCACATCCTCTGTCACTAGGTTGCCTTCCTCATTCAGTATGGGGCCTATACTTTCCTTGACTTTCTTCTTGTTGCTAACATACCTGAAGAAACCTTTCTTGTTACTCTTAACATCTCTTGCTAGCTGCAACTCCAGGTGTGATTTGGCCTTCCTGATTTCACTTCTGCATGCCCGAGCAATATTTTTATACTCTTCCCTGGTCATTTGTCCAATCTTCCACTTCTTGTAAGCTTCTTTTTTGTGTTTAAGATCAGCAAGGATTTCACTGTTAAGCCAAGCTGGTCACCTGCCATATTTACTGTTCTTTCTACACATCGGGATGGTTTGTCCCTGTAACCTCAATAAGGATTCTTTAAAATACAGCCAGCTTTCCTGGACTCCTTTCCCCCTCATGTTATTCTCCCAGGGGATCCTGCCCATCAGTTCCCTGAGGTTGTCAAAGGTCTACTTTTCTGAAGTCCAGGGTCCGTATTCTGCTGCTCTCCTTTCTTCCCTGTGTCAGGATCCTGAACTCAGTCATCTCATGGTCACTGCCGCCCAGGTTCCCATCCACTTGTGCTTCCCTTACTAATTCTTCCTGGTTTGTGAGCAGCAGGTCGAGAAGAGCTCTGCCCCTAGTTGGTTCCTTCAGCACTTGCACCAAGAAATTGTCCCCTACCCTTTCCAAAAACTTCCTGGATTGTCTGTGCACCGCTGTATTGCTCTCCCAGCAGATGTCAGGGTGATTCAAGTCTCCCATAAGAACCAGGGCCTGCGATCTAGTAACTTCCGTTAGTTGCCGGAAGAAAGCCTCATCCACCTCATCCCCCTGGTCCGATGGTCTATAGCAGACTCCCACGACGACATCACCCTTGTTGCTCACTCTTCTAAACTTAATCCAGAGACACTCAGGTTTTTCTGCAGTTTCATTCTGCAGTTTTTTTTGCAGTCTTCTCCCCAACCAGCCCACCAACCGAAGTTGGAGGAGTAGGGGGCTAGGGTGATAAGAAGGCCACCATTCAAACTCTTATTTGAGTGGTGGCCTTGTTTTCAGATAAGGTGATGATGCTTCCACCACCTTCCCTGGCTGACAATTTCTGGCAATTTGAGGACCTTATAAAGAGGTACCTGACACTCTTCAAATATGACTCCAAGAGGTCAAGGTCTAAAATCTTGAAGTCAGCAACATTCGGTAGGGTTGTGTTACCTGTTAATGAGGCTTCCTGCCAAAGACAGTGCAGCAAACACCTGCTACCATTCCACCAACTTGTAAACGGGAGGATAAAAAATATTATGTTCTTCCCAAGGACTCCAAATTTTTGTTCTGCCACTCCACACCTAACTCCCTGGTGATAGATGCAATAAATGAATGGGGTAAGCAGTGCTACTCCAAGTCTACACTGTATGACAAGGACCAAAAGAGTCTAGATCTTTTTGAATGGAAATCTTACTCGTCAATGACCCTGCAATTTCACATCACAAACTATAGGTAATCATGGCCAAATATAATTTTATAAACTGGCTTTTATTGAATACTTTCCACAGGAACATAGGGAACAATTTTAGCCCATCATCTCAGATGGTGAATTTTTAGCCAGAACCATTTGCTCAGCCTGTTGTCAAGATTTATTAAATATTTGGGAACCTTTACCCCCATGTTAGAGTTCCTGTTCTGACTTGGGACCTCAATCTGGTATTTAAATATGTCATGAGACCTGCATACCAGTCAATGGCAACCTGTTCCACTTATATATGAAAATGTCCTTTTTAGCATCTGTCACATTGGCCCCTTGGGTCAGAGAAATTGGGGCCTTGATGGCGGATCCCCCCTTTATGGTGTTCTTCGAGGACAAGGTCTCTTTACGCCCACACCCTAAATTCTTACCTACGGTACTATCAGAATTTCATCTTAAGCAGTCCATTCATCTACCAGTGTTTTTTTCCAAAACTGCAGACATCTCAACGGGAGACCTGTTTGCCTACCTCAGATGTTAGAAAGGTATTGGCTTTCTACCTACATATGACCACACACTTTTGGAAGTCACCTAGGCAGTTGTTTCCATTGCAGACAAATGCAAGCGGTTTGCAGTCTCTCTTAGAATCATAGAATCATAGAATATCAGGGTTGGAAGGGACCCCTGAAGGTCATCTAGTCCAACCCCCTGCTCGAAGCAGGACCAATTCCCAGTTAAATCTCTTCAGAGACTGTCGAGGTGGATCTCTTGTGTATTGTTGCCTGTTATGATACAGGTGCTGCTCAACCCTCCCAAAGGGTGATAGCACACGCTACCAGATGAGAAGCAACATCCACAGCATACTCAAGTACAGCCGCTACATGGGCTTCAGCACATACATTGTCTAAGCACTCTGCTTTGAGCCGTGCCGCCAGATCTTATGGGGCACTTGGTAATGCGGTACTATCTTCAGTTCTAGACTCAATTCTGAAGCTCCCTCCTCCTTCTAGGGATCCTGCTTGGGTGTCACTTGAAGTAGAGCATCCATAAGGACACCTATTGAAGAAGAGGCAGAAAAAGATGTTCCTCTTCAAAGTACTACTTGAAGTGGAGCACCCATAGGGATCCTACTCAAGAAGAGGTCACCTTCTGCAGGAATTACAGTTCTTCAAGATGTGTCCCCCAATGCGTGCTCCACTACCCACCCTCCTTCCCCTCTGCTTCAGACTGTTTTCTTAGGATATTTGGCTGGAGAAGGAACTGAGGACTATATACCCTCAGCGTGCAGCACAAGGATACATAGGACCCAAGTGGGTAAAAAGGATGCGGCTATTAGAAAAATCTCTGATCAAGTGCTCGAGGGGAGCAGGCACATCTGAAGTGGAGCACCCATAGGGGAACAAATCTCGAGGAACTGCAACTACTGTAACCTCCGTGACAGGAGGAATGAAATTTTTTCAGAACTTGGGCATAAGAAATAGAGTGTACACTCTGTTTACCTCTCGGTTATGAAATCCTTGGGCTGGGACTGTGTTTGTTATTTTCATTACAATGTTGAGCACACTGAAGCCAAACAATAAGTAATGTTCATGTAACCTTTTTAGTGGGAATGCAACACACATGCATTATGGCGAGAATAACTTCCTGATGACTGTAGCTGGCTCAGATACTACTTAAATCTGTTTCTATTGAACATTAATAGTATATACACTAAAATCTAATCAACTTTTTTTTTTACAATGTGCTGAGTCTTGTTCAGGCCATGCTATGACATATATTAGTTTGGAAATGTTCTCTTCATTGCAGTAAAAGATTAATCCAAAATCACAGGGTATATCTTACGATTTTTTTAAACTACTGTGTAGTGAAAACAGAGATCCAGTAGCTCACTTGCCTCTGGAATGAAAATTATGGCTTCCGTTTTCACGGTAGAGTTCATGCAGGTTTTGGACTATAGGTCAGAGCTTCTTATTGCTTTAATTTTGGAGGATTTTGGCTTACCAGGCATAGAGCCGCCGGTTATGCTCTCGGCCCTTCGTTTTTGCTTAGGTGCTTTTAATAAATCAAAGTAAACCAATAAGTAAAATAGTATTTAATAAGAGCAATAGGATATGACTAGATGATAAAACTTCATGGTGGTCAGTCATTCTGGTGATATGATGTTATTGTCCATATCCATTATAATATATTTAATAACCAAGAATAGTTCTTCCTCAGAACCTCTTGAGAACGATCTACAGAGTGTCAGCTACAGTATTTCTAGTGTAGACATGCTTTATTTAGAGCGTCTTAATAGTTCCCACCTTCTGAGGGACCTTTCAGCCACTTGCAAACAGGAACATCTGAAATCTCAATAAACATGCATTACTAGAACCTGCTAGATCTTCTTTGAATTATATATACCAGGCCAGTTTAGCTGTGTTGATTTTTTTTTTATTGGAACTACAACAATTGACACCAACTGAGAACCTGACCCACTATATTTTCTTACATGTGGTCGACTTTTGATTTACCTTATTTTACTGGGAAATTGCCAAACAAGCCCATTTGTTTTAATGACTCATCCTATAAATTCTTTATTTTTTAGGATTGTTTCAGATGCTTTTAGAAGTTAATTGTCACAATTTCTCACTGGGGATATGCCACATCTTTCTTACAGTAATAGTACCTATGAATAATTATTTTCAAATGGAAGTTATGGTTTACAGAGTCTCGACTATAACATAATATAACATTGGACATTAAAATTAACCAGTCGCTACTCTATATCTCAAAACTGCAAGACTGAACTATGCCATTGGTTTTACTGATCTAACACAGGCCTGAATCCAGAGAATAATCAGTAGTTTTATCTTTCCAAATACTCCACCTCTTTAGAAACTTCCATTATATATACCTTAAAATGAGAGAGAAAGCTGTAACACTGGTTGAACAAAGAGATTGAATTTGTTTACGTACTAGATTGTGATGATCCCTGCTGAACCTGTATGAGCAATGAAGAACAGCAAGGAATGGCAAAACATGTATGGCCTGTGAATATGCCAGATGACTATTGATTCTTGTACTGTCAGTCCCTCATTAATTCAGAACTTATGTTTCCGAAACTTGTGAAATAGCTGACTGTGACAAGCATGGAGGCTTAATTTAAAATTGTGCTATCCCATAGTCATCAGAGAAGACAAATTCAGTGTCACTTAATTTCTTGGCTGCCTCACCACTCAAACAGCAGCCTAGTCTCCAAGACTTTCACATTGTAACTAATGCTACAGTGCTAATGCAAGTGACAGGAATGGCAGTTGTTTTACAATTACAGAAAAGTATAAGCATGTCATGTCTCTTTGCTTCTTGTTACTGTTAGTTGTATTGATACTCAAGATACAGAAAGTTATTTCAGGCATAGCAAGCTTTTTCCTATTTAGAAGGAAAGTAATTATTTGCTATGCAGAAATATAAACTGTGTACATGGTGGGAAGACAGCAGATGACTAATGGAATACAAAACCTTTCATCTCTTAAACCGCTAGTTCAAACTAAGCCCCTGTTAGTAAGAAGTGAAATTCATTATCATTCTAATGATTTGAGGTCCTATGTGAAATGAATTGATTATCTTAGTCTGTTTCCTGGTGGATAGATCTCCACCTCACAAGATCACCACCTCATCTAGCACTAATAGGCACCCTTGCTAGCAGCCTTGTCAGCAGAGAAGTTAAAGATTAAATGGGCCTGCAGACTGAGCTCTGGCTCCTCCAGAACATGAAAGAAACATGCACTCTCTTCTGTACTTGTTTTGACAATAAGTGGAAGACTTAATGTTTCCAGGGGTACCTGTTAATATTCATCCTCAAACATCTACATCTCTCTTCAGAAAAAGGAGATGAAGGAAAAATATAAACAAGAGAGAGAAACCTGGACTGAAGCAACGTTGTTTGAAATAGAATTCTTTTGTGTGAAGAATGCCTGAACGCTATGCCCAGACAGCAGTAGCAGCTAAGTTCAGTTGTACAGTGAGCAAGTCTTAGGGCAGGAGTTAGTCTAACAGCTCACTTTAAGTTTTGGGCTGAAGGTACTTTGCTATTGCTCCAGGTTAAAAAGTGGGAGGCCTTTATGTGCTCGGCAGTACATTGCAGTGTTCTTAATAGAGTATTTGTAAATTGTTGCTTTTTACAGGACTCCCAGGAGATTTCCACTAGCTTTTACACAATGAAGTGGTTTTTTCAGTGTTTCCTTGATCGTGTGAGTATCTGTATATTTTTGTATTTCTATTTTTAGTCATATGTTAGGGTAAGCTGTTTTGACATTTCTGGCTGATTCTGTCATTGCAGACTCCCTTTACATTAACTCTCAGGATATGGGATATCTACATACTTGAAGGAGAGCGAGTGCTCACTGCTATGTCTTACACAATTCTGAAACTACATAGAAGTAAGAGATCTCTTATAAACTTAAATGCTAAACAAAGATTTGACTAGTTTTTAAGTAGTCTATTGTTTTTTAAAAATAGTCATTTCCTCTATTTGGCTTTTATTGTTAAAAATAATATATTTGCAAATGTTTTTTTCTCCTGTTTTGATCTCTCCTTTGTGACTGCATAATCTTTCATCACAGCACAGCGTGACTGTGATGCCCTCAAATTAACAACCTTCTAGATCATGCTATATAGCTGATGCTGGAATTACTGTTCTGCAAGGAACTGACAAAGAATATTGTTCAATTGCATGGCAGGACTTGAAAAGCTAATTATCTGATATCTTGGGTAATTGTGCCAGGAAATCTTAAGTGACTTTCAGGAGAAGAAATGTCTTATTTGGTAGAGTAAATTACTCATTATTATACAGTTGAACAATAGTAAAAAGGGATTTAAATTGTATTTACTCAGTAAATGACACAGCCTCTAGAAAATTGTGGGAATAAGCATTGTAGTTACTTGGGTTCTGGTAATTCTTTAATGTAGTGTTTTGCTAGATCAAAAGAGGGTTAAGAGTCTCAAGTTTGGCCCTTTCCTGTTTTTTGCTTTTTCCCTACTACAATTTTCCAGAAGCTGTTTCCTTTAGCTGGCATGGGGGATGACATGATGCATCCAAGCCTAATTCTGCTCTTTGGTGGACCATCTATACTTAATGCCACTCTGTGGTAGATACTGCTTCTCTTTTTCTTACCAGCTACTAAAATAATCACCTGTATAATTTTTCTTTTAACTCTGTTGCTTGGCTTGGCTTGGCTTGGCTTGGCTCGGCTCGGCTCAGTGCATTGGCTACATAAAAATCTGGTACATAGGCAGTCTTTCTGTGTTTCTGGCTGTTATAGAAGGTATTAAACTCCCCTTATTGTAAGCAGCAGAAAACAATTGTGTGAAACGTAGTTTTAGAAAAAATTCATAGCTGAAACAGATTCTCTCCACTCCACCCCCAGTTGCCTTCCTAAAGCAAACCAACATGTTAGTTTCCTAGCTGCGTGCAGTTACTCATCATAGGTTAATATGATAATAAGCTACAACAGGTTGTTCATTACTGTGCTGTTGATGCACTGAGAGAGACAACATCTAAGACATGGTACCTTCAGCCACGAGGGAAGTATGCGAAAAGCCAGTCTCCCTCATACAACCAATGAAATCTTTGCATGTAAATTAGCTGTCGAATAAGGATGTTGAGTGACTTACTTCTGATACTACTATGGTCTAGGACTGTTGGCATGGCATAGATACATGCCTTGATGTGTCATAGGTGTAATTCCTCTGATGTCAACAAATATCTTTGAAACCCTCTGTTAAAGTGTCCCATCCTCCTCTAGTGTGGTCCACACAGAGGATAACAACAATCTACTACTACTTTGTTACTCCATTAGCTCAAGTGGCAAAGATCTGTGGGGTGGATCTACAGGTTCAAATCCTGCACATAAGCGATATGGGTGTTAATATGATCCCACATGATTAAATTAGGGTTAATTTCAGGGTTTTTTTTTTTAAACTAGAAAAATTACACACACAACTACCTTAAAAAGAACACTATTAAGATTGCAAAGTCAAATTAGGAAATTCCAGATTGAAAATTGCCCTGTGCCATATTAATTTTTGGCCCCTTTGTGTGCTTGTGCATTATGATACAGTCTTCAATTTCAAGATCATGTGATCATGTAATTGTACTCCTATTAGCTTTTGTTTCACATATACTTTGCAGTAAGAAGAAATACAGACATGAGTTAAAGCTTTACATTTTGATGAGTAAACCCTTTAAATACTAGTAATCACCGACACCTAAAAGTAACAAGGTTGCTGTAGATTTTTTATTAGAATATATTGGGAGCAGGGGAGCCAACACCTGAACTGGAGTTCTGAAATCTAAAAGCAAACAAATCAAGGACTGTACGTATTGCGGCTTTTTTTGAGAGAGAGTTGGTCTAATGATATTGAGCATATCATCTAGGAGCCTGAACATCATACTGCCAAGGTAAAATTTTCAAAAGCATTTATGTCCCATTTTCTGAAATGACTTAAGAGCCCAAGCCCCATTGACTTTAAATCAGACTTAGGCTCCTAAGTGCATATGTCACTTTTGAAAATGGGTCTTGGGCTCCTAAGTCACTTCGATGCTTCTGAAATTTTATCCCTAGTTGTGGTTTCAATGCTGTCTTCTTTTGTGGCCTTGAATAAGTCATATAGGCCCATCAAAGAAGTCTCCAGGGCTCCATGGGAGTGCAGAGGTCCATGTGGAGGACTTTGCAGAATTACTATCTTAATCTCGCTGGGTAATTTACCCCATTTAACTATGGGGATGCTGCATCGCTATCTCTCTCAGGAGCTGCTTCTTAGTTTGTTCATAAAAATTTTTGAAGATGAAGAATGTTTATAATTGTTATACTACTTAAAATGTTCAAGAATCTTAAGAACAAGTAATGGTAGGAATCAGATTTCAGTCTTCCTCTTTATTTGAAAACAAAATCAGTATAATTCTTGTCCCACCCCCCTTTTTTTTGGTTTGATTTTGTTTGTTTTAAGTGAAGAGTGTTCAGTCTCAAGCCTCTGAGAAACAATAGTGATAATTTGGAGGTTTTTTACCTTAATACTAGCCTTTTAACATGTTCAGTGTAGCACCTCACTGTGTAAAAATATCAAGGACTCTTGGAGTATGTCTACTCAGCAAAAAAAATCAAAAAACAAAAAACCCTGCGTCTGGCTCATGGTAGCTGACTCAGGTTCATTGGACTCCAGCTGTGAGGCTGTGTAGACTTGCAGGCTCAGGTGGGAGACCGAGCTCTGGGACTCTCCTGCCTCACAGGCTCCCAGAGCCCAGTCTCCAGCCGGAGCCCAGAAGTCTACAAAGCAATGAAACAGCCCCACAGCCTGAGCCAGCCATGGGTGTCTAGTTGCTGTGTAGACATACCCTTTGAGCAGTGTTTCCTGAAGGAAAGACTGGGGAAGCACCAACGAATGGACCACATTGGGAGGCAGAGAAGAGGCATCATGGTCAAACCTCTCATTTGTTCTCCAGAGTCCCAGCTTTCAGTCTTGTCTGTGCTTAAAAGTTTTGTTTTTATAGCTACACAGGCAAAACCGTCCTAGTGTAGATTCATTTATACTGTCTAAAAAGTGTTTCTGCTGATACAGCTTATTCTGATTCAGTGAGCAAAATAAGCGATACCAGAAAAAAAGCATTTTTTGCCAGTATAACTGCTTCTACAGAAGGTCTTTTGCCAGTATAGCTACGTCGTAATAAAAATCATCCCCCTTACCTGACATAGCTATGCTGGTAAAACTTTTAAGAGTAGAATTGGTTTTTATATATATAAAAGAAAAAGCTGGAGTTTAGCTGTTATGACTGCAGAATAAAGCTTCAAAATGTGACCTGAATGTAACTGACGCAGCAATACATACCTGAATCTGCAGAGAGCCTGAAACAATCTCTCTTGCTCTACACTGCCACAGTCATTTCAATGAGTACTGACTCATTTGCAAATGAGGGCACCTTAAATGTCTTAAATTTTCACGGCTCTTCAAAGAATTTTAAAAGGAGGATAAGTATATTATGAACCATTTCCCAAGGTGGGGGGGGCAGGAGATGGAAGATATATAAATGAAAAAAAATCTGTTGATTTTAATGTGTCATATCGGAATTTTAGGGGTGTGTGATTAGTTTTATTTTTCTGAGGGGGACCTTAGTTTTAAAGTTTCAAACACTGACCGAGAGAGAAATATATGGGTACAAAAAAAGAGAAAATGTTTAGAGGGGTAATGAGTGAGTGTGTTTTATAGCATGCTTAGTAAATGTCTAGTATAAAATAACTGCCTGTGATTTTTTTTTCTGTTTAATTAGTTAGATGTGTTTCATTCCATTTGCAAAATTGTTAAAAGACTCTGTAAAGGCATTTCAACTCTGTAGTAGACTTTTTCTTTGGATTTTTATCATAAAAACTTATTTGTCCACAATAATGTTCTTGTTCCAATCTAGAACATCTGCTGAAATTACAAATGGAAGAACTTGTAGAATTTCTTCAGGAGACTCTATCAAAGGATTTCTTCTTAGAAGATGACTTTGTAATAGAGCAGCTCCAAAATTCGATGTCTGAACTGAAACGAGCAAAGTTGGATCTACCAGCAGCTGGTAAGAAACTTCCACCACACATACTGATCTGTACCTTAAGAACTTTTTTGGACAAATTAAGTATATAGTTGCCCACTTGTAAAGTGTTAATTGCCTGCCATTAACATCCATGAATACATTGTTTCCTCTTCACTACAAAGTGGTTTAAAAAAAAAAAAAAGGTTAGCACTTTATTGCATATATATGCAAAACACTTAATCTTTCTAGGTTCAGGTAACTGAGTTGAATTAACTTTATTAAGTTGAACTTTTAAAATGGGATGTTTATAAGCAAGAAGATAAAAATCAGGGGATGCTTACTTTTCAAGCCAACAGATTTCAGTCCAAGGTTCTAGATTGTTGTGTAGATTAACAACTGCACAAACTGCTATTCCCTCGAAATATAACCAGAACAAAAAAATCCTCCTTTTAGTCAGATACACCCTTTGAATGCCTTCTAGCTAGTCAGACTTCCTAGATCTTGAACTGATTCACCTCCTCCTTTCCCTCAAAAACTTTGTCTCTATGTTCTGTAGTGGAAGGAAAGGGGTGTTTGTTACTTTCAGCACTATGTATGAATTGCGTAATGGAGCACTCCTTTCTGTGTAGATATTCTTTCACCTTAAAAAAAACAAACCAAAAAACAAAAACTCCATCTTTAAAAATATCAAATTATCTTATGATGATTTACAGCTCTCTATAGCTATAAATACAATTTTATTATACACAAAAATATGTTAAAAGAATATTATTAAGGTTGTAAAGTCAAGCACTCAAAAAATAGGAAATGCCAGAATTAAGGTTGCTCAGACCACATTAATCTGGCCTCCTTCCGCATATGCATTGTGATACAGTCTTTAATTACATGCTTACTTGTTATTTTTTATCCTTGTTCATTGTGTGGCCCTGGACTTTATTTAGTGCACACTATTCAACTGTGCTCCAAAAACAGAATTATTAATGTCCTCATGCAGTTTCCCCCTCCCACCTATTTGTTCAGTCTATTTCTCCCATGCAGTCTGGTGGTTGTCCCCTCTGCATTTGAGTCAGGCTTCTTGCTCCACATTGCCTGGATGCCAGCAAGAGAGGTCATTGTGAGCACAGGAGAAACAGGCTCCCCGCCTCGGTTCCAGTGCCAAACGCACCACAGCCCGGAGCAGCTGGCAGCTGCAATGACGGGAAACTCCGGCTTCGCACCTCTAGCCCTGGGATGGGGCACGCTTAGGGGCTCAGCAACAAGGGCACAAGTGTACTCTGAAAGCTAGAGCTTTCCAAAGACAAAGTCATTAGAATTTTTTTTAACATTGCAAAATGTATTTTCCCTACATTTGGTCTCAGATACTGAACTGTTTTGGCTGAAATTCTCCACAAAAATTCAGCCGGAGGAAGATACCCAACATGGAAATTCTCCATGTTGAAGTTCGGTAAAGTTATAAGACCCTGCTTTGTGTTGCTTATCATGGAAAGGGTTGGGCTGCTTTAATAACATGCAGTGCTACTTACCCCAGTATAGGCTAGTTCTGAGCACTAGAAGGTGGGAGCGTCTCTCTCCTGTGTTCCTCTTGCTGACACCCAGGCAGCTTGGAGAAAGAAGCTGCCTGACTCGAATGCAGAGGGGATAAGAGCCAGACTTGTAGCTTGTGACAAGGAGCTTGTGGGGTGGGGGACTTGGACTGGAGGATGATGAGGAAGGCAGCTGGGGCTAGCTGGGCAAGGAGACTAGGGCTGAGAGCTAGAGGGGAGAATGGGACTGGGTGGGCAAGAAATCTGGGACTGGGAAGTACTGGGGCAAATGGAAGGAGGTGAAGGGGAAGGAGGACAGATCTGATGAGGAACCACAGGAGAAATGGGAAGAAAGGTCTGTGACCACTAGACCACGCTCCTCTCCAGATCCGGAAATGGAACCCATGATTCCTTAGTCTCACCATTCCTCTGCTGTCACCAAAAATCTGTGAAACCCACTGGCCAAGCATCTCTTTCATCCCCTTCTAGTGCTGGTCAATTCAGAAGATGACAGCAAACTACTGCTGTGAGTTATTCCATTAACTCAAGTGGTAGTGGTCTGTATGGTGGATCTTAAGGTTCAAAACTGCTGATGACCCAGGTGATGTCAACATGGTGCCACATGACGGAGTTTTTTCAGTTTTCTTTTTTAAAAACCTAGGAATTACACACACAAAACTAAGCTAAAATAACGTTATAAAGTCAACTTATCAAAATTTAAGAAATTCCAGAATAAAGGTACCTGAGCAACATTAAATTTGGCCTTTGCACTTGCATGTGCATTATGATACAGTTTTTAGTTACATGATCTTACGCTGTTTTTTCCACGGGACCTGTGCCTCATTCAAGTGTGTGGTGTGTTATGTATTTGTGGGGGAAGTATGGGTTTTTACATTATCCTATGAGGAAGATTAATATTTAGTGTTTATTTTTTGGAAGCGGAAGAGAGTTGTGAAGTGCAGAATTTTTACTGTCAGTGGAAATATGGTGTATGAGTGTTAAGAGATGTCCCCTAACTTGGCATTTCCTTGCTGTTTAGGGTTTATTTTGGGGGGGATGGGAAACTTAATTAAGTTTTTGTTAATGAGAATTTCCAAGGGTTTTAATAGGACAATTAATAGGATAAGCAACAAGGGCAGTAAGGTTGGACATTAGGAAAACCTTCCTAACTGTCAGGGTGCTTAAGCATTGGAATAAATTGCCCAGGGAGGTTGTGGAATCTCCATCATTGGAGATGTTTAAAAGCTGGTTAGGCAAACCTGGGATGGTCTAGATAATACTTAGTCCTGCCATAAGTGCAGGGGTCTGAACTAGATGACCTCTCAAGGTCTCTTCCACTCCTACGATTCTATGGTTCTATATTAGAGAGTCAAGAACCCACTCTGACTTCCCCTGAGGTGTACAGGAATATGGAAGTAGCTGGAGATGTCTGAGGTGGAGATCAGGGGAGAGAATGATCAGAGGGAACAGTGTGGACAAGGGAGGCTTCGAGAACAAGAACATCTTGGTATGTGTCTCGCTACCCTGGCATCCCCAGGACACTGATGAGGCAGAGGAAGCGCTGCTGGAAAAGGGATGATTGGGTACTGGTAGAGAATGGGGACTTGTTTTCCCCCACAACTCATCTCATCCTGGTGACCAGGGAGATGGGATGGGGGACTCTAGTTCTCCATCAACAAATGAGATGGGACAGTTTAGTGAGCTAACTAGGCAGTGGGTTGTAGGGTCCGTCCTTACCTAATAGTTTCAACACATCCAGTATTCCTGGGTTAGGGAGCCTGTCAAGTATGGTATTTGCTCTGCTGGACCAAGCACAGCTCTTCAGCTCAGAGGTGCCTCTGTCAATGCTCCATGGCTTTGACAGAAGTATGAGAGTCCCCTGCTTTGGAGATCACAATTCCTCCCCTTTGGGAATCCTATTAACCTCTCCTCCCCGACCCCATCCCTCCTGGCCTGCTTGAATGAGCCTGGGTTTGTAGCATAGGGGAGATATGTACACACTGGTGTTCATTGTCTCTTACTTCAAGATGAGGGAGGGAAGCAAGAACCAGGTCGGATAGGCCTTCTCTCCCCATTTTCAGATTCCTGTTGAGAGGAGAAAGAGATTAAGTGAAGTTTCTCAATCAGATGTATGCTCCAGTGGGAGTCAAATAATCTGTGAAAGCATTTTCCATTTGATTTTCTTCTTCTGAAGGAGAGGTGTCAGACTGAGGGAGACTGCCCTATGCTGTTTCTCATCATGATAGAAATCATGTTTCTCTTCCGTGTGTAACCCACGTTTATACAGTGTTGCTCTAACCCCCTTCTAGGGGCTAGTCCTTATACAGGGCTACAGCCTTTGTCTGCAGAAGCTGGGTTCTTTAGGTCAGGCAGTAGGGGCTCTTCCTTTTACATCCAGAGGTCCCCGGTTCAGGCCTTGCTGCTGCCCACTCATCCTGCAGTGTCACTTTAAAGCAGAAAGAAGGATTGGGTTTATACCAAGTTCTCACCAAGGGTAGTGAAATAGGACAAGTGTTCAATCCTAGGTCTCCCTTGGGAGGGGAGCAGGCATGTTCTTTAAGGAAGTGAGGTGTGCACTGGAGATGCATGTATTTGAGTGTTTGATGTATCACAGAGGAAGGGGAGGGGGGCTTGGTATTTAGGAGTAAATATCTCTGGGGAATGATAACCCATGGAGGTACAGGGCATGTATCTCTACCATAAGAAATTATGGAGTTGGAATACAAGTTATACTCCACAGTAGACAATGCAGATCTTCAGAGTAGCAGCCATGTTAGTCTGTATCCGTAAAAAGAAAAGGAGTACTTGTGGCACCTTAGAGACTAACAAATTTATTAGAGCATAAGCTTTTGTGAGCTACAGCTCACTTCATCGGATGCAGTGCAGATCTTGTTTGTTAAAAGGTGCGGCTCTTGAGCCAAGAATAGTTTGTTTTCAGAATTTCTTTTGCTCTTACTTTTGGGTAGCCAAAGTACTACTGATGTGAAAAAAATAACTATTTTTTAACATGGGGTGTGCTGCTACTTAGGTAAGATCACTGCAAACAAAGGTAACTGTGTTTTATTGCTGGATGGTGGGGGGGGCGGGGAGACTTTGATTTTCTTTTATTTCTGCCTTAGTAGCCTGGGAAACTCTCTGTATGTGTGGCATATTTTTGTTTGGGGTGAGTGGAAATATTACTCGCTTTTTTCACAAAATAAATATAAAATACCTTTATCCTAATCCTCGGAAATCTAGCAGATTTGTCTCCTGTTATCCTTAGCTGAGTAAGTCTGATGCTTCGTTTGTTCTTCATGTGAATTTCACAAGCCTTTGGTTTTTCTTCACTCTGATGTTCCTTTTGGTTTTTTCTAATCACTGTCTTCAGGCAATAATATTTTTCTACAGGCTCTCAGCATTCTCTTGACATTTAACCTTGCTCAAACCTTGTCTGTCTGATTCAGCTACTTGCGTGCTCTTTAGCCTTTTTATTTATTTATTTATTTATTTTTTAACGTAAACTTGTCAAATTACTATATGCCAGGTAGCAATGCATAGAAAAGCTAGTCTGGGCATGTAAGCATCCATTAGAGTCTGGGGGGTGGAAAAAGTTTGTTTTATCTTTTTTTCCTCAACTAAAATTGGAGAGAAGTACTATTTCCCTTCTTACATTCTTGCACTGAGCAACAATAACATCTTTAATTGTTATGAACTAAAAACCGTTTAAAAAGAACATAAAACTATAGCCTTCATCAGACTGTATCAGTCATCCAAAAATAGCAGAGAGCTAATTAAGCTCAGCGGAATTCTCCATCTGTCAGTCTCTGTTAGTACAGGAAAATCCAGACACCCTGTTTGGGCAGGCTGTGGTCAAATATCAAAAGAGGTATTAACTTTGCCCAGCACTTAAAGTAATGCAAGTTTCCTCCTGGAACAGCATTCCCTTGGTTTCTTCTTGTGTGGCTTTAAACTCAGAACCAAAGAGCTCCCTTTCTTCAGAAGAAGGGCAGGGGGATGAAGAGGCAGAAAAACGTCAGTATTTGGGGTTTTTTTGTTTGTTTGTTTAAATGGTTTTCCAACGTGTGTTGAGATGAAGCCATTAAATACTTAGTGTGAACATCCAGGTTCCAGGAGCACAATGAGATCACAATCAAATTAGTTGCCATGGAGCTAGCCATAAAGCATAGGGCACCCACTGAAATGTCAAACACCAAAGCCAGGAATATTGTTCATAGAGCAGATTGCATATCTGGCAGAATCCTCTCGTGAGTCAATCTGTGCAGGATGGCCTCTGCTAACCTGGTGGAAGCTTTAGGAATGTGGAGTGCTTCAGAAGATGCCTCATAGTTTCAAGCCCCTCCTTTCATCAAGCCACCAGAAGGACTACAAATGCTCACGTAGAGGCAAGCAACCCTTCTGAGATTTCTCCTGTGCATCCCCTCAAACAGTCTTAGCAGAAGAGAAAACATCATCTCCTGGGGCCATTACAATGCAGTGAGGGGTACACGGCCAAGAAACAACTTCTGAAATCTGCTAATGCACACTACCTCTAAGTCTGCATGACTCCAATCTCCATCCTCCTGATGGACCCTTTTGGAACAGGCTTTTACGCTGTGGGTACTTTGCTCTGTAGAGCAATGAGTAATGGAAGTAACTCATTGAGTTATGCCACTGAGTTTAAAAAAAAAAGAAAAACTCTGCAACACAGATTCTTTACTTCCCAAGTTTCAAAAATACTTTGAAATTCTCCTAAATTATGAGAATAACTTCCCACCTATTCTCAGTTAGTCACAGAATCAGTAACAAAATCAGTGTGCTTCCAAGAGGCCAGCCTCCACCTTCTCTGTAGACCTTAGGCAGTTGGGTGGAAACTGGATCCTGAATCTAAAGTTCCTGAACAAGTCAGTCAGGTCAGAATTCAAAATTTGAAGACCCTGAAGTCCACTCTTGCAGCAACCTACCATCCATATTGTGATCCACAAAGCACAAAAGTGGTCCCAAAAATCATCCTGTGACCCAAATCTCGCATTTCTTCATGTCTGTAAAGCCTTCAATGGAGCTACACCAATTTACAGTAGCTGAGAATTTCTCCTGAGGTCCTCTAGTAGGCACTGCTCCATTTTACATAGCCACTCTTTCTGTCAAATTCCAAACCTAGAATCTGCCTTTGTCATTTTACACTCTGTGTGTGTAGTAACCCTTGCTTTAATGTTTGGCTGCCTCAGTTGCACCCACATTTCTGGCTTTTCTGTGTGCAGAAAAATTAGTGGGAAGTTTGAATATCATGTTTTTCACAGGTTTTGTTTTTCAGTTTCATATTTTTCTATGAATTCTGCAGCCAGGTATGTAATATTTTAGTGATAATCTGCCAAAGGATGTATGCCATTAGCTGTAAATGTTAGACAGTGAAATGCATCTTATGACACTGATGAGGCAACAAAATTATGAAACTCTGCTTGATTTACTATTTCTAATGCTAGGTATCTTTTATTGTTTTTTGTTTCAGAGGAATTTGGGATTTTTCACTTATATGTTTGGAGAAAACAAACGTAGCTATTTTTTTATTTTTGTACTGCACTTTATTTATTAACCAACTAAATCAAAATACATTTCTATCATGTGTTTCTGATAATTTTTCTAGTGCTTGTCTGATGTGTATTTTCTGATGTTTAAAAGAATAGTAGGGCATGGAGTGGTGTTATTTCCAGCAATTTTATATATTGGTTCTGCACTATTTAAAAATCTTTTATTGCTTGACCTCTTTAGTTTGCACATTTTTAGATCACTATAAATGAAATTATGATGCAACTGCTGGTGGGTCACAGTTTTTTTAACTGAATCTTTCAGTGCAAACAAGAATTTTTCTCAAGAAGTGTAAGAATTAGTGATATAAAATGTAATGTGATTATAACTAGCAAATGACTATAAAAAAGTCACCTTGCTTTGACACAAAACTACCCTGTGAGTCTGCTAAGCATTTTTAATTAATTGCATTATTTTTATTCTAAATAAAAATGTTTATAATTATAAAGTGAGTTTTTGCTACCATTGGCACTGCAAACCTAACATAGCTACAGAAGAGCAAACTGTGTATTCTCATCTGCCTCGTGCTCCATCATCAAAATTGCCATCCAAGTTATAACTACAGAATCCCCTTTTGTTGATGATGGCATTTTGTGGAGCAAGAAGGTAGTCTGACTTTCTGATAGCAACTTGAACTTCCGGTACAATCAGTAACATTTTAAAAAGTCCATTTTGACTTGTAAATGGAGCAAATAAGATGGAGAAAGTCACTGATGCTAAATAAACACAAAATACCAAGATGTCATTTTAACTGAATAATTTTTCTGACCCTTTACCATGCTTGAAAACTGTATTAGAACAAAGTGTGTATATGCTTGCGCTGAAATTAAGGACTAGACTGTTGTTCACCGGAGAGAGCACTTAAAGCTCTCTACTCCAATTATATGTCTGTTATTCAATACAAGAAGCTGTTAGTGCCTACTGAAGCAATTAATCTGTAAAGTCTTGTAGTTGGGATTGATTTCCACTGGGTGGTGACAGAGACTTTTTAGATCAAGAGTAAATCAGTAGAATAAAAACCCTTTTAATGTGACTCTAATTTCAGATCATTTTAGGAATAGTCGTATTGTTTTCCCCCGTTTTTTGCTGCTCTCTCTGGTTTTTGGTACTGATGCTGAATGGTCTCCCCTAACTTTAGACATAGGACAACCAAATCATTACATGCTTCCACAAAAAAATGGCACTGTATCAACTCTGTAGTCAGGGCCGGCTCTAGGTTTTTTGCCGCCCCAAGCAAAAAATTTTTTGGCTACCCCCCTTGTTGGCCGGAATGCCGCACCTGGAAATGTGCCACCCCTGGAAATGTGCACATAGGCGCCGACTCCATGGGTGCTCTGGGGCTGGAGCACCCCTGGGAAAAAAATTGGTGGGTGCTCTGCTCCCACTGGCAGCTCCCCGCCCTCACCCACCCAAACTCATCTACACTCTGCTTCTCCTCCCTCCACCCCTGGGGGACGGGGGAGGAGGGGCGGCGGCGTGAGCCCCCACCAGAGCAGGGTAAAGTCAGCACCTATGAGTGTGCTGCCCCTGGAAATGTGCCACCCCAAGAACGTGCTTGCTTGGCTGCTGCCTAGAGCCGGTCCTGTCTGTAGTTTCTCATGCAGAGTTTCTATCAGATTCCTTTTGAGGAAGGCCCAATAATTAAACCTTTTGTTTAGTTTCTTGGTATGTTAAAGGGGAGGAGGAGGGAGAAGAATACAATTTCACACCTCACTATGGATCTAATAGTGGCAGGCTAAGAAAAATCCAGTTGCCCAGAAAGCTCCAGAAAACAAAACCAGCACATTTGGGCAATAATAATGTTAATTATTACTACCAAAACAGCCACCGGCAGACAGTTTCCACTTCATGTTTTCTGTTTTTTCAGTTGCCCTATTAATATTATCTTTTGGTGCAAATGCATCTTAAAGAGAAGATTTGTTAACCTTTATAAACGATATAAAAATACCCAGCCCAGAAACTACTGCTAACACGATAAAAATGGGCCCTGCAGTCAAACAAGTGAGTGTGCCTTGAATGTTCGTAAACTCAATCTTTGGACCAATGGTGGAAACAAATTCCAGTTAAGGCGGCAACACTGAGACCACCTTGTTGCTAATTCTTAGGTGTTCAGATCTGGAGACTCTTAGCAATTGATCTTAAAAATCGCAGTTGAAGGGGTCAAGGTAAAAGTGTGCCTGAGGCTGCAGGTGAAGCTTTAGGCGGAAGTGTGGTGGAACATGATGCAGAACTTGCAAGGGAATATTTGGCATGTTACTGTGACAAGTCATGAGATGTTTTATTTGCATACTTTTTCTCAACAGAGGGGCTTGCGCATTCTCTCTCTGTTTCTATGGTTATTTGCTTGCTCTTTCACTCTGGGTATTTATTTTTATTTTTTTTCTCATTTTGCTTTTTTTAGAGGTGAGGATGTGAACCTGTTTTTCTTTTTCCTCTGTTCCTACCAGCACCCGACATCGTGGTCTTCCTGTTCGCTACTACCCCCCAAGTGTCTCCTGGTATTTTATCTCTGGCTTTTTCACTACATTCATGTACATGATTTGCATGCTTCCTTTGTGAGTTTGAGTCCTATGTATTTGCATTAATATGCATGGTGACGGGTGTGCAAATTATTCTTCCTGTTTTTATTTCATGTGCCTCAAAGGATTTCATTTTCTTTAATTTTAGGTTAATTTAAGAGCTCTTATTGTTTTCAAGGGCAGTAATTTATTTTTGACATCTAATGCAGTTGATAGCCCCCAAGAATGATTGTTTGTTGATTTCTAGTAGGTATTAAACACACATTTTATAGCTTAAAACAAAGTGCTTTTTTTTTAGGAGGTGGCAGTGGTTTGGAATATGCCTTTATGCTGTAAGATTCTTGTTAGTGGTCCATGCCACTACCCCATCACTTTTGATGATGTCTTTAGTCCTGGTTGTGTTATGGTAAGAAGTGGTCAAACCTTAGTGAATGTTAATCTGAGCATGACTGAGCCTGGGATTCAGGTATGTGTTTTGCTGCTTTGCCTGTTAGGAAAACTGAGCATAGCTAACAGAGTTTAGTAAAGTGGCTGTATCTAAAGGGTGGAGTGCAAATGCTTATTGACTGATCCAGACAAGACTTTCGATGGTTGAGTGTGAGGCTAAGTTAATTTGTGTTGTATGGAGGCTTTATGATGAAGATGTAAAGCTGTCTTTTTTTTCATCCTATATCTTATCTTTTGTTTTCTATGCAGACTCTAAGCTCCAGTATCATCAAATCATAGAAAGCTAAAGCCTGGTATCACGTTATTAGAGTGCCCACGGTTTTATCTTTCTAAAGAACAGTTGTAGGCTTGGAACATTTTGGCTTTTACTCTGGTCTTAGAATTCATTCTAAAGTTTAACAGCTTCACAGTAGTGTTCCATAACTAATATTACGGTGTAGGGTTGTTCTGACATCCTTTTTATAACTATAATTCAGGTTATTGCATACATCATATAAACCACACACACCAATGCTAATGCACTCTGTTACTGTGGACTATGCGAGAAAGATTACAGAAAATAATCTTCAAAGCAATGTAGAATTCAATAAAAAATGTCTGCAATAGTCTCGCTTGGGTTTTATGAAAGCTTAATGGTAATTAAGAGATCTTAAGTGTGTCAAATTAAAAAAACCAAAAACTTATTGTTCAACCAAGCACATTTCAAAGGATTCCAATCTGCTCTATGTGACTTTCTTCAAGACTGTAAGAGAAAGGAAAACAGTTGATGCTTTTAACTGTGTATATGCAAATACAGAAAGCATTGATGTAGGTACTGGAAGAACACTGGAATGCATATTTAAATATGAATGCAACTATTTATTGTTTAAAAATAGATGGAATAGTGACATTTCAAGCATGGAAGACATTATTGACAAAGGAGGACTATTTTTTCTTAAGACGACGTTTATTGCATACAAGCACATTAAATTATCTGTGTTAAAATTACACCATTATAGTTATTGGTTTCAGAGTAGCAGCCATGTTATTCTGTATCCGCAAAAAGAAAAGGAGGACTTGTGGCACCTTAGAGACTAACAAATTTATTTGAGCATAAGCTTTTTTGAGCTACAGCTCACTTCATCGGATGCATTCAGTGGAAAATACAGTGGGGAGATCTATATACACAGAGAACATAAAACAATGGGTGTTACCATACACACTGTAACAAGAGTGATCAGGTAAGGTGAGCTATTACCAGCAAGACAGTGGGGGGCGGGGAGGAAACCTTTTGTAGTGATGATCAAGGTGGGCCATTTCCAGCAGTTAGCAAGAATGTCTGAGGAAGAGCGGGGGTGGAGGAGGGGGAATAAACGTGGGGAAATAGTTTTACTTTGTGTAATGACACATCCACTGCCAGTCTTTATTCAAGCCTAAGTTAATTGTATCCAGTTTGCAAATTAATTCCAATTCAGCAGTCTCTCGTTGGAGTCTGGTTTTGAAGTTTTTTTGTTGAAAAATTACCACACACCACACAACAGAACTACTAACCCAGGAACCTATCCTTGCAACAAAACCCTTTGCCAACTGTGTCCACATATCTATTCAGGGGACACCATCATAGGGCCTAATCACATCAGTCACACTATCAGAGGCTCGTTCACCTGCACATCCACCAATGTGATATATGCCATCATGTGCCAGCAATGCCCCTCTGCCATGTACATTGGTCAAACTGGACAGTCTCTACGTAAAAGAATAAATGGACACAAATCAGACGTCAAGAATTATAACATTCAAAAAACAGTCGGAGAACACTTCAATCTCTTTGGTCACTCGATTACAGACCTAAAAGTTGCATCAACAAAAAAACTGGATACAATTAATTTAGGCTTGAATAGAGACTGGGAGTGAATGGGTCATTACACAAAGTAAAACTATTTCTCCATGTTTATTCCTCCCCACCTCCAACCCCCCCACCCCCTGCACTGTTCCTCAGACGTTCTTGTCAACTGCTGGAAATGGCCCACCTTGATTATCATTACAAAAGGTTTTTTCCTCCCGCTCTCCTGCTGGTAATAGCTTATCTTAAGTGATCACTCTTGTTACAGTGTGTATGGGAACACCCATTGTTTCATGTTCTCTATGTATATAAATCTCCCCACTGTATTTTCCACTGAATGCATCTGATGAAGTGAGCTGTAGCTCACGAAAGCTTATGCTCAAATAAATTTGTTAGTCTCTAAGGTGCCACAAGTACTCCTTTTCTTTTTGCAAATATGGACTAACACGGCTGCTACTCTGAAACTTTTAGGTCTGTAATCGAGTGAACAAAGAGATTGAAGTGTTCTCTGACTGGTTTTTGAATGTTATAATTCTTGACGTCTGATTTGTGTCCATTTATTCTTTTACGTAGAGACTGTCCAGTTTGGCCAATGTACATGGCAGAGGGGCATTGCTGGCACATGATGGCACATTGGTAGATGTGCAGGTGAACGAGCCTCTGATAGTGTGGCTGATGTGATTAGGCCCTATGATGGTGTCCCCTGAATAGATATGTGGACACAGTTGGCAACGGGCTTTGTTGCTCTTACAACAACCCATAACTCCTTACAGATCACCTGAAAGTTGCAAACTACTTAACAGCATATAAAACCGACATCGCTTCTATATAAGTGATATATATCACTATCTAATGTTACACAAACTTTTTTTTTTGAAGGACATATTGTATGTTTTTGCTTCGCAGTTCAGATTTCATTCTTATCATTAAAATACAGTTTAGTATTACACAGAAGTGCTTCATTTTTCTGAAATGCTGCACTCCTTAATTTAAAAAAATTAATTGAGACAAATAAGATGGGAAAAACTAATGACATATGGCTCTAGTGTTGCGAATATTTATTAAGGGTGAAATTCATGCCTGTGCAGAAGACAAGCACAAGGTTTTAAGTTCTGCATACACCCTAGTTGGAGGGCATAAGTGGGACATAAATGATTTAAAGGTTTTGCAGAGCCTCTGTAGGGAGTGAATTCCACCCCAAAAAGAATATGGGACAGTTTTTTAACTGTGTGATGTAGTGTTCAGTATATTGTCTTGGAAAGCCATCTTTATGAAGAAATCTCTCAGCATTCTTAAAGCACCTATCATCATAGTTTCTATGTACTCTATATGGATTGTGTAAAAAAAACAGAACCATGCAGAATAACATTCAGTTCTTTCTTACTGATCATGTCATCTGTGCGATTTGAGTGCACTTGCTGATTCAGGTTTTCTAAGACATTTGTGGATTTTCTATTAGCCTCTTCATAATTTTTTCCTCTCTTTTTCTTTTTCTGTGTCTTGGAAATTTGTGGGAAAACCATTGTAACTTAACTTTATTTTCTTAATCTTCAACTTGAAAGTTTCACTTATCTTCTTTTGAAATATAACTGTAAGAGTGGCACGATCTACCACTCTGCATAGGGATGCTGGACTCTTCTGTGACCTATCAGGTTAGCAGGAGTTAGTGCCCTGCATAAATGAGCTGAGTGAATTCTGCTGACTCTTTGTGGCAGGAAGCTTGTTAACTTTGCCAAGTTATGAGACCTTCTGATTAGAGTGTATGACCTGATTAGAGTATAACCAGTGATAGACACAGGAAAACTTAAGAACAGTCAGGCTGGAAGGATTAAGTTTAGGCTGATGTTTGTTTTAAATTACCAGTGCAGCAAGACCTCAGGCAGGGGGTAAGTTTGACCTTACACAGCACTGTAGACTTCATTTGGAGCAGAAGGAAAATGACCACGAGCATACAATAAGCATGAAACTGACATTAGTTAGGCAAGTAGCAAACAGAGACTTCTCTGTTAAACTCTCATTTTGTTACTTTATCTCTCCCACCCTCATCATGTTTCTGTTTTGTGAACCTGTCACCTTCTGCCTGACACCTAGACTGTAAATTCTGTTTTTATTTGCCTATGCAGAATCTAGCATAATGTGGCCCTGATCCTTGATGGCAGTTCCTATGTGCTATCCAATGATGATCTGTTTCTGCCATCCCCCTCTAATGAGAATCAGCTGTCAAAGATTTAACTCGTATTATTGTTTGTACAATTTCCATGATGTGATTAATACTTCTAAGCAGTATATTTTAGAGAGACAAGTATGTCTGAGTGTTTGTTCAGATGCACTATACAGATACGCAGAATGAATTGTTCGTACAAATAACTGGTGACGACGAGATGTTAACCTTTAACTTCAGAGTTTCGAGTGATAGACGAAAGTTTCATGGTCCTGTGTCTCTACTGCCTCAATGAGGATCAAAATACTAAATTATTTCTCTACCAACCATTTTACATAGCTTTTCTACATAAATTTTCAGGAAAACCAGGGCTTTTTTTCTGTCCTTTTACTTAGTAAGCTGATATATGATAGAGTTTATTTGGCTATGCTGTCTGATTTTTAAAAGTTACAGGCAAATTTTCAAACAGATTTTGTGGGAGATGCATTTAAAAATTAAAACTTTTCTGTTTATAATATGAAAGAAATTGCTGTGCATAGGGAAGCTACAATTTTATGAGGTGTAGAAATAAGATTAAATATTTACCAGTATAAAATAAATATTTACCAGTATTAATTTAGAAGGGGGAAATAGCTATGACTGCTGAAAGGAGAGAGTAATTTGAGCAGAAATGTTGGTATAAATAGTCATATAGGCATTATCAGACAGGTTGTATAGTTATCATTTCTCTGTTTATAATTAAGTCTTTTACAAGGTTACAATCTGGAATATTGTGTCCCCTTAAGAGACTGACATTTAAACACTGAATGACATATGTTGTGCTCATAACCAAAAAAGAACTCTCCACTTATATGCTGCTCTTAAGTAAACGTTGTTGTCTTTCACTGCCATCTTAGTCAGAACAGAAATATCCATGTTCCCATGTGGCATTCAGATTCTGTGGTGATGGAGACCATAGTAGTACCTAGATATTTAAATAAATTCTCTTCTAACTACAATGACCATAAAAAGAACGGAAGTTAAAAAATGAAGGTGGTAAGCATAATCTTTTAGTTATACTGTACTTTATGAAAAGAGGCTGATTGGCTGATACAGTAGTTACACTTAAATGCTTTGTCTAATGTAACCATTAGTCCATTTTAGTGAACTTACTGTTCAGTGTTTAACAAAAATCTATGTTTAAAAAATAAAAGCTCTTGTATAGTTTGGGTGTATAGCTACGCTGGGTACCCATTTTTCTTGTGTTTTGAAGTCTCTTGGCCTTGTGTTTCACCTTGCATGGTATAGTTGTCTAGCATAACTGCACACCTGATTGCATACTTATACTAACAAAGTTAAGAAACAAGCATTTATATGCTGAACTTATTTCTGACTTCCCGGGGTCGTTAGTGTGTGTGTGTGTGTGTGTGAGAGAGAGAGAGAGTGTGATGTAAAGGGTTTCAAAAATTTGCCAGACAGCTGCAAGCCAGTGGTCTAAACCTAATAGGCATATTTCAATAAGGAAGAAGTAGGAGCTCAAGGATAATGGCCTTGTGAGAAACCCAGCATCTCACCTTCAAATGCTGAGAAGGAGGATGGGACTGGGTTTCTTACCAAGGTTTTGTCCCTCAACCCCTGTTAGGACTCAAGGTAGAAGGTCACTAATAAAATTGAAGTCTTCCTTCTCTATGTATCTTTCGGAAGGGAGAAACCGCTATCTCTTTCCCCTTCCTCCAGAGCCTCTTAACTGCTTCAGTGGAATGGGACTTCACTAATCTACTCCTCCCCACAAGGTTTTTGTGGGGATGAAGAGGGTCCCCTCCATGAATACTCCAGTACTCCACTGCTAATTGGTTTCCCAAGCAGCAGTCATGTAAAAATGACATGACATATCCCAGTTTCACTTCTTTCCACAATGTTCAATATAACAGTGGTAAAACAGACCAGGATCTTGTTAATTGCACTCTAGTGCTTGGGAAAACTCTGAGCAGCAGGATAGCTGCTGCAGACTCAGGGAGGCAATCAGTGCAGTATTGAGTGCATATTTAGTTCTACTAGTATCTTTGAAACTGTAAAAGATAGGAATTTAGACAAAGTGTACCTAAAATCATATTTAGGCACTTAAACAAGTGGCCTGATTTTCAAAGCTATATAAAGTACGTTTATATGTCCATAAATATGTACATTATATATGGACCAGAACAAAAACCCTAGATCCAAATATAACTGAACTTTGGGTCTGAGATCTAAATCCAGAGTTGAATTTGGCTGGACCTTTGTCTTTTAAGTATTTTGTTTTATTTTGTTTGTGTGTGTGCGTGCCTTTGTGTGTGTGTGTTAAACTGGCGCACACAGTTCCAAATGAAGAAGCCTCAATTTACTTTATTTCTTCTTTTTTAGGTAAAGAAGATGAATTTCCAAAGAAGCCGTTGGGACAAATTCCATTGGAACCTCAGCCTGCCATGCTTAATCTTACTCATATGCTCAATGGACAGAGCAACGCTAGTAGTTCAAGAACACAGACAGCAAGAAGGACAGAAAGGAGACTATCTCCTGAAAAAGTACAAGAAAATTCACCAAATAACCGAAGAAGAATTAATTTACTGGAAAGGAAGCCTTCTTCAAAACGACAAAAGCCTGGACCAGTAGACCAGAGTGGGCTATCTAAGAAAGACGTAGATATCAGAAAAAAGCCTCAGTCAACAGTACAAGACAATTCTAGACAATATAACAATGCAGCTGCTAACCAAAATTCTAATGCTACTTCAGATACAAGAAGGGAATTTGTACCTAAATGGAATAAACCTTCAGATATCAAAGTTATTGAAAAGACTACAAAACTTACTGTGGAGATAAAAGGTAGGTCAGTAAACCATGCTATGTCAGGTACGCCACCAAGTCCTGGTGAACCACAGCCATTGAATGTAAAGCAAAAGATGAGGGGTTTGGATGCTGATGAAGGTAAGCGAGGGTCTAACGCATCGCAGTATGACAATATTCCAGGTGTTGACCATGAGAATGAGAATCCTGTTGAGGAGATGCTAGAAAGAGCTCATCCGCAAATTCCCAGGAATGTAACATACTCTAGCAGTCCTAGAAAGCAAGGTGCAAAAATTCCTGGCCCACTAAAAATATCCAACAATTATGCCATCAGTTCCCAACCGAGAAGCCCAAGATATTCATCTCAGTCTGATGGGTCAGATCACAGACCAAGTGTTAAACAACCACCACCATCTTATAGTAACCCACCTATGTACCATGGAAACACTCCAAAGCATGCCTCCAGCCCAATTAGTGCAAGTTTTATACCTTCACAGTATAATCATGGGAATCGAACCAACACTTCTGGTAGACCGTATGGTTCTATCTTTTCAACAGATTTTTCTCCAGATATACCACATATGAACTCCTATCCTGCCAATCGCCAAAATCCTATTTCTCCACCTTCTAGTCGAATAGAAGTCTTACCTGTTGATGCCTATCCTGGCAACTCTAGATCACCTGCAGGTGTCAAATTTATAATTCCTCCAGTGGATTATTTGCCAGACAACAGAAAGAGGCCGGATGCTGTTTATATGTATAGACATGAGATATATGGGCAGCCCTGGAACCAAGATGCTAACCAAAGCCACTTGGGTAACTTACAGAAGTATCCAGCCTTTCAGCCAACACCTATTCAGGACCATAATCTTCCAAATGTTTCTGTGGATAGTCCAATAAGATATAGGACTTCACCAACCTTGGAAGAACATGGTTCAGCACAATATCAATATTCAGGCCCACCAGCCCCTGCTCAGCACTACAGAAACCAAAATGATGGGATGTCTATGCATGAATCAGTGCTTCTGTGAGAATCAATCAATGCTAACTAAAAAGCAAGAGCTGAAAACATTAGATATATATTGCTGTGTTTATAATTGTCCAAGTCAGTATTTTATACAGAATGTGGGCAGTTCATGCAATTCTCTGATAAAGTAATAACATTATTTCAAAGCAGTTTTAAACTTTGGCTGAAAGGTAGTTGAGCTTTTAAACTTGCATTGAACCTATTGAAAGGGATCTGATGCACATAAACATAGCAATAGTAGAGTCGTCTGCAAAATGTGTCTAACACTACCATGTTTCTGAAATTTAAATAATTTGCACAGAGCTATGATCTTTCTGCCTAGCAACTGTAACACATTTGCAAGCTGTATTTTGACTGACATTAGAATGCAGTAAGTGTGCTTGTGCAAATACACAACCATGTACATGGAGAAGAACTAAAGAGTCTAAAATGTAGATGCATTTACTCTTGAGCTAGGTTAGTGAAGTAGTTTTATTTCAGTTTAATTATTTTCTTTGTAATTTATTTGATAAATGACCCATTCATTTTGGATGGCCTTCCCTGTCTTTGTATACAAACTGCCTCAGTAACCCAGGATCTGATTGAAGTTAAAGAGATGCTCTGGGTTGTTAATGTAATCTTACATGGGATGCTATTTCCCAGTTAATCTCCATTCCTTTGGCTGCTATCTTGCCTTTCCCTCAGCCAGAAGGAACAGACAAGCAAAACCATGGAGCCAAAAAGGGTGTCACTCTGTTCTGGCTGACAAATGGTGCTTAAAATCAGGGCAGTCTGAGCGTAGCAAGTCTTTAGGGTATGGGTGAACTTTCAGCACGGAATCTGTACCTTTGTACCCAAATCCAATGTTGCAAAGCAATGCTTTGTGTTCCCATTTAAGTCCTCTGAACTATTTGAGCACAACGTATACAATGCTAGAAGCAGAAACAGAACTGCATTCTCATTGCATGCAGCCTTCCCATGGGGTCTAATTTAGCAAACCAGTCATAGTGTGAGCTACTGGATTGCCAAATAGTCCTCTTATTGGTACAAGAGTATTGCCCGTCACTTGAAACTTGGGGGCAGAATATGGAGGTTGTGTAGCTATTTTGACCCTCTGTGTGTGGCGTAGGGTTGCCAACCCTCCAGGATTGCCATGGAGTCTCCAGGAGTTAAAGATGAATCTTCAATTAAAGATTGTCATGTGATGAAACCTCCAGGAATACATCCAACCATAATTGGCAAACCTAGTGCTATATGCATGCATTCAGTGCTCTTTCCCATGAGCTTGATAATGTCCGTTCAATGACATTTTGCTTTTGCCCTCCTTTTTCCAGAAAGCAATAGGTTCATGTCCAGGGTTGGGCAAGTGCTGCTGCACTGTCAGGCTGTTGAGAGATTGTGCGATGTGCAACCCTGACTGTTAATAAGAAGCTTAATAGACTCTTTGTAATTAAATATTTTTTTTTAAATTAGTGTTTGCAGCCTTTTGTACTCTACATTCTCCTTGGCTTTCATCCACTGTGAAAAGAAAAAAATTGCAGATTAAGTGGCGTACTTGGGGTGCAGGCTTGTGAGCTGCTGAATGTAGGAATTACTAAGCACTCTGAACTCTCATTGAAGTTAATGAGAGCTGAGGGTGACAAGCCTCTTGCAAGACTGAGTCCTTAGAGCTTTTAACAGAAAAGATTTATAATACTTAAATACCAAAACACTGGTAAGTTCTGGGATGCTTAAAAATCAGTCTTTGTTTGGGGAGGTTTTTGTCATTTGCATTTTCTTGGGGTGCGTTAGCTAAGTACATTGAACACTAGAAAACAGAAAAAAAATTCTGTTAAAGAAGGAGCAGTAGTGCCTATTCTTGCTGCAGGTTAGCTGTCTAGGTTTTAAGGTACAAAAGTAAAATGTTTTTTTTTAAAACATGGAAGTAACATTTAGTATATTTCACACACTTCTTTTGTGTATATAATGAGCGGTGTAATTTTTAATGAACTGGGCAGTTTTATATTTTAAAGATTGCAAACTGCAGTGAAGTAACAGTAGCTAAGCACTACACTGAAAAACTCTAAACTGAAATTGAGATGATGAATATTACTTGGGCTTACCTTAGTTCGGATTGCTTATAGCAGCTTAGCAATGTATGTATATAATGTGGTTAAGTGTAATAATCCCAAAGTTTTAACCATGGTTCTGTGATTCATAATAAATAAAGCTGTACAATTTACTTTGTGCTAGCAGCCTGGGACTGCTCCAAAATATGTATCAACACTAGTAAATACTGTAGATTTTTATATATAAAATATATACACACTATTTTCTTATGTCATCTGCAACAGTTTTTTAACTGTGTATTCTATTTTGATGTGGTTGCATTTTTAACATGTATAATAATAATAATAAAGTCTATGTTATGTGTCTTTTTTACCACGTTTGATTATGCTTGTAGGCAAAAGCCATAATTCTGGTCTTCCCAGGATAAACTATTATTTTTTAAAAATTAATGGTATACTCTTGTATAATGTATGCCCTATTTAATTTGTCTGTATGTGTTTTCTTTTAGACTGAGCAATATCAATATAATTCCTAAAATGCCTTGTCATTGTTTCAGAAGTTACCGAGTATTGATTGTAGTCTTCTTCATCGCTAAATGTAGCCCTCAGCAATGGCTTTAGAAACAAGGAGTCTGAACTGTCATCATAACTTTCCTGCCCTATCCCAGTGTTCTCACCCTATGTCCGTCAACAGCAGTGGACTTATTGACATGATAGGCCTATAAAATTTTACTAATCAGACTGAAAAATATAATTTTACTAATGATTTATATAGCAGAGTGATCTGAACTATGCTAAAGGGAAACTGGCACATCATAGTTTATAGAATAAAAGTCTTATTTATGGGTAAACTTCATCTGCCTATTTAAGGTAAATGCATTGCAAGCATCAAAGGAATTATTCATGTTAGTTACCAAAAAGCTCAATATTACAGGCCACAGTAGGAGACAACTCTATCTGTAGCTTGCAGTAAGAAATTCTGCATTGGCTGGTGTATTGGATTAAATGTCCTGATTGGAGCTTTTCCTTCTCTGCTTTTTATAATTCTAAAACATGCAAACAGTAAATATAGCTCCATAAACAAATTTAGGGCCCATTTTTTCCTTCAGTAACACTGGTGAATTCAGTGGGAGTTGTATCCCCATAATTGAGAGCAGAACTGAGCCTTTATGGTAAAAGTAAAACACATCCCAACATCCCCCACAAAAATAAACAAATTTAAAAGTGCCAGCACTGATGCTGAGGAGCTTAGCAACTCCTGGGCCATGGCTTAGGAGAGCTGTCTGAATGTTAGTCAAAAATACACCCTTGAAGTGAACCACTCAATAATTCCAGAATTAGATTTGAACAGTAAACAACATCAAAATGTCAAAAAGGCAGAACAGCCTAGCAAAGCAGAGAGGTAAATCCCTTTGATTCCCTGAGGAACACATGTACATTTTCCAAGAAGATTTTTTTTAAAGATTCCTACCCTGAGTTTCACATTATCCTAGATATGACTTTGAAATTGGACTTGCAAATTATAGATTTTTTTTCTCCCTCGTGAGTCCCATTACACTGCTTGCACAGTATATGCCACCAAATGCCCACCTTTTCTTTTCCAGCAGCGTTCGTTCAGCTGCCAGTACTTCAGTGAGGAAAAGACCCTTTTTATAGTTCTGTAAACATGGCATGTGTATGAAGATCTGTGAATGTAGCACACTTAAAGTTTAACATTTTAACCTGCATAGTTTGTCTTAGCATTTTCCTTTTAGGGAATGTCAAGCCAACGCAAATGCTTTTCAATGCACTGTCACAACAAGGAGATAGCTAGATCAGTAACAAAAAATCAGAACGATGATGGCAGAAATTTGAACATGGCCTTTAAAATGGTTGCCACATGTATCAGGCATGAGGAAAGAAACTGTTTTGGGGCTGCTTTGTGCCATAAGGAATTTTTTCCTGGAACAAAGAACCTGAGTTCTCCTGAGTTTCTTGGTTCCTCCACTGCCTAACGTTGACTAGTTTTGTTTGTACTTATATTGTAACGCATCAACAGAAAACCGCTCATGCTTTTTACAGGTACAAAAACTAGAGAGTTTGAATCTTCTGAGAACCAACATTTCATCCTCTGGCTTTTGACACTGATTTTGAAATTGGTTTGTTCTGCTTGTGTTGTTTGGGTAGGTCAGACAAAACTAAGCTGTGCTGAACTTCATTTTTCTTTTCTCCCTTCATTCTGGTAACCTCCCTTGACCCATTCTCTGGACTTTCCTGAACAACTGTGTTCCATTCTTACTCATCTACTGCTATTCATTGGTAATGCTGTCAAGATGGTTAAGACAACAGAGGTTACCATGTGTCTCTTCAGCCTTTTCCAGATAATGTCCAAAGCAAAACTGTATTCTGTGCATTGAATGCATTTACCCACAGGCCTTAATGATAAAAGTTTATTTAGGGGCACGGTAACATATTATACATGTTCTAAGCCTCTCTTGTTGTGGAAACTTTTTTTAAGGGGGTTTTAAAGGCTTTCTGAAGTGCATGTAAGTGAGAGAGAGTGTGTGAAATATTGGTGCTAATCTCTGAAGATCATGTTACACTTCAAAAATACAAAAGAGGTAGGGACAAATTCTTTCTTGGATATGTATGCACATTTCCCTTCAACACTCCACTTACTGTCTTTGTCTCATCTTTTTGCCTCCCTCTCTTGCCACTTTAGCTCTGACTGTGATGCCGGTCTGTCTGCTTTCTTTGTCCAAGAACTCTTTTAGAACAGTGGCTAAAATGATGCTGCATAGGGAGACAGCACATTAGAGGTGAGATTGGAGTTATGGAAACTGCTAAGGATATTATCTGGGGGTCTTCCTCCATATTTAGCAATGCAGGTGCAATTCAGAAGGGGAATCGACTAGATAAAAGGTATGTCAGCCTTCTTAATGGATATTAAGATATTCAGTATAGTCTGAATTTGCAACGCCTTTTCTTTTGGGAAGATGTGTTCAAGATAATTATGAACAGGTGTCTTCCCCACTGTGCTCCAAATGCCGTCGATGCAACGGTTATTTTTATTCACAAAGAACTCCAAATTCAATGAGACAAAATCCAGGTCAAGCCCATGCTTGTCTATTCCTGGTGTTTCCTCTCAAGGGCTGTTCAGCCCACACCCTTGATCCTCTGTTAGCGACATCTGCCTCTGCTAGCAGTTAATGAGCCACCTGCAAAGATTGAATCAGAAAACCATACTTTAACATTTTCCATCATCATCACCACCTACTAGGTAGGGAGGGCCTTTGAAGCAAACAGCCATCCTGTTATACAAACCTTGTAACTGTGGAATCCAGCACAAGCATCAGGTGAAGTGGACACTTAGTGAAAATTATGCCTGAGTACCTGCAATAATTTGAGTTTTGATCATAGGTTGTAAAGAAGATGGCCTGAATTTTCAAAAGTGACTAGCAATTTTTGGTTGCCGTCAATTTTTGGGAGCCCAACTGGAGACACCTTCTGGGGACCTGTTTTTCATAACATGCTGAGCACCTACCCTCTGAAATCGGGCACCCTGATGTGCAGGATCATTCACTTAAAAAAAAAGAAATTGGGCAGTGGATCCATTTTGGAACCCATGTGAGTGTAAGGGCTTGTCTACACGCAAAACACGGCATTGGTGCTGCTGTAGCACTTCAGTGAAGACGCTACCTAGACTGACAGGAGTTCTCCTCCCATCAGCGTAGGCACTCCACCTCCCCAAGGGGCAGTACAGAATTCTCCCATTGACCTAGCGCTGTCTACCCCAGGGGTTAGTTGGCTTAATTGCATCTCTCAGAGGTGTGAATTTTTCACACCCTGAGTTACATAGTTACACCAACCTAATTTCCTAGCATAGACCAGGCTTAAGTCAGCTGTGTCTGGCCTAATAAATATGTGCATAGTAAAGATTTTCTATACCCAACTGAGCAGCATGGATTTAAAAAAAAAAACCTGAAAACCTTGGAAGTTTCCTTGAAAGCCACAAATTTATTCCTCTGTAAAGAAACTAAGTGTGTTACAAAAGATTAACCTGACACCAACTAATTAGGCAAAGAATCCAGACACTAGATTTAGTGCTTCCTTTCAAGTTCAAGCTTCTTGTCCTAACCTTGGATCCCATTGACAACTCTGCCCCTTTCAAACATTTGTCTGCCTTCCTTGTTTCATCAGTTCTGCCACTGCTGCCAGACCTGCCCTGCCCACCTGTCTGTCACTCCAACAAATATCTTCTCTCTAGCTCCTGGATCATCACCTGTTCTATGATGCACCTTGCCTACATTGATCCCTAGTACTACCTTCAAGCTCCTCCTCAAGACCCACTGCCACCACTGACTACAAGAAATCAGCCAATCTGCGACTGCTGGACTGAGGGGCAGTTGGAGAAAGTCAATCTCTTTTCGTGATTATAAAAAAAAAGTATACATGACTATAAACATATATTGATGGCTGCTTGAAAATGCATCTAGTTAATGGTCTCCATTTTCCCCACCTCTTCGTGTTGCTTGTCATCAAAGGCCACGGATCTTACAGAGACTTGTGCACCTGCTTGACTTTGTACACTGTGAGCAGTCCCATTGACTGACCTGCATATGTTTTTGCATAATCAAGGCCTTGGGTTGTAAGTTTTTTGGGTCAGGGACCTTGTCTACCTTTTTGTGTTTATATAGTGGCTGGCACAGTGGTGGTGGGGGTAACCGTGACTGGGATAAACCGGGCACATTGCCACTGTGGAAATATTTAATAAATAGCCGCAAGCTCAGCAGGAAATAAATAGCTTATTTTAGCTGTAGAATTAGCAAACTCACTGCTAGAGTCAGTAACTAATTTGCAATTAAGGGAGTTCGTCCACTCTTCATAACTGTACCTAAACCTTTGTTGCTATAAAACAGGATATTGCTACATAGCACACTATTACAAAATGTGTTAATAGAAACATCATCTGGTGCTCTTTCTCTGCAGCCAAACTACTAAGCTGATAACTTAAATTCCATTTCCAGCAATTGTTTTACCAGTGTTTTCAACTATCACTAGGCAAGCCTATCTTCATAAACAATCAAACGAGTCCCTTGTACGCATTCATGGCTGTTCAGATAGTAAATTTTGTTTTTTTATGGAAGGGCACAAAGAGGTATTCAATTTTAATCACTTCTTTCCTCCACCGCCCCTCCTTGGACAGTCCAAGTTTTGCCCAGGCATTAATGGGAATGGTAAGACTGCTGTTGAATGTTGCATAGTTCCACCATCATTTTAACTTTCACAGGCTCTAAAATTGCTGAAACTTGTACCGTTCTGTTCTTCTGTGCTCCTAGTGGAATAAAATTCTGTCAGAAGGAATTGAGAGGAAGAAAAGAATTTAGATTCTTAAATAACTTTATAAAAGAGCATGTATCGGATGAATCTTAAAATCACAGAAATGTAGACTGGAAGGGACCTCAATAAGTCATCTAGTGCAGCCCCCGTGCACTGAGGCAGGGCTACGTATTATCTACACCCTGACTGGTGTTTGTCCAACCTGTTGTTAAAAAATCTTCCATGAGAGAGATTCCACAACCACCCCTAGGTAATTTGTTCCAGTGCTTAACTACCCTAACAGTTAGGAAGCTTTTCCTAATATCTAACCTAAATCTCCCTTGCTGCAAATTAAGTCCATTACTACTTGTCCTGTCCTCAGTGGATAAGGAAAACAATGTATCATCCTCTTTCTAGCAACCTTTTCCATACTTGAAGACTGTTGTCACGTCCCCCTCTCAGTCTTCTCTTCTCCACACTAAACAAACCAGTTTTTAAAAAAATATTTTCTCATAGGTCATGTGCTTTAGAACTTTAATCGTTTTTGTTGTTCTCCTCTGGACTTTCTCCAATTTGTCCACATCTTTCCCGAAGTGTGGTGCCCAGAACTGGACACAGTACTCCAGTTGAGGCCTTATCAGTGCCGAGTGGAGTAATTACTTCTAATGTCTTGCTTGCAACACTCCTGCTAGTATATCCCAGAATGTTTGCTTTTTGTGCAACAGTATCCCATTGTTAACTCATATTTAGTTTTTGATCCATTTTCATCTCCATATCCTTTTCTGCAGTACTCCTTTCTAGGCAATCATTTCCAATTTTATATTTGTGCAATTCATTATTCCTTCCTAAGTGCAGTACTTGGCATTTGTCCTTATTGAATTCCAGCCTATTTATTTCAGGCCATTTCTCCAGTTTGTCAAGATCATTTTGAATTCTAATTCTAGTCCCCCATTACCACCAAGTCCTGTGCTTTGGATGATTTTGTTAGGTGTTTAAAACAAGCCTCATCCACCTCTTCTTCCTGAATAGGTGGTGTATAGTAGACCCCAGCATAACATCACCCTTGTTTTTTACCTCTTTTATCCTTATCCAGAGGCTTTCAACAGGTCTTCCTCCCATTCCTATCTTGACCTCAGTGCAAGTGTATGCATCTGGTATACAAGACAACACACCCTCCTGTTATCCTGCCTGTCCTTCCTGAACAAGCTGCACCCTTCTATACCAATATTCCAGTCATGTGAATTACCCCACCCAGTCTTTGTGATGCCAATTATGTTGGGTACTTACAGTACACTGTGCACCCATTTAATTTCTTAAAAACTGTGTCTGAAGTACTTTGAAATGCTTTCAAAAGTTATGACTTTGGGCACAAAAAAGGGTGTAGCCTGGGAAGGGTATAATCCGGTCACTTTCAATGTATGACTCTTATCCTTAATACTTTTTGTCAGATATTTTTTCCCTTCTCATCTAAGAGTTTCTTACAGAGGCGTTTAGCCTCTAAAAAAACATTTATTCAGCCCTGGTAATTACTTCAATATGACCTCTCGAAAGGTAGATTTGCCCATCCTCTCTTTAGACATGAATCATGGTCTGCTCTATAGAATCTCTCTAAATTTGGGCTTCATAATTTCCTTTTCACTTGGATTAATGGGTCTTGTCAGAGGGGAGTCAAAAACTTCCAAAATTTCTCATTTGGCTCCTGGTTGGAATAATGAAGAAAAAATCCTACCTACCAATGGAGTGCTGGATTAGTGGCCAGATATATAGTAAGGCACATAAGTCCTACGCAATTTGACTACCCGATATTTTTAAAAGTCTCCCAGGTTATGGAAGCTAAAGGCGGTTTTTGTTGATTCATTAGGTTTTGATTTTATGCGCTGGGGAGCGGGAGGGTGCCAGTAGGATCATCTTTGATACCTTGGGCACTGAGCACACAGGAGCTCAGGTGGAGGAGATAATGGAGGAAGAAGCTGAGCTACCAAGGACTCCCTTCCCACTGCAGCCTGGGAGCCTGAGCCAAAGGCCATTGTAGTCAGTGTCTTTCCATTGGTTTCAGTGAGCTGTGGATTAAGCCCAAGGATGCGGAAGCTGGAGTACTCCACAGCCTGTATTGCTGTCCTGAAATTCCTCTCTTACTATAATGTTAAAAATACGTAAAATCAATTGTCATGGGTTTATAATTGCTTCTATCCACAGAGATACTGCTTTGCACTTACAGAGCACTTAACGCTCACCACACCCCCATACAGTAGTTATGTATTATTAGTCCTACTTTTAGTGTACCAATGACTAAAGGAGGTTAAAAGGTTGTGTCTGATTTTTCAGAGAGCTGAGCACTTCACAGTTTCTGTTGACTTCAGTAGAACATGTGGGGGCTCAGCATTTCTGCAAATCAGGCTCTAAATGACTTACTAAGGGCAGAGAGAGAATCCTGGGTTTAAGATTCAGACAGTCCCGGGATGCTAAGAACCCCTCAATGCCAACTGGTAAAGGGTTCACTGTGTTGTAGTAGTAACTTCTGACAGGCCTGACAAACTCACCACACCCAACACATTGCTTTCATAGTGTTTATCCACAGCGGGGCAAGTGAGGTATCTAATAAAAGCTGATAGCGTACTGATTCTCATCATTGTTATGAGATGTATGTACTTAAGAAGTTGTGTATGTGTATATTAAAAATGTTTTAAAATCTGTATCCAAGTCATCAGGGGGATAAAACGTGAAAAAATAAATTCGGGGGAGGGGGGCCACACTCATCCTCACTCTGGAGACAAAACAATGCACTTTGGGGGGTATAAAAAGAAGGCGAAAGGGCACCATTTTATCCTTTACTGAGGAAGCAAAAAGGGCGCTTTTAGCATTCAGGAAAGTGGGATCCCTACCACATTGGTTGGAAATCCTTTAGGTGAGGGAGAGGCTTTGGACAAAGGTTTTCAGCCTGTTAAAGTTAAGTTTAGAGGCTAAGAAACTTTATGCTTTTTGTGTTTTTTATATATTAACCATTTCTGATTCCATAATTATCCTTATTCATATTTTTGTCTTGTTTTCATTGTAAATATATCTCAGTGCTGTGATGTTATCTTGGAGCGCGTCTTCAGTTGAACTAAACAAGTGGGTGTGTGTGCCCTGTTCCTTTGGTGACCGTGTACCTGATAATTTCTGAGTGTTCAGTCGTGAAGGGCTGGACATTGCCAGGTATGTGCTCTGAGGACGTGGGGAGTGGTGTGTACCTATCACTAGCCTGCATGGAGAGGGTGAGCTCTACACATACCTGGGATCATACATACTGGTGTGGCCAGAGGCTGTTGGTTTCAGGGAGCTGAGCTACAGCAAGTGGACACAAGATTGCTTCATGCTATGTGAAGGTGGTGGTGAGGGGTTTCACAGTCCGGGGGGGCATCATAGTTCCTCGTACTTGGATCCCTGCTCAGACAAACAGACGCCCAATTTTATTACTAGACTATAGTTTTATTTTAGAATAATATATTTAACAACGCTTCCTAATCTTGCATTTTCTAAATTATACTTCAACTGCAGTGTGGTTTGTAATGAAAATCAGCTGGCACTTTATTAGAACTTATGGTATAACTAAAACTTTATGGTAACTTCATGAGTGAATGATAGTAAGTTTAAGTGACAAAGCAGGTGTGGAATTTTCCCCTTCATTAGGAAAGTGATTGTTCCTGAGCTTAAAAGGGTCCTGGAGAAATTTAACCTGCTTCCCCCAAAACTGTATTTTAACATTTCATTTCAAAAAATCCTCACTTCAGTGCTTTTTGTCTAGCAGAATGTATCTCAAAATATTTCTCATTCCAATGCTTTTGATAAACCAGTTCTGATCTTCTGTTTGCTTGTATTTCTGGCTTGAGGTATATTCTTTTGTAGTTACTGGCCACCATGTTTCTCTATCAACTCAAATTGGTATTTAAATATTAGATGTACAGTGTATGTATTATTATAGGATCAGTTCTGAATGCCTCCTTTTGTTTGCTTTTTGATTTACCATTGCTAGCTTTTCAACTAGTGCCATGGATGGAAAAATCAGTCTAAACTGGGGAGCAGAACAGATATACATTAAAGTAGGAAAGACCACTGGAGAACAAACTTGCGAATGAACTCCCCAACCTCACTATTCCTAGCGTGTATATTGTCTGAGACCATCCCCCTGAAAATACACAGGGCTTGACTTCAGTGGAACTACTTGCATGAGAAAAGGGAAACACATGCATTACAGTACTTGAAGATTGAGGCCAATGGGAATAAATCTAGATATTTCCATCAGTGTTTGCAGGGTTGGGGCTGTAGTTTTATAAACTCCTGGGAGGTGTTCCTACCTCACTGTAAAGCATCTCATGCAGTAATGGCAATATAAAAATAACTTTTTTCCACCCTCCCATTTTAAAAAACATATTTCTTGAATCTTCTATTTCATTCAGTTTATTCTGTTCTTAATTAAAAAATGATGAAGCTTTTGTGTCCATTTAAAAATGCAGGATCTGAGCTCTGGTTGATGCTGAGCATTCTTTATACATTACCAAATATTTGGGTCTGCTTTAGTTGTCAGATAAACCTCTCACTCTGTGCACTCATTGTTAATCCATCCTGGAAAGCATTTTCTTTTTTTTCTTTTTTTTTTTTGCAGTGGCTTTTCTTTCTTTAAAGATATTGTTTAAAAGATGCTGTTTGAAATGAAATTGCATTGTAAATGCTACAAGATGCTCAAAAACCTCATAGCCTTGACATCTGAAGTCTTCCAGAACAAGTTAAGTGGGCTCTGTATTTGAAGTGGCAATACAATGCTAAGATGTAGCAGAAGGGAAATGAATCACATTAATTCTAACAGACTTCAAGAAACTTATTGCAGCTCTGCAAGTTCTTTACAGCTTTGGTTCAGAGGTCCTTGGTATAAAGAAGTGTTGAAATCAAGGACAAAGATGCAGACAAAGACTGCTGGAATATGGAGGGTTTACGGCCAGAACTTGTATGACAGCTTCATTTCTTCATTCTGACTTCTTTCAGAATTTAAAAAAACCTTCAACAGTTCTGAACACAAAGGCTGAACAAGCGGCGCTGTCTTTGGCCTCTGAGACTAAATGGATTCTTCATTGATAATTACATATAGCGATGGACTATTGTGATACATGCTACAATCTTATCCCCAAGGTTAAATTTTATTTAAACTGGATTTTGGTAGGCTACCAAACTCACAAGTTACCAGCCTAAATTCAGAACCTAAGTTAGTTTAAAAACAATAACTAGACAAGTTTGGATGAAGAATTTTTTTAAACCACTGTTCAGAATCCCAGCCCTGGGGTGAAGAAGAGAAGGTAAAGGGCCGTCCATCAGTAGGGATTATAGTTTTATATTTTAGCTCTAGCGATAGAGACAAACCAGTGGAACTTGGAAATCTTCCAACCACTTCTCTGACCCTAACATTACCCAGATCCACTGGTTTCCCTGGATCCTTGCAGCTAAAACTTTTCTTCAGGCACACACCTCTCCTATCTTAGTTGCTGCAAATCTCTCTTCTCTGGCCCCGTTGAAACTCATGTTTCCCTCTTCTAGTTTATTTAAAAAGTTGCTAATTACCTTACTAACCTATCAGTCCAACCCCTGTCTTTGAAGCCCTCCCTGGGCTCCCCCCTCTTCTCCAAAGCATCAAGTTCAAGCCTCTTAACCTTGAAGATCTGTGTACCTCTGTCTTTCCCAGTTTATCAGCTCTTAGCTTTTTTTTCACATTGCCCTCATCCACTTAGCTTACCTTTAAGCCTCTTATTGGCTCCTCCCACAAGGACTCCATGCATTCTTCCATTTCACCCGTGTACATGGAACTCCGTTCTGCACAACCCATCATGCTGAGCAGTATTCTCTTATTGTTTCCTTATACTCCTCCATCTGGGTGTCTGTCTATACCTCTGTTTCCTATCCTATGCTTAGATTCTGAGTTCTTAGGGTAGGGACTGTCTGTTTTGTATTTGTACAGCACCTAGCACAATAGGGACATGGTCCATGACCAGGGCTTTTATTTAGGCACTGTGGTAATACAAATAATTAATAATGATAATACATAAATTCCAGCTTCCTTTTAAAAGAAGTGATTCCAGATGGGCAGCACTGGAGAGTTAGGCCAAGATTTTCAGAAGTGACCAATGATTTTGGTTGCTTCAGTTTCTGGACATCTGTACCTGAGGCACCTCAAAGGGAGCCTGACTTTCAGAAAGTGCTGAGCATCTGCCCTGTGAAAATCAGACACTTTGAGTTGCCTCCAACTGAGCATCCAAAATCACTGGTTACTCTGGATTTTCTTGGCTTGAAATCTTCTGCCTCACCTCGATCTGCAGGGACATTCTCTAACAGTACCTTGTAGGTAAGTCTCTCTTTGCCCATTCAAGATATTTGTTTTTCTGCAAGAACTGCCACTGAGGGTTTCAATTGCGGATTCCTGTCTACAAAGAATTGTACTGAGATTTTACAATTATTTTGTGACGTGGATGGTGCCAAAAACTTCTAACCGGTCAGGAGGCTGTGCCTGGGAAGCAGGTTCCAGCAGAACCCAGAACCTGAATTACTAAGGAAATATTTTCTTTCTTTAAACAGTACCGAGATGTGCTGAGGAACTAACATAGATCAGCAGCCTCATGTACAACTGTGGGGTGCATTCATATTTTTTTTTCAGAGTTGCAAAAACACCTCCATAGACAATGTCCTCTGAAACAGCACTGCAGAAAGGAACCCTTTTTTTCAAATGCAGAAACAGATGGATTTTGACCCTAAGCACATTGATCAATGTTTCAATGCAAACTGCGTCATTTAATGTACTGTCCATCCATGTCCCTAGACACTCACAGGCATTCATTTTTTTTCTAAGCCAATATTGGCTGAAGCTCTTAAAGTTAATTCCTCACTGTAGTTATTACTCTGGTTACTTATAAACAACATTGATTTTGTATTTTGATGTAGACAGTTGTAGGCTTTCTCCTTTAGAGAGTTCTGAAAACAACCCACTCAGCATTTGTAAACATGGGATGGCTGGTGTTGAGCTCCTCTGTTCATTGGCACAAAATGCAGTGCATTATATTTTGCTACTTTCCCTTTCTCCAATCCCCCTGGTCCATATAGTATTTACAAAGGAGAGCTATATTTGTTGGCCATTTTAATACCCAGATAGATTTCACAATACTTGTAGTGAGTGTTTTTTCCCCAAACTTCCTCATGTTGTTCCAAAGGATTTGTGACCTCTTAAAAGTCTATAAGCTCTTGACTTCATTACAAGTGTTTACTGTCTGGAGTTTGTTGCTGATAGAGAGCGATTCCTGGCAGAGGCATTGTGAACATTATTACTTATTGCAAAACTGCTAAATGTTTTTGGTGATTACTAGTTATTGTTGGGGCGCTTTATGGCCCTTGTACAACGGCAAGCGCTATCTGCTGGGAACTAATGTACCTGATAATGGTGGACAGGGAAAGCTCTTCGTTTATGTGATCTGTAATGTTGCTTGCTGGGTTTCACCAGTCGTTTCCCTCTTAATCAGTGTTACCTAGCAGCTCTGTGCTTTTGGGGAACCAGGGCACAGTACCCAGCCTGTCTTGACTCATGAAAGACCTTCCCCCCCGGTACCTCCCCAGCTTCTTTTTGAACCAAATCTGCATCAGAAGAAAGACTTACAAAAAGCAATGAAAAGGCAGTGGGAGACTCTCCTAAACCTCTGGGATAAGGATGACCGGATTAAGGAAACTCCCCTAGCCTCATTTGTATCGAAGATGGGACAAGGAGGCATCTCCATTAAGATACAGAATGGAGAACAGATTCCAAGGCAAGAACCACACTGAACTCTGGGACTAGAAAAGCAGGGAAGTACTGCATGATGGGGGATCTCTGCTCCAGATGCTAATGAACCTACGCCTGTGCACACCCAGCTCAGTAGTTATCAGACCAATTCTAGTAATAAAGCCTCTATTGGTGAAGCTCCCTAACTGCTTCGTAAGCTCCCTCCAAGGAACACCGCCCAAAGCCAGGAATGATCAGTTCCCATGGCCTAGCCTGAAGAAAACAACTTTAGTATACTCCCTTGTTTACACATAAACAAATCTAGCGTTCTCCCTTGAACCATTGTTGTTTCTCTCCAAAAACTCCTACCCAAGTAAGTGTTCTGATGCCTGGATCCAAAATCTGCATCAGTTCCATCGGGACTTCATCTTCTCCTGCCTGATCATGCTGGGGGCTCTGCCTGCCTCCAGCACTCTGGACCCACAGCCACCACGACCACCTGGGACCCCCGATCGATTCCAGCTTTGTGGAGTGGTGAGAACCGAGCGCTCATGCGCGTGCGTTCTCTCTCTCTCTCGGTGTAGCCTTCTGACCCTGACTTGCGTAATCGGTTATAGTTTTGTAAACCTGACTTTTATAATCAAATTTAAGTTAGAGTTAATATTATCACTGTTTTGTTTGTTTGGCTCCCCTATGGTTATTACCTGGCAATAAATAACTTTCATCATTAAGCTGGTTGCTTCTCTCTCTCTCCCTTCCTCCTCCCGGGTGTTGCTTGGTTTCCTCATTTGCTCTGCAGCAACACTCCTTGTACCTAAGCTAAAAGATCCCTGCAGCGCCCAAAAATCCTCTGAGGTTTGCTCATCAAGTTGGTTACTACCAGAACAATTGTAACGTGAAAGTGGGGATAGGGATGTGCTGAACTTGGGACATACAAGGGTGGCAGCTTGGAAGTGCTGCTCGACCTGGCATGCTCTATTCTGGTGCAGTGCCCATGGCATATGAGGGTGACAGCTTGGAGGTGATGCTCGACCCAGCCTGCTGAGTCCAGAGACACATAAGGGGTCAGCTTGGGAGTTCTGATTAATCCCATCCTCTCAGACGCACTCTGTTAATGTGTGTATGTGTGTTCGTCTGATCTTGGGGCAGGAAGAAGCCAGCCCTGGGGAACCTAGGTCCTGCAGGATCGCTCCACTGGGAGGGAACTTGCAGAAGGGAGAAGTAGAGCTCTGTATGAGAACACAAGTGACACAAGCAGCACATTGATAGTAGTACAGAATTCCCCCCCACCCACAGAAGAGTAACCCCAATAAATGAGCATACCCCAAAGTAATGGGCAAAACTGGTAACATCGCTTAAATGGTTTCATGTACCAGCCAGGGGATTTACAGTTTCATGAAGAGAGAGAGACAGCATCCGAAGATCAGAGAGTCAGAAAAGCATCCTGCCCCCAGTGCCACATTCACACCTCCCAGTTTGTTCCCAGCTCAGATATCTGCAGTTAGCTGGGAGCTGGCAAAGCATGCTAGGGATACAAGTGTGAATGAAAGCACAGAGCATTCCACTTTCTTTCGGAACTCCCTATATCCATATGGATGGAGCTTGGTCAAAAAATTTTAATTTTTCAACAATCTTTTAAACTGGAGCATGGTTTCTAGTCATGGATCTGCAGGTATGGGGCTGTGGCCTGAGCTTTGGAACTGTCCTTAAGAGGAGCTCCTGCAGTGTGCCAGACCACCTAGGGCTCTCACTTCCTCCAAGGAAAGCTTTAAACAGGGCCTCTAGGTCTGCAGCACGCCTGCTTCACAGTGAGCTCTGTTCAGCGAGTCCAACTGAGACAGACCCCGGATGGAGATTTGTACGCTCTCTGGGGATTAATGCACCTCGCAAAGCCTTTGCGGTGACACTCATACAGCACGGTGGGGTTATTAGTCAGCTGGAACACAGCATAGGAAGTCCTTTGGTTAGTATGAGAAAAGAAAGAGCATAGTCCAATCTGGTCAGCCCAGCCAAGCAGTCGTGAGCCCCTTTATTCAAGCATAGTCTTTGGTGAGAGAGCTAGGTTGCACTTGACCTTGTAAGTAACTGGTCCTTTGGGACTGGGAGTAACCTGAATAGTATTGTGATTTTTGGTGTATGGAGCCATCTGTCATAAAGGCAAGCTTGCCTAAGTGGCAAGATAGACCAGAGCAGGACTTAAATTCTCATAGAGGATTTCCTGGAGCCCACCACACACCCTATTCTCCATGAGAGGTGTTGGGGCTCGGAGCTTCAGCCCTGTGTGGGAAGGAAGGTGCTGGGGCTCAGGGCCTTAGCCCTACGGGGCCAAAATATTTAGCAGAGCTCCTCTCCGGACAGCTCCAGCTGAATTTAAGCCCTGGACTGGAGTAGAAGGGAACTGTCTGTGACTCCATGTTAAGGCTATTACAATGCTTGAGGAGTTCACACTTAATACTTGGTTGGTGAAATTTAATTATAGAAAATAGAACCCCAGTTTGGGGTTTGTGCCCTGGTTTGTAACACTGTTCCCTGAACTGCTCATGAGCTGCGCCAGGGAGCTTGCCCGTCGTTAGCTACTGGGAAGCAAGGCTAGATTAGTATCTGCGCCTGCAGCAAGTACCTCCCACCTACCGGGTGTAGCTCTGTACGAATAATTGATTTTTTTTTTTTTGGTTCATTGGCCGAACTGAAAAATAAAAAAAAAAGTCATTTTGGATCAAGCTGAAATCAATAATTTTTGGTTTTCTTTGTGAAACACTCAAAAAGGGGGGGGGGGAGGCATTTGTTTTGGGTCAAACTAAATGTTCCATTTGATCTGAAACAAAATTATTCATTTTAATGTAGGACATTTAACTACTTTTTTTGTTAAGAAGCAAAGGAAATTTGGAAATGCCATTCACAAAGGAGGGGGAGGCGGTGGTGGTAGTGGTACTTGCCTGATGGATAGCAGGGATTTAAATTTGGGTCTCCCACATTGCAAGTGAGTGACCTTAACCAGTGGCCTATTGGGTATTCTGGGGTGGGTGTGGCTGTCTCCTGTTGAAGCTACTCCACTTCATATGGATACTTAAATATTCATTGGTCCAGAGATGGAGAAAGAGCGAGCATCTCTGTGACCTGGGGATTAGAGCACTCACTGAGAAGAAGTTTCAGTTCCTGCACCAGGGACTCTGCCGGTACCGCGTAAGCGCCATAAGAAGACTGATAGGGGGCGCTCCCTGGCTAGAAAAGTCACAGGACCATCAGGGGATGCACAGGAGCACCCCAGACCGGAATCGGTGCCAAAACAACACAAGCCCGTGCCGTTGACTTCGGCTTCCCGGAAGGAACTGTTGAGTCCGATACGCAGTGACTCGCGGCAAGGGCAGTACCAGGTGGAGGAGTTTGAGCCGCCCTCCATCCCAGACAGTTTTGAAGCCGCCAGAGATTTAATTGAAATGATGGCTTCGCAGCCCCCCTGCTCTGAGGGACAAACCTCCAGTACTGTCTAGAGGTAAGCCAGCCATGATGCGGCGCACACAGTCCCTGGCTCTGCATCATCCGTGGCACTGGCGAGGTGCTTCTACTCTCCAGCTCCAAGGGTCAACCGGCACTGATTCCCAGCGCCGGCACCGAATACTTGCTGATCTATGACATTCCCAGCACCGGTCTCCTTCGATTTGCAGTGGGGGCCTAAAAGGACCTGGTACACCCCATCACAAGCATTTAGTGCACTGGATGAGGTATACCACATGTAGTGATAGGCATATGAAGGACCCATGGATCTTGAGAGGTGTGTTGTGGGGAGTGTTGGTCATTGCAGTGGTGGAAATATGTCTGTAGTTTTTGCGTCTGTTCTGGCAGGGTCTGGTGCTGCTTTGAGTTGGTGTGGCCTGGTCTCAGGGGAGCAGGCTTCTGATGTCGAGCTTAAAGAGGTTGGGTTGTTTGAAGGCCAGAAGTGGGGGGTTGGGAAAGATTTCCTGCAGGGTATGGTCCTTTCCTTGTGAGTTAGCAACAGGGACGCTCCTTGCTGCTTTGGCACAGAGTGGTTCTGAGTGGGGAGGCAGTTTTTAAGGTACAGTATATGGGGAATGTGCAGTTCTTCGAGCAATTGCAGGGACGCCCTTTAGAAAAGGGTCAAGCATAGGGGGAAGTCTCATGGTAAGAGTAGTATTTGTCCTCAGTGTTCCCAGGATTCCAGAAGGGGTACACACATGGATGAGATGAATGTATGAGGAATGCTGCAGCCCTCCAGGTCTCATTTAGCCAGCTGCTAAAATGGCTTGAAAAAGGAACCACCTTTATAAAGGAAAACTTAAAACTTGATGTCATTGGGTGATGAGTGCTCCCAGCATGTCTTGTGGGCTCAAGCACAGAGGAGAGGTTTATAGCAGCTGGCTGGTGGGAAGAAACATTAAAAAGAACATTTTAAAAAAAAGTGTGGATGGAGTAGAATGTAAGTTGCCCAGTGGCAATTCCACGAGCTCCTAGCAAAACTAACTGTTCAGAGAGAGCAACCTCCCAGCAAGAAGAGGAGCAGAGTGTTAACAATCCCCTCAGAAACCAGGTGAAGGCAAAGGCTCGCCAGGCTGGAAACTTCTGCCCAATGCAAGAGAACAAAGAAGCCTGAAATGGGAGGATCAGACGTGACTAAACAAAGAGAAACAAGGGTTTTATAGTTTACCTGGTAAGCCGAGCTCTGCTGTTCTCAAGACCTTTGCAAAGGTTTTTGTTTGAGGATTAAAATAGCTTGTCCTACGGTATATAAAATATTCAATAGCCCCTTATTAATTTTTGATTATAATCATTCACTGGACTCCAGATGCTAGGAAAAGACTCCATCCTGGTATTGGTAGGCATGACGTTCATCATGGGCGGCATGTATTAAAGGCCAGGGGAGGCTAAGCCTCCCCTAACCCATGTTGTGGCCCTGCCCATGCTCCACCCCGAAGCCCCACCCTCAGTCCCCCTCTTCCCTGAAGCCGGCGGTCTGGAGCTTAGGGCTCAGGCCAGGGGCGGCTTGGGCCGGGGCTTCTCTGGCCACGGGGGACTCGGGGCTCTGGTTGCCAGGGGAAGGGGGGACTAGGGGCTCCAGCAGGTGGGAGCGGGGCCTTGGGCGGAAGGTGGGGCAAGGGGGTGTCTGAATGCAGCCTTTCCAGGACTGTGAGACAATAGCTGTTGTCAGTGTGTTTTATTTTCTCCTTTATAGTGACTGATGAGAGTCCTATAGGTTTCCTGTTGTCATGCTACCTGGGTTTTGAAGAGGGAGGCTTATGGTTGGTTTTCCCTGGAGAAATAAATTAACAGCATTTGACGTTTTAAATTGTGCTCCAGGGAAAATTTCAGAATTAACACCCTATTGGGAAGATGGTGTGTGTGTGTTCTGTTTCTCTTCTCTTTTTTCTTTGCCTAATTTTTCCTCCAGGTATCTTAGCTTCTCCCTGGATCTTCTCTGTTCCTGTATAATACCAAGGACCAAAATGAGCAACATTTCAGATATGAATATTCAAATGTTGTTACAGTGAACTGGTGAATTATGCAAAGGCCTGGCTAGCAGAAATCACTTGAGTTCTAATTCCCAACCCTGGCACTGGCTTACTGTGCATGCAGCCACAGGGAAATTATCTGAACTCTCTCTGCTTCAATTTTCCTGTTTATAAACTGCTAATAGCGACACTAGGTGATGTTGGGAGGTTTGTATTTAAGTGCGAAGAATGACATCAGCATATGCTGCGTTAGCACGGTGAACTGGGAACCTTTCAATAAATTGCGTTAAATATGCATCAATGGCAAAACATTTAGCAAGCGTACAGGACGTTCCGGGCCTTATTTGTCTCATTTTTTGGAAGTGACAAGGATAAATATGACAAATTATCATGTGAAAGACCGTTTGAGATGAAGAGAAGTTTTTGGAGATTAGCATATGCACTAATTTTCTGTCACAAAACGTTAGTATTAAATTATCACCAGCATTCAGTCCAACATGGCTGCAATTCAGAACATCAGGGGTCCTTATCTCCCATTGCTCATGTAGAAATTATTGCATATATCATCATCCAGCATAGACCAAATTGAGAACCAGCTGTCATGCTCCTCACTTCATTTGGAAGGATGCTATCAAGGGTGGGACGGCATACTGTTTGCATAGTCTCAGTATTTGGTTTTTTTCACCTTAGATATTTTAAAGCTTTTCTTTAAAAAAAAACAAACAGTGCCAGGGGTTCAGCGCTCGTGAACAATAACAAACCAATGCCCATATGGGATGGAGAGGAAAGTTAGTTGGGAAATATTAAATTTTCAAGCTTCCAAGGGGTGTTTATAAGCAACATGAGTTGAATGATTTTTCTATTACTGATGTTTCCTTTTATTAACATTGCACCTTCCACATGATGATGTCCTTATACTCAGAAGGTAAGTCTTAGATCCAATTTACTAATGAATAACGTTTGGACACACAGGGGTTTAGACCTGAAACTTGGATTTTAGTTTTTAAATGTGTGGACAAATCCAAATGTTTAACCCAATTGTTTCTGTGAAATATTTTTAAAATGCCAGTGAAAGCCAATGTTTTGTGCAGATATCATTATTCCGCTGAGCAGTGGTCTCAACCAAGATATTGCAGTATTTGTGCACGAGTGCCAGCGGGCGAAACTGACTATAGGAAAAAGCTGAAATTGCTTAGGGGGTTTCCTTTGACTGTGCTGAGTGAAGTGCAGGATAAAGAGTGAAAAGTAAATTAGAAGTTTAAAGTACTTTTAATACAAATTTTAAAAAGTGTTTTTAAGCTGATAGTGTCCCCTTTAGGGAGCATGGTCTAGGACTTTGGAGATCTGAGTTCTGTTCCTAACTCTGCCACAAACTTCTTTTGTCACCCAAGGCCTAATCCAAAGCCCATTCATATCAATGGGAACCTTTCCATTGATGTCAGCATGGTTTGGATCAAACCTTTAATTCCCCCGCGACTCGGTTACCTGTAAAATGGGGATAATATTTCCCTGCCTCACAAGTTTTTAAAGTTAAGCCTGTGCTTAAGTGGTTTCCTGAATTGGGACCCAAGTGACTGGGCTGAGGACTCATAGACCGTCACTGGTGTGGTCAAGGATAGAATCTTAAGAGTTGTGACTCTCCAGTCTCTCTAGCTGCTAGATTCCACAGCCTGTCAGCAACATCTTGACTAACTACAGTGTTTGTGTGTGGTTCTCCCCCGGCCCTCCCCACTTCCTCAATAGAAATGTAACTTTCCCCTTTGTGTGCATGAAAGATTGTTAATCTGGGAGGCGATGCTTAATCTGTGCTGGGGCTGAGCCTTGGTGCTTCTAGACTTAGCAGTTCATAGCCCCGGCACCTCTGGGCTCTGGCCACCCAGTTCTGAAGGCAGCGCCGCTGCCAGCAGCAGCAGCGCAGAATTAAGGGTGACCATCGCATATCCTACCACCCTTACTTATCCATTCTGCAAGGTCTTTTGTGCGCATAAGAGATTCAAGCACCAGCCGGGCAACGCTCCGCCTCCACTCACGCGCCACTCAGCTTGCCGGAAGAACGTCCCTGGAGAGCTGGGCTGCTACTTGCATGATGCACTTGCATCAGTGCTTCGCACGGCGACCATCGATTTTTGGTAATGGCAATAATACTGCCACCCGTTCAAAGACATGCGTTTAAAATTTTGAATTAAATCATTGCTTGAGCCCCAGCACCTCGTTCATTACAAATTAGGCACTGCTGGGAGGTGAGCGTTGGCCATGCTGTATAATGCTCTCTTTGTTTCTGAACATTTCAGCCAACTGATGAACATTCAGGGTTCTTGATTATTTCTTCTTCTGTTTTTCTCCCTAGAGCTGTTCATTTGACTAAGGGTAATTTATTGAAGAGTATATTAAAAGCCAATCACTCTAATGTCAGGAACATGAATTACCACAGCATGCATTTGTCATTCGGTGGCTTTTTTAATGCCAGACATCAGCGTAATCTCTGGAGCCAGAGTGGTGTTGTTTTTTTTGTTGTGGTTCTTTGTCTGTGAATGCTGTGGTTAAACATTTGGTCTGCAAAAAGAGAAGCTATTTTAAACTATTCTTCATAGAAGGTAAAACTGCAGTTTGTGATGAGGGCTTTTCAGATGGGCCATTGTTCCGATAAGGGTGCAGTTCATCCTGCGTAGAGAGCCAAGCAGAAGGGCCTACCTACCACTTACGCCCTACTTGGAGGGCTAAGTGGTACATAGGTCCTTGTGCTGGCATCTGCACAGGGGAGAATTTCACCCTCCATGTACAAACTCATTTCAAAATTTTCCTTTGTTCCACCCAATTGATACTAATGTCACCTGCTAGGAAATCCATTACACTGGAGATGACTAATGCAGTATTTCTTTGTGGAGCAACAGCTAATGGTTTCCAACTATGGCTCTACAAGAAAGGTTTTCTCTCTACGGGTCACCAATGCAGATTCTCTGCTAGGTCAGCTCTGACCTTCTCCTGGCAATTTCCGTGTGTCAAGTGATTGCACATTTGAACCACTGAATTTTTTCTGCAGGATGCCCATTGCCTCCAGGCATGCACTTGCACTGACTTCCCGAAGGAGTGAAGGTCAGTATTTTTCATATGGAACTATGTAGCCTCTTCTTTCTTTTCCCCCTTCCCATAAAACTCTTTTTAAAGTTTTAAAATCTTTCTAAATTTACACACACTGCAGGCTGGCAGCTGTGCCTCTGAAAATGACAAGAAAGAGAAACTCCAAGGCAGCATCTGACAATCTTGTGAGAGAGAATTTTAATCTTATGGGATATGTTCGTGTGCAAGGTGGGAACAGTCTTTGTTCCTGGAATGAAAAATTACAGGGTTGACGCCAAATTCTGTTTTGCAGTGTTTGAAGAACAAGCAGGAGTGTGACTGAAGTAATTCTAAATTGTCTGTTTTAATCGACTCTTAAATGCTGGGGATGGGAGGAATCTCCAGTTCATACACAATTTGCATACACAGCTCGCCCATGTTGACCTGATTCATACTGATATGAATATCAAGGATAGGAACTGGAGATATACAATGACTCTCTCCCCCTCTTGCTGTCTGGCCTCAATCCACTGCCCTTCCTGGCATCTGCAGATATCCAGCACCTGCTCTCTGCCACCCATCCCTAGCCCCTGCCTGCCTTTTCCTTGGCTGTGCCCACACCCCACTGCCTACTTCTTCCCTAACACCTGGCAGATATCACAAGGTCCCCTTCTCCTGCCTGGATTCCTCCACCTGCTGCCTCTGACTGCCTAGCATGTCTCCCATTACCTGAACCCTGCACCACCTCCACCCCATCTTTCTACTTCAACTTCCTCCCAGTGCCCATATTCATACCCTGTATCTCGAGGATTCTGAGTGTCCAATACTCAACAAATTTGTGGGGAAAAGAGCATCCAGGATGCATCCTCCCCTTATTAAATACAGTTAGATACATGACAATACAGAGTGTGATTTCTAAGCTCTGCTTACATCCAAATTGGTCTCATCCCGAACTATGTGAGACAAGGTCCTCCCTGCTTAGATCTCACACAAGTAAAGTACAAGTGGGGTCAGAAGTCCTTTCCAGATGGAAGGCAGCTTCCTGGTAAGCTGGTGGGGGTGGGGAATCCTGTTGATGTGAGAGCTCAATGCCCAGTTGCTAGAAGGCTTTGTTGTAGCTTGTAACAATGTTTACTTGCACTATATTATTCAGCTTCTAGATGTCTCTGCACAGCATAGAATTCTAGACAGGATGTAGTCCCTGGTAAACTAGAGGGACAAAGTTGGAACTTGAGCTCTGTGGAAATCTTTTTTTCTTTAATAAATGCCTCAAGTTTAAAAAGGACTTGGACTAAATCCAATTTGTGTTTTTGCTGTTTAATTAAATCTTTATAAAAATATTTTTCTTTCATTACAAACTGTTACTAAACCATAGGAAAAACACATTTTGTGACAGATTTTTTTTCTGGTTCAACTGTCTCAATCTACCAGAGCTTACATAATGTTTGGTTCAGGCTACCTTGATTTAATGGTTAAGTCCATTTTAAAAGTGGTTTGATAAATGATGGGCAATTTTCCTTATCTTTGTAACAAATAACTTTGGAGCAATCTGATCATTGTACCAAAGAACTGAGGGTAGTTAGTAGAGAGAGGCTCTTTAAGTGGGGCATGAGATTGAAAGTTCTTAATTCATTTCATTTGTGACTGAAATCCAGGACTCTAGAGAAACAACCGGTCCCACTCTGCCACTTGCTTTGTTCTTAGACCTACGTAATAACGACACATGCACATACTGAATATCCTTCTCTCTGGTCTTAAGGACATGAGCCATCTTGAAAGCAAAGTTACACTAGAAAATTATGTGGAGAGAGAATATAAACTAGTAAATTTATTTGTTCCAAGTACATGAAGTCTGTCTGTCCAGGTACTCATCTGGGCCCTATCTCAATAGTATCTGAGTACCTCACAAACCAAAATGAATTTATCCCCTCATGGCTTATGTGGTAGGAAATTGTCTGCTCTACTGAGGAGGGAAATGAGGCATAAAGAGATTAAATAACCTGTCCAAAGAGGCTCAGGTAGTCTGTATCAGAGACAGGGACCGAATCCAGATCTCCTGGATCCAGATCTAGTGCTTAATGATCCATAATCCCTTAGCCGCTTTCATGTAAATCTTGTGAAGACCCTCAACAGTCACTGTCAGCATGGACTTCTTTACTTTTTAATGGGCTTCTCCAAAATAATTCCAGTTTTTCTTGTAACACAGGTCAGCCCAAACCCTGTATTACAGAATCCATTTGAGCAGTGACTCCACAGCACCCTGTTGAGAGGATGGTGGAGAAGCACATGTTGTGCGTTTCATGTAAATGAACCCACTCTCTCAGGTTGAAACTAGGTTTTGCAAAAATCAGACTTTATAATTTAGGTCTCCAGAGCCAAGAGGCTAATGTACCAACCCACTGTGCCACCTGGTCCTCCATCTTCCATAAAATCTCTTGCCGCATAACATTTCTCTTACCAATTGTTCCAGTAGAATAGAGTGCAGTATAGGCAAAGGCTAATCTTTCTGTGATTGAATATTCGATTCTTCATTTCAAGAGGTTCTTGCAAACAGCTTAGACTCCAACTGATGGAAGATATTGAGGGGAAAACTATATTTCTTCCCCCCTCCCCAGAAGCATTATGTTCAGTTTTTGTGTAGCTTGTAAATAACTGAACACTCTGAATAAATGTTGGCTGTGAATTTCAATGAGACTAGATGGTCATGACTGAGCCTCCAACAAACCACATCTGTCTCAGTAGAAGATGGACTGCATTTAATATTGCTGATGGGGATGTAGGAGAAGAAACATCAAACTTCAAGGCTAAGGATAGACACATGGGAAATCAACAAATGTTCACAGAAACCAGTAATAAGCTGGAAGGGACCTGTGAAGGAACAAGATTTAGGTTTGTCCCTCTTGTGACTCCTTTATGCTTTGTAAAATCAAAGACCTGAAATGTTGTATTTAAAAAAGTGTGTGTGTGTGTGTGTGTATGTATTTCTGTTTATTACATGAATAGATCATGTAAGGCTCAAGGAGGACTGTGATAATCAAATCTGCTCCTCAAGCTCAATGGAACCATCTGCCACAAGGGTAAACTTGTTCTTCTTTGAGTGCTTGCTTATGTCCATTCCACATTAGAAAAACAACGAGGAGTCCGGTGGCACCTTGAAGACTAACAGATTTATTTGGGCGTAAGCTTTCATGGGTAAAAAACCCACTTCAGAAGTGGGTTTTTTATCCATGAAACTTTATGCCCAAATAAATCTGTTAGGCTTTAAGGTGCCACCGGACTCGTTGTTTTTTGTGGATACAGACTAACACTGGTACTCCCTGATACTTGATTCTACATTAGGTGTGTGTGCTCACCACATGCCCCAGTGCCGGAAGTTTTTCCCTCAGCAGCATCCATAGGGGAGCAGCTCTGGCGCCCTCTGGAGTGGCACCTGCATGGCACGATATAAGGGGCACTGCCGGCTCCCCTCACCCTCAGTTCCTTGTTGCTGCCAGTGATGGTGCACGGAACATTTGCTGCTCTTACTAGTGTAGCTTAAGCTTTGTTTGTACGAACTAGAGTTCTTGTAAAGTTAGTGTACATACTTAGTAGTTGAGTTAGTTAGCCCTTAGCGGTAGTTAGTTTTGTTAGTCCCGTCAGGGACTTATCTGGGGGACAGGGCATGCCCCAGTTCCTAGGCTTTAAGCTCTGCGATCACTGCAAACAGCCCATGCCTGTGAGCGATCCGCTTAGTAGCTGTCTCAGGTGCCTTGGTGAAGGGCACATAAGTGCTAAGTGTCGTATCTGAAAGTTCTTTAAACCTAGGACCAAGGAAGAGCGCGAAATCAGACTCAAAGTACTCCTGATGGAGTCGGTGCTCGCTCCGGCCCCGGAGCAGAGGTTCCAACTCTGCCCCCAGCACCACAGCATTGGTGCATAGTGCTGCACCATTGACGAGCGGGCACCCATCCCCATCCACGGCCCCAGCCAAGAAGTCGAAGAAGGCCAGTAGGGGATGGACAGGGCTGGGGGCATGCTAAGACCCGCGCTGGGCAGCTCATCTCTCCCATCAGGAAGTCTGGACTCAGCTCATGTTGAGCGATGGACCCCACCCCATTCCTTGTCTGTGGAAGCCTGGACACAAAGGCAGGCCTTCTTCAGCTTCAGGTCCCATCGATGCCTGAAGCGCTCCAGGCTGCGCAGGAGATCCTGTTGCTCCCGGTGCTGCCCAGAACTCAGAATAAACCCACCTTAGGACCTTTCCATCCGCCCTCACCTCAATGGCACCACTCCCCATCGTGGGAGACATCCTGCCGCTGTTCACCTGCTCAAAGCCATCATGCCTCGGAGTTAGGGAGGCAGAAGCATCAGAGCCCTCTATGGTTACTAGACAGTGGACCTCGCCGGTTACCTGGCACAGACCCACAAAGGCACGTGCTCCCCAGCAGGAATGTTGGAGCCGGCCCTTTGCATCTTCGGAATGCTGTTACGGATCCCGGGAATGACTGGAAGACCGGAGCCATGGGACCCGCCAACAATCCCTGAGATGGGTGTCACCGTATTCAGGGAGATCCCGCTGGCACCCGGCCTGCGGGACCTGCAGGTCCTGCTCCTCGTCCCGATACTGGTCTTGAAGCACAAGGCGTGGATCACCGGTCTTCCATTGTGGATCTGCCGAGTGCTGCTGGTCACTGAGGTCCCCACGGAGGTGCGTGTTCCACTCAGACTGGTCCTCCTCTAGGCGTTACCGTGATTATTGCTAGGCACAGTTGTCGCTCCAGTGGATCCTGGTCACCAGGTAGCAATCGCTCTGGATATGGCTCCAGTATGGAGGAAGGCTCCACATTGGTGGCCGCAGCCTCCCAGATCCTCTGGCTGCCTGCATCATCGGTACTGAAATGTGCCCCGTGGCCCTACGCCCAGTGGCTGGCCCTGTGGTACCCCTGGAAACCATGGGGTTCACTCAGCCCTCCCAGCCTGCCTGCTCGGTGTCGGGAGCCTCGGACAGGCCAATGGCCTCGATGACCCAACTCGCTCCTTTTCTTGAGACTCCAGGGGATAAGACCCCACACATCCCTGTAGACCAAGGGAAACAGCTTGCTGGACAACCAATGGGTGCTGTGGAACTCGCGGTACCGGCCTCCTCCACACAGTCACTGGCTGAGGCCATCACGGAGCCCCCTCACCCGGTTCCTCAGGATGATGCTAAGGTACACCAGGAGCTGCTGAAGAGTGTTGTGTCCAACCTTTGCCTGGAGGCCAAGGAGTTGGAGGAGCAAGCAGACTCCCTGTTGAACATCCTCTCCTCCACAACCCCTGCTAGGGTGGCCCTTCCCCTTCACGAAGGGGTATTGAAGATATACAATGCCTTGTGGCAAACCCCCTCCTCTCTGCCCCCGTTGGCACCCCTTATACCGCACCAGAGCCGCTCCCCTACAGATACTGCTGAGGGAAAAACTTCCGGCATTGGTGCAGTTCGCGAGCACACACACCTAATGTGAAATGGACATGAGCAACACATCTCGAAGAACACCAGTTACAGAACAGATAAGTGTCTTTTTTGCAGGAGACGGAGCTTTCTGGGGAGGCAGGTCCAAGGCACTATAATAAACTACTGTGGAATCTAAAGGCCACCTCCAGGCTCCCACCTTCCCTTCTACATCCAAGATGCTTTTCTGTAACCTCGCCACTGCTAATATAAATAAACAGAACTCTGTGTGTATGTGTGTATTCTCAACTAAAAGAATAAATCCCCATAGAGTTTTCCCCTGGGAAGGAGAAAGGAAGAGCTGCCTATGGCAGATGTTAGTCATGTCAGTTAATGCTCAACTATTCTATATAGTTTTTTGTACTTCAGTCATCACTTTATCTGAGCACTTTTGAGTAGTGCATTAAGCAACATGACCACGTCTGTTGTGTGTTGCTTGTTCTCTTCTCCTTTCACCAGAGGGAGAAGTATGTGCAGTAGAGTGTCTTGGTTGCTTGGATGTCTTCCCCCTCCCCACATTGAATATAAATATGTCTGTGGCTATGTGTTTACATTGGAGAAGTCCTGGTCAAAGGTTTGCGCTTGGAATGGAAGGTGGGGAGGTTTGTAATGGTCCTTAGTTCTGGGGGGGTTGAGTTCATCCCACACTCTCTGCCCAGCCCTGGAGAAAGTTCCGTCTTCCTCACAAACTAACTTTACTCTTATTGTTGAGAGTTCCACTCTACCAGAGCAACATAGTTGTTGACCATGGTCTTCATCCTCAAGCTTTAGACAATCTTTTAGATAACCTAGAAGGTACTAAAGCACTAAGACGCCGTGGTGATGAGGGTAACATATGAACGTGAATGGAATAGAAGTTAGAATTTCAAGTCTTACTTACATTGTTTTTCCTGGGAGACAGTATGATGGGTTGGAAGAGCAAGAGAGAATCACATCAGAGAAATAATTCAAATAAAATATAACTGAAGAATGAAATGTGTTGGGTTTTTTTTTAAATCAGATACTCAAAGCTGTGGGTATCTTTCTTAAGCCCTATTGAAAACAAAGGGTTGGAAGAAAATTTGTTTTGTTCAATATTCAACGTCCCTGCATTATCAGTTAAGAAAGCTTCTATCTATGTGTCTAGATTTTCCAATAAAATCCTCCAGCAAAGCAGGAAAGACCAGAATTTAAACCACATTCCTGATATTTCTAAGGTAACTCTCACATTTCAGGCCCTTGGTGTATATCCACAGAGAAGCAGAAACAAATACAAACCCAAGTTTTTACCTTTACATGTCAGCTTTAACCATTTGAACAACAAGGCTGTCTCTATCTGATCCAAACATTTAGAAAGAAGCACTTCGAGGAAAATGTCAAAGGTTGAGTTAGTTTATTTTTCAAACTAAAACCATTCAGGCAGTCTCATTCTCAAGTGCTGAACTGTCAGGGAGGCTATATCAGTACAGTATTGATGGTAACCTGCTGCTAGGATCTTGACTGAGACCATCAGTGCATTTCATGCAAGCCTTCAAAAGGGCAGGAAGCAGCAGTGATATCTATTCACGTCTGACCAGACTTGCACTTGTATCAACCCTACAGAGGTGAAAGGCTTTGGGGCCCCATGAGCAATCCTCGTTGCCTTTCAGCTCTCTTAAAAGTGGGCCTCTACTAAAATATTAGGAGCCAGATTTTCAAAAGAGCTCTGGGATAGGCATCTAAATGACGTGATCAAAGTGTCCAGTGTTCAGTACCGAACAACTCAGCCAAGCCAGCCTGATTACGTGGCTAGAGCGTTGGAGTGGGAGTCAGGAGACCTGGGTTTTGTGCAATCTTGGGTAAGTCGCTTTATTTCTCTTTTTCCCACCCAACCTTTGTCTGCTTTGGCTGTTTAGGTTGGCAGATCTCTGGGACTGGGACTGTCTCACGTTCTCTTTATTTGTTCAGTGTCTACCACAATGGGGCTCCAATCTCACTTGAGGCCTCTTTTTTACTACGGTAATACAAATAATAAAAACCCTTCCTCCTTTGAATCTTGTTAGGAGCTTGTGGGTGCTGGGCTCATTTAAAAATCTGGACCCACTTTCAAAAGTCTGCCCTATGTGACGCTTTATTATTCCATAACATTGTAGAGCTAGACTTGGCTAGAATTTTTGGCATTTTTCTATTGGCTTTTGGTCCCATTTACAACTTTTGCTCATAGTTTAATGAGTTGATAAATATCTTCAGAATTATCTTCTTTGTAATTTCCAAAGGATGGGGCCAAGAGGAAGCCAAAATGAAAAAAGCAGAAGTTCTACAAAACTTTCAACAAACCCTGACGATTTTGAAAAATTCCCCATGGCGCTGTCTTGTCCCCCTCATGTATTTTTGTATCAAACCATAATGGTATGACCTTAATGAAACTAGGGAGGGGAAATCATTAAAGTAGTTTGCTTGATCAAATATTGCCATGCCTTGCATTTCTATATTATATGTTTCTAATCCCCCTTGATTAACAGCTATGCAAATGGTTATAACATGCTGAGCCTTGTCTATCTGTCTCTTTATTTACATTTTAAAAAATGTTTAATTTGAACAGCAACATTAGCAAGCCTTGTTTAATTACACTCTTCCATTCATATTTCTAGTCATGTCAATCTAGAGAACATCTTATGGGGAAATTTAAAAGCTTTTTCTTCCTTTCTCGCAGAGCTATTTTCATTTTCTTCACTATCAACAGTTAAACTATACAGTTGAATAGCTCAGCTTCCAAAGAAATGCCTTTGTTTTTCTAAGGGCTTGTCTACAATAGTGTGCTCTATAAGGGGTGTGATTTCTAAAGTGCACTGATGTGTTGCACATTAATTGGTTCACGTAAACCCTGCTGGTGTGCACTAATGGCTCCCTAGTGCACTTTAAGGCAATGCAGTTTCAAACACTAAGCCCTGACTTTGACGTTAAAGCTGTCAGAAGACTCCACCTTGCTCTGACACTGACTTGCTGTGTGACCTTGGGCAAGTCAATTAATCTCTCTATGCCTCAGTTCTCTATTTGGATACTGTGGGCGATATTAGCCAGCATAAAAGGATGGGCGTTGGAAATTCATGTTTGTAAAGCTCCTCCTTGGTCCTTTGGTAGGTGGTATATAAATGAAAAGTGTTATATTATTTCTTAATGACTAACGCCCCAATCCAAGACAAAAATATCATGTCTCTGCCAACCTTGCAAAACTAAGCCTGAAATCTGCTTCTTCCTCACTCTCTCATATCATCACTGCTAATACAGATTCTGCAATCACGATTCAGCCGATGTGTCTGGTAATGATACGCGGTGGAGTAGAATCCAGGTTAAACTTCTGTAGCTGCACTGACCCTGCCGTGCCAAACAGCACTAAAAACAATTTTGGGGGGCCAAATCCTCAGCTGGTGTAAACTGGCATAGCTCCAGTTTAGGATCTGGCTGCAGACAGGAAATAGGTCCCTTGGGAAAGGAGGAGCCATTTTTACACTCGCTTTTATGATTACACCTGCAGTTTAGTTCGATTTATTATTTGTATTACATGACCACCTAGAAGCCTGGGCCCCTTTGTTTAATTGCACAGGTACAATGTGCAGCTAGGAGTGGTATAATCACATAGTAAGACAGTTCCCTTCCTGAAGAGCTCATGATCTAAACAGAACAGACAAAGGGTGAGACGGGAAAGGGAGGGGTGAATTGGTTTGCAGAAGTTCATGCTGCAGGTGAGTTGCTGACCGGGACTAGAAACCAGGTCTCTCAATTCCCAGTCTAGCACCTCATCCATTATTCCACACTGCCGCCCCTGGTAAAAAGGCTATTGAAGCAGGGGCTGCTTGAAATATGTGTTCAAGACAAGAAAGGGTTAGTGAAATGAAAAAGAAAAAACAGAGATTCTGAAGTAGTCTAGTAGCCGTAGCAGTGAGTCTGTTCCAAGACGATGCACGCAAGCTGTTCCAGAGCCCCACAAAGCCAAAAGAGAACCCACCAAGGCACCAGACAAGAAGCCAAACAAAGATCCAGATGCCACTGCTGGGGAAAAACACTACCAGCTCCTTCTCAGTGCTTGGCATTTGTGTCTTGCAGCCTAGCCAACTGCGCCCCAAGAGAGCTCGCAGAGGTAGGCAATGCTCCTGAAGCAGACAGATAAAGAGGTTGTAAGGGGACCACTTTCCACACAGCAATTAACAGGAAGAGACAGCACCGAGTGAATATTTCAATTGCATATACAGGAGGCGCCAATGTGTTTTGCCATTTTGTGATTATGTTCTAGAGGTGCCAGCAGGGCTGTTACAGCGAAGGCTCTGTTCGCTTGGCATTTCCATTGTAATCCCAGTTTTTGAAGAGGGCTATAATTCAGCTGTTTTAAATTAACAAGGGGATTAAAATTGGCACACAAGCGCTCAGGCTGTCTTGGTTGCTGTTTTTATGTTTTTAAAAACGCACTCTTTTAAGGCATTTTAACAGGCGTTCATCTCTTTCCAGTTGTCTGTGCTAGCTTTAAATAGGTAGATATGAAATTAGGTTTGTCAGATTTAAGAGTTAGATCTGGAGAGGCCGTTGAAAAGTTCCGTACCCCTAAGTAAGGACGATGGGAGCTATCTTTTGTGATCTAACGTTCAAGGCCTTCGTTAGAAAAGCAGACAGTCTCCCATTTTATTAACCATCAACCTTTCATAGGTGTAATGTGGATATATTCCCACTGATTTCTATGAGGCCCGGCTCCACAAAGTGACTTAGGCACCTGACCCCGAGATTTAAGGGCTATTGTGATCCCCTGGTAACCCCTGCCTGCTCGGTGTGGCACTCTGTCTCCCTCTAATGGTAGCTAGGCCAGCTAGACATTGATGGAGCCTGCTACTGCCTTGACCTGTCTCTTAGCTCAGGCAGCGGAAGTTCATCCATTAAGCTCAAGAGGTCCCAGCTTTGATCCCCATTGCTGATGACTGAGGTGGCTGGTGTTACCAGTAGTGGCCTGTAGTGGGACGTCAACTGGGAAGTCTCTAAAACTCAAGACTGTGCTGCCCTGCCCAGGGGAAGAACGTAACCCTGGCCTATTTAGGGTGGCACTCTGTCCCCCTCTAGTGGAGGCGAGGCCCGCTAGAGATTGATAGGCCTGCTACAGCCTGGACTAAGAGACATCTGTCTCTTAGCTCAGGCAGTGGAGGCTTATGCATCAAGCTCAAGGTTGTATCCCTACTGCTCATGAGTGGGATAGTCAGTGTTCTGCATAACACCCCCCCCCACCCAGTCAGCTCCTGCCTGAATGTGTAGGTGCCTACATTTCTGCTGTAAAAGTTCTATAGGAGCCTAGGTTTTTCTGTCTCTGAACAGGTGTACTCTTGCATCAGGCAGGTGTCTGGGCAGCTGTCTCATGCCTAAGCCCCAGCACAATCCTCAAACCAGGTGAAGATAGGTGTTGCCTCACCCATCTGGCCTGTGGGGCCTGATCCAGTAGGCATGCTCTTCCCAGTCTTTTCTTCCTTGGAGTTAGCTTTCCCCCAGCCATTAGGCTGTGATGGGAGCTGCCAGTCTGCACCGGTATAGGGTAACAGAAACCTTTACGTTTTGCATGAGCCCATTTCTCTGCCACCCATCACGGCCAGCTTGTGGGTGATGGGTACCTATTAGTGCATCAGCTTGGTGACAGGCCTCTGTGAAGTGGCAGGGGTGTGTGTGTGTGTATGTGGGTGGGGTGTGGGTGTGTATTAAACATCCAAGAAGGCAATAGAGATACTGCAGGGTCCATGCCTGATTTTGGCAGTGCAGATTCCACCCTTAGAACTCTCTTCATAAAATTCAGTGTTGAGACAACACCCAGAAGTCAAGCATTTTATGCAATAAATCATGGCCTACCACACTGGATTGGGATTTAGGAGACCTGGGTTTTATTCGCAGGTCTACCAGGGGCCTGCTGGATGACCTTGCACTAGTCACCTCACCCCTCTGTACCTTAGCTTCCCTATCTGTAAAATGGTGATAATGATTACTCCCTTCATAAAGTGCTTTGAGATCTACTGATTAAAAAAATTTATATGAAAACTAGATGGTGGTGGTGTTTGCCTCAGCCTATGCTCTTGGTAGGAAAGTCTGGGTGTTTCTCGGCCTATCTCTTTTGAAGGGAAGTTAGGCAGAAGAGTGGACGGGGGGAATAGGATGGCACCTTGGTACTTCATTGCCCACTCTGGCAATGTCTGAGGGGTTTTCTTTGTTCTGGAACTGAGACAGGCCATTTTCTCAGAAAGCATGGCAATTTCCACTGGACTAGGTTTATTTTTCTCCTATGAATTGTTTGCCCTTGGAGCAGTAAGTGCACTCTTTGAAGGTGTTTGACAATCACTCTTCCTTGGTTTGCTGAGTTAGTCATTTTTTGGTAGTGCTGAGGATGGGTTATGCGTGTTTGTCAGTTGAAATTTTGCTGACAATTTCCTTGACAGGCACAGCAACCGACATACATTTCCTGAGGAGATATTTCCACATTCTCATTGTTCTTCAGGCAACTGTGACATTTCCCAACTCTGGTGGGCTAAGCCTCAGGTTTTTACCTATGCTCCCTTGAACCAAATCCTAGCAGGGTTAATTTGACCTTTCCACCTTTCTGTGGTGGTTAAATTGAGGACTATGCAGTTTATTTAGTGAGCCAGAGGTCTTTCATCAAAACCGTAAAAACTGAGGCCTACATCTTCAAAGTGGATGCCTCAGTTCCAGTCCCATGCTTTCAAAAATCATGAGTCTAGCCTCTCAAAATCATAAGAATGGCATAAAACTAATGATCTAATTTTAAAATTAAAATGTCTGGTCCTTTTATTTGCCTTCTAGTATCAGAATGTTTAGGGTTCATGTTTTTAAGCTTTTCTCTGCAACCACCTGGGCTGAAATCTTTTCTTTTTAAAGGAAAGCTGAGGATTTCACATATTCACATGACTCTAGGAGCTGGGGATGTCAGAAAAACACCAGCTATTATGAGACGTGATAAAATCATGACAGTTGGCCATAATAGGTGTGATTTCCCATTCCTTTAACTGTTCGAGCACTCTCCCCCTCCCCAGTGCAAAGCGTCACTTTTGGGTTAATTCCATTTTGCAGCCAAAACAATAAAGCCACCACCAGAGCAAACCACTGTGTCTATCTCCTCCGCTGGTGGATCCAGATAGAATATTTGATGACGAAGGATTTCTATCCCACGTGTGTTCAGTGCCGTCTCTGCCTGAAGACGGAAATATAAGCAAATAATATCAGAGGCACCTGGAGGCACAAGGTGACAGACTGCTGCTTTTTGCTGCTGGGACAGCATGAACCAGCCAGCTAGAGAGGAGGGTGTAGGCAAATAAAAACACAACAGAGGAATAGGCTGCTGCCCAGAGCTACTGCAAAAAAAGCCGTGAGGGGGAAGTAAGCAGGCAAAGGAGGAAAAGCAGCTTAGCCTGCACTGAAAGTCTACAGCCAACAGAGGGAGGCCAAGCACAGCTAAAGGAAGAATTCTGCAGTCCGCAGTGTTGGCATGCAGCCAGAAGAGGCAGGCCAAGCGTGGATAATTCAGTAACAAAAAAAAAAAAGTTTCCCTGTGGCAGAAAAGGCGTCCGAGAAGTTGTAAAGTCCAACAGGAGAGCAGAGAAAATGGCAACTTTTGTGGGCAAGGTCAGTGAATGGAGAATCATGGGTGGTATACCTCGAACATTTTGAGCCATTTGAATCCTGCAACACCATCCAGCCGGCGATACGTTTCAACCTTTCTGACAGTGATAAGTCCAAAAGCATATGCACTGCTGGGTGACCTGTTGTCTCACACTAGGCCCGGAATGGTATGAATGCCATGCCTACTGCAGAAATACTTTTCTCCTATCCCACCAATGATAGCAGAATATAGGTCCCATCAGGGAAGCGGAAAGTCAGTATCCTCATTCCTTGCTGCTCGAAGGCAGATGACAAAGCACTGTCAGTCTGGACAAATGTTAAGCGATGCCTTGTGTGGCTAGTCAGTCTCTGGATTATGCAGTGACCAGGTCCAGAAGAAGTTATTGACTGCATTATTGCTTACATTCAAGAAGGCAGTTGAAACAGCAGTTGCAAAGGAAACCGCAGAGGAGTCTCTGGAATTTAGTGTGAATTGAGAGGTTCATTTTGTGAATTGGTGAGACGGAGGACCGTGGGAATTTATGGAATTTCCTTGTGGCCATTGTGCACAAACTACGCACTCTGACAAGGATTGCTGGGCACGCCAGATTATTTGCAGAAACTGTCAGGACGGACGGACACATTACCAGGATCTGTTGCACAGTTCAGTGACCAGCAACATAGAGTAGCCATTCAGCCAAGAAGACACCAGTGAAGACTGCATCTAAGAAAGGATGGAAGTTGGGAAATCATAACTTGGAAAAAGACAAGAACTCTGACACTGACTGACATCGCATCGGATAGGTGAGTGGCAGCCTGTAAGTCCCCCTCCCCAACAGTCAGCGCAGCTGCGTGGAGGGGATATCGCGAACTCTCGTGATGGTAGTTGCGGGTTCTGGCAAGCCAGGCTAAAGGATTTTTTGGATAAATGGATAAGGAAGAACTAGGGCCCATACCAGGTGCAGGGGTCAACCTGGGATGAGATTAAAAAGGAAATGGAGGAAGTGTTAGGGGACCCAGAGGTATGGGGGGTGGCTGAGGAGCCCACCCTCCTTGGTATATGGGTAGTGGAAGAAGGTCCCTGCCCATGGGGACTGAATGCCTTCCAGGGAAAGGAGGCACTTCAGTCTGCTTGTGAGAGGTTTGAAGTAAGGGCAGCATTACGGGAAGCTGCCAGGAATCTTTCAAGTTTGGTGCTGCTTCAGCAAGGGCTGCTGAAGGGTTGTAAATTAATTAGGGGTGGTGAAAGATGATTTGGCACAAAAGGGTTTATAGTCAAAAGCAGAGTTAACAGACCACCTTTAGAGACTGGATCTGGGACTTGGTCCTGGGGGAGTGGGAAAAAAAAAGAAGTTTCAAAGTGCAACCTGCCTTTCCACACTCTTTTGTTTTTCTGAAGTTTTAATGGAGGGTACTTTGGATACTTATGTGAGATGTCAAGGAGGAAGTTTTTGTTTAATGATAAAACCCAGTTATATAAATGTAACTGTATGTGCAACTCTGTGCAGTCACATTGGATGGAAGCTTGGTAATTAAATTATCCAGGGGGGTCAGGTAGAGTGGCTACTACCACCACTATGCTTCTGTCCCCAGAAGCCTTTACAGCTACTCTGAGGGAAAATGGGCCCTTTTCCCACAGAAATGGTCTACAAGGGACTGCTGCAGGCAGAGAGAGAATCTGATCAAAATTATTTGACTATTGGGTAATGTAATCAAAACCACTAAAGGAGGTAAGGGGTTTCTATTGGAACTTAACTTGGCTGCTCCTGGTTGTGTCTAGTTGTACAAGATGGAAGTGTAATCGGGGTACAGTTGTGTAAAAGAGTAATCACAGTGCAAGGGATGTTAGGTAAAAGAGAATTTTGTATGTGCACAGGTAAAAGGAAAAGGGGAGGAATGATGGGAACACTGAGCCTTGGGGTGGCTCTGGGGGATCAGATTGTTGCTTTGGTGCGTGCATGAAAACTCTGTGGGCACGGGGAAGGCAGTTACACCTTGTGTAAAATTAATTTGGCTAATATAATGTTATCGAGGTTAAACTATATGGAAGGAATGTGCACTTTCCCAGGAGGTGTGCAGTGTATATTGGAGAAGGGGTAAAAGAAATGCAAATAAAACATGGTACTTCATTAAAATCCTAATAGGGCTCCAAAAGGAGCCACAATAGGTTGTGTCTTCTTTTTCAGATCTCTGTTTGTTTTGGAGCAGGAGATGAAAGTGGAAAGTAATCAGAACTCTAGTGGAAGTGGAATGTTTCCCTTTTAAGACATTCTCTAAACTGCTAACAGCTTTGGATCCAGAAGCAAGCTAGTAAGCCTCTGTGTAAATGCAAATTACCTAGCTGATGGGCACAAAGGAGCTGCAAATAACGAATACATATGGTCAGCAAACAAGCTACTAGAAGACTCAAGATTATGGCCCTCCAGGAAACGGAGGTTAAAAAAAAAAAAGTCAAGCCTGAAAATAAAGGGGACAGGTTAACCTTAAGGGGGGTGTGTGTGTGTGTTTAGTGCTAAAATCTGAAGCTGTGTCTCAGCTATTACCTGAGAATAAACTTAAACCTTGGTACAGCAGAGAAACTATTGCAAACTTGGTCTGTTGTACAAGAGGGGAAACTGAGGTACATCATCTCATGAATTTCATAAATGACCAGTGAGTGAGGTAATTCACTAGCCTGACTATAGAACAAAATAAGGACAGCCTGGAGGTAATTCTTCTGTTTTTCCTGCAATTAGCAAGGAAGTTTGTAAAAGAAAGTGGTATTATTATTATTAAGCAATAATCTGTCCCCACCAGGGGGGTGGAAATTGTTTCTTTTGTTTTTCAGACACTCTACAAGCAAGCTGGCGCCAGCGGAAGAATAACTCAGAATACCATGGATCTATGTTTTGTGTTGTCTGTCTGTGGTGTTTGTCTTGTTGCTAGCATTGTTGTGTTTTAATGAACAGAAAACCTCATGTTGTGGGTGGGGGATGGCTTCAAAAGGCTGACCTTGTGGGGGAAGATGTGTATGGGAATGCAAAATGCTCAACTAGGAGGCCAGCATCTGTGTAATAGCTACCGTGGTACCTGGAAATGGAATGGCACCTAAGGTGGCCCCCACAAGCCCTATGGAACTAATGAGAAGGGGAGGAGCTCACTGGGAATCAATGGAGGGGTGTAAAATAGTGTAAATCAATAGACGATGTTTGAATGTGCCCCTCTCCTATGACTATAGAGGAGCAGGATCAATGGCCTATGCAAGGGGTGGACAACTGGGTGTACTGTGTATAAGGTGTTTTGCTGGGAATGTACATATTACTGGGGGCACAATTACACCAGCCCATAACCAAACTACACACATCTACATGCTGCTGTCTGGACTTAGGTGCACAAATGGATCTGTGAATCTTATTGCTGTGAATAAGCCAGGGCCTACTACCTGATTCCATACCAAGTGGTCAAGCTGGTTTGGACAATATCCCATTTCTCTGTGAACATTCAATGGACTTATGATATGGACAAAAGCATGCAAAACTTGCAGGAGCAACTTGTTGCAACTGCCAGCAACTGGACACATAAGATCGTGACCCCATCGAAGGAGGAGAGGCAGTGTTTTGGGGGTGTCTCGGATGTTGGACCATACTGCAGTGGTCAGGACTCGGTGTTGCTGTGGATTTTGTATTGTTAAATGTACTTGTGTTACGTTGCATAGGGAGATAACCTATAAGTAATGTAATAAGCCCTCCAAACGCTGCAGTGTACTAGACAACCCGGACCCAACCTTCTCGGGCCCACTATAATGGGAAGTCTGGAACACTAATTGGGATAGGTGTGGTATGCCCGTACAAGAGAAGGTGCAGGGCACTATACTACACAAGGGGCAGTGGGACAAATGGAATATCGACACCTTCCACCTTGATGCCTGGCCCTATCAGGAAATGTGTCGCCATATGTCCTATGCTTTTCCAGGGATACCTGGGCAGGAAGATCCCAAAAGAAAAAGAAAAAAAAAGGGGTGGAGTGTTAGGATATAGATATTCAGGTCTGTCTGTAAAGGCCTATACTCTAAGAATTTAGGTGTATTCTTATCACTTGGCTAGTTATAGAGGTACAAAAGAGAGAATCAAAATCACTGTCTGCCGGTGTACGGGCCTTCTCTTACTGTGACAGTTTGAGGCCCTGTGCTTAGGCTAAGGCCTTTGGCTAAGCAGCAGAGGCAGCCATAAGCTGGGAAGCGAATGGTCAGATCCTCACATTCCAAACTAGTCACATTGAAAGAAGGTACTATTGGGCTGTTAGGAATACAATCCTGTCCTGATAGTGCCTATGGCCTCCAGAGAAAGGGAAGTGCCTAGAAAATGTAAAAGGAAACTTAGTTTGATAGCATCCTGTCTGGCAAGAATTCACTTATCAATAGCTGGGATGTGAAATCCTCACTTCTGTATTGTTTTGTCATTATAGTTCCCACTTTGCTATTGTTTGTCTGTATAATCTCTGTCTGGTTCTGTGATCGTTCCTGTCTGCTGTATAATTAATTTTGCTGGGTGTAAACTAATATAAGGTGGTGGGATATAATTGGTTACATAATCATGTTACAATATGTTAGGATTGGTTAGTTAAATTTCAGGAAAATGATTGGTTAAGGTAGAGCTAAGCAGAACTCAAGTGTTACTATATAATCTGTAGTCAATGAGGAAGTGAGTGGGTGTGGGTGGGAGGGGGTGGGTGTGTGGGTGGGTGTGGGAGATGGGAACAGGAAATGAGAGTGGGGAAATTGGAATCATGTTTTGCTAAAGGGGGAAATGGGAACAGGGAATGGGAGTGGGGAAATTGGAATCATGTTTTGCTAAAGGGGCAAATGGGAACAGGGAATGGGAGTAAGGAAATTGGAATCATGTTTGGCTAAAGGGGGAAATGGGAACAGGGAATGGGGGTAAGGAAATTGGAATCATGTTTGGCTAAGGGCAGGAATGGGAACAAGGACACAGGTGTAAGGCTCTGTGGTGTCAGAGCTGGGAAGGAGGATACTAAGGAAGGAAACTGGAATCATGCTTGCTGGAAGTTCACCCCAATAAACATCGAATTGTTTGCACCTTTGGACTTCGGGTATTGTTGCTCTCTATTCATGCGAGAAGGACCAGGGAAGTAAGTGGGTGAAGGAATAAGCCCCCTAACACTGACCAAGACCTAGCACTGCAATGTGTTATCAGAAGCTGGAGTCAGAGATGGCATCTGGGTCACACCTTTGATTGAAGGAGTTCCTACAAGAATAGTGCTTGAAACCTCTCCGCAGATGTCCTCACAAGTTCCTCTGGAAGAAAACTCCACGGTTTTGAAGACTTATACTGGAGAAAAGTTGGTCCCAAAGGGGATGCTCCAGGTGGAAGTTCAACTAGATGGGCAATCAGTCGTTTTACCCTGGTATGTGATGTAAGGAAAGTATCCACCATTATTTGGCTGAGCTTGGCTTGAGGAACTCAAGGTGAATTGGACCGAGATCAAGGTGATCATGAAAGCATGTTGAAATCTTCAAGAAATACTGGACAGATGCTCCAAAATTTTTGAACAAGAGCTTGGACAGATAACACTGAACTTCACTAATACATTGCTTAAATCTGAAAGCTAACCAAAATATTGCAAGCCACAGTTGTGCCTTATGCTCTGACGCTTCTGGTAGAAGCTGATTTGGACTGATTAGTGAACGTCAGAGTCTTGTCACCGGTTTCACACAGTGAGTTGGTTGCAACCATCATACTAGTCATCAAGAAGGATGGCTCTGTCCAAATTTGTAGAGATTTCAAAGTGACACTGAATCCAATTATATATGCAGACCAGTATCCACTACCTCATGTGGAAGACTTGTTTGCCACGGTTAGTGGAGGACAGTGTTTCAGCAAATTGGATTTGCTCAGTGCATACCTAAAAATGGAGATTGATTTGGTATCTTGCAAAAATCTCACAATCAACCCACAAAAAGGCTTATTTTGTTACAACAGGTTGCCTTTCAGTATCACATTGGCACCTGCCCTGTTCCAGAAAGCCCTTGATGAGATTCTGAAGGGACTGAACAGAGTTCAGTGCTATTTGGACAAAAATCCTAGGACCAAGGAAAGGGTCAAGAGGATCATTTTTGAAATTTGTATGCTGTCTTGCAGTGTTTGGAAAATAAGGGGCTCAGAGTACATTGAGACACGTGAGTTTTTCAAATCTTCTGTTGAACATCTTGGACTTGTAACTGATGCCATGGACTTAAGGAAATAACGAGAGAAAGAAAAGGTGGGTCTTGAAGCACCACCACCAGAAAACATGTCACAATTACGTTCATTCTTAGGACTGCTTGAGTGTCTGGTGGCAGTATTGGCACCTTTACATGAACTGTTACAAGCAAAGAAAAAATGGAAATGGACTAAAGAGTGTGAGAGTGCATTTAAGAAAGCAAAGAAACTGTTGACATCAGCTGAAGTTCTTATGCATTTTCATGCTTCACTATCATCGAAATTGGCTTGTGATGCTTCAGAGTGGGAGCAGTTCTTTCCCAGACTCTTTCGAATGGCAGGGAGAAACCAATTGTCTTTGCATCATGTACACTCATCACACTGGAGAAGAACTATGCATAAATAGAATGAGACCCTCTTAGCATTATCTTTGGAATTTGGAAGCTCCATACATATCTGCATTTTACATTGCTGATGGATCATTGCCCATTGCTTTCAGTTTTTGGACTGAAACATAGAATTCCATCATTAGTTGGTGCATGCAATGATGGGCATTTCTACTTTCAGCTCATTCATATACTATTCAGTTCTGTAAAGGGACTCGGCACAGCAGTGCCGATGGGCTGTCATGCCTGCCATGCCAGCTGTCATCAAACCCAAAGAAACTTCAGATGAAGAGTTCTATCTCAACTTGATGGCTAGGTTACCCATCACTAGCACAGATATCAACAAAGACACCGCTAAGGAGGATACCACAAGGTACAGTGTTGGATCAACAGAATCCCCAGTTTGCACAATTCATGTCAAGTTAATGTGAATTATCTGTGAATCATGGTTGCATCTTATGGTGAATGCAAGTGATCACTGAAAAATCACTTCAGTATCAGATTTTGGAAGCTCTTCACAAAGGTCATTTTGGCATTGTACAGATGAAGGCCAGGGCCCAGAGTTGTGTTTGATGGCTGAGGATCAACATAGATATTGAGAGGATGGTGAAGAACTGTACTATGTGTCAGCAAATTCAGCATGACCCTGGTCCATTTTGTCTACACCCTTGGTACCAGACCCAGCTGATTCCATACCAACCTGTTCAGGACACTGCTGCACCATTACCCCCACCAAGAAAGTGTGAAATCCAGTTGTGTGCCTGAACTTATAAATTGTCTAGTTAGTGAGTTGCTGTTCCAGGGCAGAATAATGCCTTGCAACTTGAGTGTGGACTAGTCCACCCACAACTTTTAGTTAGGTTATACTGTGTTTTATGTTAGCCATACAAACAATAATGTATGAGAATATTTCAGAAGTTTTTTAAAGTAGGGTAGAGTAATGTGATGTCCTGTCCCTTTAAATGTTTGAACACACTCCCCCTTAGCAGTGCAAAGTCTCACTTTTGGATGTAAGCAAATCATATGCGTTTTAATATAGCTAAATGTAAATGAATATATGAGGAATAAAGAATGTAGGCCATACCTACAAATAGGGGACACTATCCTACGAAGCAGTGACTCTAAAAAAAGGATATGGAGGTTGTGGTGGATAATCAGCGGAACATGAACTCCAGTGTGATGCTGTGGCTAAAAAAGTGAATGCAATCCTGGGATGAATACACAGGGAAATCTCAAGTAGGAGAAGTTATTTTACCCCTATATTTGGCAATGGTGCAATCACTGCTGGAATAGAGCATCCAGTTCTGGTGCCCACAATTCAAGAAGGATGTTGATAAATGGGAGAGGGTTCAGAAAAGAGCAACGAGAATGATTTAAGGACTAGAAAACATGCCTTATAGTGATAGACTCAAAAGAGCTCCATGTATTTAGTTTATCAGAGAGAAGATTAAGGGATGACTTGATCACAGTCTATTGTTGTGGTTCCCCTGAGACTTCTTCCACTTGGTTGCCCAAGAATTCAGTCAGACTGCAGTCACATCAGTCAGGTTCCTTTATTTGGCCTACAGCAAAGTTACACTGAGTGAGCTGACTCAAGCTGAGAGGTGGGTACAGGGCATACCATACATCCAAGGTCACACAGGAAACCTCTTCCTTTATGTACATTTACACATTACATGGCATTTACTATACATTGCATCGCACGTTTTGGGTTTGGCTTGGTAACTTTGTAGGAACCAATCTCTGTACAGCGCATGCTGTCTGTGAACACCTTACTCTTTTCTTCATCTTGTGTTCCAGGCCTATCTTGTCCATTGCAAATGGTTCCCAGGCTCTTCCCCCTTATCTTAGCTAGTACAGACATTCTGTTTCCAGCCTGATGACCCATTTACCTCCCTAATCCTCTCTCCCAAGGAATGAGGCAGGCCTCACCCATGTCCAGTTACTCATGTCAAGCCAGGCTTACATTCCATTGCTGCTGTTGTTCTTTTTTATATTAGCATTTGTTTCATTTGCATCATATTCCTGTCTTTCTATGCTTTCTTTAAGTACACTATCCAACAAGACCACAGTAGTTGTAATCATCTGAACCACCATGAATACTAGGCTCAAAGTATGAACCAGAGGGTGCAAGCTCACCTGCTCTGGGATAGCCCACCAGAGTGTAATTTTGCATTATAAGTTTGCTTGGCCTTTAAAGCGTCTTTCTGTAATTTTAACTTTGCTTTTATTACATTATAAAAAACTGGTACAAAATATAAAAATCTTTCCATTTATCACCATAGGAAATTTAGGCATGAAACAGAGCACAGGTCAATTAAAATAGCATTCCCTGAGTCCATACCAGAACTGGTCTTCAACAATTTCCATCCCACCATCAACCTCAGCCTAGACCAATCCACACAAGCGGTCCATTTCCTGGACACTACTGTACGAATAAGTGATGGTCACATAAACACCACCCTATACTGGAAACCTACTGACCACTATACTTACCTACATGCCTCCAGCTTCCATCCAGGGCACACCACACGATCCATTGTGTACAGCCAAGCTCTACGATACAATCACACTTGCTCCAGTCCCTCTGACAGAGACAAACACCTACAAGATCTCTATCAAGCATTCTTAAAACTACAGTACCCACCTGCTGAAGTGAAAAAAACAGATTGACAGAGCCACAAGAGTACCCAGAAGTCACCTACTACAGGACAGGCCCAACAAAGAAAATAACAGAACGCCACTAGCTGTCACCTTCAGCTCGCAACTAAAACCTCTCCAGCGCATCATCAAAGATCTACAACCTATCCTGAAAAATGATCCCTCACTCTCACAGAATTGGGAGACAGACCAGTCCTCGCTTACAGACAGCCCCTCAACCTGAGGCCAAATACTCTCCAGCAACCACATACCACACAACAAAAACACTACTCAGGAACCTATTCTTGCAAAAAGCCCAATGCCAACTGTGTCCACATATCTATTCAGGGGACACCATCATAGGGCCTAATCACATCAGCCACACTATCAGAGGCTCTTTCACCTGCACATCTACCAAAGTGATATATGCCATCATGTGCCAGCAATGCCCCTCTGCCATGTACATTGGCCAAACTGGACAGTCTCTATGCAAAAGAATAAATGGACACAAATCTGACATCAGGAATCATAACATTCAAAAACCGGTAGGAGAACACTTCAACCTCTCTGGCCACTCAGTAAAAGACTTTAAGGGTGGCAATTCTGCAACAGAAAAGCTTCAAAAACAGACTCCAGCGAGAAACTGCTGAGCTTGATATGCAAACTAGATACCATTAACTTGGGTTTGAATAGAGACTGGGAGTGGCTGGGTCATTACACATATTGAATCTATTTCCACATGTTAAATATCCTCACACCTTCTTGTCAACTGTCTAAATGGGCCATCTTGATTATCACTACAAAAGTTTTTTTTCTCCTGATGATAATAGCTCATCTTAATTAATTAGCCTCTTACAGGTTGTATGGCAAATTCCACCTTCTCTGAATGGGGGTGTGTGTGTGTGTGTATATAGATATATCTGTATATCTATATCTTCTTACTATATGTTCCATTCAATAACGAAAGCTTATGCTCAAGTAAATTTGTTAGTCTCTAAGGTGCCACAAGTACTCCTGTTCTTCTTCTGATTCTTCTTTTTTTTTTGCGGATACAAACTAACATGGCTGCTGCTCTGAAACCATACAATACATGTTATCACCATCAGTTTTCACTTTACCAACATCCTAGCATCTCAACCATACTTTGCAATTGGTTGACTTTTCCCCCAGAGCGAACTTACATGCCAGTAACGCTCCCTGTGAGACATTATACCTGCTCATGGAAGTGCCTTACAGGTGCAAACTGCAGTGTAAGTCTGCGGTTTTCCAGGCCTTGCCTTGTCTTGCAACAGTATTAGAGGAGGGAAAACCAACTTCTTCCACATGGGGTTGCTGTGGGTTTCACCTTTACCTTCGTGGTATTGGATCCTTGTTAATGTTCTTATCCTGCAACAACTGTCACCCGTCTTCTACCAAATTTTTTACTTTTCTGTGGTGATAATACTTGCTCCATATCACTTAAGGTGGCTTTTACTTTGTATAGCATGTATCCCCCACATACTCCACATATTATTATTATTAGAACACGTTGACTTAATTTCGTACTTCCTTAAAAGCGATTGCAACATTGTGCACGCGTGCGCACACACACACAGAGTTAACAAAGCTTCATTAAGGAGCCCTTGGTTATGCTCATCCTGTGGATGCAGTGCTTTTGCCGCTATATTCTGCTGAAATGCTTGGTCATGTTCCCACAGCATATCTGTCAGCTACATACCAATTTCAAACAGTTCCTGTGCCAATCCTGTTAAGTTTCTTTTGATGTGGTTGCCTCCTGCCTTGGCCGTTTTATGCATTCTAAAGTATACCTTTTGTACAGAAATTCATAGCAACAGTTTTTAACTATATTCCACCAAATTTTAGTGGGCACAATCCTTTAGGTAACTGCAGATTGGTAAAATTCAGTAACACTGACCTATAAATAAACTAAACATTGTGGTACAATCTTTCATTAATAGGACTTAACCCTAATCCACTTCGACCTGTTTCTAGTCTAGGCCTTCTTAGTTTTTTTTTTTTTTTTAATTTACAAAACTCCTCCATATAGTTTTTGTTTTTACTCCCTTAACATTTATTTTACACCACAGTTAAAAGGAACTGCTGCATACGCTGTCAGTGGTTGGAGCTTTTGTCATGTTTTTGGATGGCCACTGCACCATTCAATGTAGCTCCATCATTCATAATTAATAACCTGTTCAAAGAAAACAAAATTTGGAAGGCACTTCCGAGTAGGATTTAGATGGTTGGGCGTCACTCCTTATATTTACTCATTTTTTTCCTTGGTGCTGAGTTAGTTTCTATTTTCAAAGTATGCAGCCATCTGAAAAGAAAAAACACAACCTATTGTCTCCTCTATAGAGCCCTAATAGGATTTGAATTAAGTAGTATAAAAACATGAGAACGGCCATACTGGGTCAGACCAATTGTCCATCTAGCTGAGGATCCTGTCTTCCGACAGTGGCCAATGCCCAATGCTTCAGAGGAAATGAACAGAACAGGGCACTTATCAAGTTATCCATCCCCTGTTGTCCACTCCTAGCTTCTGGCAATTAGAGCCTTAGGACGCTCAGAGCATGGGGTTGTATACCTGATCATCTTGGCTAATAGCCATTGATGAACCTATCCTCTGTGAACTTATCTAATTTTTTTTTGAACCCAGTTATAGTTTTGACCTTCACAACATCCCTTGGCAAGTTCCGCAGGCTGATTGCGCATTGTGTGAAGTACATTGTTTTAAATCTGCTGCCTATTAATTTCATTGGGCGACCCCTGGTTCTTGTATTATGTGAATGGGTAAATAACACTTTTTCTCTACACCATGTGTAACCCATGTGCCTAATAGGGAGATATCTCTTTAAGAGACTCATTGCAGGGAGGTAGGAGTGAGTTGTGTCTGGGTCATTGTTGCTGGGCGGATTAAGCACTCCACATCTAGAAGCTTCTGGAATTGGGGGTGGTGGTTTTGATATGATGCTCCAGTAGGTTCCCTATTGCTGCGGTCAGACACCATGAGGGCAAGCGGGGTCAGGGCAGCTGCTTTGCAGGGGGCCATGTGCCCTGTGTGAGCTGGGAGCAGGAAGCAACGCTGTTGTCCCTACCTCTGAAGCATTTTGCAGCAGGTTAGTGATATTGTTAACCCTCCAACAGGGAAGCCTGGGTAATGCTAATTATAGCAAGGGGAAAATGGGGAGGGAAAAATAACTTCTGTTTTAATTGTGTGCTTTGAATGTGGTTTTGATTTTAGCCAAAGTGTTCTAGTTCCATTGTCTCAACTAGTCTGATTCACCAACTTTTCTTTAAATGTCGTACTGGGGAAAGAGTAATTTCTATTTTGCTATTTTCAGTTTTGTATTTTCTTGTAACAGGGTTTTCTTTAAATTTATACACTTAATGTTGTGGGTGGTTAATCAGTCAGCTGACTGGCTAGCAGTGATTTCAGCAGAGGAAGGGTCTGCCCGGATTCCAACGGAAGATTCCTGCAAGCAAATGGAGGGAAGATGATGTTTTCCACTCAGCAGATTGTCTAGATTTGGTGATCAAAGACTTTGAGACTTAGGTGAACAAAACCTAAGCTTCTGGGAACTTTCAGTTTCTTCTCACTGTGTTTCTGTGGGAACTGAACTGTTCAGATTTTAATTTGTTTTCTTTATTTATGTTTCTATATAACTGTGAAGATAAAGTCTGTGGATTATAAAATAGCCATGTCATGCTATAAAAATTAATTTTCTTTATCATAAGATTTTATAAAGTTATTTAAATTCATTTCTTTAGTTCCTTTTGGGACTTGAATGTGGGGAGGCTGACCCTGTGCAAGCCTTGCTGAAAATCCTTAGACTCTGAGACTGAACTGGGGGTCTCCAGCTACTTTCTATGGGAGTTGGGTTTTTTTTTAAGCCAGTGGAGATGGGAAATGAAGTGAACTCTAGCCCACCCAAAGGTGACACATGCATGATTTTATAGATTTCTATAATTATCCCCTTAGTCATCTTTTTTCAAAGCTGAAAAGACCCAGTCCTTTTAATTTCTCCTTGTGTGAAAGCTGTTCCATACCCCTAATTGTTTTTCGTGTCCTTCTCTGTACCTTTTCCACTTTTAATATATCTTTTTTGAGATGGCCTGTCTTGTCCATGGTTCCCTGGATGTTCCCTAGGGTGACCACACAGCAAATGTGAAAAATAAGGACAGGGGGTGGGGGGTAATAGGAGCCTGTATAAGAAAAAGACCCCAAAATTGGGACTGTCCCTATAAAATCGGGACATCTGGTCACCCTAATGTTCCCCCTTATCCTAGCTCTCTCCCAAGAAATGAGGCCTCACTCATGTTCAATTACTCATGTCAAGGCAGGTCTACATTCTACTGCTCGTTTGTCTTGTTTACATTTCTTTTATTCCCTTTATTGTACACCCTGCATGTTCCATAAGAATGCACACTCCTTTCACAAGTTAACTTCCACTTTTTAATAGGCTCTTCCATTTAGCAGAGAAAGGTATAACACAATCCGCTGGGTGGAAGTTGAAGCTAGACAAGTTCAGAATGGAAATGAGGTGTAAAATTTTGACAGCGCGGGTAATTAAACTGGAACAATTTACTAAGGATCATGGTGGAGTCTCCATTTCTGACAATTTTTCAGTCAAGTTTGGACGTTTTCCTAAAAGATCTGCTCTACGAATGATCTTGGGGAAGTTCTTTAGCCTGTGTTATGCAGGAGGTCAGACTAGATGATCACAATGGTCCCTTGTGGCCTTGGAATCTATGAACCCTGTCATTTTTGATCATTTGGGCCCAATGTCCTTTCTGCTCTACCTGAATGTTAAAGATCCCAGGGCACTTTTTGTAAGACTAAAGGTTTAGTCTTGGTCTTCTTGGCCAAAATTTCACCTTCACCTATGTTGCTGTGCTAGTGAAACTGGAAGAGATGCTGTTGTCATTTGATGATTAAGCCTGATAAGTTTTTTTAAAAAATATATTTTTATTCCCAAAAGCTTACTGTTTAATCAGCAAGTTTTCTTCACTGGGAATTTGCAAATGCAGTAATTACCCAGGATGGCCAGTAGTTTTTGCTTCACTAAACTGGACCATGGCATAAAACCCTGCCATTGTAGGGTATGGCCCTTTAAGGATGTCAGACTCTTGCCTCAGGTGCTGGCTGTGCTCACTCAGATGGGATCGTGGGAGAGGGAGTAACTGAAGATTCACTCTTGAACCAGATAGCAAGGGTGAAAAATCGGGGTGGGGGTGGGGGTAATAGGCACCTATACAGGACAAAGCCCCAAATATCGGGACTGTTCCTATAAAATCGGGACATCTTGTCACACTACTCGAACTCTACTGCTAGATTATGCTGTGTAAGACAAAGCAGACTTGAAATCGCTAGAGACGAGAACTATGAGTGCAGTCTGTGGCTCTGTTCATACAAAATTATGTCAGAACAAGCCAAGAGACCTAACTTGTCTGTGTATTATTACAGATCCAGCATCAAATGACTCCTTTATGGAGTTACACAAAGTATGCATCTGATTTCCAGGGCTTAGCTATCTTTAAACTAGAGAAGACAAAGAATTTTGGGGTTAATTTTATCAAGTAGTCAATCTTCTGGAAAACGTGTCCAGGTCCAGGCTATGAGCCTTGGGCTGCAGGACAGTGCAGGTTGATGTGTAGGCCCTTGATTTCCCTGCATAATTTCACAACCTGCTAATTGTTCCTTGTGGGAGGTTTTACCTTTTGGTGTTTGCCACTGTGTCTTGAAAATCCATGCAGGAGTGCATATTCTGAGATGTGCAGAGATGTGAGCCATGTACCAGACATGAGAATCAGGCCTCCAAAGATATTTTTTTAAAGGAACACATGGAAGTATGCAGCAACATTTAGCAACGCAGCATGTGAATGGCTAATTTGAACTTCCAGGGCATATTTCTCTCCTGCTCCAGTTTAAAATACATGTGTAAGTGGGGGAATAGTCCCGCTATTGTGGGGAACTTTCCCGGCTTCTGCACTACCCCGGTGAAGTGGGCTAGCTAAAGGATCTTAGTCCTCGCTCCCTCTTCCTTTACCCATTGGCCTCCCTGCCCTTGAGGACTCCCCTTCCACTCTCCTGTCTGGCAGAGTCCTCGTAACCCCAACAAGGTTGGGCCAAGGATTCCTGGGGGGCTCGACCCCCAACCCTGCTGTGGTCACCTAGGATGGGGCTAGGGTGTCCCCGCTCCGGGGTGTTCTCTCCGCACTGGGCACTTCTCTGACCCACTGACCATTACATACAAGTTAAAGCAAATGCAAGTTATTTAATCAACAATTAATTTTAAAAAGAATAAGGAATAATGGGAAAGGTTAAAGGAAACACATCAACCCGCTCTGTGGCAGGGAACATCACAAACAGTGTCTCTGGAATGTCAGGGCAGTTCCAGTCTGTTCCTTGTAAGTCCCAGGCCTCCTGCTCAGGCCCTGGCTGTGCTGCAGGGATGCTGTGGGTTGGACACTGGCTCTGGTGGTGGCCTCACGCTCTCAGGCTCTGAGTGGTAGGACCCTTCTTCCCAGTGTCGCCCCCGCCCTGTCAGGGTTACGATCCAAGCCTGGCCTGCAAAGCCTCTTGGCTGAGGCGTCTCCCTGTGCTGGGCCCGCTGCCCAGGGTCCCCCTCGGACTCCCCAGCTGCTCACCGCACCCAGCTCTGGACTGCTCCAGCCCCAGCTCCACCACTCGGTCTCAGCACTGCTGCTGCTCTGCCTCCAGCTCTCTGGGCTGCTTCTTTGGCCCCTCTGGCTCTGGTTGCTGCAGCTCTGCTCCCAGGACAGGTCTGCTGTGCAGGCTGCTTCTGTGACTCTGCTCCCAGCACTGACCTGCTTCGCGGGCTGCTTCTCTGGCCCCTCTGGCTCTGGTTGCTGCAGCTCTGCTCCCAGGTCAAGTTTGCTTTCTCTGGGCTGTGCCTCTGGCTTTGGGGCTGGAGCTCTGCTCCCCAGCTCAGCTTGCACCTCTGCTTTCTCTTTAGCTCAGCCCCACTCTGTCTGACCCAGGCAATTCCAGATCACACAGGGGACGGGACCTCCCTGGCCTCCTGACTCCCAGATTAGCCTGCCCGCCCTGTCATTCAGGCTGACCTGGAGCGTTGGCCTCTCCCCATTGTTCCTGGGGACTGTCAGTCTCAGGGTCCTGATTCCCCATTGACCGTTCCCCTTTGAGTACTGGGAGCTAGCAACTAAAACACCCCCACTGAATGTTAGTAAGGGGGCACCAGTCCCCTTACACATGTGGACTTGTAGGCTGCAAATTGAATGCTTTCTTTGGCTCGGACACATTGAACTGAACAATCAGAAACTATTGGGTTTTTGTCCAAGCTGTTTTCAATTTTTATCATTGGTAGGCAGGCCATTCGTTTGGTTTTAAGAAAGGCAGTTCTCTTTTTTGTAAGGTTTTTCCTTGTCTGGAACTGAGACAAAACCGGATGTGATTTTATCTGGTATCATGGCTTGGAGACGCCATTTTGAAGAGCGTGCCTCCATGTCCCCCCTTGCACACATGGTGTGGGTGAAGTCATGCCAGCAGGGAGCAAGGCAGTAGTACACTATTCAAAATAACAAGGAGTCTGGTGGCACCTTAAAGACTAACAGATTTATTTGGGCATAAGCTTTCGTGGGTAAAACACAACTTCTTCAGATGCACGGAGTGAAAATTACAGTTGCAGGCATTATATAATGACACATGAAGGGAAGGGAGTTACCTCACAAATGGAGATCCAGTGTTGACAAGGCCAATTCGATCAGCGTGGATCTAGTCCACTCCCAATAATAGCTGAGGAAGTGTCAATTCCAGGAGAGGCAAAGCTGCTTTTGTAATGAGCCAGCCACTCCCAGTCCCTATTCAAGCCCAAATTAATGGTGTTAAATTTGCAAATGAATTTTAGTTCTGTTTCTCTTTGAATTCTGTTTCTGAAGTCTTTTTGTTCAAGTATAGCTACTTTTAAATCTGTTATAGAATGTCCAGGAAGATTGAGGTGTTCTCCTACTGGCTTTTGTATGTTACCATTTCTGATGTCTGATTTGTGTCCGTTTATTCTTTTACATAGGGACTGTCTGGTCTGGCCAATGTACATGGCAGAGGGGCATTGCTGGCACATGATGGCATATATCACATTAGTAGACATGCAGGTGAATGAGCCTCTGATGGTGTAGCTGATGTGGTTGGGTCCTCTGATGGTGTCGCTAGAGTAGATATGGGGACAGAGTAGGCAATGAGGTTTGCTACAGGGATTGGTTCCTGGGTTAATGTTTCTGTGGTGTGTAGTTGCTGGTGAGTATTTGCTTCAGTTTGGGGGCTGTCTGTAAGCGAGGACTGGCCTGCCTCCCAAGGTCTGGGAGAGTGAGGGATTGGTTTCCAGGATAGGTTGTAGATAGTTGATAATGTGCTGGAGAGGTTTTAGCTGGGGGCTATACATGATGGCCAGTGGTGGTCTGTTATTTTCCTTGTTGGTCCTGTTCTCTAGTAGGTGATTTCTGGGTACCCATCTTGCTCTCTCAATCTGTTTCCTCGCTTCCCCAGGTGGGTATTGTAGTTTTAAGAATGCTTGATAAAGATCTTGTAGGTGTTTGTCTCTGTCTGAGGGATTGGAGTAAATGCAGTGGTATCTTACGGCTTGGTTGTAGGCAATGGATTGTGTGATGTGTCCTGGATGGAAGCTGGAGGCATGTAGGTAACTATAGCGGTCAGTAGGTTTCCGGTATAGGGTGGTGCTTATGTGACCATCACTTATTTGCACTGTAGTGTCCTGGAAGTGGATCTCTTGTGTGGACTGGTCCAGGCTGAGATTGATGGTGGGATGGAAATTGTTGAAATCCAGGTGAAATTCAAGGGCCTCTTTCCCATGGGTCCATATGATGGAGATGTCATCAATGTAGCGCAGGTAGAGGAGGGGCGCTGGAGGACGAGAGCTGAGGAAGCGTTGTTCTCAGTCAGCCATAAAAATGTTGGCATACTGTGGGGACCATGCGGGTACCCATAGCAGTGCCACTGACTTGAAGGTATAAGTCATCCCCAAATCCGAAATGGTTGTGGGTGAAGACAAAGTCACAAAGCTCAGCCACCAGGTGTGCCATGGCCTCATTAGCGATACTGTTCTTGACAGCTTGTAGTCCATCCTCGTGTGGAATATTGGTGTAAAGAGCTTCTACATCCATGGTGGCCAGAATGGTGTTTTCAGGTAGAAAATGGCATCCTACACGTGGTGTAACCTTGCATGTGAGGTCATGCTGATGGGGCCAGGGTCATGCTGTTCCCAGAAGTACCTCAATGTTCAGTATTCTGGGAATGTGGTAGTGGTCACTCTAGTGACTGGTAATTATTAAAATGACATAATAATGAGGTTAGCTAATATGAAAAATACCGCCTACTCTGAAGAGATGGTCTCTTGTGGCCTTGAAATCTATGAATCTAGTCATTTTTGATAATTTGGGCCCAATGTCCTTTCTGCCCTACCTGAATGTTAAAGATCCGAAGGCGCTTTTTGTAAGACCTAGGGGTTTTGTCTTGGTCTTCTTGGAATCACTGTTCTTAACACGCATGCACTGCTGATATCAGCAAGATGGTCACATGAATGTTTTAACCATGTCTGGCTGGGAAATGTGTTTTTTTTCCCCCCCCTCCCATGAAGAATTTCAATGAAAATATAGAACATTGCAATTTTTCTCCAAAATTTTTGGGGGGGATGAGTTTCAGCAAAAAAAATTAGTTTTTTGTTTGTTTTTGTTTTATTTTTTTTACTTTTGGTAGCTGAAAACCAACAAACTTCAGCCAACTGGCAAAACCACTACCCTCCAAACTGAAAAGTTTTACTGAATGGCCAAAAATTTTCAGATGCTGAGAACAGAAAAATCTTTTCCCATGAAAAACCTGGAAACGTCTAGTTGAAATGGATATTTTTGGTGCAGACTTCCATTTTTGACCAAACATTTTTTTTCCACTTGAAATAAAAGCTTTGATGAGGAATTTCACTCACCTCTACTTTTAACAAAGCTATCTCCAGCGGCATCCCGTGGCTGCAGTTGGGTACAACGTTAGCATTAATTGGACGAATAAGTAGGTTTTCACCTGGTTCTTTTAAAGTCTTGCTGTGCACCTTGCATATGTGGCCGGGGCCTAATAGGCTTTTCTCATAGGAATTGCCAGACCCCAGGCCCATCTGGTCCAGTGCCCTCTCTCTGACCCTGCTCAGCACCAGTGCAAGGTATAAAACCCGCACAATAGGCCGATGTGCAATAATCTAGCCCTCTGCCCCTATTATCTCATCCTGATCTCCAATAGTTTGGACATTGGCTTAAGCCTTAAAGCATGAGGTTTAATATCTGTTGCAAAATGTATTATCCTTAAATATAAACAAGTGTGGATATTCTTGGTATCTAAATAAGCATCCAATCCAACTTTGAATCTTGCTAAATTTTTGTCCTTAACCAGTTCTTGTGGCAATGAGTTCCCAATTTTAATTATATGTGTGAAAAAATATGACCGTTCATCAGTTTTGAGGTTACCACCTTTTACTTTAACTGAATGTCTCCTTCTTGAGTTATGAGATAGGGAGAACAGAAGTTCCTGATCTACCTTCCCAACTACATCCATTATTTAATATGCTATTAACATGTCATTTCTTATTCATCTTCTTTCTAAAGTAAACAATTCCAATCTTTTAATCTCTCTTCGTATGAGTTTTTCCAGGCTCTTGATCATTCTTGTTGCCTTTCTCAGAACCCCATCTAATTCTGCAATATCCTTTTGGAGGACAGGATGACCAAGAGTGCGCACATTCCAGGTGAGGCCTCACCATTGATTTTATTATAAAGGAATTATAATGCTCTCTGTATTATTATCCATTCAGTGCCTAATGCAGCCGAACTAGAGCTGAGTGAATAACTGATTTTTCACTGGCAGTTCCAAAACATTGGGGGAAAAATTAGTTCAGTTTTAACTGGATCTAAAAAGTCTGAAAAATGTTGGCAAATCAAAAATGTCCATTTCAGGTCAAACGAACCATGTCATTTGACCCAAAGCATTTTGTTTCTGGGCTTTGGAGCAGGGATTTGAACAGGGGTCTAACCACCAGGCTATTCTCATTCTCAATCTGTAGCCCAAAGACTATTCAAGTATTTAACACACAGTGGAACGGCTTCAACAATAGAAAATGAGAGAGCCATACTTCAGAATAGCTTATAGCCTGGTGGTTAGGGCACTCACGTGGGAGGGTTCATATCCCTACACTACTGTAGGAATTCCAACATTTGTTTCCCACATCCTAGGGGGAGGGTCCTAACCACTCAGCTAAAAGTTATAAGGAGGGCACCTTCACCGACTCCTTCAGCCATTTTGTGAATGTAGCCACCCTCACCCTGATGTTTCTGGCCAAAATTATTCAACACATTTGTGAATAGTCCTGGGTCCACCAATACTTCCTTTTGTGGCAAATAAAGTATTCATCTAAAAATTTTCGCCCACCTCTAATCCTGACATCTTGTTAGTCTTTTTTGAGTACAGCTGCACATTAAGCAGAGGGTGTCATTGAGCAGTCTACAGCAGCAGTTCTCAACCCGCGGGCCATATGTGGCCCAGTTAGCACACAGCTGTGGCCCAGCTCAGCTGTGTGCTAAAGGCTGCCAGTGTGCTGGGGTCACCAGGTTCCCAGCTGCCTGGCATGGAGGGATTGGGGCTGCCTGGTGGGGTCAGGGCTGCCAGCCTGCCCCGCATGGCAGGAGTCTGGGGTCTGAGGCTCTTGGCCGGTCCTGCGGGGTATGGGGTCCAGGGTAGCCATGCGTTGGGGGCCTGGGGTCAGAGCAGTTGGGCAGCCCAGTGCAGCAGGGAGCCAAGGCTCTGGGGCAGCCTCTGGGTCAGTGTGGCCAGCCCTGCATGGTCGGGGTCCACGGCTCCCGCCTGGCACCGTGAGTTCTAGGGTCCGGGGGCCAGGCAGCCAGCCTGCTGCACGTGGTGGGGTCCGGGGCTGCCGCCCAGTCCCACGAGCTCCGGGCATCTGGGCAACCAGCAACCCCCATATGGTGGGATCCAGGGCAGCCGCCTGCCCTTCATGGCAGGGGTCTGGGCTGCTTCTGCCTTGCCACCTGGCCCCTGTGGCCAGGTAACACACTGATAGCTGCATATGTGGGGGCCCACAATGTGTAATAAGTTGAGAACCACCAGTTTTCAGTGATGCCCTGTCCCTTTCCTGGGTTCATAGTTAATTTAGCACCTGGTAAGGTATACAAGTAGTTTGCATTGATTGACATTGAATTTCATTACTGTGATGCCAGTTCACCTAACTCCTTGAGTCTCTCTGTTGTTCTTCACAGTCCTCTCTGATCCTGAATAACCTAAATAATTTTCAAAAAGAAAAGGAGGACTTGTGTCACCTTAGAGACTAACCAATTTATTTGAGCATGAGCTTTCGTGAGCTACAGCTCACTTCATCGGAATTTTGTGTCACCTGCAAATGTTGTTAGCTCACTACGTGCTCATTTTTTCAGATCATTGCAGGGAGGGCTGGTAGCACTGCCTATTATTAAGTTTGCTTGACACTTCACATTATAAGACCCTGTTTTCAGTTGCGTATAACTTTGCTAGGCACATTTGGACTGAAATTTTCTATTTTGGGTGTCTGCCTCTGGCTGAATTGTTTTGAAAATTTGTAAAATGGGACTGGGACAAACAGCCAGAGGTGGGGAAGAGGCCGGACTAGAATAAGCACAGCTTCAAAGGACAGGGCAATAGGAGTCATACTTGGGTGGAAACAGGCAGAATAGTCTATGCCCACCAGGAACCACTCCCCTCCAGAGCCTGAAATGTCTCACCCCCATCAAGTGCTCAGCAATACTGAGGATGACAACCTACTACTTGTATCAGTTACTCCACTAGTTCAAGTTAGAGATCTGTGAGGTGAAGCTAAACGTTCCTGATCCTGGTGACAAACCATGTGGGTGACAATATGCTACATGATGGGATTTCTGTGTTTTGCCTCCTTTTTTAAAATAGAGGAAATTATACAGAAAACCCACTTAAGCCAGGCTTTTCACAGTGGTTTTCGTCAATTTCTTGATGCCTGACTTGAGACCCTGAGGTTTGATTTGCAGAAGTGCTGAGCCACTCACAGCTTCAACTAAAGTCAACCGTAGCTGTGCTTTGAACATGTAAAGTTCCTTAGTATCTCAAATAGCAACCCAAAATGAGTGGATACTTTTGACCTTAAATCCCTCTGTGCTTTAGCTTGCCATCTGTAAAATGGGGATAATACCTCAGCTCACAGGGGTGTTGTGAAGATAGATTAATGTTTAAGAAGCACTCAGATGTGATGAGCACACTAAAAAAGCCCATGGGTAAATTAATAATTCTGTCTTCAGAGTGGGGTTTGAACAGTGTACAGTAAATAAGGCATGGGGACACACACTGAAATGAAGAGAAACCAAATAATAAAAATTTGCTCCTTAAGCAAAATTGTCCATCATGTGCACTGAACGAGGCAAGGGTCTTTAGAAAAAATAGTATGTGATTGTGTAATTACAGACTATCATAATGCATCTGCACAGGAGGCTTGAGTTAAGGTTGCACATGCTACCTAGTGAATTCTGGAATTTCCTAACTTTTGAGTGCTTGACTTTGCAACCTTAATATTCTTTTAACTTAGTTTTTGAGAGTGTAATTAATAAATATATTAACATCACTGGATCTACATGAGACACTGCACAGATAACCTTTTGCCATGATGAAAATTGACCATTTCATCCTCTTCTTTTTCAGCCAGTTTTTGATCCATGACAGTACTTTGCCTTTCACCGTTCTGACAAGAACAATAATTCTAGCTTGTGTTTTCTATTTGAAATATTAGGTGTTGGCTTCCTGGGGTTTCCTAGAGGACTGTTGGAATTACAGCATCACAAGAGACTGAATCATGGACAGGTGAAGGAGAAAGGGAATTTTGAGTCTTACTGATTAAAATCTTGGGCTGATTTTAACACCTGTTTAACTGAATTTATTGGCAAATGCTTTGAGAGGAAAGCTTTCTTTGTGAAAGATCCAGACTCCTCCAGTGCCCATTTATAAACAAACGAACGAACAAAAATCTTTCAGGCCTTTATACATCATGAAGCAGAACCAAAGACAACCCTTCAGTGCTGCCCCCCCCCCCCTTTTGCAGGTCCCATTTAGGAAGGAACAAAAAAAAAAAGAATGACAGGAGGCCATTGGAGAATCACTGGTTTATTGGAGTTTCCTGAAGATGTGTAATTTAGGTCACTTGAACTGAGACAGTTTCTGGCACAACTAGGTAGTTCATAGAACATCAGGGTTGGCAGGGACCTCAGGAGGTCATCTAGTCAAACCCCCTTCTCAAAGCAGGACCAATCCCCAATTTTTGCCCCAGATCCCTAAATGGCCCCCTCAAGGATTGAGCTCACAACCCTGGGTTTAGCAGGCCAATGCTCAACGCACTGAGCTATCCCTCCTCTCACTCTGTTCACTGCTTAAATCTCTGTTCCTTCTGTTTAGTGGTCCTATAAATTAATGAGCAAATATTAGTTTTCTCTCTCCTTTCTTGTGAGTGTCTGAATACCATTGAAGGTAAATATTGGATGAAAAGGTGCAAGTGGCTAAGGAATGAAAATGGACTTATGAAGGACAAGGCTCTTTACATCACTTAGTATTCTCATTAATTCACCAATTACATTAGCCAACAAACAAAAATTTACATTTGGGACAAATGTTGAGGTTGTTTTCATTTCCAAGTGACTGAAATAGATGCGTGTGTGTTTTGTGTTAATTTTTAGACTCTTGAAAAACAGATTGAAAAATAGTTTGACATTTTCCATTTACCGGAAATCTGAGTTTCTAGAACATTTGATAACATTTTCAAGAATTAATTTTGAAAAAAGGCACTACATTGTTCATTAAAACAATATTAATAAACTTTTCTTTAAAATTTCATTTGATAGAAGCCCTTTCTCAATTCTGAAAACTGACCATTTATTCCTACCCTTTGTTTCTTATCTTTTAACCAGTTACAAATTACTTTGCATTGATTGACGAATCAACTGAAGATTGAAGAATCACTTCAGTTTTACAGGCAGATGAGCACAAATCGGAGCAAACTTCAGGCTGTTCTAATTTACATCAGGTGCCAATCCACTTCCTGGGGGAACCCAGAAGAGAGGGAGCTGAAAGGTGGCATAAAGCCACCTTTTCCCTCTTTATCCAATCCCTCATTGAGCAGAGATTGGCTGGAACAGAGAACTGGGACCACACTGTGGTTGAAAACAGATTGAGTTGCTTTTTTGATGTTTTGACTTTAACCAATATTTCTCCCCCAAAGTGTGCATATTATAAATAAATGGACTAGGATGAAAAACCTGGTATCTGTGTGAATTCATGTCCCTCCCAACAAGGGCATAGCCCCTTCCTCAAGCCTAGACCTTCCTGAGCACTCAGAAGCTGTGAAAACATGTTCCCTAGTTACTAACAAACTTACATTTACAGCTCATTAATTGCCTGGTGAGTGACGCAGGCGCTGCTTTGGCATTACCACTTTGATGTTAGTGAAATGAATGCTGGAACTAGTGGGATTAGCCGTAGCATAGCTACGTTGGGTGTGGAACCAAGACACTTGCTTTTGGCTCTGGAGGGGAATGGAGATGGAGCAAGCTTAGTTGGATAAAGGAGAAGTTGGCGATAAAAAGGGAGGGATGACATCACAGGGGGAAGGGTTAGGTGATAAATGATTAGGATACCAGTGGAGAAGACAAAAGGGATTGTTGGCTAAAAAGGCAATTATTTGATCAAAGGGGAAGGAGCAGTGTTCAGACACAAAGGGGCACAATTTCAAGCAGCTGGGGAACAGATTAGAAAAACCAAGGTGGTGATAGTGAAGGGTTCCAAGGCAGAGGAAAATGACAAAATACATTAGTGGCAAAGACAGGAGGGAGGGGAGTAAATAACAGTGAGGACAACTGTCTCTCTGCTGCTATGTGTTGCCCTGCATTCTGCTAAACCACACAGCCGTCCGCTAACCCGCTCCTAATCTCCTCGCGGCCCAACTGCTTAAAACGATTCCCCATTATTTCCAAACTGGGCTCCTTACCTTGTGATTGACTAATTGGCTTTCTGTCCTTTTGATCTTTTCTTCCTCCCTCTCCCTGCATAAGGCTTCTCGGCAGGGCCACTTGGCCCATTTTAATTCACCCCCCCTTTTAACACACACTCTTTTCAACCTTATTCTTTCTCCCCCTTTCATCTCTCTCTGAATAATGGCTCCCCGTTTTCTCCACTGAACCTTGTTCTAGTTTTTTGCAGACCAAAGGGAAACGGAAAGATGCAGGGTGACCTTTCCTTGTATGACTGAAAGTTCATCTCTGCTCTTATTTCCTGTGTCTGGCAAGAATATTGTGGATTCGTTTTTTGGGGGTTTTTTTGGTTTTTTAAATGATGTGGTCAGCATTCTAGTATCGCCATCCAGCCTATATGGTAATATAGCAGTTATATTTTACATGCTTTTAATAGCAGTTATATTTTACATGCCTGTTGTGCCTTTCATCCTCCATGCTCTAGACCCTATATAACGATAACTCTTTGCATAGTGCCTTCTGTCCAATGATCTCATGGTGCTTTACAGTCATGAATGGATTTAGCTTGGTAGTACTCTTGTGGGCTAGGGAAGTTTCATGAGCTCACACAGATGAAGACCAAAACCTGGATGCCTTAAATTAGATACCTGTGGTTCAGATCCTCAAAGATGTTTAGGCACCTAATTCCCACTTAAATGAATGAGTTAGGCACCTAAATACCTTTGAGGATCTGGGGCTAAGGCCATTTAGACCCTTCAGTATCTGCCCTGTTTCTTTTCAGATGTGAGCACCTACTCCCACTGAATTCATCTGACCCAGATTTCTCGTGGTGTGGCTTAATCATTCTCCTGTGGAGCACCACTGTACTGCAGCCACATCTGGGACAGATGCTACCAGCAACTGCGCAGCTGTGGGAATTGGGGTGTGTGGCAAAGCCCTGCTATTCTGTAAGGCATAAGGGAAACATCAATGTTAATTGTAGATGAAATTCACCCATGTGCAGAGGGCTAGTGCAAATGTAACCCTTGTGGCCTGAAGCTCTGGGGGGTAAGTAGCTCTCTGTCCCATCGGTTGGTTAACAGTGGGAAGTATGACTAGAGAGCAGGGCTGTCCTTAGGGAGGTGTGGGGCCTGGGACAACCCCTCCCCCTCCACCCCAGGTCCTGCCCCTACTCCACCCCTTTCCCCAAGCCCCTGCCCCTCCTCTTCCCACCCCTGCTCTGCCCCTGCTCCGTCCCACCTCTTCCTGCCCCATCTCCCAAATCCCTACCCCCCCTCCTGACCCTGCTCCTGCCCCATCCCCATTCCACCCCTTCCCCCAAGCCCCTGCCCCCATTCCACCTCTTTCCAGCTTCCGTCCCCTCCCCCGAGTGATGCCGGGAGCTGGCGGGACAGCCTGGGGCTGGGTTGCTTTCTGCTGCCGGCACCAGGCCCCCTGCTAGCTGCCCTGGACCCCATGTCCCGAAATGCGGGGCCCCCCAAAGCCCAGGGCCTGGGTCGGTTGCCCCAGTCCGTCCTATGGACAGGAAGGCTCTGCTAGAGAGAGTGCTCATTTGCATAAACTTTCTACCCAGAATTCCTCAAGTCACTATAACTGGATACAAACTCAGAATTAGCTGGATAGTGGAGCTGAAGTGGGAGAGGGAACATGGGCTTCTAGCTTTGTGCTAGGAGTATCTCCATAGTAGCAAGTACAGTAACTCCTGACCTAAAGTAGTCCCGGTTAACATTGTTTCGTTATTAGGTTGCTGATCTATTAGAGAACATAGTCATTTAAAGTCGTGCAATGTTCCGTTATAAGGTTGTTTGGCTCGCACTGCTCCGTCTGCCCAGAAATTTTTTTTTTTGCGGGGTGGGTGAACTCAGACCAGTCGCATTAGTTTTCAGAGCTACCCCCTTTCTATTTGAGTGTGGCCCTTTTTGCTGCTGCTGACAGCTGGCAGAAGGTTTATACAAGGCCTATATAGCTTAAGCGCCAGCCCTCTTCACAGAGGTAATTCCAGCACAGAGCTGACAATGCCTCCAGTCTTAAATCTCAGGTTAAGCTGCATCTACCAATCCTAGAAAGATGGTTTGTCACTGTCTGTGGCAGACATTTAAACCTGTAGTGCCAAGGGTCTAGGCATGGAAAACCCGATGAGTAGGTTCCTCAGATAACCAAGGCTCCATATTACCTGTGAGGAAGGGGGGGAAAACAGTCCTCCGGATCCAAGACTTACATAATGGCCTCTACTGCTTTTATGCCAAGAAAGAAAATCGGTCCTTTTTGCCAGGAAACGCCATTCTGTGTGAGATGAGGAATGCTGACTACATTAAGCACAGCTAATTTTCTCACTTGTTTTCATTGTAAAGTCAAGTCAGTGACAGTAGAAAGGTAGATGAAAGACTGAAATGTCAGAAAGCCAAGCCCTGCCGTGATATTAAGTTTGACAGAGGGCCTGGAGAGAAGGCTTTGGTTAGGGACTGCAATAAAATCTGGCAGTGAGGGTCAATAGAAAGGGCACAGGAGTAGTAGTCAGGAGACCTGGGCTCTATTGCTGAGTTAGCCACTGACCTGCTTTGGGGAAGACTGTTCACCACTCTAGGCCTCTGTTTAGATTATAAGCTTTTTGTAGCCTGAACTGCCTCTGTGTCCCCAAAGCACATAGCATGGGAGGGGGAGGGTGTCTCGATCTCAGCGGGGTCCTCTATGTGCTATATACTACAAACATAAACCTATTAAACTAATGCTCCACCACGTTGTTACGGGTCCCTGTGCTGCTGGGAGTGCCAGTTCTCAGAGGAGATGTAAAACGAAGGTCCTGACTTCTTGTGATCATTGCAAAATGGATCCCATGGTGTGGTGGGTTTTTTTGTTTTTGTTTTACAAATTGAGCTGTTGACTGTTGTGTCCTGGTCAAATGCCAACAACCTTCCGCCTACCTACAATTCCTCTTGGATATCATCTTCATTCCCTGTTCTAAACTACTGCTTATTGTGTCTGTGAATAGTCGAACAGAAGCTATAGTCTACCCCTTGAGTTTGCTGAATTTTAGTGACTGAGTGAGAGCTCCCCAAGAGCCATTAAAGTCAACATTCATCTGCAATTATCACATAGTAGTAGCTCAGAGAGTGCAGTTTTCAGTCCTAAAAGAGATATCTGCAGAACCTGTGTATGTCTCTCATCTATCACACGGGAGTGTGATGGGGCTTTCCTCAATGTACATGAATTGCTTAGAGAGCACTGGAAGATGAGCATTATAGAAAAGCAAATCAATGTCAGTATTACAAAGTTTAAAAAATTCAAACCCACTGTAAAGATCCGCTTCAGGATTAGAAGGAATACAGGTATTGTTACATTAATCCCAACTGGGATAATGTAGCCAAAAAAGATGGACAGTGTCAGAAGCATTTTTATTTTAAGGAGGTTGTGGATCTGCTGCTGTGTGTGGGGTGGAGGGGGAGAGAACAAATCACAGACTCTATCTCTCAAATGAAGTCAATGTCATCTGAGAGATACCAGCAAATGTTTTTAACTTTCTTACCATTAAAGATGTCAAAGGCTGTGCTCCGGTCAAAGCTGACAAATTGCCAGCATCGTCTGTGCTCCATGCTCACCGTCTTTGTTCTCAGCCCTCAGTAGTGTTGATACAGTGTGATTGTGTGGGGAGACCAAAAACCCAGTTGGCTGGCTGGACAGGCAATTGTGAAGCAAATTTTTACAAGTGTCACTGTTATATTTGAAAAAAAAAATCTGAATTTGACTATGGTCAAATAATAACAACTTTCCCAGTCAGAGAATATTTCTTTGAGAAGTATTCTCCTTAACCGTTCTGGAAAATAGCAGATGGTCAGGGAAACTGGTCAATAATAGGACAAAAGGAAGCAGTACTATGGGTGATTCATTATAATTCAAACATTGTCTCTCGGGGACCATTTTCAAGATGTCTGCATCTTGCTAGAAGCTGCACCAGCTAAACTGTCAATGTTCCCACTCCCACTCACTAAATCCCAGGCACCCTGCTCTATGACATAAGGAATGACTTGAAACAATCGGTCCCCTGGTGCAACATTCAATCTTGATCTAAACATCTGTTTACACAGGCCAAGATGGAGCATTATATGCATGGACTGTATCATAAGTGGAACTGGAGTCCGTGAGCCCATGTACCTGGAGGGACAATTATGGAGGGGACATTAGGGAAATGGAAAAAGGGTGGAAGCAACTCAGCCACATGGACGGAGCAATGCACAGGGATTATGTGCGTATAGTGGCAGCGTCTGAGTGGTGAGTTCTCTGAAGTGCAGTGGCTGGCAGCATGAGCCATGGAACTCAGTCTGAAGCCCTCCAAAGTTCTGGATTTTGCCAACACAAACTTACTCCACCAGCGGATCTGGTGGAAGGAGCAGTTTGGACTTGGCCATGAAGGATGATGACAACAGCAGGAAAGTAACTTATGTTATCTTATTGGTGAATAAGACTCTGCACCCCACTGCAGCTCACCACTGCCTGAAGACTCACTATAGGTGTTGACTTTTACTTTTCCCCTGGGGTGCTCCAGCCATGGAGCATCCACAGAGTCAGCACTTCTGAGGCTCTCATTAGCCCTATTTTCAAAGGAGGGCATAACTTTGGAGTGACACAGGTTTTTCATTAGAGCCCAAGCTGAATGGGAGGGACCAGACCCCTATGTTACTATGTTAAACACATTGGCTGCTACCCATAATTTGGGGGACTCGACAGACTCCCTGATTCAGGACAGGATATTCTGCGGGACTTGGAATCACCAATTGTGGCAGTCGCTGCTCCAGAAAGGTGATCTCACATTAGGCAGATGCTTAGACATGCGGTGACTCAACAGAAAGGATGAAAGTCCTAGGAGGTCCAACAACCCAGAAGGACATGCGGTGAGACAATAGCAAAGAAGAGCAAGTGCCCAGGGTGCCATATCCATAGATGAATTTAGTGTGTGAGATAGCATGAGCAGGTAAAGGAGAAGTGCCCAGGAGAGGTCAGCATTGCTAGGGATGTGGCAAGTTGAACCATGTTAGCGGTGTGTACAAGAGCAGAGGAAGGACTCAGAAAGATTCATTCAAACTTGTTCAAGAAGGGGATGAAACATCAGTCAGCAGTGATGACATCATGACTCTCTCCTTGAGTCTCTCCAAGAGCATATCAGGTTCAGGCTGTCAGGATAGGAAAGCAACAACGGACCATACCAGCCTCAGTGCATGTAACACTGTTAATAGGGCAACAACCAGTGCAACTTCAGCTGGATAACAGGTCCCCCTGCAACAGGATGGCTTAGAATGAATTGGACAGGGACACACCCATTACAGACAGCTGGCATAATCTAATAATGTACAATGAGAGCACAATGCAGCCCATAGGAAAACGTGACTGCAGAGCAACTAACCAGAAAAAAAAAACAGACGGTACCACTGAGTTTGTGGTGGTGAATGGTAAGAATCACAGACCCCACTTGGAGAATACAGCCACAATAACCCATGGATCTGATCACGGTGCAGCATCAGAGTTTTCTAGCTACAGTGGAAGAAATGAAAGGGGGAGTGTCATGGACAATGGAGATAATTTTAAAACATGGGGATGATTTCAAAGGTGACAGGTGCCTCCCAGGAAAGCTGTGATTGGAAGTAGACCTCACAGTGGAACCTGTGGCTTATCACAAAGGAAAATCCCAGTGGCACTATGTAATCTAATATGCAAGAAACTTGAAAGTCTGAAGATCTGAGGTACATTAGTACCTCTAGACTCAGAGGCCAGTACAGCCTGGGTATGCAGCATGGGGGTGGTAAAGAAGCCAACAAGTTACACATCTGCATAGACCCAAAGCCACTGAACCAGGCTTTGAAAATATGACACTAACCATGGCCTACAACTGATAACTTCTTGTCAGAACTTTCCAAAGCCACAGTCTTTATGGTCTGTGAGGTGAGGAATGGGTTTTGGCTCAAGAGCCTGAATAGAGTCCAGCATGCTGACAATCTTTGTGACACCATTTGGTCACTAGAGATGGCTGCGTATGCCAATGGGCATAAGCCAGCACCAGTGGTGTTCCAGAGAAGACTCACCCAAGCACCGGAAGGACTGCCTGGGCTGAAAATAATTGCAGACCATATCCTCATTGTAGGTGAAGGGAGCAACAATATAGAAGCTGAACAAGACCATGACAGAAGTGCAGGGACAAGAATATAAAACTCAAACCAGAAAAAATGCAACTCAGCCAGTGTGAGGTGAGGTACGCTGGACATCTGCTCACAGCAGAGGGAATGCAATCAGATCCCAATAAGATCAAGGCAGTCAAACATGCCAGCTCCAGTAGCTGAGAATGGGGTAAAAGTGCTTTATTGGAATGATACATTTTCTGTCCAAGTTCTGTCCACACCTGGCTGCAGTAGCAATTAGCTCATAAGGCATGTTGTTGAGTGGGACTGGGCCAGTTCCCAATAGCAAACATTTGACATGCTGAAACAAATGATAATAGATGCTCCTGTCCTGAAGTACTACCAGGCATGATGGCCACTGACACCTCAGTGTGATGCACCAGAGAAATGATTGGCTGTAGCTCTTTTCGGGAGCAGCTGGTGGCTTACACCAGCAGAGCCCTGTCAGAGATTGAGCAGGGGTACACCCAAATAGAAAAAGAGCTTCTGACTGTGGTATTTGGAGTGCAGTGAGTCTATCAGTATCCCCCATGGCCAGCCAGTAACAGATCACAAGCCCCTACAGACTATTAAGGCAAACCCCTTCTTAGTGCTTCAAAAAAATTTGCAGCTCATGTTGATGTACCTCCAAGCACTACCAGGTAGAGATCAGATCTTGTCCAGAGTGATTACTGGTGTTAACTGATGCCCTGAGCCAAGCATATATACCCAGCATCAGTGAACTGGGGGAAGGGGATGAGAACATTGAATCCATTAAGATTCTGCACGGTCTCCCAGTTTCAATAGTGAAGTTGATGGAAAAGGACATCCAACTACAGGCGGTCAAGAGTGATACTAGCAGGGTGGCCAGAAGACGAAAGCTAGGGGAAGCAGAACCATATTTGCAAATTAAAGACGAGCTGAGTGTGGAGGAGGGAGTCATATTTTTCAGGACAGAGAGCTGTCGTCCCCATTTCATTACTTAAGGATGTGATGCAAAAATACCTGCCTCACACCTACACATGGACAGCTGTCTTAGACAGGCTCAAGACTGTGTTTACTGGCTAGGAATTAATAAACAACTCAATTTTTTGATAGAAAGGTGACCTGCTGCTCATGTGATAACCGCTAGCAGAAAGAGACTGTTACCACAGGAGCTGCCCACCTGACTGGAAAAGCAGGACTTGATCACAGTGGACTGTTATTCAAATCTTTGGAAGGTCAGTGTCCTACCGGATACAAGAAGCAAGCCAGTGACTGGCAAACCAAAGGCCCATCTTGGAAGATATGGCATTCCAGACACTGTGTTCACTGACAACGAATCCAAGTTTGTCTCGGAAGATGTCAAGGAATTTGCACACAAAATAGAAGTTTGACCACTACACCTTCTCCTCCGCATGCCCACAGAGTAATGGTAAGGTGGAATCAGCTGTGAAAAGAGCTACAAGACTGTTACACAAGGCTGTTCCTTTTGGCTCAGACCTCGTTAGCATTTTTGCCACACTGGAATTCACACATCATAGGGGCGCACCTGGGGAAGAGGCTGGGATGCAGCCATGTGTCCCAGTCTCCAAGCACCATGGACATATGGGTGGGGTGATGCCACCATGATGTGGGGGTAGAGTACTGATTTCTGTGGGTGCAGTTGAACCCATGAACCCTGCTAATGCTACCCCTACTTTGCACCTTATTTTCAGATTATTTTTATTTGTCAAGTTTCAGCTTCCAGCCACGAATTGCTGACCCATGCAAACGAATTCTTCCAACACTGTGTGTGCTATTCAGCTTGTTCTATTAAAAACAGAAGCAGCTGCTAACTGCATTGTAAAACTTGAAAGACTATGTTTGGTTTACTCCTTCTAGGGTTTAAGGCCAAGATTTTCAAAAGTCACTAGAGATTTTGGTTGTCTGGCTTGCAACGCTTCCAAAAGGGCCTGATTTTTCAAAGAGCTAACCAGCCACCCTTTGAAAATCAGTCCGCTTTTGATTTGTCTCCAGTTGGACACTGAAAATCCCTCGGCATGTCTGAAAAATCTAGATCTAAGTGTTATGGCCTGATGGGTTAAACTCTGGTTTCTGGTTGTTCTTACTGTTTCATCTGATTTTCAGGTCAGTGTTGGCAAAAGAAACAGCAACAGCTTTGATCTATTAGAATTTCACAGGCACATTCTGTGTAACAATGCTGCGTAGTATAATGCTATTTTATGCTACTATTGTTAGCCAACACATATCTGCAATAGGCCTATTTGCATAGTACACATCACGTTAATATTGCATAATACCCAGTATGTGGGCAGTCAAATTAACCAATTTATATTGGTCTTTCCCACAATGCTCTTGTCTTTTGCTCACTCTTGTCAAGGTATATATCCAACAGTCCCCTGCACAACTGAGCACTTGGCATAGGCAGATATGAAACTTGTCGGACACAAGATATATGAATGTTCTGCCCTGGTACAAGCTTGGGAGTTACCTTCACAGCCTCTAGCACTTGGAATGTGTTGTCCAAAACAAGAGATAAGGAAAACAGAAAAACAAATTAAGGTACTGGTGGGTTCAATCTTAGGTCACATATAGAGTGCTTTGAGCTCGTAAATGGCTATGATGGAAGTATATGTTGTTTTGTGATCATACTTCAGAGCTTACCTTTTGTATGAGATAAATATATGCTGCAAGAAACAGCTTCCTGGAGGCAGTGGTGGGATACTACTTTGTTGGCTCAGTTCGGTGATTTGGTCTCTTGACCCTTTTTAATATCGAACAATAAGGGTGGTTAAAGCAACTACCTATACTATTTGCAGTATTGTCCTCCATGAACAGTTTGGGGTGAAATAAGAGATTAGAAAATGGTCATACATTCCTGAATAAGCTGTACTGTGACTGCTAGCTAGAAACTGCTTCAGCTGAACTTGTTTTCCTTGCTTGTGGTTTAGAAATACAGGTGCAAGTATGAACCTGAGAGTCATTTATAAAGAAACTCCTTTCTTTTACTTGGATGCTAATAAAACCACATAGAAAGTGGTTAGCTGCAAGACCACCTATCACTGAAGGAATAACAGTGAGATCCATCATTCACATTCTAATCCTCATGCAGTTGGACCCACTTGACCAAAACAGGATTGCCTACCTCCCAGCCGATGAAAGACAAAACCTAATTATTATGGATGCCATATATTTGTACTCTTATTTGCATAGGGTCACTCACTGTGAGAAAACACAATGCACCCATCACCAAGATTTCTGGTTTGCTGGTTAATTAGCCAATTGCACAAACCAGTCTTCTCTGTTTTAATTCAGTGCACAACATTAACACTGCATTAATTTTTTCCTGATCCTCAAGTTACTCTGGTACAGGCTTTGTCACAGTCTTTCCAATTCTTGAAGAAGCAAGAGCACGTTCTGTTCTGAAAAGGGTCTAAATAAATTGCACCCTGTCACTCAGCAGACATATTCCTTGTGTGTATTCAGAGCTGTATATTCTGAGTTTTTTAAGGAAAGTTTGTATGTTTCTACTACTGTCAGCCGTACTCCACCAACATAGGTTGAGGGAGAATAAATTGGATTCTTTTCTGCTTTGTGCATCATCCACAGAATTGATAACTAATTTTTAATTGTAGGGCCAACTATGCAACCCCATTGCCTTCAAACTGTTAAGCTCATGCAACCTCAAGGACAGGACCGGCTCTAGGCACCAGCAAAGCAAGCACATGCTTGGGGTGGCATTCCGGCCATCCTTTTTTTGCTTGGGCAGTTGCGCTCTCGGAGCTTGGGGCGGCAAAAAACCTACAGCCGGCCTTGCTCAAGGAGCAACCTTTGGTGGTTATGGATGAGCTAGAAAGAACGCAGCTTAATGTGCAGATCATTGGCCACATTTACAGCACTGGAAGTTGGGGCTTGTGATGCCCTCTTATGTCCTCTGCTAGTTGGCACCCATGGGTTTTGGTGTTGGGGAATGAAATATTTTTACTAATAAAATGATCAAATTAACCCCCAATAAACCATTGAGACACTATGACCAGGGAATCTCATGATGATCTTTTTACCAGGTCACTTTTCAGACTTAAAAAAAACCCAACCACACATCAAAGCCTCTGGAATTATATCCTGAGTAAACTGCAGACATCAGATTCCTCAGCTTTGTACGGGTCATATCTTCCATTTCTCCAATACCATTTTTTTCCTTAGGGGGATTGTGTCACTGTTGCATTTCTTCCTCTTGAAGGGTGCTTATGTGTGGGGCATCCACTGTTTGCCAGAACAAGGCAAGAGGCGAGGAGCTAATGTTGAAGGTGAGTCTCTTTCAAGGCAAAGTAAAGGACTTACCTCTCAGATGTTTGGCCACGTCAGCTGTCGTTAGGTTAATATTTTTCAGCGTGCAGAAGGACTGTTTAGCCTTCCTGCTTTTCAAGTGTTGTTGATTATACTGTAAATTGTGTTGCAGCTGGCACTGGAATAGACTCATAACATACTTTAAAAACAAGACTCAGGGATTGAGTGGATACTACATTATACCATTATTAGGGCTTCAATATTATTTTTCCTCTAACTGTAATTGCTTATTATGCATGAGTTGAAACATAAATGTGGAACAAATGAAGCTGAGATATTAAATTAATGCTGCGATCTGGTATCCCTTCTCCCCCTGTTTTGTTGCCATAACAATCTGACTCTTGAAACAACAATAACATTAGAATTACATTTAACGTGTTTACAGCATGTACGCTCTGTCTTCCGTTAATATTTTTTCACTGTAAAAACATATTTAATATTTTGCTTTAGGACTGATCACTGCTCTGTTTTTTCCTAGCCATTGCTCATGCTGCTTTTATCAACCACTCAAGTTTTCGAAGGGGGGAAATACTTTTGAATTTTAAAACGGTCAATGTCTTCTTTCCAGTTCTTAAAGTCTTTACATAGACCCTTGCAAAACCTCATCACCTTTCATTCTAAGTGCAAGGTGCATTTCTTTTACCTTGCCTTCTCTATCATAAACCTATAGCAAAGGAAGTGTGCGTGTGTGTGTTTATATTAGAAAAAAACAAAATATAACAAAGCGCTGCATTTCTCACACACACACACACAAATCTCCCTCTGGGGAGAGGCTGAGAGAACAAGCATGAGCTGGATGTTAGTCACATTGTTTAATGCACTACTGGAAGGTGCTCGGCTTTCATGGTGATGAGCACAATGGAAGAATAAAGATACAGTAAGAATAGTCTGTCTATTCTATTCTTTCTCTACAGTGCTTGGTATTCTGGAACTCCTTAGCCATACTTATATCCAGTATATCTCACTGTTACTTCTTGTGCACACTTTCATAAAATGTTTCCAGGGGAAGAGATTCATCTCACGATCTGTGATTAACCTCCCTTAAGAAGAATGGGAGTTGGTAAATATGTAGCACAATCACTTTATGCAGAAGCTGGAGCTGGGTCAAAATATCATGAAAGGATTTCCTGCCCCATCCCCCAACCCTGGTGCTCTTACTCCCATTGATTTCTTTGCAATTTTAGCATCTCTAAAGACTGCAGGAAACAACTATTCATGCAAATTTTATAGTTTTTTTTTTTGTGCTCAGTTGAACACAGGAGGAATAATGAAGTGTTCAAAATGGATAAATAATAACCAATAGGGATCAGAGTAGCAGCCATGTTAGTCTGTATCCGCAAAAAGAACAGGAGTACTTATGGCACCTTAGAGACTTAACAAATTTATTAGAGCATAAGCTTTCGTGGGCTACAGCCCACTTCATCAGATGCATAGAATGGAACATATAGTAAGAAGATATATATATCTTCCACCTTATATATACACATACAGAGAAGGTGGAAGTTAATAAGAGGCTAATTAATTAAGATGAGCTATTATCAGCAGGAGAAAAAAACTTTTGTAGTGATAATCAAGATAGCCCATTTAGGCAGTTGACAAGAAGGTGGGAGGATACTTAACATGGGGAAATAGATTCAATATGTGTAATGTCCCAGCCACTCCCAGTCTATTCAAACCCAAGTTAATCGTATCTAGTTTGCATATTAATTCAAGCTCAGCAGTTTGAAGCAGTTTGAAGTTTTTCTGTTGCAAAATCTGACATCAGGAATCATACCATTCAAAAACCGGTAGGAGAACACATCAACCCCTCTGGCCACTCAGTAACAGACTTAAGGGTGCCGATTTCAACAGAATTACAGATTGGTATTGACCATGGGTGTTCAGTGGTGGTTGCAGGCCAATTCCTATTGCACAATGGTCACATCACAAACCCCTGGTGGCAACTTCGATAGTTGTAGGAAGCGTTTCTTCACACAACGCACAGTCAACCTGTGGAACTCCTTGCCAGAGGATGCTGTGAAGGCCAAGACTATAACAGGGTTCAAAAAAGAACTAGATAAATTCATGGAGGATAGGTCCATCAATGGCTATTCATCAGGATGGGCAGGGATGGTGTTCCTAGCCTCCGTTTGCCAGAAGCTGGGAATGGGCAACGGGATGGATCACTTGATGATTACCTATTCTGTTCATTCCTCTGGGGCACCTGGCATTGCCACTGTCAGAAGACAGGATACTGGGCTAGATGGACCTTTGGTCTGACCCAGTATGGCCGTTCTTATGTCTCAAAAGAGAGTCTAACGACTACTTGACTCTCAGGCCCAGCATCACAAAGGTACGCATTGATTTCAATGGAAGTTAGGCATCTAAATGCCTTGGAGGCTCTGGGCCTTACTCTTGAAGGTGGTCTGTCTGGATCAAGGCAAAGATAGAGGCAGGTTAGGGACACTACAGGGCTCCTGTTGCTTTCGTTCCAGATCTTTACCTACGTAAATGACTATGCCCCCTGGGGCTGCAAACCTGCCACCATTTACAGCATTTCACTACAAACATTTGCAGTTACTAAGACAAAAAATAGATGACTATGAAATGTTTGGAGAGTAGGCCTTACTTTACATGCTTGCTGAGTAATAGGTGCTGGTTGACACACAAACACATCTTGTTCTACTTACGTGTCTTCAGGTGACTCAGTGATACACAGAGCTGCTCCAAGGGTACCAGTGATTTATAACATGCTTTCTAGTTTCAGGCATGGATTTATCAGGTTACTATAAATGAATGATTAACAGTTGCCAGAGGGATAATGAAGACTTGGTGTCTTTGTGCCCTACAGAGTAGAATACATTTTGCAGCTTTGCTGTGAAAGGTTCATGGTGGGGGTCTGAGGCTTCGTTTTAGAAACAGAGAGGGGCAGGAGACAACTCTTTTAGTGCCATTTTACTGCTCTAGTGAGAGGCCATAGAAATGGAAACCTTCCTGAGCTTATTTGCAAATACAAATGGGAAAGGCGTGCTATTGTGTAGAATTGAAACCTTTCCAGTACAAAAGACAAAATGGCAAACATTTTTTTCCAGCACAGAGGTGTTTAAAATGCAGCTGTCAGGTGCTACCTTTGACTGAGCTGCTGCAAATAAGCCCCCAGCCTTTTTAGGTGGGCTGACAATAGCCCCGTCTGTATGCTTTAGAAGAGGGGCCCATGTCCTCCCACAAAACCCCCAAACCTGGTGCTTCTTGCCTACTTCCACTCACCAGCAAGAGGCAACTCTGGACTGCATCCCTTGCCTGCTGCGGCCATATCCACGACCCCCTTATACCCTGCTAGGTAATGGGGTGAGGAAGGACATCAATTAGCAGGGCCGGCTCTAGGCACCAGCAAAACAAGCAGGTGCTTGGGGTGTCACATTTCTGGGGGCGGCTTTCCGCCGCCGGCCATGCTGCCCCTAGGAATGTGCCCCAGCTTGCCTCCGCCAGCTCCCCTGAGCGCTCTGCTTCTCCCCCCTCCCTCCCAGGCTTGCTGTGTGTGAAACAGCTGTTTGCATGGCAAGCCTGGGAGGGAGGAGAAGCCAAGTGGTGGTGGAGCAGAGGCGAGCTGGGGCAGGGAGCGGTTCCTCTACCCTCCCTCCCCGTTACTTCCTGCGCTCCCCCCCATCCTTACTCACCTCCGCTCCGCCTGCTCCCCTGAACGCGCTGCCTCTCCCTTGCCTGAGAGGGAGGGGGAGAAGCGGAGCAGCGGCATGTTCAGGGGAGCAGGTGGAGTGGAGGGGAGCTAGGGTGGGGTGTTGCGGGGTGGAGCTGCAGGAAGCAATGGGGAGGGGAATGCATCGTGCCCGGGGGAGGAGGTGGGGCAGGGGATTTGGGGAAGGGGGTGGGAAGAGGCGGAGTTGGGGCGGAGCTGGGGTGGGGCATGAAAAAATAGCGGGGTTGGCCAAAAATTTTTTTTCTTGGGGTGGCAAGAATCCTAGAGCCGGCCCTGTCACTTAAGACCTTTGGGGAACACTGCATAGCAGAGAGTGTTGGCGGGGGTCCTGCTCCCGCCTCCCTTCAGTTCACAGACCCAGTGTGCCAGAAAATAACAGTCCAGAGTCCAGTCTGCAGACAAATTCGATGGGTTTATTGGGGCTAAACAAGCAAGCATATTCTGAAGAACTTCACACCAGGCAGGCTAGCTCTATATGCCGATAGAGTTTTCCTCTTCCCCTCCCACAACTACTGTTCTGTACGCTGATAGAACCCCCTTCTTCTCCTGACCCCTAGCTCCCCATGCCGAAGCTCCCTCTTCCCCTCCTCTTCTTGGCAAACTTAATTATCCTTAGTGTCCCTCCCCTGGTACCACCCCTTCCAATATATTGTCATGGTCTGTTCTGCGGGGGGGTCTTGAGTTTGGGGTTGATAAGACCACCTCTTTTATACCTGAGGGGAGGGGTAAGGAGCGGGGTTACTTTTGGCCATGGTCACTCTCTTGCAGACTCTGCGTCTCCTCCTTACACCTTCCCGTGGCTGGCTCGATTAGCCCCTTATCTTGTTACTGAAAGGCCAGGCGACCAGCTGGGGTGGGGGGTAGGAGTGCAGCCTTTTGCTTTCACATACATTCTCTTGCTTGCTTATTCAGCTTGTTTAAACTAAAAGCAAGGCCAGAAGCAAGATTATTATTATTTACTCTCTGCCCTATTTACTTCACATTCTCCTAACAGAGAGTAGGGAGATGGAGGGACCCAAAAAGGGAAGCAATAGCCAGAGATGATTCTTATTCACCGCTGGGTCCTCTAAGAGGCCCCTCTCACCCAGAAATGAGCTAGTCCCAGGGAAAAGTCACCTGAAGATCAGCTAATTTCCAAAAGGCTAAACTGGGCTGATCTTGCCTATCTAGATTCCTTTGTTGAAAAGCAGACGGGGCACTGGGGACACCGATTGTGTCAGGAAGTGTTGCCCAGTTATGCCTAGTGGTTTGTATGGTACGATGCAGCAGAGGGGTGTGATTATAAGGGGAATTTTTTGGCGGGGGGGGAAAGGAGAGGGTAGAACCTAGGGCTAGCAGCTGACAAATCTCAATGAGGCGCATTAGTTTTGTAGGGCCAGGAAGTCCCAAGAAAATGGCAGAGCAGGGAAAAGAGAATTACTCCTCCCACACCCTGGTGCCGCCCACTGTGGGCAGAGGCTCTGTTTGCTGCAGCAATTAGCCTTAAATCAGCAGAAAGCAAACAGAAAGCTGGCACAGCAACCCCCTCCGAACCGGCCTTTCCCCAGAACGTTTATAAATGATGCACTGATACCCAGTGGGGAGAAATAGAGCAGACTGAGTGGCCATTAGCTACACTACAGCAGCTAATTAAATGAGTGAGAGTGAATTGCAAACCATCAGGACATCCTAAAGCTTTGTTTTGTTTGCTGGTATGCTAGGAAATTCCAGCTGAGGAGCCAGAAGATGAAGAGATAGTGTTATCAAGCAGATTCGATAAAGAGCTGAGAAGGGAGGTACTGTGCCAAGCTAAAGCACCTGGACTATATTTTGTGGCAGCCGTGTACAGCCAATTATAGCGGGGGAGGGTTGGGGAGTAAATTCAGCTGTGAGAAACCTCCCCGCTTGCTCCTGCTGCTGCACTGTATTCAGGGGCTGTGTCTGGGAGTGGCTCTGAGGCATCAGTGCCTGTAATGTAAAACTAGGGTAACATTGTTTTTCTGCTACTTCAGCCTCGTTAGTTTGGTGGCATCTGCAAGCAGCAGCAGCAATGTTGTGGTGCTGCAGATTTGGGAAAAAAGAAAAGAAAAAAAAAAAAAGACCTGCCTCAGCAAAAAGCGGGCAGATCCAGCGTCTGTGCTACACATGAGGCTAGGAAAATGCACAGACTGCGTGAGCTGGCTCTCCCTGTTGCTATTAGACCATTGCTAATTATTAACCAGTCGGCCTCGTCTAGCCAGCGCGTGGCTGCAGTCCCCTGCTGCCGTGCAACCCCACTTTTCCAGTTCAATGGTGCCTTCTCTTTGACGGTGAATTTGATGAGTCCCCAGAGAGGGCGCAAGGTGTTACCACAACAAACTCAGCGAAGCACTGGCCACTTTCACACACACAAAAGGCACATGGAGTGGTGACATGGTCATGGCAAAGTTCATACCACTTAGCGGCACGATTTTTGCCATCGCCCTGCAGCAGCAAGTTCATGACTTCTGCAGAAAGTGCAGTAACCAAGGACAGGAGCACTGATCTACCTCCGGATGATTTACACTGTCGTTCTGCGCTGGGACAGGAGAGCAAATCTCTGGCAGTTGACTGGCTCCACCAAAGATAACTAACCTAAATGCAGCATTTGACTTTGTTTCATCCAAAGAAAGGGAGAAAGGCAGTAGGGAGAGGACATGGACTTTAGCTGGAATGCTCTCTCTCCACACATACAAAGTTCAGGGCAGGGCGACTCAGCTGGAAGGGGCTCAGTCAAACCAGAACATGGTGTGGCACTGGCAGTTACTAGACACGCTCAGTAGCCGTTTCTGAAGCAAACGGTGGGCAATCCACCTGGCAGGTCACCCCTTAGTCATGCTCTGAGACTTAAGACAATCAGAGTGCAAGGGCAGGGATGGGGGTGGGGGGAGGTTATAAATACAGGCATTGAAGCCAGCTCTGTGGACTCAAGGGCTGATCAATGCAGGACCAAAAGGAATATCTGTTGTGAGAGCTGGGTCCCAATTCCTGTACCACTTTGGGTACAGGCTACAGATTTCTCCAGCAACTGAGGACCAGTCAGCTATCAACCCCAGAGCTGGATTGCTCCTAGCTGTGGCCAGCACCAGACTGCTGGTTAAGTGACAGGCTTCTGAAGTGTTCGAAGGACTGAAATGCTACCGTTCATTCTTTGCAAGCTCTGAAGAGTCCAGGTGACACACGCACTACATACTATGGTCATGCTCTAAAGACTGAGAAACCATCTCTGAGAGAAGATCAGAGGGGGATATGTTTTGCTGAAGTATAGAAAATGTTATGTTGAAACTGTATATTTGACTATATGTGAGAGAAACAAAGGTGGAAAGTCTGTATAAAGAACACCAGTAGATTTACTGTCTAATAGCTTTGTTTAAATTAGTCATAGTAGTCCAAATATGATTTACTGTGCTTTATAATATTTACAATGTTATCTATGTGCATTAAATGCTTGGTTCTTATTCCTAAGAAAGTAGCTGGTACTCACTCTTTGACATTGATTTGGAGTTATTAACATCTATTTATCAGGGTTTTACATACAGTATCCCTGAAGTTTACCCCAGTGTAATCCGAAAAGTCTTAAAAAGCCAGCACTCTGGCCTGTGTTTCAGCAAAGAGTTAAACTGAGGAGCAGGAAGAAGGGGAGTGTGATTGTTGTACAGAATATTGGCTCAGCACCCCCCATCTCCATTACAATAGTACCCTGCTCATTGTACAGAGTTAAGTGAGTTTCTCCTTTACCTTATGGCCGTGTCCGAGCTTTGCTGCTGTTTGTGGTGCATGTATGTTTATAGCCATAATGTGTTACGCAGTAAGCTCCAACCATCACTGTACCACAATGAGCAGCAACTGCATGTATAATTTTGGTGTAGGATATGAAACTTACAAAAGGAAAAAATGGACAGTTCCATTTAGTAACCAGGCGTTTTGGTTCAATCAATGTGACCTGATCTACTGTGAGGTGTGAGCCCTTAAATAATTTCCCATAATTGTAGACCAGTGAATTCAAACTAAGAGGATGATGGAAGACTCAGGGAAGACCCATGGAATGTGGTCTCATTCTCTTCCTAGAGTCCACTTTGAGAAAGCCTCAGTCTCCTCAAAGTAAGACCACCTTGGAGACCTCACATCCTGCCCTAGGTTCCACTGAGGCTCCAGGCTCCCTTCGTACTGACCCTGTGGATGGGCTCTGAAGCTCCAAAGACCGATGGCACCAAACATGCCTTGGTACTGAGACTGTCCTCTGTACTGCAGAAGCAGGACACCGCAGGGAAGGAGTCTAGGTACTCTACTTCTAAAAGGATGGTACCTACAACTCCCTTGGTCTTCTCAGTACCTTTGCTGACCACCAAGATGTCCTCAGTACTGGTGATATGCCACGCTTCCCATTCTGTCTTAGTTCCTCCCAAGTTGTCTTCATTGATACGGTCTCCTTGTGTCAAACCTGACTTACCACAGGAGCCTATTTCCTTGGATACTGACTGTGGAACATTGCCCTGTGTTACTAGGGGATACTGGATGTCTATCAGTACCAAGAGTGATACAGTCACAGAGATTAATCTGTGTCACAGGACCAGACACAACAAATCCTGCATCTTGGCAAGGAGTTAGACTCGTAGAACCGTAGGGTTAGAAGGGACTGCAAGGGTCATCTAGTCTATGTAAATTTAAGGGTATGTATACACGGCAAAAAAAGGCCTGCAGCAGTAACTCTCAGAGCACAGGTCAACTGACTTGGGCTCACGGACTTGGCTATGGTGCTAAAAACAGCAGTGTAGATGTTTGGGCTCATGCTGGAGCCCAGGCTCTGGAGACCTAGTGATGGGGGGTGGTTCCCAGAGCCCAGGCTCCAGCCTGAGACCAAATGTCTACACTGCTATTCTTATCCTGTAGCACGAGCCTGAGCCAATTGACCCAGACTCGGAGACTGGTTGTTGTGGGTCATTTTTTGCAGCATGGATGTGTCCTAGGAAACACAGTAACATTCTTAGCATGAGCAGGAAATGGTCAAATGATAAGAAAACGGAGATAAAAGAATTCAGTAGCATGGCAGATGGGTTTGTGATTGGACATCCAGTAATGAAAGGAGACAGCACAGCAAGGGAAAGAAGAACCCCCCTGATATTTCTCAGAGTAATATTAGGAATCATAGATGCATTCTTCTCAAATAACCTCATTTCAAGGGCTGTCGCTCATTTCAGTCCCAAAGTTACATACCTGCTGTACTAATTTGATGACTTCTCACTTTTGTTTTTGAAAATTAATTACATCAGAAGCAAAGAATCATGAAACCGAGGTTATATACAGAGTTGTTTGCACTGAAAGAAAAAAATCCCACAGCATTTTAAGTTTCCTGCATGAATAAATCTGTGTTCCTCATTTTGGAACTTGGTCACACGTGTCGCACAATTGGGCCTAGAAATTAGAGATGGAACAGCCCTCTTGGGTTATCTCTCCCAGTCCCTGCAGGACTGTTCACTACAGTCCATTTTCAAAAGTCCTAAGGTTTGGGACTTCTAACACATCCTCCTAAGGGTAACATCACCATCTCACACATTTCATTATTGGGAAATATTTTCCTGTTCTTCGGCCTCAACTTTCTCTTTATTAATTCTTTTCTATTGCACCTACTTTAGATCCCCCCTGTACCACCCTCAATAATTAATTGGCCGTGCTGGTTTCAAATTCTTGTAGACTACAGAGTAGGGACCAAGAATAAGCAAAAGAGAGCTATACCTGAATGTCTACACTATTCTATACAGGTTCTAATACAACACCCATCACTGTATCTGAGCACCTTCCAGTATGTCATTAAATAACATGTCTAGCCATCTATCACATGTAGTTTGTTCCCTTATCTTCTCCCTTGGGGAGAAGCGTGTGCAGTGGTGTCTTTTTCTGGCAGGGCTATAGATTTTTTTATTTTAATAACATAGATTAGATGGGGGAAAGGAGGCTTTAGAAAGGTGATGCTCCTGTTAGGACCCTTGGATGCTGGCCTCACAAAGCTCAAAATGCTGATGAACAGTTAAAGAGACTCCATGGAGGCTGCTCTGTCCAAATTTTGACCTATGTGACTCAGATTTGCATATTCATTTGTAAAGTCAACATATACATCTTCATCTGTTTAAAACCACTCTCCCTGCAGAAAAAAGTATGCATTAATGCTTGTCATACCGGCACTACAGGGATTTACCTAACTGCCACTTCAGGTACCTGAGTTTGAATTTTAGAGCCACAAAACTATTGCTCATCTGCTATCTAAGGCTGTAGGTGCCTAAATTTCCATTGGTAAAGTCCTCTAGGTGCCTAAATTTCTGCCAGTGGGCATGAGCACAGCTACCTCAGTCCTGATGCCACCAAGCTGCTCAGCACCTAACCCCAAGTGGGTGTTTCTTCCCCTCCTATCTTGGCTGTGAGGTTCAAGCTGATAGGTGTTCTCAGAAGCCTCCTAAGAGCACGCCTATGGGCTTGGGCCATGCACAAAACACAGGGCCACTGGAGGAGGAGCTACACACTAAGAGCCCTCACCGAGCATGTAAATGACCCGGGTTTGTTAATTTGGCGCAGTGAGTGGACCCCCACCCAGAGTCTCACACCTCCCAGAGGAGTGCCCTAACCCTGGAGTCTTCTGGGGGGGTGGATCCTTCCTGCTGACAGCAATCAATTTTGTATAAAATAATTATTCATTGGGCCAGAGAGCAAGCATGACTTGGGGCCAGTCCCTGCTGCAATGAACATTTAAGTATTTTCTATAACATGGAACAGCATCAACAGGAGAGCTAAGGGTGCCCCACTTGCCAACAGCTCTGTGCTGAGGGTACTCACCCGTGAGATCTTGGGCAAATCAGTCAAAGCAAAGTAGAGACTTGAACCCAGGCACTCCACATCCCAGGTGAGGGCTCTAACCCCTGGTCTATAGGGGGAGTGTTGCTACCAACTCCTGCTCAGTTTCTTATGAGAAAAGACTGACCTGGCTTAGGGGTCTAAATTCTAGAAGAGGCTTCACAGCTGTGAATCTCAAGTGGAAGAGGGTCTCTCCATCCAGCCCAGTGTTAGATGCCTAGCGCTCTTCAAGTGGCAGGGCTTAGGCCCCTGCCTTGGCATTCCCCATTGCCTAGCTCAGGTGACATGGCTTTTGTGAATACCATTTTTAGATCCCTATCGCCATGCATTATCTAGGGAGTCTGGATGTTAGCTATTGTGGTGCTGAGCCTAAGTTCCCTTTTGACTCTAACCCGTGGGGGGGGGGGCTTAGGTGGAGGTACAAGAGGGTCTGGGGCTGTGCACTCAGCACGCCCTCCCCGCCATTGTTAGGGCTGCTCTGTTCCCCTGTGCCAATGGCAGTAGCTGGCTCTGTGGAGGCCTAGGGAGCCCACGCCTACCCTCAGCGCTAAGTGCCGCGAAGGGGCTGCCCAACTAGCGGGGGAGGGGTTGAGCTGACTGCACCGGAGCCCCATCTCCTCCTCCTCCTAGATGGAGGGTCAGGTATGAGAGAGGGGAAGGATTGTGGGGTGGGTGGAGGGCTGGGAGAGGGGAGGTGTGTGTGGGAACAGCCTCAACTGGGAAACTGGAGAGGAGTAAACATCCTGGGGCGGGGGGGGGGGGGGGGGAAGCAGGCTGGGGAACTGACGAGGGGTGCAGAGTGGTGGAAACCAGCTGCGGGGGGGGGGGGAGTACCAGTGGGACTGTTAGGGGAGGACCTTGGCTCAGGGAAGGGTGGGGGTGGGGTTAGCCTCCAGGAAGGAGCCTTGGACAAGGGGCGGACAGTCACCTCAGGGCAGACCTTGAGAAAGTGAGCAGGGATGGGAGTGTGAGAAGGCAACAGGACACTATACTGGGCTCCATGTGAGTGTGTACAGAGCCAGCTAGGGTATCTCTTTTAAAGACACGGCATATCTTTCCTTAACGCCCCACCAGCTCCGCTGCTATTTCTATCTGGGTTAGCGGCGTCTACACGCTGCCGTAAGTAGGCGTAACCCACACACACCTTCTGGGTGTGGTCGTCTGTCCCAGCTCGTGGCCCTAACACCACTTAGAAAAAAATGCTCTAGAGCCTTAAGAGGCAGTTGGCTTTTAGCTCATGTGGTAGAGGCTTGTGCACTAAGCTCTAGGTGGCTGAGGTTCGAGCCCGCCCTCTGGGGGTCTGTCAGCATTCCATATAGCCAAAGCATAAGAAAGAAAGGCCATTTTTGTGATGGGATGGCTACATATGTCATCCCTGTCGCCTGCTTAGTGGGGGCAACTGCTTTGTCAGTTTGTCTACAATTTCTCCCTGTCCAGCTATTGTTATGCCCCCCCCCATAAAGATAGTAGTTAAATGCATCCATGGTTGCGAGGTGCTTATCTTCACAGCACTCCTATGAGGTCAGGAAGTAGTGCTAGCCCCATTTTACAGATGGGAAATTAATAGTATGTCTACACTACACTGGGATAGCTATGGCGCCTTAGCTATGTCAGCATAAGCCCATAGCATAGATGCCACCTACCCCGCTGGAAGGAGTTTAGGCACACCACCTCCTGCAACAACGTTCGTCTGTTGACGTAGTGGTAGTTACACTGGGGGTAAGGGATTAGGTTTAATTTCTAGGTTAGCATTTGGGGATATTGCCTCAAGCCCATAAAACTGGTTTCAGGTCAGTGTGTATGACCCAGGTTTCTTCTGTTTTCCAAATGATGCTCTTTTCCAACATGTATTATATACCTGCACATTCTCCGTCCCCCCAGGAAGGGTTACTGTTTTTCCACAGCCTGCTTTAAAGGAATAGATCCTTTAAACAGCAACATTAGAAATTTGTCTGATGTCATTAAGTTAGGGGTGTGCTTATCCAGACAGGGGTAAATGAAATATTTGTGGTCTGCCTATCCCTGTTGATTTATAAATGTGCATTCCCCACAGAGAAATCACATGAAAGTTCAGCAGTTTAACATATAGCCATCTGTCCCAACAACAAAGTGACTTGGTTCAGCACTTCCTCGCCTTTAAAAGCATTTACAAGCCAATATTTGATTCAGGCTCTTGTAATACAAAACATTATGGGATCTGGGCTGCTTCAAGATACTGGACTAGCAACTGTCTATATAGTGGAAGGACTCATGGAAAAATCTGAACAAAGCAGATGCAGCGTTCACCATCCCAGGTCACTGGCAGGGTTTGAACCCCAGACTTTCATCATCAAAGCACAGACCTTTGCTATTGGAGCATAAGGCCCTTGCTACGTTACAGTATGCAATGTGCGCTAGAGAGTAAAACTATCAAAGTGATTGAGGTGCTTTTGAAATTTTACCCAGAGTGCATTAATGGGGCTGTGTTCTGGTAATCAGAAACTATCAGTGTTGTCCACTGCATGTTGATTAGGAAGACTGAGAAAAATCTATTTTGGTCTCAGCAAAAATACCAACAAAACTTTACACTAAAAGTTAATCAAAGGGGCCAGTATCTCCCAGCTGATCTCACACATTTCATGGATAACCCTGCAATTTACGCACATGCTGTACCTGAAGGTGTTCCCAACAGCAGCCAGCTCAGACTAGGACATCACTCTCTGAAGTATTTTTTTCAAAAGGCAACAATGTCAGTTGGATGCTTGTTTGTTTCTATTACAAGGTCCACCAGACCTATAAGCAACTTGTTTATGCTAAAAAGCGTACTTCCATTAGTGCTAATGGGGCTTTGGTGCATAAATCCCTGCTAATTGATATAGGAATGTATCCCAGAAGTGTTAACTTTACTGCTGATTTAGCTGAAGTATATAGATGTGTGTGAGAAGGAAATATTAGCATTCATGTAAAACAATTAGGCTATTAACAGTGGGCAAATGATTCAGAAAATGATTGCAACTTTCCAGAGCCCTTTAGTGGAAAAAGAAAGTATGTTGATGAGAAAAATCAGAGGGACTGTAAACATGGGGTAATCACTGTAATGGGCAGAGCTGGTAGCACCATCTGTTATTCAGGTTGCCTGACAATTCCCATTGTAAGACCCTGTCGTCATCGGCTTGTAACTTTGCCAGACTTTAATGTTTGGGTTGAAATTTTCCATGCTGTGCATACGTGCCTCAGGCTGAAATTTTTTGGAAAATGTCAGCCAGAGTAGTTCAGCTGTTTCGGGGAATGAGGCTCGGGAAAACTACTTTGTTTTGCCCATGAAAAAAAATTTCTGGCAACCTTTTCTTTGAACAGTTCTAGTGCACACATGCTTTGGAGCAGGGACTTGAAACATGGCCTTTGTATCAGCCATGTGCCTTTTTTGCCATCCCCATGAAAATCTGTCCAAATCTGGCCAAGTTATCAGCCTTTCCTGCTTAGTAGAGAATTGCTAAAGCGTCACAGCTGAAAGCTCTGAAGATTCTGTCCTCACTGAGCTTTTCACAGCTCATAGTACTGACCAGATTGCTCCATCACCATCCCCTCACAACCCAGCGCTTCAGGGGCAAAGGCCAGATTTTCCCTTAAATGGCTCCTCATGGTTTGGGGGATGGGCACTGAGAACAGGGAGCCTACCCCTCTGGTGTTCTGACTGGTGCCTGGACAGTACTGGGGAGAACGCAGTCTGATCCAAATACATCGGGACAAAAGCTGGACCAGGAGGTGGGAAAGAAGTAGACCGAGACAACAGTTCTGGTGAAACTGGCACTCAAGGGGTGGGGAGGGGGCAAGTGTGAGGGACTGGGACCTGGGAGTGAAGGGGAGATTGGAAGCAAGAGGAGAAGACTGGCAGCCAGTTGGTCGAGGGGGATAAGGAGCTGGAGAGAAGAAGCTTGGGCAAAGAGACTGGGAGAAGGGGCCAAGAAAGGGGGCAGAGGGAAGAAAGAGTTTGGATGAGGGGCCCAGAGAGCAAATCTAGGAGAGTCAGTGAGGGGAGGAGAGAGGCAGTTTGGATGAGGAGCAGGACTTGGGAACGGGAACAGGGACTGGATGGGCATGGAGCCTAGCACTTGACGTGAGGTGGAGGGAGACTGAGACTTGAACAGCAAGATTGGAAGGGGAGATAGTACTTTATATGTTCGAAGCACAGATCCTATTAACTTCAGCTGTGAATGCTCAGCACTTCTGCAAATCAGACCCTGGTGTCTCAAGTAATATATCCAGAAAATGAGGCACACACAATTAGTGACCACTTTGTAAACATTTGGCTTAAGTGACTTGCCCAACATCACATGAGAACTCTGTGTCAGAGGCAGGGATAGACTAATTCTGCAGGGCAGCATTCAACTGCCTTAACCATAAGACTATCCTTGCTCTTCCTGCAGTCCCCTGCCTCATTCTGGTCAGACCTTCCAACTTCTGCTACAAATGAGGCAAGGGGGTCCTATAACAATCTCCTTCATTACACAACCCTGATTCATCCCCAGAATAGGTCTGTTCTGTGCACTGAATGAGACTGAAATCCTGTGGGAAAAATAGTATGTGATCGTGTAATCAAAGACTGTATCATGATGCACAGGCACAAGGGAGCAGAATTAAGGTTGCCTGGGAAACGTTAAACTGGCATTTCTTAACTTTTGACTGCTTGATTATGCACCTTTAATGTTCTCTTTGTGTAACATTTGCATGGAATTTAATATTGATATTACATCAGTGCCCACGAAGCCCCATCAGGCTCAGGCTCACCTTGCTGAGTGTTGTGCAAAGACATGGGGCGCCGTCCTGATCTCATTGACGTCAACTCCTATTGACTTCAACGGGGCCAGGATTTCACGCATGGTCTATTCCCCAAAGGCCTGGGCGCTGGATGTTGCTGCTTAACTCAGTTTGCTAATCACCTACGACCATTTTCTAGGTGGAAACTATCAGATTTCCAGGAATTTTGATAACGATACTGGCGGATGTAAAATGAACGGAGTAATTCAGTTAAGACTAACATGCTCCTGGCTTTATCCTGCATAAAGGCTGAGATTGTTGTAGGTTTACTAATCAGAACAAGTCTAGACATTTCCATAAATATAGGTATCCAAGTGGAGGGACTGTTTCAATTTTATGTCTTCATGCCAAATCTACTACCTTAGCGAATACACTTTTCAAAGCATTTTGCAGGGTTTTAGTTGTGAGACTCCCATTAAAATCCATGCGAGTCACGCAGCTACAATTTCACAGAATGCTTTGAAAATTTACCCGAGTCATCTTTGATGATCAAATATTTCTTTTATTGCTTTTTTAAGGCTTGAATGCAGCAATATATCTCTCTCTCTATATATATCAAGCTTCATGTCTTTTTCAAAGGACATATCAACCCGTAGAGCATTGCATATATGTTTTCTATTTACTGGTATATGTTTTTTTTTTAATTCTAAGCATATTCTATAGAATTATAAAGAAGAAAAGATCACATTCAGAAACAGAACAGATTTATTAGGTGTATGGAAGGAATCTTACACTGTAACTGTTCTCTGACGTCTGTAGCAACTGAGAGCAATGTTCTATTTTCTTTGATATAGTCTTAACACTGTAACAAACATATCTTGAGAACAGTGCTGGAAAGTGCTGACTTCTGATTTTTTTTGCTGCAAATCTCAGTGGGGATATGACTTTTCCCTGATTCCAGGAACCTACTTTTCTAGGCTCTCAATTACTAAGGAAAGCTTAAGTATTCTGTACAATCAGTTTGCCTAGGTATTTTTAAACTTTGTGTACCCAGTGAGATTTAATAAAACAAAAAACAAACCCTAGAAACACTTTTTTTCTTTTAATGCTCATAAAATGTTACAGACAACAGAATCCTTTCTTCAGCTTTATTTAAGAAATCAATTACTATTATAGTTCAATATATATAAGACACATCCAGTATTGTGTTCCTGATAGCAAGTGCATAGATTTTGTTACGATATAATTTTTTCACTCAATAGCATGTTTCATGGTCACACGAAGGGATACTCCCAGTGATTTTGCTAGAGCATGAGAGAGAAAAACAGAACACAGCAAAGTAGTGAAACTACAACAGAGATGAGGAACAAAAACAGTCAAGCAAGCTAGTAGTACAGTCGATTCCTGATAAGTGAATAATCTGATTGCTTGGTCACAATGCTTTATTCACTTATCAGGAATGATTCACAGTACATTTTGTTGGTTCAATTGTTTTCCCTAGCCTAATACCTAAGAACCAAACTGGGCAAAGGCACACATACTCTGGTGGGGTATTCTTTCATCAGCAAGTCTTGTGACAGTTTGGTAATTTCCCATGGTGATACACATACAGCTAACAAAGAGACATTTTGCTAACACTGCAAGGTGCCTGACTTAATTGAAATTAAAAGCATGCATTTAAGCAGGACAAACTGTACAGCTACATGGCTTTACAGAACTCATTTCCCCCACTGTTGGTGGATTTTTTGTGCGTAAAGAACGGGAGATTTTTGTCCTCATGAGGTGGTTTTTTTTTTTGTAAACTATAATATTGGATCTTAATAATGAAATTGTGTTTGGAAGAAAAGATCTTGAACTCAACTTGATCTTCCCTGCCAACAAACTGATGAGTGTCAAAGGAACCACCTAAGATGACTTAAAAACAGGCTGCAATTCTGATCGCACTCTGGTATAAACAGGAGTTACTCAATTGAAATCACTGCTGTAAATGTTATTAGAATCAGCACCATAGACTCAAGAGATGTAAAACACCTATTAGGTCACCCAGACCATCCTTCTGCTCCCAGTGCAGGATTGTCCCTTACAGGCCCCTGTAATTTTAGATTAAAATCAGAGCTGCCTGGGAGGTGTTTGCTAGAAATTTGAACTCTGACAACGAAGCCTGTAGATGATGACTTCAGCTTGCTTGGGGCTCCAGAACTCACGCCCCACTTGTCTTTTATGCTTACAGAAGAAAAAAAATGAGAAAGACAAATAAATTAAAAGCAAAACGAGGCCAACTCATGAGCCAGAAAATTTCAAAACTGTTCCAAGCACAGGAGCCAACATAGCTGCCAAAACCTTAAGGAAACAGTGCGCCTTGACCTTCTGAATAGGATGTTAGTTTAGGGCAAGTTTGTGTGTGTGAGCCAAAGCCAGAGCATCAGAGAGACTGGAAAAGAGGATACAAGAGGGAGGAGTGTTGTTTGGGTCTCATAAGAGCACTTTTAAGTGGTCTTTGATTCCTGAGCATCAGAGAGAGAGTGGGACAAAGGGAAGGGGATGGGGGATATGGCTTGAGTTCCAGAGAACACTTGGGAGTGCTTTCCCCCCTTCCTGTGGGATTATTTTACTCTCCAAATTTTAAAGTTTTATATCTGTGATCAGACAAAAGAGTGAAGAGAGACTTTGCGAACCATGACAGCATTTATTTTCCTTTGCAGATTTTATCTGATGCTATTGGACACCAGTCCAAGGGACAGTGGAGGGATTCTTGTGAGCCAACCCCTGCCCCCTGCTACCATAGCTCTTTTTTGCATGGAGATTTGACATTTTAATATGCAGTGCTGAGAAAGAGCCACTTTGTAAGCACCCAGCGAAAAAATAGCCCATTTGGGGAAAAAAGGTTTTACTTTATTTTTTTTTATATCTATACATATACTACATATAACAAGCTTGTTCACCTGGTAGATTTTTCTCAGTCTGTGATAGCTCTAGTTAAATTGTGATTAGTTTTTAAGGAGCCTTTGATGAACACCAGATGCCACCAGATTACTGTACAGTTTGGAAGAAATCCCATGGCTACATCCTCCTTTTCTTGTACGTTTCAGATGCCTCTGCAAAGCAGTAGCACTGCCATTTAAAAAAAAAAAAATCACCTGAATTGATCTCTGTAATCCACTTCTTCCAGACTGATTGAAACAGCAGAGCAAAAAAACTTTTCACATAGCCTCAGATTTCTCCGTTTGCGTGTGTTTATGTGGTCAGCTTTAGTGGTCAGAAGACTAACAAATGCCACTGACTTTGCAGGCAGGCATTTAAAAGGATCTCCTGCTCAGATTAGCAAAGTGATAAACCCACTAGGGGAGGGGAAAAATGTAAAATAAACCAAAGACAGCTGACGTGTGCAAGTCCTCTTTCACTCCCCCAATCAGATAGTCACTTAGGTGGAATCGACTGTATCTTTTGTACACAACAAATAGGAAAAAAAAAAAAAAACAGGGACGTGAAACAGTGAGGTGTGTAGATGCATTACCAACACATAATGACCACCAACAATACAACACACGAAGAGAGAGACAAGTATTAGGAAAATGGTTTAATATTGGAGACAGAAGCAAAAAACTGCATCACACAATAACATACATTACAAAAATAAGTCTGACTGTTTCAACTACACGGTTATGTTCACAATGAGGACAGAAGAATCAGAAAAAACTTTGATCTAAACAGCAAAAAAGCAAACCCCTAAAGTTGTAACTAATACATTTATCCACGTAAAGTGACCGAGTACTCCTAATTCTAATTATCTTATTGTGTAACTGCACAATACAGAATAAAAAGTGAAACTTACCGCTTGTTTTTTTTAAAGACAAAATTCTAAACACTAGATATAAGCAAAAGGAAAAAAAAATATATCAAGCCAAAGTTTTTAATTCTCTAAACAAAACCAACTCTCTTTCTACCAACCAGAAATCAAACTCGAAAATCAGTCATGGTCAGGGGGCCCACAAGAGTAAGCCACAAAAAATTCCATTTGTTTTTTAATCTCCAGTATAAAAAGTTCCACTGGTACAAAATGCATAAGTACAATCAAGTTGTAGAAATAGGAAAGCCTGCTTTTTTTTTTTTTTTTTGGCTCAAGTTCCATCAAACAACAAAATCCAAATGCATCAATAAAACAGAAACAATACTCAAATGGTCTTACAGTTTCCACTAAGTTGCATTAACTTTGGCTTTTCTCAGACAATACTTAAAAATTAGTTTGTAATTCTAAACAAAATAATAGTTTTATTAATCTACAAACAACAATTCTCACAGCACGAAAAAAAAACCCCAAACCCAAAACAAAACACAAATACATAGGTTTTTTTTGTATGACATTATCCAAAAGGTAATGAAACTACAGGTTTTTTTCCTTTTGTTAATTAGCACTTAAGATAATAAAAACAGAAACAGTAATATGATTTCAGAGTAGCACAAGCCAAGGAACTATAACCCCTATGGTGAAAGAAAGATGAACTTGTTAGTCATTTGAGGACTGCCATTCCATTGCAATTAGCTAATTTGTTTGAAAAACTACTAGTCTCTTCTTTTGATTAGAATTTTGGAAAGCAATTTCCCTTGTTTTTCTTCCTTTCTTATTAGGCCCTTTGCACCCTTGCAGCTTTTTTCCTTTCAATATTTTGAAGGAGAACTGGTAGACAATTCGTCTCTAAGGAGGTACAAGCTTTCTTTTTATTATTATTATTCATAAAGGCAAACTTCCCCCCAGTGACCCATAGTTGTCACCTGGAAACACAAAAAAATTCCCTGCTAAAAATGCTGGGCCAGATCCTCAGCTGGTGTAAAGCATAGGCGGGGATGTGTGTGTGTCTTCTGAAGTCTATCAAGCTATGCCGGTTTAGAGCAGCTGGGGTTCTCGGATATTAACTCTAACATTCTAACTGGACTCGAAACCTGCAGTTTGCACTGGGGCTGCTGCATTGAAGGGATCTGAAAAACCGTTGGAAATTTATATGGTGGATAAAATTAGAAGAATTAGTGAAACAGTAAAAAAAATCAAATTATATTCTCATATTATATATATATATGTGCATATATATAATATAATGTGTGATGATACTTTGAATAAGCAGAATTGCTGCAAGAAGTACAAAATAGCCCTCAAAGGGTGTAGGAAGGCCTCAGCAGTAGTAAAAACATGTGAGAATAATATAGATCATTTAGTTATAAGTGCATGTGCTATAAGGAGGAAACTTTTTTGCATCACTAGAGGCTAGTCCTTTCCATCCCAGGGCTTCTACAACAATGAGCATTTAAGCAAAGTTGGGGACGACAGACAGAGTGCACCACCTGTGTCTTTATGCTGTTCATATAGGGCTTCACTTTAGATTTTAATTTTAAATTTTTTATATTCGCTTTGAATATAACCAAATAGGAACAGATAATGGAAGAAGATATGGCACTTTGTTATCAGAAGCAGGTACTGCTGCTCACATGCATTGAATTGGCAATGGATTCTATTTTCCAGTAGTAAAGAACCGAATTTGGTCACTGGTGCTCTAGACATGCAATCCAGTCAAATTTAAAAGGCAGTGGAAAGGCTACCAGCATCTTTTTGCAGGTTCCTTACATAGGGCTCAATCCAGCAAACAACCACTTAAGTGACATACATATTCTCATTGATTACTGGTGCAAGTAAAGTTACTTGGGTGAGTGTCTGTAGGATTGGGCCCATATATTGTCAATATGAATAATGGCAGATAACACCAAGCATTACAGCATATGTAAACTTTATCCATAAAAAGTAGTTTAACTGCAGTGCACATTGAATTTTCACCCAGGAAGATCTAGTGCATCTGATTTAAGCAAAAGTTCATTTATTTAATTACAAAAATATTGTTTTTTCTCCTCAATGTTTTCAAATGGTGGAATAACCACTCCAATCTGGGAGCAGCTCACACAATAGATAATTAAAGAATTGTTTTTTTATTTTATTTTATTAATACTGAATAGCATATTCCAGCAGCATATTAAAAGCTCTTAAGAAAAGACAAAAAACCCAAAATCTAAAAAGGAAAACCACAAGTTAATTACTGTTTTAAATAATTTTAGTTATAGATACAGAAGAAATTTGGACAGCAGTAAAATAATTTTTTGTCCTTCAGATCTGCCCTGTGCATTTTTCTGATTTCAACCATGTATTAAATAAACCACAAAAAACTAAGTATATATATATATATTTATATATATAGATATATATATAAAAATAAACAGCAAAATGGTGAATGTATAAAAGGTATTAACACTCAAGACAGCTCTGGGTGGAAAGGGTTAAAAGTTCAAAACTTTCTCACCTTAGAGGTTTCCATACATTATGAAGAAAATACATTGTGAGGTTTGCTTTCACAGCATTGATGTGCAGAGTGGTTAAAAAAGTGAAACATGGGCACTTATACAATGTTTTACAAAAAACATCAAAGAGAAATAACAAACAATAACAATTTCAGGCAACAAGACCACAGGATAGCAAGTTAACAAACTTTTTAACCTCTTTTTTTTCTTTAAATATTAGGGATTTATACAAAACACATAATAAAATACCCATGTTATCAAATTACTTCACACAAGAAACACACTGAAGCTCTAGGAAGAAAGTACCTTTGGAATTTGGCACTATATTTTCACTGATTTTTTTTCTTTAAAAGAAAAACCGATCACATTTTGCTGAACACAAACACATCTAAATTGTCCACAATAAAAAAATGACATCAATGCGTCACAAGCCAACACAAACTTATTCTGGAATAGTTTTTAATTTTTCACATGAAATTTTTTTTTTTAAGCAAACAACTTTTTTTAAACTCATTTTTTGTTGTTGTTGTTGTTCAAGTAAACCAATTTTAAACTTGTCTTTTATAAACACAGAACACTTAAGACCGTAAGACTCATGATGAAACCACAACTTAATTCACAGAAGCACCAACGTAACACAGTTTACAGTAACCTTTCTCCTGTACATTGAAACAGTATAAAATATAGGTAATTTCATGTGCATTAAACCATGGATTGTCTAACTGTGAGTCAGTTCAGCAAAAGGTGACACAAATAGGTAGCATTTGCCCTAAAACAGGGTAAATATTTTCTTATACTAATCTACAAAAAGTGGTTCTATATATATATTTTAATGAGAAAGTGAGCCACCTAAAATGGCCTTATCAAAAAACTTTACACTGCCTGAAAAATGTAAAAACTATTACAGACCTCTAGAGACTTAAAATCAGACAGTTTTTTTTTCCTCAAACTGTTTTGGAAGTAGTCTGTTAGAAACCAACATTCTGTGCCTCTGGACACATATTGCTATTGTCACCAGTGACCAGGCAGAATGCCAATCCCTGTATAATACTTTCAAGTCTGTTATTTTATTTATTTATTTATTTTTGGAAAAGGAAAAAAAAGAGAGAAAGAAAAAAAAAAGAAAGCAAGCAAAAACATTTTTGCCACAGGTTTTTTTTTGTTTTGTTTTTTTTGTTTTAAACCCTATTATTAATTTGTCTAATAATAAATTTCAGTCTTGCATGAATGCAGCAATGTTTTTTCACATTGACTTCCCAGAATTCATAGCTAGATGAGGTCACATGCAAATTTCAAAGGTCAAACTAGATCAAAGGTCAGTAGGAGAACCAAATATGATGTGAGGTCAGAAAGACATCAGAAACAATGACGGGACGATGAAACTTTTTTTTTTTTTTTTTAGACGCCACAGGGACATGCTAGGCAAACGATGAACTAACGGGCATGGAGATGTCTAGGGAAAAAACAAGGAAGAGGAAAAAAGTTACATAGAATCTATGCAGCAGAAACAAAATCACTTTTATGGGTGCAGGAGAAAACTAATGCAAATCTTTCATCATTAGAGTCTATGAGCCATTCACATAATTTGCATTAACTTACAATACTCATCAACAACAGCACAATGAAACCCCAAAAGAATCCATCTGAAAAGAGTTAGAGAAGATGGATTCATCTTTGGGGGGAGGAGAGAAGAAAGAACCATTTTCAACAAATGTAACATAAGGGGTAGGAGGAAGAAAAAAGTCAGACAACTGAACTTTAAACTAGAAAATGGAAACTACGAACAAAATAACCAGACAAGTACAAACAAGAGGATAAAAGCATGAACTGTAAAGAGTGTAGGGTTCAACGGTGAAAAAGCGCCCATTCTTGGCACAATTACTCTAGAGACTACTTCAAAGGATCTAGCTAGCATAGAGAGCTGCTCTTTAGGTATCCAATAAGTTAACAATAGGCAATAAATAACTTCCATTATTTCTGAGGCAGTAAAAATTTTGTATAAAAATAGAAATGCTTTTTACAAATAAAATTTACAGGCCTGTGGCTTTCTTATTTATTATTATTATTAAATTTATCTCTCAAGAAACATCAAGTATTGTCACTCATTTTATTTTATTTTATTTTTATTTTAAACCCTGTAGCTTTAGAAACAGATCTCTAAATCTTTTTTACATTATTCCTTTCCAAAAAACTCAAGAAAACTTAAAAAAAAAAGTGAAATATAAAGACGACCAGTGTAATATCAGACTAATAGAATGTTATGTTGATTTGAACCCCTAAAAAAAATAAAAAATAAATAAAAAACCATTTTCAAAAACGAACCAATGTAGTGGAAAGACTTTTTGTTGTCATTGTCTCACAATAAGTGCTTCTGCTGGCATACGACCATTATGTTTAACCTATAAACTGCTGGTGCCACCCTGATAAGATTGGGTCCATACATACAAAACAGCTTTTATTTCCCCAAAGTGTGCTAATGGCACCAGGGTTCACAGAGTTAAATTGCACCCCCACCCCTTTTTTTTGTCGCTTTTAATTCTTAAGATGTCGTTTCTTTAAAAAAAAAAGTAAAGAAAAAAAACGGAGATAAATTATGTTGCAAAATAAAATACAGTAACACAACTCAGTAATTACTTGGCCTGGAAACAGCAGCCAAGTTTAATTGTGGTGAGTGGGGAAATGGAAGCGATAACTGTAAAAATAATTGTCTCTTGGTGAAGGTTGGCAATATGTTCTTCCTTAGCCCCCCCCCTCCCCCCCACAGAAGGGCAGGTTTGCTCATGGGACTTACCCTAAGAAAGCTAAAATAAGAGCAGTGAGCATCTGGGGTTAAGATCAGTAAGGTTTGCTGTCGTTTTTGGAGCGTTTCAGCTGAACCTTCAAGCGTTTCATGCCAATCTGAAAGCCGTTCATAGCCTGGATAGCAGCTTGCGCAGAGACTGGATTGTCATAGCTAACAAAACCTACAAAATACAGAACAGAGGGGGAAAGAAAGTGAACTACAGGTTAGAACAAAAGAAGAGGGGACTGGCTCAATATACAAAAAAAAGTGTTTGTTGTTAGTACTTTTTCTTTTAAGTGACACGTTCATTTCAGTACTTTCCTTCATTCCTTTGATTACGCTTCACACTCCTTCCCTCTCAATCCATCCCAACTCTCCCCTTATCTTGCTAGTGTTCAGCATTTTGCTACCTCACCATCTCCAGCTGGGACAGCAATCAAACAGCTGTGGTGTCCATGAGCTGTGTGACAAGGGGCAGTATAGTATCTCTCTCTCTCGTACTTAGATGGTCCCCCATCACTGCAGTGTCTGAGTGCCTCACAATCATTAATGTCTTTATCCTCACAACACACCTGTAGGTAGGGAAGTGCTATTGTCCCCAGGTACAGAGAGGCTAAGTGATTTTGTTCAAGGTGACATAGGATGCCTGTGGCAGAGCAAGGATGAAACATGGGTTTCCCATGGCTCTAATAATAATGATACTTTGCACTTCTAGAGCACTTGTCATCTCAGGATCCCACTGTATGCTGCATACCTTAATTAATTAAGTGTCATGGCCCTGGAATGGGGTAGGCAAGTACAGAGGTTAAATGACAGGTCAATAGCAGAGCTGTGAATAGAACCCCAGGTCTTCTCCTCCCAATCTTCAGCACTGACCTTTAGATAGCATTCTCTCCCTGTACTCAGTATGGCTGGTTTGCTCTAAATTTCTTGTCCCCTAGAGACTAAAAGTGCTCTTTTCATAATGCACTCTAATCTCCCTGAGCCTAGAAGCTCCAACTCATTTTCATATCTGAGCCTCCCACTCTTAATTGAAAAGCACTCCTGACTACCACTCTAACTCCGCTCTGGCTAATTACTGCATTGCAGCCTGGTATTATGCATCTGCTTTGACATGCTCCCTTTAATTTCCGCTTGAAATTGTCTTAATGAATTATTTTAGATTAGATTAAAGTGTGTATCCCTCTCTTACTCATCACCCTCTTTTCCTTCTCCCCTGGCACTGAGGTTTTTCGCCCGTACTCCTCTGCTAACCCCTTCATCATACCCAGTTTGTGTTCACCCAGAGAAAATGCTCACCCAGAGCCTCCCCATCTCTTGTCTTGATTACTCAATTTCCTCCTCTCTGGCTTTCCTGACACTCAGTTTTCACTCTCAAGCCATTCAAAATGCAGCTGCTAAGATCATCTTCCTGATCATTGCCTCCCTCTTTGTGTCCCTTCACTGGCCTCCTTTTCTCCACCACATCAGATTCAAATTTTTACATGTAGGGGGTCTTCCCACCTCTGACCCTCTTGTTTATTCACTCTCGCATCTTATCAAATAGATCCAACCCCATTCACTCTATTTGGTCAAGGAAGCTAGCCTTGCTCAATCATCTATTCACTTCTCCCACATGCACTTTCACAATTCCTGCATTCTGCCGCTAGGCAAGGAACATTTTACCCAAACTAGTCTGCCAAATTGCTATCCTGTCCTCCTGCCAGTCCCTCATCAAGAACCATTTCTTTTATGTTGCCTGTGGGAATCTGGCCTCCTCTCTCGTTTTTGCCTTTCCTTGTTGTGTCTGTCTGTTATATTGGGTCTTAAATTTAGACTGTAGGCTCTTCAGGGCAAGGACTTTGATTGTACCCCTCTTCATCCCCTGCCCTATCATAACGGCAGATGCGACCTGTACAGTTGAACCTACTTGTGATACTTGTATATGCACATATAGGCAGCAGCTAGCTGTAACATATTCTATGCTACATACGTGTACGCTATACAAACACCAATTGCATAGTACTGTACTTAACCCAGAAGTACAAGTAATGGGTTAAACACAGAGAGTTTTAAAGAGGTTCAGCTATACAATAGAGGATAATTAGGTATCCATAATAAGGCAGCTTAATTGTATAGTAAATGGCATTCCCCCACATAGGGTGTAATTAGTTTCATGTATTTGACACATCCATAGTAGATGTCAGACCGGAAGTTTTTTTTCAAATCCAGTTTTTAGTTTGAACTGCTTTGACTGGGCATCTTTCTGTACTTTTGAGGATTACAAGCGATAGCTCTGGGATCAGGTTCACCATGTACAGTTTTACTTTTCAATTGATTAAATGTTGCTTACCAAAGCACTTGCTCAGATTGGTCTGTTTATCAATGAAGACTTTAGCAGAGATAACATTTCCAAAGGGCATGAACATCTGCAGAATGTCCTGGTCTCCAAACTCCTGGGGGAGGTGGTAAATAAAGAGGTTTGCCCCTTCTGGACCTTTAGAGACAGGAAAACCACAAAAAAAAAAAAAGTATGAAAAGAGCGATTAGAAGAGTTCTATTTCATCTATCTTTTTTTGGTAATTTAGAAGGTGATGGGCAAACACAGTTCAGTTTCAGACTTTTTGAAGTAACAAAAACAAAGCAAATGGACAAAATAGCAGTGGCTCTTTTACAGATTTGTACTTGACATCTCTTTTATAAGAGATTTTGAACTGCAGCCTCCTTCCTAAACTCATGTAAGACTGCCAAGCTTGTCCTAAAGTAGGGTTATGGTTAGAAGCGTGACTGCATGAAAGTGGCACCTTCTCTGCTCTCTCTATCTCTTCAAGCTGTCCAGCTATGGAAGATCGAGTTGAATTCTATGCTGCCTCACACATCTTCAACCGTTCTGTCAGCTAAACCAGAGATATTATTAGCCTAAGAGATAGAGCCCAGCTCAGTTCTAAAGATCCCAGGTTTAAGTCTGCAGGGCAGGCAATTGGGGGCAAGGGAAGTAAAACAAACCTCACTTTGACTTACGAACTGAGCTGGCTGATTTTTTTTGCAAATAACTGAGGGACAAAAAAAAAGAAAACAAAAGGAATGCTCATAATAAAACCTGTAGTCATTATTCACAGTACATGTGTTGTTTTAACAACAAAGAATCCGATTGGAAAGCCCTCACCACCTGGCAGGGAACTCTGTCAAAAGAAGAGCTGGCCAAGATTTTTAACTGATTTTTTTCCCCCCAACAACAACAAAAATGATTTTTCCTTGAAATGGAAGTGTTTGGGAAAATCTTTTTTTGAGTTCTGTGAAATTTCATATGAAAATATCCACTTCGTTTTTAACTGGCATTTTTTTTCTCTTTCAAACTGAGTTTTGTATTGGTTTTTGAAAGCCTGTCCACAGAAATAAAATTGATTTTTTTCACCGAGCTCTAGTCAGAAGCTTCTCATCATCAACTCTGCTTCCCTATGACCATAATAATCTGGAAATAAAAAGAAGAGACTAAGAAAAGACTTTCCAGTGTGAACCTGGACATGTGGCCTTCCCAGCCATAATGCATTACTGGGATTCTCAGACGCCACACAATTCCGGTGCAGGCAGGTTCTGGAGCAGACTAAATAGATATTCCCTGGCTTGAGTGGAGACGAGATGTGTCTTAGATGTGCTGCGCTTGATTACTGTCTAGGGGAGGAGAGGAAAGTGCAGGCCAGACACTTATGGAGTACCTTCTGCAGCAGATTCATGGAGCCGCACTGGTGTTCAGAATAGAGGAATCAGACTGCCTGCCCTCTCACAGCCTGAGGGGAGGGGCTGCAATATTTGCCCTAGACAGGGGGGTGCATGGGTTGGAACAAAAAACAAAACAAAACAAAAAAACAACAACAAAACAACAGGGTGAAAAAAAAAAGGATTTCATAAAATGAAATGGAAAAAAAAAATCACCTGGCAATATGGAAGAGAAATCAAATGAAGTTTCTTCTTACCAAAAAAAAAAAAAAAAAAAAAAAAAAGTTCTCTCAACAAAATGAACTTTCTTAATCACTGAGCAAAACTGGTTTAACATAGATTGATAGCAGGATGCATAAAACAATTCACCCCCCTTTCATTTAACATTTAATGCAATATTTTCTTCTGGTAGCTGGTTATCCTCCTTTAAATATTCCAGACTCCTAGCCATTCCAACAGAAGTCATATGTTGAAACACAAACACAGCCAGCAGAATTTAATAACAAAACTTGCTCACCTTAACAGTCCCCCACTGGAAAAGACAGCAAGATGACAAAGGCCTTTACTTTATAAGGGACATTGTCACATGGGGAATGATAAAACTTACTATTGATAAAAATGCTTTTGTGAACTTAAAAACAATGACGATAATTAAAAAAAAATAAAATAAAAAAGCTAGCCCTACATTATTTGCTACCCAGTCACAACAGAGAAACAGCTTCTGTTTATGGTTTTATCCAATCCATTTTCATTGTCCAAACTGAATGAAATGCAAATCAAAACCAAAAAACAATCAAAGCCAGGGAGCTAAAATAGTGAGAAAAAGAAATGAATTTAAAAAAATTCTTGCAATTTCAATAATCTAAATTGTTAATGGTAAAAATGGTAAGAAAATTATAAAACACATATTTATTTTAACTTGACAGTGTCCCTATTAAATCCCTAGCTTTGAGGGTTTCAACATTGTCTGCCTAAGAGGCACCATGTTCCATAATGATTCAAGAGACTATTTTAAAAGAGGATAAAAAACTTCTTTTGATGCCATGCATTAGCCCTTGTTTCAGTGTACCTCTAGCAAGAACAGTAAACACAATGAAGACTCTTTCTTAGAAGGCATACAAAACTTTTCTATTTTCTAAAATTAGCTGAAAGTTAAGGGGGTGGGAATTAAAAACAAAAGCCCAAGAAGGCTGCAGGGGAGAAAAGAGAGAGAGGCTATTCTCATTTCGTTAAACATTTTGTGATGACTATTAATTTATTCTTAGCGTTAACTTCCTGAGGTTTATTTTGCTCTGTTGGCACAGAAAGAGGGGCAATCAATCACTTACTTACTTCCCCTCAAGACCCACAATTAAACAAAGAACCACTCGATGTAATGACGGATCTCGTCATTAACCTGAAAACTAAAATCTAATAGCAGCTAGATGATCATAGCATACATAGAAACCACAAGGAGGAGAGGGAAGGGGAGAGTTACCCACACGACACTTCCTCCCTCACCCACCTCCCAACAACAACAACAAATATATATATATAATTTTAAAAAGTGCTTTTAGGATGGTTTTCATTAGCAGTGTCTTTTGTGAGCAGCAGCCAATGAGTACTTTTACATTAACAAACGATGGGTGGTAAAATACACCTTGAAGGATAGATGGCAAAAATTAAATTAAAGGATAAAACAAAAACAACACTGAACAGGAAAGAAGAAAAGGTTAAAAATCAGTGGTTAGGCTCATCATGTTTCTTCAGAAAGCATCTATGAAGAAATAAGCCAAACCCAACCAATGTAGAAAGGCTGAATTTAGCTTATCGTAAGATTTGATACTGTGGCTGGAGATGCGTGCTTTGCGGCCCCAGCAGGTGCTGCTTACCTTCTTTCTGGCTGCCCGCAGCACTTTGTTGCTGTAACAAACTCTGACTGTACAATGTTGGCAGTGCTGCTGCAGCATACTGCTGAATTCCTGAGTAGGCCTGGGTGAGGGCGTCCATTGTGCCTGCTGTACCGTTCGTCAAGCCTGTTGCGCCAAGTCCTCCGTTCAGGGCCGCCATACCTGAGAGCATTTGAGCAACTTTACAAAAAACCCAACAATAGAGAAAAGAAATTGCACTTGTTCATTAGTGCTTTCCAAAAGTAGTTGGCATTATATGACACCGACAATGACGGCAGTGCATGCAAGCCAGCACTTCACCAAATGGAACTGAAAACAACGAAACACAACTTCAGTAAAGATCACTTCAGCGCAATGGTTTGACGACCAAATCTATTCACATGCAATCTGCTACTGGCAAGTACTGTCACGCCGTGCTTCTGAAATCCTGTTCTTCCACGTGCCCCAAGGCGCACACGTTGGGCTCCATGATCTCGAGGCTATCCAAAGACTGTAGGAAGGAATCCACTTGATCAAGGGTGGATACCTTGTGGGATTGGCAATGGGGCAGAGTTCTTCAATGGGACACAGTTCAAATCCAGACTGGGTCAATAGTGACCGGAAATTACTATCATATGAATGAAGTTTGCCAATTAATTTTACATAGGCCACCAATCTCAGTTACGCACGTTCCAAAACCACCACCACTAACTGGCACCCTTATGTGCAATGCGGAACATGGGCAAGAGAACTGAATGGGCATGGAGGCATGACTAGCCTCTCACTCCTGGTATCTCCTGATCAGGGCTGGGAAGCACTTGCGGTGTGGCGTAGGGTAGCTAGCAGTGCTGCAGCCTAAGCTGTGCCTGTCCTGCTGATAAAGAGAAATCTTTGTTCTCTAGTGTTGTCATTCCCTCACTTCTTATTGGCAGTAAAATCACTTTATAAACACTGGCCTGCACCCTGAAAAACAGCATAACAACTTAACTGGGATGACTGCCAGGGGAGACATTCAGGGCGAGGAGTCTAAGCTATGGATAAATGGCACACCCAAACCATTTATATGGCACTGTCTGTGATGAGAGTTTTATATCTATGAATTGATGGCTGACAGCAAAAACTTCTTGTGGTGCAGCCGTCTATGCCACTTCTTTTTCCTATTATAGTTGTTAAATGAGTCACATGTATCAGAGCCCTGGTCTACACTGGGGGGGAGGGAGGGAGGCGATGCGAGGTACGCAACTTCAGCTACGAGAATAGCGTAGCTGAAGTCGACGTACCTAGATCGATTTACCGCAGCGTCTTCACACCGGTGAGTCGACTACCGCTGCTCCCCCGTTGACTCCGCTTGCGCCTCTCGCGGCGCTGGAGTTCCGGAGTTGACGGGAGAGCGCTCGGGGATCTATTTATCGCATCTAGACTAGAAGCGATAAATCGACCCCCAATATATTGATTGCTACCCGCCAATCCAGCGGGTAGTGTAGACCTACCCTTAAAGTACTACAGCGAAAAGTTTTAATATTAATTTTTATAGCAATTCATGGAATAAAAGTGAATTTTCTCCCTATATTTAGATATGGGCCCTGCAGTACTGGAAAGGGCAGCAGACTGGAACAAATTTAGAGAAGAGCAGTAAAATAATTAAAAGAACTAAGGGCTTGATTTTCAGAAGAGCTGATGACCCATACCTCCAACCAAAGGCAATGGGAGCTGCAGGGACTCAGCAAAATTGAAAATCAGGCCAGGTTTTCAAAAGTGACTAGTGAACTTGTGTGCCTGAATTTATGGGTGCCTAACTTGAGGGAATTTCAATGGGCCTGACTTTCAGAGACTGCTGAGCAAACCCCGTTACACGTGGGAGCTTGTCCGGGGATTTGAAGCCAGGACTCGCCACCATCCCTATGCGAGTGGGGAGGAAGCCCCAGAGGGGCTTGCTGGACACAGCCTCAGCCTGCTCCCTCATTCAGAGGGGGCTGGAGAAGCCACATTGGTTTATCCTCGGGGCAAGGATGAAACTGGAATGCATCCACGGGGATTTGAAGCCCTGCCCTGTGGCCCAGGTGCCCCTGGAAGTAGAGGGCAGGTTTGCCTGGCAATGGGTTGGGATTGTAGAGGGGTTACCATACCCTGTGGTACTGGGGCCCGACTGGGGTCCCTTCCCAAAAGGGAAAGGAGGCTGTGGGAGGGGACCCATCGGCAGGAAGAGGGGAGGGACCCTAAAGAAGGGAATGGAAACCTGTATGCTAGTAGACCCCAATGAGGGGGAGGGCCCAGGTCCCCAGGGAAAATGAGAAACAAACCCTAGATGACAGAGCCAGAATGGAAACGGGAGAGGAGTAGAGGGCGAGGGGCTGAAGGAATGCCCTAGTATGGAACACCCAGGGAAGGGGACCGAGGAATAGAGTGGGAGGGCCCCAGGAAAGGCCCAAAAGTAGACCCCCCCAGGCAGGGAGATCCGGACCCCCCTGGGCCGGGTAACCAAATCTGAGGCCCTGGGCGAAGCCCAGAGCAACCCGGCTCCCCTGCCGGAGGACCTTTTGGTCTCAGAACCTGTGGGTAGCAGCAGAACTGTGGGGCAGTCCACCCCCTACCTAGTGTACCTTCTGTGGGTGGAAGATGGACAAACCCCCGTGAGGAGGACCCCGGGGAAATCACCCAGTGGGAGGCAGGGGGCTTCCCTGGAATAACCTTACAGGCAGGGGGAGAAGGGGCCGGATCAGGTACCCCCAGCAGTCGCTTAAGGGGGAAGGTGTGTGGCAGGGTGCTGGTTGACAAGCCCTTAATCAGCTCCTACCACTCGAGCCCCAATCAAGGGGAATGGATTGGGGCTGGGTGAATAGCCCTGTGCTTGTCTGGTAACTGGCCGCACCTGCCAGTCTTATTAGCCCAGAGCTATAAAGGCTGGGAGGAAGCCAGAGAAGAGGGAGAGGGAAAGAGAAAGGTCAGGCACAGAAAAGTGGGAGCCTCTAGTCTGCTGCTGGTCAGGCCTGTGGTAGGCAAAGTAGCTGTGAAGCCTGTATGTAGTTGGGAACTGGTGGTGGGAAACCTTTTGAGAATAAAGAGCTCGGGTGTTGCACCAAACTGAAGTGTCCCTGACTCATTGAAGAGGAGGGCCCAGGGGCCGAATACCCAGGGGTGCAATGTGAACCCTGTTACAGTTTGTTATTGAAATCTAACTGCAACCTTACCAAGAGATCTGAATATTGTTTTCTGCCATTGCTTGTGTGTGTGTGTGTGTTTGTTTTTGCAACATTGGTTGAATTAAATGACCCTGATAAACCACTTCTTGTCTCTGGCGCTTTTTGTACAGTGTTGAAATAACTTGGTGATACAGAAACAATGAAGATAACATCCGATTAAGTGAGCTGTAGCTCACGAAAGCTCATGCTCAAATAAATTGGTTAGTCTCTAAGGTGCCACAAGTACTCCTTTTCTTTTTGCGAATACAGACTAACACGGCTCTTACTCTGAAAAGTTATCTTCTGAGTCATCAGCCCATTAGCAAAACACTTTCTATGTTACCAAACTCTGCTCTGGGCAAGTCCTCTTCATGTGAACCTATAGACTCTACCAATAGGCTATTTCGGATCATTAAACCGAAAGCCCTGTTTGACAGCACTGCTACTGGGAAGGACACTGCTACCATCACTATGATAGACATGGCTAAATTTATTTCCACCTTGAGTAAAACAGACCTGTAGAAAGGCCTCTGATCCTTGGTATTATTTACTCTGCTCTTCCATGGTTTTTATGAAATGTCCTAGGGCCTAATAGCACTGGCTTGAGTTAAGCGGAGTATGGAGAGGCAAAGTGTAAACATCACCACGTAGCTCTACCAATGCACCTCCGCTTGTTCTGCACTCTATAAAATAATTATTCTATCCCTGGGTTTCTAATGAGCTGTCTTGAATTGTCCAAAGTGATGAATAAAAATAATAGATGATAATACTTAGCAGTTCCACTGCCCTCTGCCAAAGAATCTCAAAGAGCTTTACAAACATTATTAAGTTCAAGTTTCTCTCTGTCCCTGTGAAGTAGATCAATGCCATTTTCCCTGTTTTACAGATGAGGAAACAGAGACCAAAAGGATAAATGACTTTGCCCAGGATCACATGAAACGTCTGTGTCAGAGCCAGCAATAATTTTCAGATCTCCTGATTCACATTCTTAATCATAAGACCATCTTTTCCCCCTCCTCGCATTAGTGATTTCATTATTACACATCAGATTTCTTTTCATTAATAACTTTATTTGAATTTGCTTCTCCAGAGGCCACAGTCTAACACAGAGGTGGGCAAACTATGGCCCGCGGGACCGTCCTGCCCGGCCCCTGAGCTCCTGGCCCTGGAGGCTACCGCCTGTCCCTCCCCCACTGTTCCCACTCCCACGCAGCCATGCCTCCGTGTGGGCAGTGGGGCTGCGAGCTCCTGCCGCTCTCAGCGGCATAGTTGCGCTATGTTGCGGTGCAACAGTTGGGTAGGGGCAGTCAGGGGACAGGGAGCGGTTGGGGCAGGGGAGGTCCCACGGGGCAGTCAGGGGACAGTTGGATGGGGCGGAGGTTCTGGGCTGGCCAGGGGTCGGGGAACAGGAGGGGTTGGATAGGGCGTGGGAGTCCTGGGGGGCCTGTCAGGGGGCGGGGGTGTAGATAGGTTGGGGCAGTCAGGGGAGAGGGAGTGGCGGGGTTGGACAAGGGGTGGGATCCGGGGGAGGGCAGTTTGGGGTAGGGGGGTCCCAGGACGGGGCAGTCAGAGGACAAGGAGCCAGGGGGTTGGATGGGTTGGGGCTTCTGAGGGGGACAGTCAGGGCGGGAAGTGGGAGGGGGCAAATAGGGGGCAGGGGCCAGGCTGTTTGGGGGGCACAGCCTTCCCTACCCGGCCCTCCATACAGTTTCGTACCCCATGTGGCCCTCTAGCCAAAAAGTTTGCCCACCCCTGGTCTAACACATTATCCCACTGTGCCGCCCAGTCTCCGTGAACTGGCTTTTTAGTTATCCAAAGATTTTGGGGTCTTCCTAGTTGCTGAATCTTCCTGTTCCCAAGAGAGAAATTTTTAATTGAAAGAAAGTCACTTAGGGATAGGTTGTGGCTGGCTGCACTTCCTAAAGGATTGCCTCTTACCATTGGCCACATCAGAGTCCACTTCTCAAACCTGTTTCCTTTCAGCTACTATAATCTCAACCATTTGTGTAAACACACGATCAAATCTGCATTTGTCTTCAGTGCCCTTTTCTAACTCATTCATGGCTTGTACCTAGCTCCACTTGTGCTTTAGAAGGCTAGCATCAATTCCACAAGCACGTATCATTGGTTTCTAGCTTTTATGGGCAATTATACCATTTCACGCGACTGAGAGCTTGGTTTTACCGGCCAGTGATTCTATATCCCATTAAATTGCTCATGGTCTAGCCCTGACATGGGACACAGAGGGTTCCAAACCAAATTTTCATGACTACATGCTCCATGACAGGTTAGAGTGGAAACAACTGAATGGGAGATGGGTTAGTGGGAGCATACCTGGGCCTGGAAGCAGCATATTGTCAATACAGATAGGGGATGCCTCTAGTTACAGTATCAAAAGAGTTAACTACCATTAGTGCCACAAGTACCAGAGGCTGATAATCAGTGTCATAGTATTTCTCAAGAGAGAAAGAGGTGTCACTCACATCACAGCATATGAGAAAGCAGTGCCCTCTCTGAATCTCACTGCAAAACGTTTCTTTCAAACACACACACACAAACATACATATATATATATATATATTTGCACATGGAATATCTGTATGTGTGTGTGTATATATATCTATATCTATCTATATATCTAATCTATCTATAGATATAGACACACACACACAGAGACAGATATTCCATGTGCAAACACTCTCCATGCAATCTGTGGAAACATTCACAAATAACGAGATTTTGAATCAAATCCACCCTCGTATAAATCCATGGGAATCAAGTTTGGTCCTTGGTTGTGTACTCACCAATAATACTTCACATGTCACATGCAAATAGGATTTGCATTCATGTCATTTGAAAATACCTGTTAGGAAAATCTAAAGCCATCATCCATAATCTAGCAAGTATTGCTAAATGCGTGATGGTATGATTCCCACATGCTGTCAAGAGGTGAAACCACATAGGGGGCTTACTGTGGATCAGTCTTGGTGAAGGAATGTTATCTTTTCGAGTGTGCCAGTTTGCTTGGGTTCTGAGTACATGTGAAAAGAGGTGACATGCAACACTCTACCCTTGATGCTGTAAGCTTATATGCCCCACAACATACATTCAGTATGTACCAAGGATAAGAACATTAATGATATTAACAATGTCTAATATTAATGAGACCAGATCTGTCATGAGTGCCATTTTCAATGGCTCGGTTTGATAGAAACAAAAAGCATATGTTGCTTCAAATTCTGACAAGGGGCAGTTCTGGATTTGCTTAGTTTTGCTAAACTGCCCTTGAAACACATTTACTGGGAAGGTTTTTTTGTTTGGTTTTCTAGCATTTTTGTCCTTGCCAGAAGCAAGACCTGTCCTACACAAGGCCCCATGCAAGCGCTCACCACAATTTCACAGACATCAATTAACCCTCTCCACCCCTGCCTCCCATCAATGACAATCAGAGCTCAAGTAATAAAATGACTGGATGAGCAGCTAGATAACAGTGACAAAAAGGACATCATGCAGAGCATCAGAGTGAGCAAGTGATACTGAGGAGGACATCCATTCCTGTGGGTACATTATGATGGCTAATGAATTAGAGACTGGTGGTGACCAAATAGATTCCTTGCATTGTAGGCTAGATGCAAGGAACAGCAGCAGCTAAAAAAAGCTAGGCGGGGGGGAAGATGCAGCCAGATGAATCTCTTCCAATGAAGGCAAAAGTGAAGTCATTGTAACAGAAACAGAGCAGAAGGGATTGTTGTTCTGCAGTAGAAGCTTGATTGTGATTGGCTACTGTGGTTGATAATGAGGATGAAGGTTCTGATTAACGACTGACATCTTCTTTTTAGCTGGAAATGTCAGTGCTTGTTTTACACCACATGGGAGAAATTTACATGCTCTAGTACTACAGATGACTGAGCCATCCTTACATACTTGCAAATTAAAAACCAAGAAATTGGTTTTAATTTTTAAGCAAATATGCAGCTCCCAGGTCAAAGAAGGTGTCCTATTCTGACTCTATAACTAATAGAAAAGTTGCAGCAAATGCGTGTTTCTTAATAAACTAATTCCTGAATTATATCTTGTGCTGAGGTGCTGTACCTGTTTTCACGGGTTTATGTTTTTGGTTTCTGAAATCAAAAGGAGCCTTTCGTGTAACCAAAACCAATCTCCAGAATCCATTCTGACTATCTAGCACAGGTCCTAAAATTCCCCATGTCCTGCAAAAAAAGGAGTCTTTTTTTTTCCCCCCAGGAACTCAACAGAATCCACCTTGGAGGGCAAGATTAGTGAAATCTTAAGGCTAAAGGACTGTATATATGTAGGGCCCTACCAAATTCATGATCCATTTTGGTCCATTTAATGAGCATAGGATTTTAAAAATCGTAATTTTCATGATTTCAGATATTTTAATCTGAAATGTCACAGTGTTGTAATTGTAGGGGTCCTGACCCAAAAAGGAGTTATGTGGGGGGGGGCAGGGGGGGGTTGCGGTGCTGCTATCCTTACTTCTGCGCTGCTGCAGGTGGCAGAGCTGCCTTCAGAGCTGGGCAGCTGGAGAGCAGCTGGTTGGGAGCCCAGCTCTGAAGGCACCGCAGTAGTAAGGGGGCAGGGTACGGCATTGCCACCCTGACTTCTGTGCTGCTGCGGCTGGCGGGGCGCTGCCTTCTGAGCTGGGTGCCCAGCCAACAGCCCCCGCTCTCCAGGCACCCAGCTCTGAAGGCAGCAGTGCAGAAGTGAGAGTGGCCATACCACGACCCCCCTAAAATAACCTTGCGGCCCCGCTGCAACTCCCTTTTCAGTCAGGACCCCAATTTGAAAAAAGCTGGTCTCCCCCCATGAAATCTATATAGTATAGGGTAAAAGCACACAAAAGACCAGATTTCATGGGGTGAGACCAGATTTCACGGTCTGTGACGTGTTTTTCCATGGCCATGAATTTGGTAGGGCCCTATATATACAGGTATATGCAAAGAATGGAAGTTGATCAGCTTTACCCGCTGTTTTGCATATTTGTTAAAAGTAACAATCTGTTTATAATTGATATTTTTCCTACAGTGATTACTGGGGAAGGCTGTCCACCACAGCAATAAATACTCACTGTTTACGGTACCTGCTAGTGCATTAATATTATTCAGTCCAACAGTGGCTCCAGCCAATCCTTGGAGAGTACCCAGAGAAGTCAAAGAATTCATGGCCGCACCAGCCGTGGAATTAGCAGTTGACGCAGCCACTAAAAGGGGAGAGAGTAGGGCAATATTAATTAAAGTAAACAGAACTTGAAACGTATCAGTCACAAAACATCATGCACCGATTCTAATCTTAATAACTGGCCTCCTTGCAAAAACGTAAGGAATCAGACCAACACTGAAACCTTTCTCAGTAAGTTCCTGTATTGGCTGCTGATGGAAAGCACGGCTGAATTTTTTAGCGATGTGGATTTGATAGTGAAATTTAAGTAATTTGGCTTTCTTTGCAGAAACACTAAATCTGTGAACAGTTAAAAAACCTCTCTCACATTCTCAAAAGTGTATCAATAAAGCACTAAGAGCTGATCAACGTGCCAGAGAGCCTGCCCCTTCTTAACATGGTTGTTAAGCAACCATATGTTACTCATAGGGCTTGGTATTGATATCTGAGATTTGGCCAGTTCCTGTTCTGGGCTCAAGCAAAACCTGAATTGTTCTGTCCTAAGTGAGATACCATCATGGCATTGTATCTTTAGGGCATCATATAAATGGAATATAAAGCACTGAAATATAAAATTTTAAAAAAATAACTAACGAAATACCAAATGCAATTCATTTTTCTGTTGGCTTCCACTGTAGTATCTAGGTAGGTACTTCTGTGGCCCCCCATCAGCACAGTATCCAAGCACACTACAAATATGAAATGTATTTATCCCCTTTGAGGGAAGGAAGTATTATCATTGCCATTTCAGAAGGGGAACTGAGGCACAGAAAGATTAAGGGAGATGTTCAAGGCTACACATAGAATCTGTGGCAGCCGTAGGATTTAGAGCCATATCTCCTTAGTCCCAGTATAGTGCATCTGTCGCAAGACCATCTTTCCTCTATAGCAGCGTTATCTGAAATGGCAACATCTTATTTTAAATTGAACATTTTAGTTGTGCTGCGGTGAAATGGACACGAATGCTTTCTGTCCCTAATCCTCTTCATCCTTTCTGGGGCCGTCTCTTCCATCAGAGGCGCCCAGCTGGGCAGTGAATACCCAAGAAGTTAAAGTTTCTAGGCTGATAGGATGCAACAAAGAGAGTGGAAGACAATTTTATCAAAGAAGCAGTAGGAGAGTCCAAATAAAATAAATATTTAACAGAGTCCAAATAAAGTGCAATTCCTCCCCACTTTAAACAAAGTCATATACACATCTATCTACCTAGCTCCCCACAACTCCAAGACACCCTTAAACTTCCTTGCACCCTGATCTAAAGGTCAACAAATTCCGAAGAGTCAACAAGCCTTCTGGCCTTTGCAATGCAGATGCTGTTAGCTTGAGAGCCCTCACTGATCTTAAACCAGGGGCGGGCAAACTTTTTGGCCTGAGGGCTGCATTGGGTTTCTGAAATTGTTTGGAGGGCCAGTTAAGGGGAGGCTGTGCCTCCCCAAACAGCCAGGCATGGCCTGACCCCCACCCCATATCCGACCGTCCTGCTTCTTGCCCCCTGATGGCCCCCCCCTGGGACTCCTGTCCCATCCAAGCCCCCCTGCTCTCAGTTCCCTGGACCCCCCACCCCTAACTCCCCCCCACCGCCCCATCCAAACCTTCCCCTCCTTCCTGACTGCCCCCCCAGGACCCCTGCTGCATCCAACCACCCCTGGACCCTTCGCCCCTAACTGCCCCCCGCCCCTAACTGCCCACCACCTCATTCAACCCCCCTCTCTCCTTCCTGACTGCCCCCCCAGAACCCCTGCCCCATCCAACCACCCCAGACCCCTCGCCCCTAATTGCCCCTGCCCCTAACTGCCCCCCACCACCTGATTCAATCCCTCGTCTCCTTCCTGACTGCCCCCCCGGGACCCCTGCCTCCATTCAACCCCCGTTCCCCACCCTCTGACAGCCCCAACCCCTATCCACACCCCTGACCACCCCCCAAACTCCCCTGCCCTCTATCCAACCCCCCTCCCCTGCTCCCTACCCCCTTACCTTGCTGCCTGGAGCTCCGGTGGCTGGCGGCGCAGCTGCACCAGGAAAGGCAGCCGTGCCACGCAGCACAGAGCACCGGGTCAGGCCAGGCTCTGAAGCCCCGCTGCCCAGAGCATTGCGCCGCATGGCGGCGTGGCTGTAGGGGAGGTGGGACAGCCTCCCAGGCCAGGAGCTCAGGGGCTGGGCAGGACAGTTTGCCCACCTCTGTCTTAAACCCTGCTGTCGTGTGTGTGTGTAGTGGAGACCAGTGATTTCTCAGTCAGCCAGGATCCAAGGTACGTAAAGCCTTATAGGCTGAAGTCTAATTGTATCCAGAAGCAAATAAGGAGTCTGTACAGTGGCTAAATGAGTGGTGTAATAAGCTCCCTGTGGCTAATGCTATCCGGGGGGCAGCTGCATGTTACATCAGCAATTCGTTTTATTAAGAACAAAATTAGATATGAACCTCAAATCATAAAATTTAAGATTAAAACTCCCCGTGTGTGAGAGATTAATGAGCAGATGGGTTGCTAACACATCCTTGTGAATGAGGAAGGCAGTCCAAATCCTTCTCTTCCATTCTGGTGACTGGTGTCAGATCTACACAACTCAAATAGATGGTCAGTGACTGACCAAACTCTGGGGCCAAATTTAAGTGTGTGTTCTTGGGTTCAAGTTTCAGTATTCTATCAGTCAACACTGATCATGCTCCTCAGATTTTCTCATTAATTTGAATTTAGAGTTCACATTATCCTAGTTTGACTGAATATTCAGGTGACTCAGAACTATTATAAAAATGCGATAGAGGGCACCAAAGCAGCCCAGAAATCAGTGGTCTCATGTTGCAATTATTTTTACTGCCTTGCAATGATCTGCACTGCAAACCTGATGGGAGGAATTAGCCATGAGACATGTCAGATACACTTGAGGGTCTTTCCTGTTTTGCCGACTGCTCCTTTGAGGGGCGTAGGATTAAAGATTTTACATGCACACAATATAATTTGAGTATGGAGTAAAGAGCAGGAAGGAGGACAGCCCAGTGGTCCGGGCACTAGGCTGGGACCTGGGAAACCCAGATTCAATTCCCTGCTCTGCCACAGACTTCCTGTGTGAGCCTGGGGCAACTCAGTCTCTGCATCCCAGCTCCCCAGCTGTAAAATGGAGCTTAGAGAATTTGTGGACTTCAACAGAGTGTTGTGGGGCTAAATATACTAAAGAGTGTGAGATACTATGGCAACAGGGGCCGCATAAGTACCATAGGTAAAAAAATAGCTGAAAAAATTTCTGCAACACGCTCGACACCACCGGTAAATGAAACATTGTATTACTTACAGAACACAAAAATGTAATAAAGGAAAAGGTAAAATACCATGGAAGCTTTACGTATAGAAGCCTGTTATCTCAACTCTGATTTCTCCTACCTGTGGAGTACACTGAAATTGGTCTCAAGCTAAGGATTACAGGAGCTTATCCTGTCTCTTCCCTCTTTTCCTTCAGTTGAAATGACCTTGCTTTAGAAATGTAACGTATGATGAATACACAGAAAAAAAATCACACAGTTTGTGGTAAAGTTAGAATACTGTGCCATTCATTTGGGAAACCAGCAAAACTCTCCAGGAACAAAGAAGCAGCTTGTGTTCTAGCCAGGTGAATATTGGGTGATTGTGAACTAATGGTAGGAGAATAGGGCTGCCCTCAGACTATGACTGAATTTTTTCATATTTTTTAAAGGGCTGGATCCATTTTATAACCATTTGTAACATGACAGACAAGATTCTATTGCTTAGAGGCATTTCTACAGCACTCATCACTGTGATACCAGTCACTGGAAAAATTGGATGTCTCTTTCTAGAAGACATGCACTAGCTCAGTGTTTCTCAATCTTTTTGATACCAGGGACTGGCTTGCTGCCTTCCTAAACTGTGTTATGGAGATTTCAGGGACCCATGCTGGACCACGGACCAGTTGTTGAGAAACACTGCATTAGCTCCTCCATAAGTTATTGGGATCATTGCAGGAATTTCTGGGTGAAATTCTATGGCCTGCTTTAGAGGCCAGACGGTGACGGTGACGTCCGATCTTAAAAATTATGAAAATCTGAAGAACTATCTGAGCTACCAGCTGAAAGATCCAGTTGCACTTTTAAGACTAGGGGTTGTACTTGAATCCTGGGCCAAATTTTCCCCAGTTCCCAATGCTGTACTCTGTTCCAGTTGCCTGCTGCCCTCTCCCCAGGAGGGGCCTGCATTGCTCCTCTATAGAGAGTCTGTAGATCACTTTGGGACCTCTTCGGAATGAAAGGTTCTATATGTGAAAGATAAGAAGGTCAAGATGATTGTTCTCCCATTACAGCCTCTGCTCTTTGGTTCATACTCCCCTCCTTGCACCTCATGCTGGGAACCATTTCTCTGATCCAGTATCTCATGCAACTATTTGCTCTCCCTCCTATTACCTCATTCCCATCCCCATTCTTTTCAATGGATACCCATGCAAATGAATAAAATCAAAGTTATCATGAAAGTGTGAACCAGGATGGGGGCATGTCATATCCAGATTAGATATGGGGGTGTGTGTGTGTGTGTGCAGTCAAGACTAGTGAGGTCCTGTGTCACCATCTGCCTTAATATTATTGACCAGTGAGTTATTAGTTTTCAAATGACATCGCACAAGGCATATTTTGTACAAAGAGTATTACAATAGAGTGGAGGGTGTGAATATAGGGGTGCATTCAGTCACCGGGCATGTCACCAAAAGGAGTAACCACATTATCTGATTGTCCCAGCCTTACCTGCTGTTTTACCAGGACATATTGAATTTAAGGCTTGGATCCTGTTCCCTTTGAAATCAGTGGGAGATTTGCCATCAACTTTAGTGGGAATAGGATCTGGACCTCAGACTGCATGCTCTTTGGGTCAGGGGCCAGGCCCATCTTTGAAGTGCAAGGCACCAGTCACACCTACAGCTGTGTTCAAATAATAATTATGATTTCACAGAAGGCCAGAAGGAACCAATACATTGATCTAATCTGCCCTTCTGTGTTAACACAGGCCACAGCTTTCACCCAGTTGTTTTCTGCAACAAGCCCAGCAACTGGTATAACCTCTTAGGGCTAGGATTTTTGAAGGAGCCTAAAGAAGTAAAGTTTAAATGGAATCTGGGCACCCATCTCCCTTAAACTCCTTTGGAAATGCCAGCCTAGCAAGACATCCAATCCTGATGTAAAGACCCTCAGATACTACAAACTGGCGAAGCCCCGCTGAGGTCAATGGAGCGATGACAATTTACATAAGGCTGACACTCAGAGCTCAGGGATGGTGAGGTCTGTAGCTATGCAAGTGAAGTCAGTGATATGTGTAATATTACTTACACCCTGTTCTGCATTGTCTGAGCACTGCACAACCAGTCAGTGCTTTGGGCAAAGGGAGTATGGTGATATGGAGCACAGAAAGAATGACAGTGCTGTATGAAAATGTATTGGGTAATCTTGCGGTGAAGTTACTGGACTCGAAGTCAAAAGAGCTAGTTTTATTTCCCAACTCTGCCATAGATATTCTGTGTGACCCTGGGCAAGTCACCTAATTTGTCTCAGTTCCCATCTGTAAAATGGGGATACTAATATTTCCTTTCTCCTACCTTTTGTCAAGCTTGTTTCCTTAGACTGTACTATCTTTGGGTTAGGGACTCTTTCCTCCTATGTGTATTTTGTCATAGAGCCTAGAACAATGAGGCCATGATCCTGGCTGGGCCCTTAGGAGTGACTGTAACACAAGTGATAAAATTAGAACCGTATTCCTGAGTCTGACACAGATTCATAGGGAATGCTCTTGTGCAACTCACAACCTCTTGTGCCCCAAGTTCCTCATCTATAAGCTGACTCCCGTTATCTGCCTCCAAGGGCTGCTGTGAGAATCCGTTAATGCTCATAAAGTACTTTGCAATGAACTAAAGTGCTGAATAAATGCTAATTATCATCATTGTTCTGGATGAAAGGACCCGTTAGATCATGCAGCCCACAACTGTGCACTGGCAGGAAGACGAACTGGATGATCTAATAGACCTTTTCCATCTTCACTCTCTGTGACAAATGTCAGATTATAATGGTCTCCGATGACTTCTTAGTGAAGAGACATCCCACGGAAAAGGCACATCCCTAGGAGGCTGCATACCATATGCTTAAAGGTTGTCACTGACGTCCCACCTTTTCTTGGGCAACGTGCTGGGTTCCAAAAGACTGGAGCAGATGTCTGGTAACAGGACCACAAAAATAACATGATGACGGCTTGGTCGAAGGCATAAAAACCAAACAGCAACATTCCAGATGGTGGTTTCTATGATTTTTAAGTGGGATTTATTTCTTTTTAACATTATTGTATTTGTTTGAGGTAACCCTATTTAACACCCGCACCGTCCCCAGCCTTGGTTTAAAAAGAAGGAACGTTTGTGCTCTTGTTGTAAGTGTCAGAGTATGTAAGCAACATAAGGGCAGAATTCTCCTCTCCAAGCCTCAGCGAGGGCCTCCTAGCTGCATAGAGGCTCTCGCTATAGCACATCCTCCACTAGTTCCACATATCTGCAGAGAGCAAAATATAGGAGTCAAGATCCACTGGGCCAGATCCTGCTTTGTCCCAAGGCTGCTTTGTGATGCTCCAGTGTTTCAAAGCAGCCACAATTCTGATTTAGTCAGTAATTTAAGGATTCTTCCTACTCAAGGGATATACAGTATCAGCTGCTACACCACCCTAAGCCCAGGACAGGGGCATGACCTGGGGTATGGATTGGTCATCTCTGTGTGCTGGTGATCTCTGACAGCTTGCAATGATGGCCAGCTTGCATCCTAGTCTCCACTGTACAGTTCTGAAAGCCGTGCTTTGCTGCAAGAGATCCATCCATTTATCCATCTGATGCACTGGGAAATAATTCTGATCACATTTTTTTTTTTTAAAAAGGACTGTGGAATTGGTGTCTGTTTTGGTGCTTTCTTCATAAAGATTCATGTCAGTAACTGGGTTAAGAGCACTTGAATTCACTGTGCACGCAACCTTTCCCTTAGTGCTGTTTAGACAGTTCTCAGTTATGTTCCCCATGACAGCCTGTGTTTTACAAGTCAATACAGGCAGAGGCAGCTTGACACTGGTGATTTTGTTTTCTGGAGACTGCACCTTTTCCATTTCTAAGAATCCTGCCTGGAGACAGCAGCCAGTTTGTTCTCTCATCCTCTGCAGCCAGTTCCAGAGGATGTGCATATACTCACCAACAAACCCCCAGTGCTTGCTCATGGAGACTTCAATTTTGTTCTTTCTTGGTGTTTTTCTTAACAGAATGTTACCGTAATTTTAGGCTCAGCTTCACCCCTGCAAGCATGTACAGATTTCCAGCCTAGGCTCACTGTTGCTCTGGGAAAGTCTCCTCTTCTCAAAGCTACCAAGACAGACTCTTGTTTTTCTTCCCTTCTTGAGTCCTTGATCTTCCTCCCCAGGCAGCCCTCAACTGTGAGTCTGTCTCTGACTCACCACTGCATCCACAGCCCCCTCTGACTTCAGGGAGCAGATTGCATGGGATCCTGATTTAATCTGTTCCTGACTAAAAAAAGTGTAAGAGCAGTGCAGTAATTTCCAGTTGAGTGCAAGTCATATACGAAGACCCTAGGCTACATCAGAATGACCGTGGGTTAGTGGAGCACCTCCTGGATTGGGAGTCTACAGAGCTGGGTTCTGGTCTCAACTCTGCCAGTGATGTTCCAGGTGACCTTGGGCAATCATTTCACCAAGGTGTGCGTCTGTTTCCATTCTTACCCTCTCCTTGGTTTGTGTATTTAGAGTGTCAGATCAGCTGGGCATGTCTTCATTGCAATGGTGGCTTGACCCATTTCAAGACTGCCTGGCTAGAGTCAGAGATGCCACACAGCAGAGCAGCACAGAGTGATTGGATTAGCAGTGCAGAGTATCTGAGTCCACACTGTATTATTAGCTCAACCACCAGCAGCACCTGAGTTTCAACCCACCCTCCCTAAAGGGCCAGCTAGCTTGAGTTTAAAGTTCTGCTTAACTTGAGGCTAGAGATTTTTGTGTATGCACAGGAGTTGGGTTAGGGGCAACACTGGAATTATATACCTTGAGCTAACAACGCAGTGAAGACAAGCCCTCTGTATTTGTACAGCACCTTGCACAATGGGGTCCTGAGCTCGGCTACTGCTGCTAGGTGCTACTGTAGTGAAAATAAATAAGAATAATACAAAAATATGTATATGTTGTTTTTCTAATAAAGTATCTAACAGCTCTCCAGTCAGCGATAAAGAAGGAAGAGAAGATGCGCAGTGGGGTGGAAGTAAGGACCAAAAGTTCTTTAAAAATCTAAGAAGGCTAATTCCAGGGAATGGAATTTACAAGTTCCCCCAGAAAGTCCCTTGAGTGAAAAATATCCTTTAATCCCTCGCTTGGTAAAAGAAGGAGGGCAAAGCTAAACAAGAGACTGGCTTTAAGGATAATCAAGCTAAGGCAGAGTTCTCCATTGTCATTTTACTCTTTAGCTTGTAACAATGGTACAAACAAACAATGGTAACTAGGTCGGTCTCTCTCAAATGTTATGTGAAGGTAATGAATTTTATTGCTGGCAAAAGCAAGAGATGAAGGACACTGGCCAGAATTTTACATTGTTGGACAGACTCTAAACAAACCTTCCCACTCAACTGTGATTGGCGACATACCCTGGTCTTTCAGTCCCAGCCCTCTCCTGAAGATAGAGACTAATTTCACTGAATTGTGGGCAGTTTCTTATGCAGCATGGGACTTATACCATCCAACTGACATTAATTAGGATCAGTGCTAAACTGACCTGAAGCATCCAAACCAACTCGCTCTACATAACCCCACCAACATAGCCACTGACAGCGACTGGCTGGTTTTCAAGAAGGTGTGACCAATGACTCACTTCTAATGCATCTGTTAAATGTCTGCCATGTAAGCAATGAGCAACTGAAGTGCAGCGATGCTGTAGTTTATTAAAGAAAAATTCTAAACATGAGGGTTGAGGGGGGGAAGGAGGAAACTGGTCGAGTCAATCGAACAGCCCACATAACACTGCATGGTGGGATTTGCGGTATTATTTCTGTCTGAAATGAGCACACATGACAGATTCTGACTGCATAAGGAACGTTCTAAAAGGGAAGAATAATTAAGCAATGTCAGAGGCATCATCTTTATTAGATAATCACAACCCGGGGCATTAACAAACTTTGAGCGTCTCTTATCCCATGGGGTCTAATTATTCTGTGATAATAACCACACCTCCAAGTTTTAATTTATTCCTGTAAAGATTTTTTTTTGGTGGGGTGAGGAAAATGGGGGGTATATTCAATATCTGTGCTGGAGGAAGATGCAGTTGGCCTTTCAAAAGGGCTCATAAGTATTCTAATCTAACTAGCGCATGCAAATGGCATTAAATCGTCTGCCCTTTATGGTGATCTCCAGCAAATCAGAAGATTCACTCCCATCCAAACTGGTGGTGCTATAGTCTGTATCATGAGTATAGGTAGGCACGCACCAATTCAATTCTGTGTTCTGGGACAACTTCTGGCAAGAGGGTTTTCTTGGGTTAGAGAGGCTGGCTTTCTGTCAGGCTGTCTAATTAACATGCCGTTGATGGGCTGAAAGGAAAACTAAAAACTTAAGACTGGTACGCTGATCTCTGAAGTGCTGCCTGACATATCAAAGATCAAGATTTTAGTAAATGTAAGTGTTCTACCCACGCGCAGGATTGAACAAAGAGTGAGACAGACACCCCATGGGAAGAGGAACAAAGAGCAGCGGAGCAGTAGCGTCACGTAGAAGTAGTGGAGTGACAACATAGGGAGGGGAGACTGTGTAATAACAACTCAGGGATGACTCAGAGATACCAGGCCCTCCCTGTCATCATCATGTCCAGGCCTAGTGACTTCCATAGTGGCTGATCCAGGCTTGAGGAAGAAAGAGGCCAAGGATGTCTTGCAAGACAACCATCTCCTAGACAGGAGGAAGGGAAAGCAGTAGTAGCTGCCACCTCAGCTTCAAATCTCCCATGTGCAAAGGAGATCAAGGAGGCCTTTTTCAGGCTGACCCTCCCAGCCCAACTCAAAGCTCTCTTGACATTTTAGCAGGAATGTCTCAATTTCTATCAGAGTTTAGCACAGCTCTTCTAAGGAGCTCTAATCAAAGCCTCACAAAGGAGGCTTTCCAAAGACTGATTAACATTTTGTGAGATCCTGTGAGTACATGCTCTTATACCCATTTTACAGATGGGAAAATGAAGCACAGAGGGGTGAAGTGACTTGCTTAAGGCTAAACAGCAATTCAGTAACAGAGCTGGAAATAGCACCCAAGAGCCCAGAGCCAAAATTTTCAAAAAGTGGTCTGTGGATTGCGGAGTGGATTCTCGATTGAGCATGGATGGGCAGTGAGATGGGCAGTGACATGCCAGGGTGTGTATCATTCATCTCTTTACTAGACAAAACGTTGCAGAAAACTATTTGATTTGATGTAAAATTACACAACCGGTTCCCCTTGTACTGTACATAATTTTGGAAAATAATGTATCGGTGCCAATTCAATATGGCAATAGCACTTTGCACTTAACATAGCACGTCTCTTCCAGAGATAGCAAAGTGCCTTACAAACCTATGAAGGTAGATAAATATTTCATAGATGTGGCAAAGTCAGGAACAGAACCCAGGTTTGTTAGCACCATATTCAATCCACTAGGTCACAGCAGACAAAGCATTTTTTTAAATACTGAAACAACAGGATGTGTTTAAAAAATGTTCCATGAACTTGTCCCGTAATATACCACAGAATATCAGGAGATCACAACAAGCATATTTTTGGGCACAATGTACAATTTTGGGCAGTGTGGGGAAAGCACTGGTGTGGTGAACCATTACTATTAAACTTCTTCCTGTGTGCAGGTTTTAACAAGATTTAAATAAATTCATGACAATTAGCAACTCCAGCCTGTTCTCAGTCAGAGCTTCTTGCAAAGCACATGGTGTCTGAGGTTGAGTGTCCACCTTCTGTAGCTGAGGTGACAGCAGCATTTGATTCTTTGGCAGAAAATAAACCTGAACAAGCCAGCAATATAGCCGTGGTTTGTGTCTTACGTGCTCCTTGTACTGATAAGCTTTTTTTTTATTTTTTATATTGAATTTCTTGTGGCTGACCACAGCTTAAAATTATTACAGATTGTGTGGTAGAGACACACTGCCAAAAGGTACTATATTACATAGCGTTACCTGTACACATCACAAAATGTAAAACCTGAAATGTGCTAACACAATGGATGTAATACCTTAGGCAGAAGATAATGTACTATATATAAAAAAACCCAAACATGTCTTGTGCTGAATTAGATCCTTCTAATCCAGGGTTTAGGTTAAGTGCTATACTCCGATTCCTAAAAAAATTATTTGACTAACGAGAACAATGCTATGCTTTGAAAAATACAAATGCATTTCTATCCTTTTTACAGCAGCTGGTATTTTTAAAATCTTGTTCTATGCATACAGTAGGACACTCCTGCTCTTTCTTACTGTAAAGAAGAGTTATGTAACCCTGAGGAAACAGAGTCAGATTTTTCTAGATCTAACCTCATACAATTTTAAGAGTCACTCTAAAAGGAGACAAGAAATTCTGTAGAAAGACCCTTCCTAAAGTTTCAGGAGAGACTCAAACTTATTTACTTGCAAGTTCTGTTGATTTTATTCACCATACCACTCAATGGCATTTCATCAATTTAACTTCCTTATCGTCCTAGTAACAATACTACAGCAATACACCCTTATCTGAGATGAATACACTTTCTAGGAATATGTGCAAAGGAACTAATACATTTTGAGGGACAATTATATTTTACAAACAGACCATTCTGGTTTGTTGATTGCTTGACAGCTCTTATGGGTTCCCCACTTCACCCTTCAGGTCATTATCATAGCTATCATTCTCCCAGGTGAGAGAGATAGGATGGGGACATCCTGACTTCAACGTGGCTCTTTGAAAGATGGGGGCTTTAGTTTCAGAGCTCCTCAGGCCACATTTCATTGGGAGATGTGTAGCCTACTTTTGTGGTGCTATTAAAAACATTAAATCTTGGCCAATATTCTCAAACCTGGGTGTCTACATGTAGGCTCCTAAATCCAGAGGTGTTAAGTGCCAATAAATCTCACTGAAGTCAACATGAGCTGTTCGTGGCTTGGAGCCTTTGAGAATCAGGTCACTTGTTTAAGTGCCTAAATTATGGATTTAGGCATCAAAGAGTGAAAAAATTCGGTTACAAGTTTCACAATTAAAGAGAACGTTTCGCTGACAAAAATTCTACTTTAAGCCATGGCCTATTGTACATTAGGAAAATCAAGACCCATTTGCCACTGTAACCCACTGGTCAACGTATGTTGTGTGTTCACCTCTGTTTCTGAGCCATGGAATATCTAAGAATAGAGTCTTTGCTCTTTAACTTGAGCACTGCATGATTTCAGCTGTAGAGGCCTCTAATTTAGTCCTTGGTGAGTGAACCAAGATGGGCATCCACTGCTTGGTAATAAAATCTTCCCATTAATAATAAGTAACATTATTATGACTAACATTATTGCATCACACATAGAAAGCTAATTGACTCTATGCAATGCTCATTATAGCAATAATTACACCAGGGATCAGTGCTCCCTATCCATGAAATAATGACTTGCCTCAAAGTGTATCAACGGCTGCAACACAACCATCCTAATAGTACTTAGCTCTTACATGGCACTTTTCAGCTTCAAAGCATTTCACAAAGACTCCAGAACCCGCAATCAGCAAGTACATGTTATTCTTGTTTTACATATGGGTAAAGATAGGCAGAGAGATTAAATGACTTGAAAAAGGCCAAATAAAGGAAGACAGTGTCAGAGTTGTGATTAGAACAAAGAAGTTCCTGCCTCTCAGACCCATGTTCTGACCACTAGATCATACCCCCATCAGGATTTTCCTTTCTGTCTTGTTTCTCTCAAATGTACACGCCACAACCCAAACCTTACAAAAGAAATCAGTCTAGATTAAAATACATCGTAATAATTTATGTACTTTTGTTACATAAGTGCACAGAACATGCCTTTTAAAAACTACTTTATCTGATAGATCATATTTTTGCCCTAAAAATAATGAATGTTAAGCTAGGTGAGTTCCCTCCCCCAAATGTAATGAACAGCTTTTTAAATGATAGTACAATATATTGTACTTGATCATGTTCATTCTATACCAAGACATATAACTGGTTAACTGGTACTGAAGTGGAAGAGAAAGCCGCTGCGATTTAAACTGATTTGTTCCAGCGTGAACCATCTACCTTGATTCATTCTTTAGAAAACTGTCCAAGGTTCATATTCACCTACAGGTATGGTTATTTTTGGATCATCCTGGAAGCAAATCATAGACAGCACAGTGGGTGCATTGGCCTATAACAAAATGTCACTGTGGCAGACGTGAACTGCTGATTGGAGAAATAGGTATTGTACTGAAGTGAATAAAAAGAGGAGCTTTTAAAAAGGTCTATTTGAACATTCTTTGCTGCGTCTCTGCTGAGGTATCTTAAATTTTCTGTAAAATGCCTAACGTTTCAACAATTGTGTTCCCAACTTGAATACTTTTAACTAACAAAGGCAATCTTTGTGCTATGTTATTGAGTAGATAAAATAATAAATGTCCTAAGAATAATTTTACTTCATCTTTAAGGAAAAGTGAACAGAGATGATGTTGATGCAAATAAGTTTTGACCAATGAACCACAAATACTAACTGTAAGTGACCACTCTACTTTTAAGAAGGGAAAGAACAGATTAATTGTAATGGGATTGGCATCAACTGCCCTCATTAAATTGGGAAAGCATTTCTATTCTAACCCCCTGTTTTCAGTTGCTTTATAACTTTCAGAAACTTCCTCCTTTGGGGATGAAATTTTCCAGTGTTGGCATCTGCCCAAAAGTAGCTTATTTTGAGTATGGGTGTATATATATATATATATAAAACTTATTTACTATCCTAATTAAAAATGTTTACAGCTTTTTATATTTTATTTTATTTTTATAACAGCTCTACTGCTTAAAATGGATGGGACCAGAAAGTTGAACGTTGGCATGGAAAAAGCACAGTCAAACTGGTTTTGATTTGAGTGTAATGTCCTGTTGAAAATCATATTCTTTGCACACACAATATATTTTGCATAGACACTTCCTTCTAGGCTGCAAGTATGCAGGCTGATAAAGTCATGTTACCTGAGCATGCAGGGCCAGCTTAGCTGTGTGGTGTAGGTGAAGAGTGAATGAGACAGGTTTTTCAGGGAACTATGCCTCATTCACTGCTCATCTTATATTGTAAAAGCTGCACGCTCCAGCAGAATAAAGACATTAGATATAAAGTATCTATATAAAGTACAAGATATAAAGTACAGTATCTGGAATAAGACATTCCAGTGTTGTTTAGCCAAGAAGTTCAACCTTTTGGATTTTACTTTTAGAAAAAATATGCATCTTTAAGAAAAAACAAAAACACATTTTAGAAAATGTTATTAAAAACCTATCTTAGACTACCCATTGACTTCCGTAAGGACTGAAACTGGCCTTCAGCAAGCATGGATAAGCACTCAAAAGTCAGGAAATGACAAAGTTAAGTTCGTATAGCATGCTCGTAAAGTGAGTGCATGTCATGTTCCCCTCTAGCAGCCAGTGCACATATAAAACTACTATGGCTGGGAGCAAATAGAGTTACTCCCTTAGCTCAGGTGGTAGAGATTTGTGCTTTGGGTCTGAAAAGGTCCTGCATTCCAATCCTATAAAATATCTTGTGGAGGGGTAATTACCTTTGCATGTCTAATTAACTGACCCATATGCACTTATAATATATTCTGTAACCACAGAATCATCTTCTCTTTCTCAAAAACATTCCATCACCACAGAATTGTTTTCTACAATGTTCGATACATACCTCTAGCATCCTGTAGTACTTTACAGTGTATACTCACAGTCCACGAAGGTCATTTATATGCAAGGTACATAGTAAACTATTCTTACACAACATACTGCATATTTACTATAGCAGTATAGGACAATTGTGAAAATCTGATCGAATACAAAGGCTACTTATGTGCACCGCTCAATTAGCTTCTGAGTTAGCTACATTATCCCCCCGGTACCAGAAAATTGCACTGTGTGCATGTATGCAGGTACAATAAGCTCTATCCTTTGCTGCCTCTTCCCTTCCCTTTGCAGTCACCTGGGAGGGCAGTGCTACTGGCTGTTGAAAAAAATGTATACTGTATTATATTTAGGAAACAGTACAGGATCATGCGATTAAAAACTGTACTGTGATGCACATGTGCAAGAGGGCAGAATTAAAGGTGTATGTGAAATTGTACTTTTGTATTTCCTGACTTTTGTGTGCAGCCTAAATGTTCCCATCTTGTAGTGTATTTGCTGGAATATAATATCAGTTTATATAATACTGGGCGCTCATACACCACCGTTCACCAGAGAATTTAAAAGTGCTGTGTAAACATTAATTAAACCTAACACCACCAATGTGAGGTAGGTGAATTCTATTATCCCTAAGTTTACATGTGGGTAAATCAAGGCAAGCTAAGCGTCACACAGTGCATTGGAGGCAGAGGCCCTGTTCTTGAACATGCGTTTGCTAGGGTACCCCCTGGAACCCATGTGGAGTCCTACTGACTTTACCGGCGTTTTGTGCAGGCCCTGGGAACTGTGCCAGTGCATCTATTTATAAGATCTAGCCACCGTCTGGAAGAGAATCCAGGATTCCTGATTTTTACTCCCACTTTTTAACCATTATAAAATATTGCCTCTCTACACTGATATAGTTCCAATGGTTTAAAAAAGAAAAGTGTTCCAAGCAAGTGGGGAAAAAAAGAGTGAACAATTCATTAACCAAATAGGGGTGATTAAAGTAAATAAAAGAAACAATTATCATATCAAAATAAAAGACAAGAAAGATGATTAAATGAGGCTTCTAAAGACCCATGAGAAACTTATGGAAGAGTAATATGCATTTACCTGGTTTTTATTCTTTCATTTTTATCCACTACCATCTAATAATTGCAAAAAACTGTTACTCTATAACCACAGGCAATTTAAGCTATTTTAATTTTTTTCCCAAGGCCACTAGACAAAAGAACCTATTTATTGCCTGAGGGGATTTTTTTTTCTAAAATGAAAGCTTAATCTTTCATGTTTTTTAAGCAAAGGCTTTTAAAAAATAATTTCTAACAATGCTGTAGGGAGACACTTCCATGGGTATGCAAAATTGAAAATATAAATTTACAATTATAAAAAAATTAATAGTTTTGAGGATTGCATTGTCTCTGTCCTTTCTGGATTAATATTGTCTGAAGCATAAGAGAAAGTATTTAGAAAGAGAGAGAATGGTTTAAAGTGTTCAGCGCAGGGAAGGGAATGATGTTCATAGATTGGAGTCAAAGCCATTTAGGAGTTGTACTGGGTTGTGTTTATAGTAAAATGCAGAGTTTTGTTTTGAAATAGATAATTGGCTGAACTTTGAAAGGAGGCGTTTCATATAAACTCAACAGTTAGTATTAGAGGGTCCGGTCCTGCAAGATGCTGATCACTTTTCAAGTCCTATTAAGCCTTCTTGGGGGCCAGCCGCAAAATGTGGCATCCTCAAATATCAGGCAAGATTTTGGTTTGGGGTCATCTCTATGCCTGTGTCTCCATTAGGCACTGAGTGGATCCAAGTCTGTCTGAGCACTTGCAGAACTCAGTGCAAGTCCAGGGCACTCTGAACCTCACAGGACCAGGTCTAAAGAGGAGTCCAAATTGAAACACCCATCTTTTGAGGATGCCAGATTTTACTGCTAGCTCCAATTTCTGGATGGAACCAAAACCCTAGATCTGCGCATGAAATGAACTTTGAAGGAATAGGGGATAAATCTGGATTTGAATTTTTGTGGTGTTGGACTATTATTAATGGCCTAGTTCAGAAAAGTATTTATGTACATACATACCTATTCAGGACAGCATTTTGACATCAATGGGACTTAAAGTGAAGCTGTCCTGAATATGGGAGCTTTCCTGAATCAGGGCCTACTGATTTAATGTATTATCTAGAAAAACAAACATTTCTTCTTGTGCTTACTCTGGGCTTTGTAATCAGACAGTATAATTTATTCCCACTAAACCAGACAAACTGGAGAATTCAATTAAAAGAAAACTAGATCCGAAGTACCCCCATTCCTCTGACAAAACCTCCAGTACTGAAAGGCAGAGTCAAAAGTTTTCTGCCAATCTATTTCAAGTTTTAATGGAAACACTTTGTGCTACTATAAAAGGCTTTATGGAACTAAATGTATTTTTCATAGAGCAGAGAAAAATCCATGAAGATATTGTTCAGGTTTACAAAATATGTAATAGGGTGAAGAATGTGGAACCAGATAAGAAAGGTTAAATGGAAGGACATTTTAACAATCGTTGGTTAGTTGTGGAGTGCGTATGGGCATAAGGAGACTATTAAATATGCACTCAGTGCCACAGTAAGCTTTCAAATGCTGAAAATGGTTTTCCTGTGGCTATTAACTCCAGCTAAGATTTTGAAAAGGGATTTGCGATTTGGGAGTGCCTAACTTGGGAGGTTGGGTGCTCAGCCCTTGTTGAAAATCATCAAGATGTCACCCAAAATCATGAGTCATTTCTGAAAATCATGGTTTCTGCCACTAAGGGTCCACCACTGGCCCCCATACTGTGTTGCCACCTAGGAGGTATTTACTCATCCCATCTGAAACATCTGCCTCAGCACATCCCATTCACAGCCATCATCTGAAAACACCTGTTTTCCCAGGAGGATTTGCAAGTTCCCACTGTTAGGCCCTTTGCTTTTCAGGAATGGTGCAAGTTTGTTTTCTTAGCGCTAGCGCTCATTAGTATTTAGTTTTATTGCATATTTGGGATGTTTGTTTTGTATTATGCAAACAGCGTCCGTACAGTACCCTCAGCTTTATAAATGAAATTACGGTGAAATAAAAGGCCACCTCCGGCTTCTTCCAAAGCTTCCCCAGGTTTCGTAGGGAAGTCTCTGGGCTAGGTGCTCAGCCAGTATAAAATGGCAGAGCTCCACTGAAGCCAACAGAGCTATGCTGATTTACATTAGCTGAGGAGTGTCCAAACTTCACCTCCTTCCTGGGTGGAGTAATTACTCTGCCTCTTAATTCAGGGCTTTAGCATCTGACTCAATAGAGGAGCCCTGCATTCCCATATAAGGTCTTAGTCTTCCATGCTTTTCAAGGGAAGTAGAGAAGAGTTAAGGTATTTCTTGCCAGATCAGAGAAACCAGAAGGAATCAGAAAATGAAATTTTATCTCAAAAAATGCAAAACCAACATAGCTTTGGGAAATATAATCTAAAACACTGGCAATATGACTCAGAGAGAGATAAATGCGAGGAGATGCTCAGCACGGATGCTACGATATAATTGAATAGCTATGTATGTATACAATTTTACAATGTGATATACTGCACAATATATTCTGCATTATATGAAGTACAAGCACAACTACATAGGTTAGCCTATCTTCATGTAGCATTGAATTAAATACATTTGCAACACTGCGTGCTGTGCTGGGTGCCCCAGTTCAATGAAGGCATAATCACATTGGAGGGGGTCCAGAAAAAGGTGATAAAGATGATTAAGATACGAGTAGAAGCCTGGATATATTCAGACATTCAACACAGTCTTCCCAACACAGCAAAAAACATACAGTAGTGAACAATCCTTTGGTAGCAATATGGGCTAGATAGCTAAATAGGCCATCCCTAACTTTTAGAATGCTCTAATTGTGTGGGAAAGAACCATTTAAAGTGGCTATTGGAAAAGTGGGATGCAAGCAAATAATTAGGCTGGATACCAGAAAACATTTTCTAACAATAAGGTTAATTAGGCCATTAAATAATATTGGAAGGGAAGTGTAAATAATCCCATCTCTGGAGTTATTCAGGTTAAGCAACATTTGGAAATGCCCTTTAGAACAATCCTATGTTTGCAGAAGTTGGACTAGTTGATCTGAGGAGTCTTTTTCATCTCCAAAATCTATGGTGTATAGAATCCTCAAGACAGCTGTTTGTACCACAGACATCATGGAGAGTCATTATAGAATTAAGGTTGCCTCTGCAACCTTAATTCAGCCCCTTTGTACATACGCATGATAATGGAGTCTTTACTATATTATCACACTATTTTTTCCAGAGGAGCCCTGTCTCATTCAGTGCACAAAATGAATGGTGCTTACTGAATGAGCAGCTATTGAATATTTTGTTTTCTCCTCATTGTTCACTGTGTGGCCTCATTCCTTATTTACTGCACACTATTCAAACCCTGCTCTAAATTCAGAACTATTCATTTCCTCATTGAATTTTCTATGGCACTCATCAGGATAGTATCTGAGTGCTTCACAAACGTTAATTAATGTAGGTTCACAAAGCCCCTGTTGAAGGGTGGTATTATCCCCATTTTACAGATGGAGAACTGATGTACAGAGAAATTAATGTCAAAAGTATCCACTAATTGTGGGTGCTTATTTGAGATGCCTATAACATGATTTTTCAGATCCTTGGCATTATATAACATTTTATCTTTTCAAAGCACAGATCCTATCGACTTCCGTTGCACCTGTGAGTGCTCAGCACTTGTGCAAGTCATACTCCAGGGTCTCAAGTTGAGCACCCAGAACACGATGAAAATACAAATAGTGACCTCCTGTGAAAAGTTTGGTTAAGTGACTTGCCCAGCATCACGTAGTTTGGCAGGGCAGGGATAGAATCCAGTTCTCCAGGGCAGCATTCAACTGCCCTAACCATGAGACTGTCCTTCCTCTTCATGCAGTCCCCTGCCTCATGCACTACACAACTTCCAAGTTCTGCAACAAATAAGGCAAGGGTCCTCAGTATGGAATTTCCTAGCTTTTCCGTGCTTGACTTTGCAACCTTAATGTTCTTTTAACATAGTGTTTTGTTTGTTAATTCCTAGGTTTTTAAAAGAGGAAACTGAAAAAAAACAGAAATTGCATCATGTGGCATCATACAGTTGCCAACATGGGCCATCAGCAGGGTTGGAACCTTTAGATCTACTGCACAGATGTCTACCAATTGAGCTAACAGAGTTTCTGACAGCCGTGCGAGACACACACTTTGCCAGTGGATTTCACAGATTTGATGACAGCAGAAAGAATAGTGAGACTCAGGAAGCTTGGGTGCCATGCCAGGAGGAGTGTGTGTTCCGGTAGTCATCACAGACCCTTCTGTCAGTTCCCCTAAGCTTGACCCCTTCTTTCCCATCCCCTCTAACCCATCTCTGTCCCAGTCCTGTGTCTTCCCACCCCTTGGCTCCTCGTCCCAGGCCCAGGCCCATTCTCCTCGCCTACCCAGTCTCACCTCAGACCCAGTCTCCCCCTCTAAGGTCCCCATTTGAGTCCCAGTCTCCCTACCCTTCCAGTATCTTTCCTTTCCCACTCCCAGTTTCCTTGCCTCCCCACACCAACTCCTTGTCCAATCTCTCTCTGCCTTCCCCACAGCATCAAGCTCCCTTGCCCTCTTTTTTCCCATCCCCACTGGCTCCCAGTCTTAATTTCCCCTCTCCACGCCCCGGTCTCTGTCCCAGTCTCCCCTGTGTCAGGCTCCTTGTCCCAGTCTCTTTATCTAGCTGGTCCCTGTTGTCCTTCTCATCTTAGCTCCTGGTCAGATGTGTCTTCTCACCTCCACTCGTTCCCAGTCCTAGTTTTCTTGCCATAACAGTCCCAGTCTCCCCCCCAAACTTCAAGTCACGTTTTCTCTCTCTTTCACCATAGTCCCGGTCTCATCAGCCCCCTTCCCCCAGTCTAGCTCCTGCCTCCTCTGTATTTGAGGGAGGCACCTTCCTCCTCCACACTGCCTGGGCTCCAGCAGGGGTGTCATTGAGAGCACAGGAGAGACAGGCTTTCTGCTATCAGTTCTGATGCCCAGCCCCATCCTGGCTGAGAAGCAGTAATTCAAGAGAAAGTCTTTCTAAGCCCCATAGCCCCTGGGTTGGATCCTGCTCTGTTGCTTTGTGGGAATGGTATATTTGCAGTCCGATGAGCACTAGGAGCTGTTTGGGGATGGAGCATGCTCAGGGAGGATGGAATCTTCAGAGATTTTAGCTGCTAAGCACTAAGGGTACATGTCTATACTTATGCTGGAGATGTAATTTACAGCTTGGGTAGACATGAATGCATTAGGTGTGATCAAGTGCAGAAGTGTAGCCAGCATAGGCAGCAGGAGGGGTTAGCTTCCCTGAGTACAATCCCGCCTTGGATCCTAGGTGCTTACTTGGGTGACTAGTCCATCCCCCCACTTGTGCCAACACGGCTACATTTCTATTTTTAGTGCGCTAGCTCGAGCAAAGCTAGCATGCAGACTTCTATCTGAGCTATACCTCCAGCTCAAGTGATTAAACATACCCTAACAAGTCGCTACTGGGCATGTCTGAACTGAGGTTTTTTTGAACACTTAAACTTGACCAAATTTGGGCAGATTTCCAGAGAAACAAAAAAAGACACATCTCTGACACAAAGGCCTCATCCCTGACAAATTTCGAGTCCCCACTCCAAAGCCTAGTGTTCTAGAGCTTCCCAAAGAAAAGACTGCAGAAGTATTATTATTTTTTTTTTAACATTGCAAAATGAAATTCTTCCCCCTAGCTTCATCCTTGGAAATGGCTGCACCATTGTCTCCGAAACGTTCCTAACACATTCAGCCTGAGGCAGACACCAGGCATGGAAAAATTCAGTCCAACAGTCTGGTAAAAAGGTAAAAGCCACTGAAAACAGAGTCTTATAATAGAAGTGTTAATAATAATAGGTGGTGTTACAATCTCTGCCTATAACATATGTCAAAGATTGCCTCCCTTGCGGTTGAGCTCAAACCTTGTGCCACAGCTTATTTTATCATGAGGGATGAATATACTTAGAAACAAGATTAAACAGAAATGTTCTTTAGTGGCATCCAAAATGATATGAATGTTTTTAGACCTGCCATAAACACAGATAAGGGGGCAGATTCTCAGCCCAGTTACACCAATGTAAATAACTCTACCCTCCACTGGCTTTGGAGATGAGGAGGAGTTATTGTATACGGGATTTACACCAGTGTAATGGAGATCAGAATCTGGCAAGATTTTCACTATTTATCTGGTCTTACTTCCATAATCGCCTCTCAGTTACCAGCAGGAGCAATCTCTGAAGGCACCATAGGAAGAAAAAGAAAAGGCAAGAGGGGGGAAAAAAGAGGAAACAAATTTAATTTGTCTTTTTTTCTAGCATGAGAGGACTTGGCTCATGTTCTGGATTCTTTTTGAAAAGTTAAACCTCACTGAGTTCCTCATGCAGCTAGAGTTTTCTTGTGCCTGCTGGGTGTTGTAAGGCTGCAATGTTGCCCCTAATCCTGCAGTGAGCTTGGCAGAGCAGACCCCTGTGCCTGCATGGAACAACTTGCAAAATCCAGGCCTTATTTAGCTGCTTAAACACACATTTTTAATTAAAAAATTCTACTCAATAAAAAAAAAAAAGCCTCCACGCTTTTCATGTGCAAGTTCGTTGCTTTTGGAGGTGATAAACAGATAGAGAATCACCATTCTGAGGCTCTCCTTCCTGTCTTTAATGCAGAATCTGAATGGAAAGCAAACTACTCTTACCGGGACTTGTGAGGGCTCCCAGAGCACCAGTCGTTGTGGAGAGAGGATTTGCGTTGGTGGTGGTAGCTGAGGTTTGGGCGGCGGCTGCTGCAGCTGCTAAGGTTGCCAAATTCTGTAACTGTAAAGCATTCATGCCTGCGCAGAGAACAAAAGGCAGCTTCAGCAATAGGGTTAATGAAGAGATTTAAAAGTTGTATTTATTGTAAAGGAATGTAAGACTTGTAAAGGTTGCCGGATTGACAGTCTAACCAGTGACTTAAACTCTCCTTTCATTCCCAGAAGAGCCTGGGCAGAATAAGCCACCTCACACTGGCGCCAGCCAACACGCCTCGTATCTGTCTTACAGGTAAGAGGGTGGATGGTTTTGTTGTTATAGCACGGTCTTACAACTCAGGAAATTTGTGTTCAGTTCCCATCTCCGTCAAAGAGTTGTGGTGTGACAAGTCACTTAATCTCTCTGGGTGAAACATGGGGATAATAATACTTCCTGACCTCATGCAGGTGGAGAGAAGGTAAATTAGTTATTGCTTGAGAGGTACTTGGATCTTATCAAGTTCAATCCCCAGGTCCCCTCTTCACTTCTCTACTTAGTCTACCACACAACAATAGCCAATTGTGAGAGCAATTTTTGCCGGAAATTCCTTCTGTCTATTTGGAACTGAATCGAGACCATCCAATTCATTTCAAATTCAGCACGGAACAGATATCAGACAGTAATGATTTTCAGTCACTATCATTTGGGGCCAGATTTGAACTGGGGACCTCTAGGCAGAACATTTTGCATCATGTAAGCCATCCAGGTTCCCAAAACCACTTGTTAGTTTATTCAATACTTTACGAGACGTAGTGAAGGATACATCTACATTTCAGAATGATGTAAAGACCTTCAAGGGAGGGGAAAATTTATAAAACATGGAATTTAACTTAGATAAATATGAAATGGAACATCTGTTGACAGACAAATACTAAACAACACTCATGCAAAATGGAAGAAAAATGATTAAAGAACAACAATGTGACAAAGAACTTGAAATCTCAATGTGATGCAGCTGCTCAAAGATGAAAATGGTGTACCAAGTGTGTATATATATAGGCATCATAGCTATATACATAGGCATCATTTGTAGGACAAAGAAAGAAATAATGCCTCTTTCCCGCACCTTGGTTTGGCCACACGCAGGTGTTCTGCATATGCCATATGAAAAGGACATTGATAAATTAGAGGAAATCCGGAGGAGAATGTCAGAGTAATTAAGCTATGACCATATGAGCAGGAGAACTTAATATGGACTTGGAGAAAATGAGAAGAGGGGCTATCACAACACTCTATGAGTATTTGAGAGCTAATAAAATAAAAGAGCAGGAGGGATATTTTACAGAGACTGAGAGCAGGTGGCAAATAAAGAGCAGCAATCTCTTGAAATTAACACACGACAGAATTAGGTTAGACATTAGAAACCAATCTCATAGAAATGCTCAGCACTCAGAAGTTCCATTGTTCTACCATCAGAGCCGCTAAACGCTGAGAACTTCTGAAAATCTGGTCACTTTATTGAGGTGTCTAACTGAGAACAGAGATCTTCTGAAAATTGTCCCCAGTTGTGGGTGTCAAGCACTTTTCAATAATGGATGTACCAAAAAAAAAAAAGAAAAAGAAGTAGGTGATGGATGATCTTACCGGTAATGTGGCTGAAGATCCATCACTTAGAGGAGTCTGGGACCAACATCATACACTTTGAGTGACTAACAGAGGAAAACCTTTCTCATGACTACTCATAGAATTTAAGAACTATATAAACCATAAGGTTTGTCTCAAACCCTATCACCTATAATAGTTTACAAGGCACAATAAAACAGGTAACTACTCTAATTACAAGGGACTAATAACCAAGGTAATTAGGTGTAACTACTGTATCCTGTAATCACAGGTCGTCATTGAGTTTGCTCAGCTTTTTAAGCTAGAGCTTTATCATGATTATACACAGCACTCATCACGTTCAAAGTGCTTTACAAAAATACTTTAAAAACTCTGTCATTTATTTACATGGAAACTTTACAATTACCAAAGAATTAGGGATGGGCAAACCTGTCTGAAAAAAAATAAACAGCCTGAAACACAACTCTTCTTCAACCAAGTCTTCTGTTGAAGCATGAAAGAATTTGGTGAACTTTTTGAAAAGGTTGAGCCTTGAATTTCTTCATTTCAGATGGGATAGGACAAAGAAATACTAAAGTATACCAAGTAGTGTTTCCTAAGAGGCTAAACCTAGGGAATAATGGAAATTTCTTATGAGAGATGGCCCTTGTGAGTTTTCCAACACAAAGTGGTTTGGCTAGGCACTTTTCAATGCATAGGTTTGGTTAAGTGAGGATGCTTGGGGAAGCTTCACATTTGTTTATGCTGATCCATGCCTTTAAGAGCTTGTCCATCACTAAATAATCTGAAATTTCTATGTATATCTTTTTAGGACATTATCCATAGCTGAATACTTGCTCATCAACTGCAGCAATGATAGCGAAGGGATGAATTGGGAGGTACGTTGTCCCTGCTGGAGGCAGGTGCAAGTCCTCTTGGAGAGCAGGGCCACTGCTTATGGTTTTTTACAGCCTGCAACAAACAAGTTTGTGCTGTCTGGTATGGAGAGGGAAGCTGGCTATGGCCCCTCCCCATCTTCCAGAGTTTCTGACATTAGAGGCCCTCATCTCCTAGCTCTCAGGAAGCACAAGGGTAAAGATTTTGCCTGGCCCTTATCCAGGGACACAAAAGTAGGGGAGGAAAGAGAGAGAGAAGCTCCTAGAATTCTCTTGTTCACACACTTGTGAACTCATATAGGCACCCACAATCTGCCACTAAATGAGGCTGGATGTGTAAAATATGTTCTACAATTCTGATTTACACGGAGAGCCTCCAGAATAGTTCAGTCAGTGGATCACAAATTTAGAGACAGAGGAGACCTATTAGTTTATTGACTCCATCTCTTTGCAAGCATGGGAAACATTTTGAAGGATGGGATGTGGGCTCAGGTTTCATTCTGGATTGCTCTTTGGCCCCAGTGTGCCCATCATAAAGTTTCAGGTCCACTAGAAGTCTACACAGCTCAACCCCAAGACTTCAGTAAACAATGCAAATCTTCACGGAGGCCACAGTTAATGGCATTCTGTGGTCTGGCTGGTAGAAATACGCAATAAAGCAGCATGTCTTGGTTGCCTCTCTCTCCACTGGACTGGCTGGTGATCAGAAGGAGATTGCATTTGAATTATATTTTGTGTGTGGTGATGCTTCCTCGTGGTACTTTTAAACAGTTCACAATTTAGACTGCCAAATAGCGGTGAAAAAAGATGCATACAGCAATGCTGAAAAGTATTTTAGGAGATAGCTTCTGACTGGTGGAATCCCACCAATTTCCGCAACATGCACGCAGATTTCTCTGAAATTCGTTTTGTAAGCAAAAAGAATTGTAAACAATTCACAATTGCTTTCTATTTTGTGGCCAATGAAGAGCTACATGGGTGCAAGGCTATGATTCCTGAGAGACATGCTGTGCTTGAGGAAAACAAAACACAAAGAATTAGAAACAAGGCTAATCAGCAGCACCAAAAGTAACAGCTCGCCTGAGCCTGGGGAGCCAGTCTAGCACCCAGGTGGAGGCAAAATGAATGCCCATATCTCTCCATCTCACAAAACCTTTTTATAGCACAAAGAAGCAGATAGACTAGCTTCCTGTGGAAGCAAAGGGTGATCTCCTCCACTAGCAGAAGATTCTTCAAACCCAAAATAATATTAAGAAGCAAGAAACATATATCAAAGAAGTCCTCTCCCCACCCTGCATGTGTCACTGGAAAAGTGACTACAACACACTGGCCACAAACCAGCTCTTCAGATGTTATGTGGTGTCAGCTATGGGGCCTCCAGAAAAGATCCATTTGTTGTTGTCATCATGCATTAGAGAAAAAAACCAAAGAATCGAACCGAGTGGAACTCAAGAGTGTAAATGTTAATAACAGGCTGAGACCACACCCAGTGCCCAGGGTGCTGTAGAACTGATGAAATCTACAGGCGTATCTCCTCACTCCCATGCCAAAGGCTGTTGGCTAAAATACACAAATAATCTATCCTCATCATTACTATATTTCACTTCCTCCAGATGTTTTATCATCACTGCTGCTCCCTGTTTATTGGCTTTTTTCCTTTATGTGAAATGTGTCAACATCACAGCTTGCTAGAACAAACTCAGAAGATGGAACCAAGTACTGTTGATGCGCAGATCCAACAGCCGATTTGGTCACACAGTAGAAGTAGATTCCGGCTCAATTAACCTCTAACCAATGTATAGTTTTGGGGATTAGTCTGCTGCCTGGCACACACTATCCTTTCACATGGTCTCCTTTCCCGCAGTCCATACTTTTCACATCACACAGGTTTTTAAAAACAGCCTCAAACACCGGAACAAACTTATAGAGAAAGTGATTCGATTCTTTTTATTTGAAACTGCTGCATGCTCAGCAACTGTACCTCTTGCTGAAGAAATGCAAACTGCTTAACACTGAAGAACAGCCTCATAGGCATGTTAAAAAAAAAAAAAAAAAAGAGTGAACTTCCACTTGCAGGGAGAGAACTCCTCGGTAAGAAAGAACTCTTCATCTTCATGATGGAGAAAATGTTGGGAATTAAAGCAAAATGATTTATAAAGCGCTAGAACCACATTACAATTTGATTCCATTTTTAATAATGTGTATATACTAATGTGCCATCAGCCTGGCAAATAGTCAGAACTACAAGGAACACAACTTTCATTTTGTTACTTGGCAAATTAAAAAAAAACACAATTAAATTATGTACAAAACAGATGCACAATATGCCTGCTTGAAACTTAAGATTTTTTTTAAAAAATTATTTATAAGGATAGGGGCATGAAAATTTAATTTAATGTTCACCTTAGGTAATTTCGTATCTTATTGTTCATGGCAATTACCATAAATCTACATATCAATAAGCAAGAACAGATGTCAGTTGTTACAAGTGCTTGCCAATCAGGCCTGTTAAAAAGTGACAGATGGATGGTGATAGAACATTCTCATAAGGCCTATTAGCACATTCGCAGGAAATTTTTTTAGTGCTGCACAGTCACAGATGCAGTTCTGTGAAAACACGGGTAAATTTGAGAGCACAAGATTTACATTTTACAACGTCTTGTGCTACCTCTAATGCAAACATTCATGCCATAAGGCAATCTGCCTTGCTTTAGTCACCATAGTTTTTCTCCTTGTGATAAATGCAAGTGGTAAGGATCAGGGGCTTGTTTGTATAGGACGTAGCAGAATCATGGGCCATTTTTAAAAGCTTTTTATGCTTATTTCAGTTTTACATGCAAAACATTTAGTAAGTATTAAAATAATTGAGGATCACTTGCATCTTCATCTTGAAGAAATTCCTGCTTAAATCCTTCCTTTCTGGGAAAATATTCATTGGTTTAGAGCCCAGCCTTGGTCATCTTAAAGAGGCCTGATTTTCAGAGGATGGTTCCTGAGCACTTTCTGACCAGGTCCTTTATAGTGTCTCACCTTCGTCACCCCAACACAGAGACACCCCACAATCAGTAATATTGGCCCAATTATTTATTTACCTTTTTCCTTTTGCCTAGTTAGTTTCCCCAAACATAGGGTTTATTCCCTTTACATTAAATCCTGACTGAAATTTAAGAAACATGGACTAATGATCAAAGCAAGTACAGTTGATCATCTCTGATCAAAAAAGTAAGTTACTTGTTCACACTGATGTTATCAGACACTCCAGATTTTTATTTTAAAAAATTGAATCAGATTTCCAAGGACTTTACTTGGGATAGGGAGAGGTCCAGAATAGTGCTCTTGAAATTACAAGCACCAGTCAAGATGGATAGAATTGAAAATTCAGATTTCTAGCTCCACCAAATCACATATATTTTGAATCCATCTTTAGAACAGCTGTTTATTTAATATTTAGTACTTTACTTTTTTCTAACCACTGAGACCCCGATTCAGCAAAGCACTTAAGCACATGCTTAAATTTAAGCATATATTAAATTCATCCCTATTTAGGACAGCACTGAAGCACATTCTTAAGTCCCATTGAATTCAGTAACTTCCCATTGACCTCAATGGGATTTCAACATGTGCTTTAAAGTTAAGTGTGTGCTTACGTGTTTTCCTGAATAAGAATGACATTAAGCACATGCTTTAGTGCTTTGCTGAGTCAAAGCTTTCCTGCTACATTCTGCTTGGTCTTTATGTGAGTGCCCAATATGGGAGAGGGAATAAGGAGCCTCTTCCAGGCCTTTCGCAGTTGGCGTAAAGCTCAGCCAGACTTGCAGTCCCTTCCTTCTGACTGAACCTAACTCAAAGAGTCCATTTTGTATTCTCAAATCTCCCAGGCTATGGAGGGCTGGTGGACTCCTCAATGTGCTTGTGCCACTCCTGTTTGCAGGAGTTTGTGTGTACACTAACTAGAGAACAAACCCTTTCCCTTCAATGGTGTGCTCTCCAAAAAGTCAACTAAAGCTTCATCATGAAATCTAGAAAATGTGGACTGATTGGCTTTGATTAAATGGCACCTTTGGGGGAAGCGCAATTGTTTGACCTCATTGCTTTGAGTCCCTTTGCCCAACATTTTCAGTTGTGCCTATGTAAGAAGCAGCCATGGTACAGCATTATTCCTGGAGTCGACGGAGTGTCTCACTTTGAACAGGACACCCCTTTAAAGAGGCCCTATGGGCAAGGCCCAGGAGGAGAAACCTGGCTAGTATGCTTCAATTGGAAAAGTGCTGCGAAGGAGTGAGCCGAGGGAAAGGATGTGAGAGCCAATGAGAAAGCACAGCGCCTCTATGCAGAAGGTCCTGGCTTCTACACCTTCCCTCAAGATCCTCCGAGCCAATGGAGTGATTAAGCGAACACTCAGTAAGCAGAAATTTGTGGAATTTCTCTCACCTGTCTGCTCCCACGGAGTCAGAGGAAACCTAGCTCAGGTCAAAGGGAAAGGGTGAACCTAACTGAATCAAAATCAGGACCAGTCAGAAGCTCAGCCCAAATCTTAAACCGAACCATGAGAGAATTTCAAAAGGATTAGGAACATATGTTAGAAAATAGAAAAAGGCCCAGCTGGACAGCGTTTATCAATCTGAAATCCAAAGAAGATAAATGCAAAAGTATGGATCACTTTCTTCTATTTCAACCTATTTTTTTGCTTTCACACTATCCAACTGAATCGATATAACCCTGTGTGTGTGTGTGTGTGTATCTATGCATATGCACATGTATACATACCTAATATCTATATGCATATATCTATTTACATTTATAACAAAATATTTGAAATTAATTGTATTGATAATGGAAAACCTTCATGGGGAAAAATAAAAATATTTTTTGACATCTCTTCTGGCATAAACACCTGGCATTCTGTCACATAATGTAAAATCTTACGTCATATCTTCAATGTACTTTTAAAACTAGTAAGTTAACGTAGCTCACCTAATGTAAATCAGATTTTTAAGATCTGATCCAAACCTACTGAAGTCAATGGAAAGATCCAAGTGATTTCACTGAGCTTTGCATCAGGTTGTCAATGTAACTTGTATACATTTGAAGAGGGGAACTCTCTGGCTTGAACAGTCATTAACTGTAGCTTGTATTTTTTTATTAGACAATCAAATCACGTGATCTGCTTCACCCGCATTATGGACATTCCCCACAAACAATGAGCAAGTACAATCCATACACTGCCGCCTAATATTATGCATAAAAGTAAAAGCAGTGCCTTTAAATTGTTAAGCATTACAGTAGTCAGTGGAAAAAAGACTACAGTATAATTGAGAGTAGTGACATAAGTATGTGCATGTGTTATGTTAGAACAATAAAGCAGAGTTTGGCAAGACAATGATAGCTCCTGTAATCAAGACTGCAATGCTATTAAAACAGCAAAAGGGATATTGACGACGCTCGTCATATTAAGTGTTTTCCTACTTTAATGGACTTTAGACACACACTTAAATGCTTTGGAGAATTAGGTGCCCGATTTAAAGTCTACTTAAATTAATGGAAAGACGTCCATTGATTTCAATGGGCTTTAGATCCACTGAAGCCACAGAAAACACAGTCATTGACTTTAAAGGTGCAGGACTGAGCTAACAGAAATACTTTTAGGTGCTACATACGTGTACAGTAAATTTAAGATTAGAGTTGGCCATCATTGCTCATGTTGAGTAGTATTTTACTCTTCCCACTAAAATCAACACAAGGAGGGGGGCAAGAGATCTGATTCAAAATGAACATTTTTTCACTCAAAGAACTTGTAAGGTCTAACCGTGGAGCTTGTTTGGGATCTTAGCTGATTGCTTCTAGATTTTCTTCCTCCTTAAGAAAAGCTAGTCCAGCATTAACACACAAGCTCCATATCAGCTGGAAATGAATATTATTATATTTATTTGTGTAAGATGTATGGATAGGATGTAATTAAAAATACATTTTGAGAAAAGGAACAAATCTAGCTCTTATGCTACATTAAGGTTGTGAGATCAATGCTCCAGCAATATTAACCCACCCATGTTGCACACACCTAGAATTTTCAATTCTTCTGTCTCTTGTAAACCTTAATAAATTACTCTTTATTATTAAAGTATACTATCAAATATAGTGGCTGTGCAATGTAAATTGGCTAATGCTCCAGGAGAAACCTGAAACTTGGGGAAAATATACGACTTTTGAACTTTCAAACTTAATGATGCAATTGTGCTAAGCCTTTTGCCCTTTTGTATAGAGTTGTAGCATGGAGAGAAATTTAACATCATGAATTTGACCTTGGACATTGAAATTTAAGAGCCCTGCATTTCTGGAGACGAAAAGGTAAACTCAAAAAAGCATTAAATTCGGTTAATATGCAAGTAAGAAAACTGCCTTGTTAAAACATTCCAGGAGGCACATACAGTTCTTAAATTATTATCCAATATATGGACCCATTAGAAATCTAGCCTTTGGCTGAAGTAGTACATCGTTCTAATAAACATGACATGCCACTATGACCTCAGAAGATAATTTCCTTGGATTAAATGGCCTACTATGCATAACTGATTCATACACTGGATTGAGAGACACCCTAGGATTAATCTGAGGAAAATCTAGGGTGACCAGATGTCCTGATTTTATAGGGACAGTCTTTTTCTTATATAGGCTCCTATTACCTCCCATCCCCGTCTCGATTTTTCACATTTGCTGTCACCCTAGGTAAATCCCTAATTTCAGTCCAGGTATGGTTCAGTTATTAGAGGTAAAACTAAACCTACAATAACCATGAACAACAGACAATGGGAACCTACTTGGATACAAGTACGGTAGAGTATGCTACACAGAAAAATCTCCCTGAGTATTTTTTCCCCCCCTTGGGTCTCTCAATTTTTTCATTCTGTAGAGCTAACCAAATATGAAAGATTAAACACAATCCTCGAGCTCAAAGCCAGCTCCAAAAACGCCAACTGTGAAAATGTTACTGAATGACTCTGCTCTGTTTATCATATTAAGATTTTTTTTTATGAGAAAAATGCTAGATTGTAAGTGTAACATAATAGAAACAGCAAGCACTGCCAGCAGGTCTGAGGAAGAGAAAATAATTCAGGGATATTGTCATCTGTAGGCCAATTTATATTGTCAGACAGCAGATTCACATTAGTCTCTGATGCCACTGCAATAATGGCATAATGTAACGACTGAGCAGAGAATACCTATGCAGTATGGCTATATCATGCGGTATATCTATACTTGTTAAAAAGTATTTCAAGATTCATTCAAAGGGAAGCCAGAAGAAGCTAAAGACTTGGATTAAAAAAAAAAGAGTATTAAAAAATGTTCCTAAAGACACACAAATATTTCAGCAGTTGTTTTGTGATGGTAAAGCAAGTCCAATGCTACATTTCATTGATTCACTGAGTTCATGATTAAAATAAACTAGAATACCTTTTTTTTTTTTAAATCAAGCAAGGAAAAAAAAGCTTTTTAACAGTTCCTCACGGCAGGCATAATGTGCATCTGTGGTCTGATTTACTGCACATGCTGCCTTCTCTAGCATCATGTTAAGTTAGGGTATCAGCATGGCAGGTCACACAGTGGGAGAGACCTTTTACTAATCACTACACATCACTTACTACTGGCACACAGCTCATTACCAAGAAATCCTCCAACTAGCTGGCTTTCAAATATGCTTACACTTTGATTTTCTTTTTTCTTTCTCTCTCTCTTTTTTCCTTCAGAACAAAGATTATACTTTTTCATAAAAGCTTCTGTTGTGTAATTTTGTCAACTAGGGTTCTGAAGTCAAAAAGGCACCCAGTTAATTTCCCATGATTATAAAAAGAAGACTGCAAGCTTGTATCAATGGTAGGCCTGTAATCTTGGGTTTCATTAAGAAGGTCAGAACATTTTTATTTGTCACCTATTATTAAAATGTTTGAGGGCTGCCATTAATTTGATTTTCAGGCCACAGAAATCTCACTGGAAATTAAAATGTAATCCTGCTGTTGCTTTATTGCCACTTTTACTAGGTAGGATATAGCTGCAGGAACTAAGAGGTCTCCTGCAATTTACAATTGGTTACTCTGGACAAATGGCAGGTGACTAATGCAAGACAAACTGTTTGTACAATCGAGGAGCGGTTAGCTGAATTTCAGTTTCTGAAAGAAGGACTGAATCCGAATCATGAGTTGCCCCCTGCTCATACACACAACACATTTTATATACAAAGACTAACATCATGTGATCATTACAGATAACAGAATTTAAGAGCCTAAGAAAATAAAATATAATTGGCCAAAATGAAATGATTTTTAACTCACCAGCCATTTGCTGAATGCCGCTGAAGGCACCCAAGTTACTGGAGGAAGTTGCTTGCTGTAGAAGCTGCAAATTAATAATAAGACGATCATCGTCATCTAAGTGATGTTACAAAAAAGCAAGAAGATTAAAACAAAATTATCCATCAAATTAAAGTTGGAATACATATAGTTTCCTTTAGTTTTATATAGTCTCTCACTTCTGCCTATTGTTGGAATGAACATCCCCAGAGATGATGCTGTAAATCCATATTAATGTCTAATCTCTATTAAGAAACACAGACACTGGGGAAACTCAATAACATCGCTGCTTTAAAACAATTAATCAATTTACTCTTTTTAACAACCAGGTGTTAAATCTATTTAAACCAACATAGCGTGACTAATTATAAACCTCTGCAGTCTAGTACTTACCATAACTCATCTCTGTCAATCATGGTCCATTCTCACCCAACCCCTTAAATTCAGGTTTCTTTCTTAGAACAAGGTACATCAAGTACACAGATATTCATTAGTTCATAGGCTGGCACTTAGCTATATAACAGTCAAGATTCACTATTAACCCTTGATATACTGGGTATTTTTTTTAAAGACTGCCAGCTAAATGAATGTCTATGCAGATTTATAACCACCCCATCCCACGTACACACACAATTGATTTATGCAATCTGCAGATACAGAGAAACAGATCTCTCAGCATGTGGGAACTTCCCAGTTGTCAATATGCCATATACTGTGACCATTCACAACTTTACAGCGGCAAAAGGCAGAGACCCCTGACCACTTGAACAATAAGAGAATCTTTGTTACCACCAGTCTATGATTTATGACACACTCAAGCTGTTCCAGATTCCCCCCAGCAGAGGGCAGCTGAACAATGTAAGGTAGCAAGCTCATTTTTCCCTCATAGCTTTCAAAGAGTCAAAGAAAATGTCATTTAAAAAATGACCAAATGCCCATGAAATCTATCTTCTATAAAGTAATATGAACCTTGCACATCTAGTACCAATAAAAGAGCATTTAATTTACAGACTTTCACTAGTTAATGTGATAGCCATTTTCAAATATATTAAAAGATTAACTTGAATGAGTACAGGGAATATTTCCATGTGAAACTGATATGCAGAGTAGAATTAAATTCAAACATTGTGGATTCAAAAGACTGTTCTCAAACACAGTTGAAGAAGGTTTTCAGATGTCTACCTGATCACTGAAAGGTGAAGATTTTACTTTGATAAGAGAAAGCTTCCAAAAAATTTATTCACATTTTTTAAAAAAGCAGAATTTAATGTTCAGTGGAAACATCAGAGTGAAAAATGTATTTTCCAGCTGAAATAGAATTTTAATCTTCAGAGGACTGCAAGGCACTGAAATAACTTGCAACTTTCATTCTAAATAGCTGTTATTACTACAAAATGTTTTATATAGTGCCATACATTTACAGGGTGCTTTCAGGAATAAGTCACTTTATCTGCCCCAAAGAGCCTACGTTAAAATGTAGGGAGTTCCATTCTATCAGGGTTCACTCCAGTGTGCTAAAATAAATATATCGGTTTAAGTCTAAATATGTGGTCACTAAAACAATGAGGAGTCCGGTGGCATCTTAAAGACTAACGGATTTATTTGGACACAAGCTTTCATGGGTAAAAAACCCACTTCTTCAGATGAATCATGCGGTCACTACATTTCACAAGAACTTACAGCTAGGTACTGTGGTGTGAGTCCTCCAAGGCCTGTGAGGTTCCCCCAAGTGGCAGTGTTGAGCTGTTGCATCTGTTGTGCTAACTGCTGTTGTAAACGCCTCTGCTCCTTATCCTTTTGGGTATCAGCAAACTTCACCACTATAGGCGAAGAGCAGCCCTATGATTGGACAGATTGGAAAAGAAAGATGTTAACATCACACACATGTACATGATTCCACCTTCACATGTTCTTACCACCTTTAAATCCATTTGAAATAACCTGAAATTATTTCTGAAATGATGTTTATTAATTATTATTCAACTATTTCTAAACATGGCTCTTGAAAAATTATTAATTTCCTCTCTCTTTTCATTGAGCTCTTTTCCCTCCAGATCTTTGTGTATGTTCAACTATCTGAATGCCCCTGGAGAGACAACAGAATTTATCAATGCTCTTTAATTAAGCGTCACGGTTCATGTGTTTTAAAGATGGACTTGTCTCTTTGTTTTCTGTCTATTTTCAAGTAATAGCCAAAGACAATGACGGACATAAACAGTGCCACATGAATGAAAACAGATCCCTTTTAATCTAATTTTGAAACTGTTTGCTTTCAGATATAAACCTTGAGATTTTTTTGTTTTAAATCTACAGAACAATGTAGCATCATAATGATTCCAGTCTACTTTTGGCAAATGGATTATAACATTTCATGATTTGTAGAAACCATCTGTCTTTGAGTTTTATCCTGCTGCCCATCATTGTAGTGTCTGAGTCCCCTCTATCCCCTACACATTGTCATGCCGATTTCTCTTCCACCCCCAATCCTAAAACCATGTTGGGTGCCTCAGATCCAGAAATACAGCAGGATTTTAGACACAGTTTACAGTGTGCAATGGGGGTTTATATCTAACCAAACTGATCCCATGGCTACTCTCACTATACTGTGAGCTTCTTCAGAAAAGTTCCTATTCTCTATTTCTATAAAGAGTAGCCGAGGAACCTCACAATAGGACAATGATAGGAACATTCAGAATCAACAGACAAAATGATGAAATAAGCCACGGTAATAATATCTTTTGTGTGAAGACCTCCCATCAATACCATTCCTTTAGAATTATCATCTTAGAAAATGATCACTTGAGATGTATTATTCCACCCCCAGTACCTTGCTTGTATATTTCGTTGTAAAAAATGTCTTTCAATTTTTCAGTGAGTAAAAACTGAGATACACCACTTCAGCAATTGAATAAAGATTATGGAGGATTCAGCTTGGTATACAATTGCCTCTTCTCAGTGATTTTATACTAATATTAAAATCAAGCTCTTATTTTTTTTTAAATTGAAATATTTTTCCAGTTTAGCTAATAAAAAAGGTAATAGCAAGCTTGTATCCCATTTCAGATTGGTGGTATTAGGCTAAGTGTGGTGATAGTTTACTGCTTGCTACATGTACATACGTGAAACTCTTAGGTCTATTTCAAAGGGAATATAAATGAATTTCAAAAGGAAGAAATAGTATATGGCTGTTCCAGGACTCAGCTCAGCAGCTCAATACTCAATACAACAGCTGATATCATATTTATGAATCCTGAAATGTCAGTACATTGTATAAAAACAATATCTCTGCAATTTAGGAATCTGTAATATTTTTTTCACTTTCTGCTCTTATTTCATCATTTTCAAAGGAGCAAACATTCTGAAGATTGAAATTATATGTAGCAAAATGGCTCTATATGAGAAAAACATTGCTATTTATTCCATGTCAACAAATTAGTGTCTCCTACTAACCCTCCATTTGAGTGATTTTTTTTTTTAAATACAAAAATGAGGCAGAAAAGCCGAAAATGAGGGCAGCAATTATGGCTTTAAAAATGAGTTGCTTAAACCAGGATAGAGAGTAAAATGCAAAGAGCAATAGGAAAATTCATTATTTCCAGGAGACACTTGCTCTTCTGAACATGAACATTCTCATCATTTTGCGTCACTTTGAAAAATACGTTTTAGTCAATGATGTGTGCCAAAGAACTGAAAATAATGAAATCAGAAAAAATAACTTCAGTGGTTCAATTGAAACTTGATTGCATAATACATCTTCCATCTTCCATTTTAAAAGTCTTTTTCCCCCCCCCATAAAACGTGAAATCAAAGTGCCAGGGGCAATATTATTTCAGAGTGTCCAGATTTTAATCGCAGCTCTCAAAAGTCAACTTTTTACCATCATAGCATTGACATTAATAACCAAGAGGCAGAAAATGCTTTTGAATGTTGACCAGAGCAATACCTTCTTTCCATTTGGAGAGGTACCCCCCATTATGCAAGCAGGTATGGGGTATCTCCTACCTCATTATTTTATGGCTGCTTTTTATCTCCCCTTCTCAATGGGAAGCACCGCTTGTGTACCTTTCCTTCTGCTGGCAAGGTAGAACATGCAGACTCCTACGGTACCATGGTACCATGCCATGAATTGGTGAGCTGGAAGGGCTGCTCCACCTCCCACAAAAGAGTAAGCACATCAGTTCTGCTACGGACCTGAGCCCAGCTGACATCATGATGCTAATTATGGGTGCAGATACTCCAATCTTTAAGGCTGTTGAGTAGTACTTTTCTCTGAGAGTAGTTATTTATATAGGGCTAAATTGTGATACACTTGCTCACTTCAGACAATTGGATTACCTGTGGCATAAGGTACTATTCAACATAAGGAAGTATATCACAAAGGGGCTGTGTTTGAAGTACGGTACAATTACTCAGCATATGAAAGGGAGAATCTGACCTTTAATGATTATTTCATTTTACAACATCCTCTCACGTGAGGGTGATTCATGTGAAACTCATTACCCTAGACCAAAAATACATGGGAACACATGGAAAATACACATAAAAACCACAGCATTATTAACAACACTTCTGTTTTATGTGGAACCAAAAAGTAGCAAAAATATAGCGCCCCAAATTAATGGGGCAGTGCATGGCAGAAAAATAAAAAGAATCATTATTCCAATGAACTAAAATGTCACTTTTTATTCCATATATAGTGTCATAGTGCACAATAAAATATATTAGGTAAGAGCAGCTTCCTAGTGAAGATAATTTCAATAATTCTGATTTTTCTCTGTGGCAGATTCTCATCTAACACTGTATATTCAGGGTCTATAAAAATGCATTGGACTGAAAAGAAAACACATTGATTATAAAATAATCTTAACCAAAGTCAAATGTGATGTTTGGAAAGACAATAGCTTTGCAATGCCAATATCATTACTGGAAGAGTACAGAAAACAGCTGACATTTCCATGCACTGTCTCTTTTTTTTTTCTCTGTCTTTCCCTTCGCTCATTACACAAAGCAGCTCAACGACATGACGCAATAATGATTGTTTAGTACCCAGCATGCTTTGGGAGACTAGAGCATTGCAAAGAAAAATTACTTGAGAAAAATTGAAAGGCCCTCATTTAAAAAGAATAATAATTAAAAAAAAAAGAAAAGAAAAGAAGAAACAAGTGCACATAACATCAAAATACCACCTATGAGAAGATCATCAGTACACAAAGATACGGTATACATAATACAGTATAACATGCACTCTCAAATGATTAAACTAGAAGATCCAGAATAAGTAAAGGCTTAGTACTCTTGTGAGACCTTTTGTGCAAAATTCTGAAAGACCATGACAGAAATCACAGACTAAAAAAGTTGAGACCACCAGATGAGCTGTGGCAGTGAGATAAATATGCCGATAAGTGGATCTGACCCTGAAACTGTAGTCGCACCAGGTAAGTAAAGTTAAAGCTTTGTGTTGCTCATTATTAGAAAGCACGATGCCGGGGAAGCAGTTTTTAGGGAGTAAAAGATTGCTGTTTGTACAGAGCCTGCCGTGACAGTGCTCGGTAGCTAGTCCAGCTCTTCAATGTGCTCTTACATAATTAGCATTTTTACTGGCTACATGAAGTAGGAGAAATTATATTAACTTAAAAAAAGTTTCCATATGCAACCCCCGCCCCCCAAATTCCCAAACACATGCACTAGGAACTTGGCATGGCCAGGTTAAAAATCTCTTTCGAGCCTTTTCCCAGAGTAGCACAAACTGCAATATTTTAAAATCCATATAAAGTCAGGCATTTTTGGGGTTTTTTTGGTTTAAGATAAAAGATAATTTAATCCCCAGATATGCTTTATTTATTTACGTTTATTTTCCACTGAATGCCACTGGACACATTAGAAAAGCAATGTTTGGGTTCAACACAGAGATCTTCTTACTTGTGTTTCAAGATCATTCAGAAAAATAAATTTCACAAAGAGGTAGAGTGAGTTTTGTGAAAGTTTAAATCTGTGAGATTGTCACGTGTCTGATCTTCTCCAGGAGACCATGGCTTTACCATTCACAATCATTTGCACAAAGAAAACAAAGAAAGGGCAGATGATACAGTACTGTACCTCCATGGTCTGAGACTGGTGCATGGCTTTGATTGCATTCTGTGCCATTGCCCTTGTAGAAAATGTAACAAACGCACAGCCTGTGGGAACAAGGGGACAGGGAGCAGGAAAGACAAAAAACAACAAGACAAAAGGGTTGGACGCTTGTTAAACCAACACAGTCTACGAGAACGGCCACAAGACGACACTGTTCTCAGTAGTACATAAAAGTAAACAACTCCTCTAATTTATTTATTGACAGTGCTGACTTGCTAATCTGACCATAGATGAAAGAAAAAAAATAGATTGGTGGGGGTGGGAGAAAAGGGTTTGGAGGTTTTTGTTTTGTTGTTGTTGAGCCACAGGGTTTGAAATAAGCAAAGCTTGTTTGTATGCTCTAAAATGTAAAGTTTGGATTGTATATTTTAATCCCTTCCAAAGCATACATTAGCAGCTACCTGCTATTTCTTTTTATTTATTGTTGGTTTAAAATAAACTGCGAGCATCACTGGCAATTAAGTACAAATTTAAAGAGCTCATAATGCCACTGGTAAATTTCATCAAGATGGTGTGAACACAAATAAGACTGAGGAAAACATGTATAAAATGCTTTAAAACTAAATGCCAGAGGACCCAGTCATGCTGCCAGACCAAATTCTGTAATGCAGGTGGAATTTAAATATTTTTTTAAAATGAATTTTTCAAATAAAAATCTTTATGAGTTTTGTTTTTTTGAAGTCCTGATACTTATGGGTACAAGCATAATTCTTTGATCTACAAAAACTATGACCACCTTCAAATTATACTGGAGCTGTGTATGTGTGAATAATTGAAAACCACGTTTTCCCTTTTAAATCATAGAAAAAAGAATAGCTTAGTGCCTGAGCTGTTTCCCCCTGCCGGCCTCCCCTTTATTGCTGCTCATACCAATACTAGGCATGGTGTAGGTCAAGTTTAGTACTGCATGGCTCAATGCCCTTTTAACTAATAAAAACACTGCCTTCTGAAATTTACATTTTATTCTTCTTCATGCACCCTTGGGCATCTTAAAGAAAAAGACTGTGAAATTAACCCAGATTCAGGCTGATTTTGTAATAATACCATGGCACACTAAAAGCTTAGCTAAAGCAACACAGACTTATTTCACTTGTGATCTCTAATGACTTTAACAGTGCATTGATTTTCAGCTCCCTTAGCTTTGCACAGTTTGAACTTAGGTTTCAGAGAATAATTTAGTGTTCCACTCAATTTCCTCAAAACATTATTATTATTACTACTTAAAAGATTTCCAAATGAAGCAAATCTAAACACAGAGAGGCTGAAGCATATTGTCATTTTAGAGCTAATGCATGAAAGCTACGTTCTGGCACCAAAAATACCATATTGTTGCCCCTGTGGCCAATGGGCAAAATAAACCATTTTGCAATCCAGCAAGCAACAGATTGCTTGGTTTATGTAAATCAATTTGTGAGCCATAAAACATCTTTTCTCTTTTGATCGTATGTACCTGGTAAGATTATCAAGTCAAGACTGTATTAACATTTTAATCAAACAACAGTAAGAGAAAGCAATGCCTGATCATTACCCAAAAGCACTACATCTAGTCATGAAAATAAGGTCAATGCATTTTTGCATCATGCGGTAATTTTTTTTAAAAAAATATAAAATCCCTTGATACAAGGGAAACTAATCTACTATGCATCTTACTGATAGATTAGCATTATAAATTTTAAAGTTAGAATTCTTTATGCAGATTTTACAGTAGTGTTGCGCTACTTTATATATTTCTCAGATAACAGAACAGCTGATGATGTTTTAATTATTTAGACACATTATGATGCTACTACTGTTATCCAGAAAATTTTTTTGTCAAAGAAAATAATTTCACAAACATCTTTCTATAAGGCATTCTAGACAAAATGTGTAGTAGAATGGTAAATAAGCTACAGTACCTCTGCTAGATTCCATATTGATGCTGTGCACTAAAATTAAAGAGGCCCAAATTTACCATCAGTCTCAAAGTAATCTCTCTTAAAAACATTACTCTTATTATTAATATAGGAAATAACACTAAGCGTTTTCATTTCTTATCTTGTGACTTCAATGTGGGGAGAGGACAAACTAATAGAGATATATTAGGGGGAAAACATACAGAGCCTTTGATAATTTTACTTTTAATGGTCAAGGAACTGTTTCATTTCTTCCCTTGTTCTTATTATCCAGGAGCTTGTACCATAGTGACAATTACTTAGTGGAGGTTAAGAATGCAAAAGAAGCATGTAAAATGTCAACAAGAATCAATAAGACAGTTTATGCATTTATCACAATTTCTACCCAGCAGTACAGCTGTAAGTAACTTACTGAGAGATGTTGCAATTAGCAGGTCTCAAAAGAAAAGTGAAGCAGCAGACAATTAAGCTATGTGGCCATATAGGTGGAGCAGATTACCTCCCCCCCTCCGACTCCCCCCTCATTCCCTTTTTAACCGCAAAGCTAAGTCATTGTGGGGCTTTCACTGCCAATATTATGGCATAGCCTCCCTCTTCACCTCCAACCCAGGTTCATTTGAATAGCCTCTAACTCTTATTTTCTGGCGTGAAACGATTTTTATAACAGTAAAGTACCATACGCTGAGCTACTTATGTAAAGGAAACCTGTTCTCTGTGAAGCCCATGACGAATGTGTTGTGCATCCTGTGCCCTATTCCAAGATGCTCAAAATCATTCTATAGAGGGAGGGAGGCTGAATTACATTTTCATAATGGTCTGTGGGGTCAAGATTACAAAGCTAGGTCAATATTCTACCCACAATACACAGCAAATTTCCAACTGACAACCACTGGCCAGTCGTGCATATGATTACCTGATTTGCACAAACAATTGTGGGCATACATTAAGTGTGCAACTGCACTACTAAACTATTTGAAAACCTGGCCTTTAAAGTGTCATCGTTAGAATCAGCACAACGTTGAGATGAATGAGTTCACAACTCTTTCTAACCGTTGTTTCAGGCTAAAAACAATGCTCTGTGTGTGCTTATATATATATAAGCTTTCCTTCTGCAAAATCCAAATCTGCCATGTTGGGGAGGAGGGGTCAGATAAATACATTATTTAGGGCAGTTCTGGCCCACAGCTGTTGCACACCCCTCTTTACTCTCGAAATTACTAGGCAGTAGATGTTGAGTGAATGTTAGGGATTACTCCTTTCACATAGCGTACAATCAACCTGTAGAATTCATGGCCACAGGTGGTTATTTGAGATACATACCAGACAGCTTTATAACCATTAATAACATTGTAGCTATGCATGTTAAGATAAGACTAATCAAATCTCATGCTTCAGGGGGTAAGCTGTGGGAATCAAGAAGGATTTCCACATCCCCTCACCTCATCATATAAAACACTGTATAATTGCCTAAGGCAAGGAGCATGCTTCTTCTGAAGCATCAGCTATCGGACATTGACAAAGGCAGCATGGTTGGACCCGATGAACCAATTGTCTGATCTGCTATGGCAAGTCCTATGCTCCTTAGATGGCTGAGCCCCTTGCCTCGGAAATTCTCTTACTACAAATAGGAGCAGTAGAGCTCATCCGGGGGGGGGGAGGGGGGGGAAGTAGGTGTGAGTGGGGAAGAGGAGAGGAAAATATAGTAACAAGAACATGAAGACACAAATTTTTGTTGCCAAGTCAACATGGAAATTACTTCCCCTTAAATCACCAAGTGTGTAACAACAAAAATCATTTTGTAAATGTGGCCAACCTGTAATTCACCTTGCAATTATTTGTTATCTCTACTTTCAAAATATCAGGGATCACGAACAGAAAAGAAAGGGGAGGAATTTCCCTTATTTCTGTAAGGCTGCCTTCTAACCTGTTAGAACAGATAAATGATCGACTGGGGAAAGGTTTCTCAAAGTAATTTCCTCCTACTGAGGGAATCAGCGGGAAACATGTTGCCCTACCACAGAGCAGATTTTGGAAACACATCGATTACATGAGTCATGTCAGTTGAAAGGATATCTAAACTCAGATGTTTTGTCTTTTCTCACCTATCACCAATACATCTCTAATGCCTCTCCCCTCTCTTTCCCCCAAATCCCAGGAATCTCTGCTCCAAGACGATTTTCAAAAGCGCTAAGTCTTGGCCTACCCATGCTCCCATTGAAGTCAAGGATGCCCCATTTATTTATGCCGGCATTGATCTCCATTGGAGCTGCCACCCCAGAAGCACATGCACGGTAAGAACGTCTGTACAACCTTGACAAGACCTGTGAATGACATAGGAAGCAGAACATTTTCAAATGTGATTTCACCTAAATAAAACTAGCCTATTTTTCAGAGGTGCTAAGAACCCACACCTCACAGTGATGTCAATGCGAGCTGTGAGAACTACAGATATCTGTGAATCAGGTCACTTTTACTTACGTGGCTAAAAGTATTAATAATGGAAGTTTGAAAAAACTGGCCTGAATGGATCTAAACATCAAATAAAGAATCAAATGTATTTAAAAATATCTCAGTGGTTTTTTATCAATCTACTATTTCGTGACCTAGAAGAAAGATTTAAGATGAAATTTTGAAAGCCAGATAAGAGACTGGGATGCTCAAATCCCATTAAATGTTGCCTTCAAAATCTCAGCCTCTGGCTATACAGGTTGCATGCGGTCTGGTGATTGTGTTTTGCGTTTCCAAATTCCAAGTTCAACTGGATACAACATTCTTCTTCACTTCTTCTCCTAAATGATACGGGTCCAGTCTATCAGCTGCCACGTTTCATCCCAGAGGTGAGTGTACATCAGTGACTGTTGAAGTGATCCCTGAGCGCAGCCTATTTAAATTTGTAAAGTGCTTTGGCATCTCTGGGAAGAAAGGCACTATAGAAATAGAAGACACTGTTAAAATGAAAACTGACAAGCAATTTGGAACAGGTCTACAAAAGGAAAGGATCTATTCATGTCCAATTATTTCTGGTTGGGTTTGCACGGGAGTTTTTCGTGCCCAAGAATTCCTCTGGTTCACATGTTCGTGTGTTTCATTAAAAGTAAAACTTGGGCAAGTAGTACAGTGTAACCTGTACAAGGGGCCATCCTAATTAGACCACTCCAAAGTTCCATCTTAAGAGACCACTCCAAAGTATCCCCAAGTGTACTGAGTATAATTCAGCTACATATTTATTGTAAGACGGAAAATAGTTTATAGCACAGATAAGAAGCTGGGAATGGGTGACAGGGGATGGATCACTTGATGATTACCTAGTCCATTCATTCCCTCTGAAGCAGCTGGCATTGGCCACTGTCAGAAGACAGGACACTGGGCTAGACGGACCATTGGTCTGACCCAGTATGGACGTTCTTATGTTCTTAGATTTTTGGTAGGCCCCTGGGTGGTTGCTAACAGCAGGGATTACTCTATGTTGTTTTCTACAGATCTGGTAGCCCTGAGCATGAGTGCAGAAAGCATGAGGAAGGATGGTGCAGTGATTAAGCAGTTAGCCTAGGACTGGAAAGATAGGGGTGCCACTCCTTGCTTTGCCACCTACTTTCTGTTTGACCTTGGGCAAATCACTTAGCTGCTCAGTTCCCCATCTGTAAAAACAGAGCTGATAATGTTTCCCTGCCTCGCAGGTGTGTTATGAGGCTAAATACATTAAAGATTGTGAAGTGCTTTGAGATCCATTGATGAAAAGTTCTACATAACAGCGAAGTATTAATATTACTATCTCAGCTCAAACGAAAAAAGGATTTTGGTGAAAGGTGTTGGACTGAGTGTCCTGGAAATTGATGCCATCTGTTTACACATATCAGAGACACAGCAAGGTAATAGCAATGCACACTTCCCACAATGCTCTGTCAATGTGCTGGAATCTTGGCCTTGATTGGCCTTCTTCACCTAGAGGTCAGAAGAAAGGTTCAATTTCTCATGCCCATTTTAGTGGCAAAAGAAAAAAAATCCCTCCGAGAAAATCCTTTGAAAATCAGAGTCTATGAAGGTGTCTCAAAGTTGGATACCCCAAATCACTAATGACTTTGGAAAATGTAGGCCCCAGTAGTTGAAATTTACACAGAACCAAACTGGAGTTAGACCAACACTAAAGACCACCTTTTATTGGCAACCTGAGTGACCCACTTTCTGGAAATGGAAAGTTTTGTCATTATTGTCCTGCTTCAAGCCAATCTTTCTAGTGAAAGAATGTTGAGAAGGTGTAATGAGGGCAAATCTGATACTTAGCTTTGTCATGGAGTGGCTAGAGAAAGAAGCTTGGAGTCTTGGTGCCTCAGTTGTATATTCCATCTCTACCACTGACTTCCGACACAGCCTTAAGGAGATCATTTAATATGACAGAGTGTTGAAAAAGACATTCCCTCCTCACAAAATATTTTGAACTCACAATTGTCATTTGAAATTTTTCACGGGAAAAGTTTGATTAGAATTTTCTTTTTCAATTCAAAATTTTCAAGTTTGATTCAAATCAGACAAATTTCCCTTGATTCTTTTTTGACTTTTTTTTTAATTTCAAATTTTTGTTTTTGCCCTTCTCTCTTAATTTTCTGTTTTGACACTGAATGTGACAACATGAATAATGTCTAGTTTTTTTGGTTCCCATTCCCTGCTCCCACACGCTTTTTCCTCTTAACTTATCAAAACTTCTCCAACTTTTCAAAAGTTACACAGTGGCAAAAGGACAAATGAAACGCTAACCTTGCCACAGTTTTCAACAACCTGAAAAATGGCAGAGTGGCAAAGTTGTAGTATAAAGGGCTTTGAAATCCTCATATAAAAGGCACTATCAAAGCCTCCCTTCAAGAAGCTGAACATATAGTCTGAATAGTGTTGTCTCCCGCCCCATGTAGACCTAGGGTATGTCTACATTGTAATTAAAAACCCGCGGCTGGCCCAGGCCAGCTGATTCAGGCTCACAGGACTCCGGCGAAGGGGCTGTTCAATTGCAGTGTAGACATTTGGGCTCAGGCTGGAGCCCGGGATCTAGGACCCTGTGAGGGGGAGAGTCCCAGAGCTCAGGCTGCAGCCTAAGCCTGAACGTTTTACACCAAAACCAAACAGCCCCTTAAGCCAGAGCCCCGTGAGCTCAAGTCAGTTAGCATCGGCCAAGCCAAGCCACTGTCTATCTGCAGTGTAGACATACCCTGAGGAGTGCCAGGCTGGCCACAAACCCAGATCACTTTCAGGGGTAGCACATTATGTTACTTCAGCCTTGCAAAGCTGCTCTGAATATCAGTCAGAAAATCTCCTGCTCCAGGCACAGAAACTACTCACCTGTTCTTTACCATAAGTGATAATGCAAAAAATGAACAACGATATTTTGCCTTTTTTTTAAATGAACAAACCAACAATCCCTACTTACTGCGGATGAATGGAATTTTGCAAAGCTGCCTGATCTGCCTGATTGTGGGCTGATTCCCACACCATTCCTATCTGCTTTTTAAAACAGACATTCCCTATTATCAGATTTTTAATACTCTAAGTGTGCACTTGCCTGACTTGCTTAATATTGTCATGTTGAAATCAGACAAAAAGACTTTAAAAGCTGTGTCAATATGCATTTAGAGACCTTATCAAATGCACATTTTAGACCTAATTGTCTGTACACATACTTAGCAGGTTCCTTCAATGCAATCTCTTGACCCAATTGACTACAGTGTCTGTTATATAAATCTGTACTTAGCAATACATCTGTGTAATTTGCTATATGGAGCTCCTATGATAAGGATAAGAGGATTTTATTATTATTATTGACTAATACTACTTAGCAGTAATATAGTGATTTTGACCTACTGATCTCAAAGCACTTTACAAAGGTACAGTAGACCCTCAGAGTTATGAACACCACAGTTACAAACTGACCAGTCAACCACACCCTCATTTGGAACTGGAAGTACGCAATCAGGCAGCAGCAGAGACAAAAACAAATACAGTACCATACTGTGTTAAACGTAAACTACTAAAAAATAAAGGGAAAGTTTTTAAAAAATTTGACACAGTAAGGAAACTGTGCTTGTTTCATTTAAATTAAGGTTAAAAGCAACATTTTTCTTCTCTGTAATAAAGTTTCAAAGCTGTATTAAGTCAATGTTCCGTTGTAAACTTTTGAAACAACCACCATAATATTTTATTCAGAGTTACGAACATTTCAGAGTTATGAACAACCTGTATTCCCGAAGTGTTTGTAACTTTGAGGTTCTACTGTAGATGGGAAAACTGAGGCACAAAAAGAGATGAAGTGAGTCACCTGGGGTCACATAGCAAGTCAGCAGCAGACTTGTGAATCAAACTCAGGTCCTTCTGGCTACCATTTGAATGTTCCATCCACAAGCTCACAGCTGTCCATGTTGGCAGCAGTGTTCTTGTAGACAGATCTCAGGACTAGGAGCCAGGACATTGGGGTTTCTTTAAAAAGTTCAGAGATTTCTGGAAACCCTTTGCAATAAGTGATTTAAAACCCTAATCGTCCCAGTCAGTTCACTTTTGCTTTGACATGACAATGGGGAGTAGTGCACAACATCAACAATGGGAATTTTTTAAAAAGTGGTTTAAGCTGGAGGCTGAATCCCTGTACCTGTAGAACAGATACAGGAAAGGCATTCACAAGATTCCCTATGCAGCCCCATGAACCTGAGTTGTAGCGATGAGAGAATAGGACAGTCTCCATACCCTTCAGTCGTCAAATTCTCTGCTTAGACAGTTAGTTGCGTTTTCTTATTCTTAAACAGACACCTACCAACTGGGAACTGCTCCATATCAACCCACTAACTTCACAGGGGCTGTAAAACAGCCATCAGATGATAATGACTTTTGGTCACTATCTACTCACTGTACCTAGGTTGCAGCCAAACCAGGTACAGATGAAAAAAGCAAACCATTTTTCAGTTGCAGGAGCAAACATCAGTGGGAATAAAGTGATTAAATGGAGACACTAGAAAGGGCATTTAAAATATATTGCTCCATCACTGAGACTTTGTATGATGTCTTTAGGCTACTTTTACACGAGTTTCAAACAGCTGGTAATACAAATTTGGAGTGGAAATGAGGATGGACCTTTATCTACAGTGGCAGAATGGATGTGAATTTATTAGAACCGTATCTACTCTTGGCTTGAAACTACACTAGCAACAACCAGTTCAATCTCTCTGTATCCTTATCTAAGCACTTATATCACACTCATCACAGAGTGTTATATTTTCCTTTACCATTGTAGACAGGGATTCTTTTTCCTGTTCCAACTGTGAGTAGACTATGATCCTAGGCCTACCCTACAACGTTATAGTCTAACATTGCTATACTAGAAACAAAAGTGTTGCTACTCTACCGTGAACAGGTTCCAAAAGCTGACTGAAAGCTTTCATTTCTTACTTAGAGAAAAATAACAGCACAAAACTGAATTGTTCTGCCTAGCACTCTAGTCAGTAGCTGTCCTTTGGAACTGAGAATTCACATCTGTTAATACTAAAGATTCCTTCCCTAAGACATTTTACTCCAACTGTCTCCAAATAAGCTCCAAAGTTTGTATAAATACCAGTAAATGTGTTTTTCATGCTCTTTATTTCTGAGGTATCATAATATGCTAATTTTTAAGGCACGCTGATTGAGAAGAAGATGAAATACGCAAGCAGAGCATAATGGATTGTATTTTTATTTTGCTGGACTGTGAGGACTATGCACTCCCAAATGCCTGGTGTGCTGAGATGACAGCAGTCCCACAAGAATGTGACTCTTCTTCATTCATCCTTCCTCTCTTTATAGGGACTTCCCATCTGGAAGCATGGTTGAGCTGTGGGCTCTTACACATGAGAAGAAAGATGGCATGTGGCAATGGGGAATTTAGCATATTGGAAATAGTAAAATTAATGAGAATCCATTTAAATGTTGGAATTTGTTGCAGGATTTAATTGTATTAATTTTCCTTCTATTTTTAAAGAACCCAATTTCTGTTCTATGCCACGCAAGAGTCCTCCCACCCAAAGCTCTCCTGCAGGACTTCAGTTCAGCTCTTCAATGCTCGGCACTTTCCCAGTGCTTGATTTTCTCTCTTGGTCTGGTGGTTTTGTGAAGTTGACAAACATCTGCCTGGAAACTGGGCTGTAGCATGGGTGTAGAAAGCAATTCAAGTTTAACAGGCAGGAAACAAGAGAGCCTGGTATCATATTACTGTGTGACTGTCAGAATAAACTTGAATATTAGAGAGGCTATAGCTCTGCTAAGCCAATACATTCCAATACCTGTTTGAGTGTGACGTACCTGGAACATGCTCTTCCGTCTCCAGAGGTGAAAGCCTTGCACATTAACCTTAAATTACCACAACATCTGCTCAATGGGCTACACTGCAATACTCAATCAATTTGTAACTGGCGATATCAATTGCTACCTATTGAGGAATAAAAATACCCCCATCGTACCCCTTCCTGTAGGCTCTCGTGATCTGGGATTATGATGGAAAACCTCTATTGAACAAGACTTGGGGAATACTTGGAATTCTGCGGAGGAGTCAAATAACTCTTGTAAGACTCAAAGACTTGATTCTCTAGTTTATAATCTAGTCTAAATATTTAAATAGTTATCCAGCAACTCCCCACTGCAGGTTTACTTTCCTGTGGCCAAGATTTAAAAAATAAATAAAAAGACTATCTAAAGTTAGACTCCTGAGCCAGGATCATGCAACTTCTTGAAGGTCAAGCAGCTGTGGGATCAGAGTCTAAGTCTGTATAATTGTAGGCCTTGATTTTCCTCGGTACAATGCCCACAAACAGAACATATGGTTTCCCATTAATCAACAGAGCATTTTTTTCAGTGGATGATTTTTTTTATCCTTATTTCCATGGAGATGCTATGGCCCCTGCTTTCTGCCTTCACAGACGACATACCGACACCCAGTTCCCAACCTATTCTGCTGGACTTTATATCCATTGTGGACAAACTGCTGCACAGAAAATTTTTTAAAAAACCACAAGTGGCTGCACATATTGTAGAAACCAGAGTCTAAAAGAAACAATATGCTTCAGAAGTTAAAAAAACACACATTCTTCTCTACATTTTTCCGTGTTTTGAAAATGTAATAAAATGCATAAACTGTGATTCCTATAAGAAAAGGAGTACTTGTGGCACCTTAGAGACTAACCAATTTATTTGAGCATAAGCTTTCGTGAGCTACAGCTCACTTCATCGGATGCATCACAAAAGCTTATGCTCAAATAAATTGGTTAGTCTCTAAGGTGCCACAAGTCCTCCTTTTCTTTTTGCAAACACAGACTAACACGGCTGTTACTCTGAAACCTGTGATTCCTATGTACTTTTTCATGTTTAGAGGGGGAAAAATATCCAAAACAGAATGACTGAGTTTCGCTTCTCCTTAATAGAATTTACAACCCCACATTTTAGAGTAGTTTTTACTGCCTGTGCCTTTAAATTGTGGTAGCTGATATCATGGCACTGTTCCCCGAAGGCCAACAAGCTTGCCCTGATCCTCTTCCCAATTCAATTCCATATGTCATTAGCTGGTGGGAAGGATTGTTCAGTCTAAGTAATTCCAGGTCAATACAACAAAGGCTTAATATGCAGCAGGGGTCATTGATATAGATCTGCTTTTCTTTTTATTATATATTTTCAAGAGCCTTTTCCAGGTACAAAATGCTATATGCTGCATATCTAAATGGGTGGGGGAGAGGGGTGATCAGTACCAAAGTCTGCATTGCACTTAATTTCCAACACAATAAAGTAAGAGTCTGGCATGGGGTCCAGAATTCAGGTTATTCATATGACTGCACTATGCACTGCTGTTTAGCACACCTGCGGTGGCTCTATTTGGACCTAGGGACTTGAGCTATGAAAGCTCCCTTCATGAGTTCTGTCTGGGCAAAACTCTAGAAGTTAACCCCTTTATTCCAGAGGCAATACAGACCCACGTTTTACGTATGGTTACAAAGAATGCGGGAGTAGAGGGATACTGTAGCATGGACCAGTTTGCATGGCCCCAGATGCCATAAAACAGTCATTTGTTTTCCCTGGTGCAAAATACAAATAAGTGTGTGTGTGTGTGAGTGTGTGTGTATCTTTGATTTTGTGGTAGGGAAAATAGGAGATGTCAGGGTTCAACGGTACCCTTTCAATCTGACAAACAGCGTGATCACACAAGTCAATATGTTGGCACTGAGCCCTTTCTGACATTTGAAATAAAAGGTGATAATTTCAGTCACTGTGAAAAATTCATGTGCGTAACTCCGTCACGTGGGACATATTACAGTGTAACCTCTCGCTGCAGACAGTGGCTACATCTACCCTGACTGTGACATATAGCTCCAATTAGCACTTAAGGAAAGAGACTTTATAGACTGCACACTCACCTCGGCTCAGCCCGTCAGGTCCCCGAAGAATTCGGCATTCTTCTATCTGGCCAAATGGAGAAAACATCACCCTGATATCATTCTCATTACACTTCTTCGAAACCATTCCTATGAACAATTTTCTGTCTTCCACAGCTAGAAGATAAAAATAATGAATGAGCAAAGGCCATTTCATCTTTTCCCTGTGATCAATGCTTCATTACCACATCAAACCAAGTTCCAGTCATGTGAGTCTGGCTCTGCAACTGAAGACAAGTCCTAAGGCTCACACTTTATACTTATCACCCTTCCCCCTCTTCCTCCCCCCCTCTTTTTGTGGGTGCTATTGTCATATTAGTTGCATGAATAAGACATTTTTCATCCCCCTCCCCATCATGATTTCTAAGAGAAAGAAGCATCCTGTGTCAGAGACTCAAGATATTTTTGCATAGATTCTAATTTGAATATGTTTCCTCTCCCCCCACCCCAGCTCCCAAATGCATGAAAGGAAACAAAACAGGCAGCGGGTGGTGGTGGTGGTGGTGGGGGGAGTGCACATAACAAAATGAGATAATGAAAAATACTCTACAGAAACATTCTTATATGAAAAGGATCCTAGCTTTCAATTTCAAGCAGCTGTAATGCATGGCACTCAGAAGCAGGTTTGTAGTGACTGCAATGAAAAGAATAATGCATTAAATTTTCCTCTCTCTTTTCCAATAATGACACAGAAGTCTCTCTTCAAATGGACACAATGTATGTTCCAGGGGCAGCACTTCAACAAGGGGAGTGCATATTACTTCCCAAAAGCCAAATCATTTGATTGGTAATGATGTTGAGTTTGCAAGAAATACAACAGGAACTTTGCCAAAGATATCGGTAGATTATCTCCTTTCTATATCGTCCACACGGCCAGCATAAAGTAGGTCGCTCTAGCTGGGTGTGTATGCTGGCTCTGAAGTTTAACAAAAGCTCAAGCCATAGACCGGTGTCAAAGACAGAATAAACAGCAATAACCCAGCTCCGATCTGGAAGACTTAATGCTAACTCAGTATCTCCCCTATATTAAAAAAATATCTAAGGGGTTATTATATTCTCCTTTCTTCTGCTATTGAAATGGCATGCAAATCCAATTCACTGTTAATGAGCAGACTGCCAGAGTTTTGCAGGAAGCAAAGACAGACGGAAAGCTTTACTCCAGAGTATCTGTGCTGCACTTATTTATTTCTATTGTGCAAATTATTTTTCTAATGAAATATTTTCATTTCTGTGCTTATGAAAAATGAATCTTCCTTTGCACCCCAACCCACCCTGCATGTATTAGCATGTGTTTGTCAAATGGAATAAATTGCAGCTGAGAAGGAAGAAACCTATATATTTTCATGGGATTTTATTGGTATTGACACTTTTAGTGCCCTTAACATAATTTCAGCGAGAAAAACAGAGGCTAATGTTTATTGAAGATAGAAGAGGTATCTGGAGTAATTTTTTTTTTTTTACTGGGTAGTACTTCTTTACTTAATGGTTAAGAAAGGCATTCTGCTATTTTACACAAGCAAGCATAGGGAAAATGCATTTTCCAGAACCCCAAAAGCTAATGGAAATGTACTTTTTTTTTTTTTTATAAAGAGAATTTAGATGTAGGTTGGGTCCCTGATAGGGCGATGCACTGCCATCTGGACTGATTCTTAGAGTCCAGCCTCTTGCTGTGCAGGCTGGCAGGAAACAGGCATGAATTCAATGCCCAGGAAAAGGGAGTGGTTTGCTCAGCAGAGATATGTCCAGTCTCAGCACTTTCATTCACACTTGATATTAAGGTCCCATTTACATATGGTTTATAAAAGGTTACTAAATGATTAATAGATGATATAAAGATGTTACAATTTGAGAAGTATGGGTTATAGATGCATATAAGCACATCAGCAGATGATGTTGTGAGCCAGGGTTATAAGCAAGCTATGTACCGTGCTGGACTCAATTGTTTTACTCTTTATTACATCTATTAATCATTTGTTCATCCTTTGTAACCAGAACCATAACACAAAGTGTGACCCATATTTTTTTATATAGGTATTTGTACTATTAACATCCATTTTACAGATGCTGAAACTGAGACACAGAGAAGTCACGTGACCTGTCTAGGGCCACAGGGTGATTGAGCAGTAGAGCAGGGATCAGAACTCAAGAGTCCCTAGCTCCCAGCTCAATCCTACAAACGACATTGCCTCAGCCAATTAAGCAACTGCACTCTTGCCCCAAAAGGTGTCCCATCTGCTCCTGCTTACAGGGAAGGGTGAAGAATTTTTATCTTCAAGTGGAAGATAAAAAATAAGGAACCTTAATGGATGCAGGGGATCCCTTCCTCCAACCTACAGAGAAAAGAGGAAGATGCTGCTCTGCCAAACTGCCATTTAACTTCCCCTCCCCCAAAGTCAAATGCTAAGATGTTTTTTAATTTTCCAAACACTAGCAGATGACAAACTCCTCACTGGCCTCCTTCACTCTTACTAGTAAATCTACAAATATGCCATTTAACTAAAACGATTTTGAAGGTTTTCAGCTGGAGGGTGATTTTATAGAAAATTAAACACCCAGCTCCTGTGTACTGTACATCTTCAAAATGCACATTTCAAGGAAAATGCTCAGTGTACAGAAGACATATCGGTAGGATGACGTGTCTCACATCCAATGCTGTTTGGTACTGCTGATCAGTGGTAAACTTTAAGAAATTTGTAACTTTATCTTGGCTAAATGCCTAACCATACAGACTGTTTAAAGGAGCACTGCCAAGATAAAACCTGCTTAGGTGCCTTACCTCTGTTGTAAGGCATGATATCAATTTAAAACAATATCATACACTTTCATGCAGAGAAAGGCATGATTTATTCCTATCAGCATAGGATAGGAGCCACAAATTCCTGGGTTCTTAGGCCATGTCTACACTACCCGCCCCATCGGCGGGTAGTAATCAATCTATCGGGGATCGATTTATCGCGTCTAGTGTAGACACGATAAATCGATCCCCGATCGCTCTGCCGTTGACTCCGGAATTCCACCACGGCGAGAGGTGGAAGCGGAGTCGACGGGGAAGGGGCCGCTGTCGATCCCGCGCCGCGAGGACGTGCAGTAAGTGATTCTAAGTCGATCTAAGATACGTCGACTTCAGCTACGCTATTCTCGTAGCTGAAGTTGCGTATCTTAGATCGATTCCTGCCCCCACCAGTGTAGACCAGGCCTTACACTGATTATCTCTGTGGTCTTGGGCAAGTTACTTAACCTCTCTGCCTCAGTCTTTCCATGATAAACAAGAAGTGTTGTGGGGATTGATAGTTAAAGGTCTGTGAGGACTACAGGTCAAATACACCCAAACAATTTGGCAGGGGAGCGGGGGTCTCCCACAGTAAAATGGAGGCAGCTCACAGATTTTGTCCGTGTGGCTGGCAGTTTCACACTTTAACCAAGGGTTGCCAACTTTTGATTGGCACAAAACCGAATAACCTACCCCTGCCCCTTCCCCCAGATCCGGCCCCCTACCCCACCCGTTCCCCTGCTCTCTACATTCCCCCTCCCTCACTCATTTTCACCTGACTGGGGCAGGGGGTTGGGCTGCGGGAGGGGGTGAGGGCTCTAAATGGAGGTGCAGGCCCTGGGGTGGGGCAAGAAATGTTGGAGGGAGTTGGGCTGTGGGAGGGGGTGAGGGCTCTGGTTGGGGGTGCAGGAGGGGCTCCAAACTGAGGGGTGGGACCAAGGAATTCAGAATGTGGGAGGGGGCTGCAGGTTGAGGCAGGAGGTTGGGGTCGGGAAGGGGTGAGGGCTCTGGGCTGGGGGTGCTGGCTCTGGGATGGGGCTGGGGATGAGGGGTTTGGGGTTCATCAGTGGGCTCCAGGCTGGGGAGCATGGCTGAGAAATTTGGAGTATGGGAGGGGGCTGGGATGCTCTGGGGTGGGACTGGGGATAGGGATCTGGGTGCAGGAGGGGGCTCTAGGTTGTTGGGGGGGGCTCAGGGCTGGGGTAAAGGGTTGGGGCACGGGCTTACCTCATGCAGCTCCCGGTCAGAGATGCTAAGGCAGTCTGCCTGTCTGTCCTGGGTCCATGCTGCGCCCCAGAAGTGGCCACAAGGTCTGGTTTCTAGGCGGGGGGCTGGAGGCAGGAGGCTATGTGGCACACACTGCTCTCGTCTGCAGGCACAGCCCCCCCAGCTCCCATTGGCCTGTTCCCGGCCAATGGGAGCGTGGAGCCAGTGCTTGGGGCGGGGGCAGCGCATGGAACCCGGTGGTCCCCAGGCCTAGGAACCAGATCTGCTGGCTGTTTCCGGGGTGCAGCGTGGTGCCCCAGGACAGGTAGGGACTAGTCTGCCTTAATGCCACAGCATCGCTGACCGGGCTTTTAACGGTGCTGACCGGAGCCGCCAGGGTCCCTTTTCGACTGGGGGTTCCAGTTGAAAACCAGACACCTGGTCACCCTACTTTAACCACCAGAGGTTGCTGTGACACATATGTCACATACTGCAGCTTGCAGTATGTGGTGACCTGTGTGCTCAGAGTTGAGCGGAGCCTCAGAAATGACACACACAGCGGACAGGACCTTAATTGGGGGGTGGGGGTGGGGCGAGTGAGGCAGTCGCCCAGGGTGTAAAGCCCTGGGAGTGGAGAAGTAACTAAAAAAAAACGGTAGGGGGTTCAAATATGGTCGCTCACCCCAGGTGCTAAAATGCCTACTTGCGGCATTCACTGCGGAACCAGGCCTCCTTCCTCCGATCTTGGAAGCAGTGGCCTCACCTCTCACCATAGTGCAGAGAAGTGAAGAGTTAATAGAGATAAGACCCCAGAGGAAGCCCCATCCCATGCAGGTTAGAAACAAGAGCCAGCTGTTGGAGCCTGGCCGGGGGGTAGGCGTAGGTTGGACTCTCAAAGCACTGTACAAAGGAGGTCAGCATCATTATCCCCATTTTATGAACGGTGAAACTGAGGCATGGGGAGGGGACGTGATTTGCCCAAGGTCAGCCAGCAAATCAGTCTCCTGAGGCCCAGTCCAATGCCCTACCCACTAGAGAACACTGCCTCCCGTTTCTCAGGTCTTATTTTCACCCTGTAATTGCCACCCACACACATCTGGAGCAGACAGGAGCAGTTCAAAATTCAGAAGACAGACCAAAAAGAATGATTTATTTATTTATTTAAATCACTTTTTTTTTGGGGGGGGGGGAGAGGAGTTGGTTCTGATTGGTGGATTTTGGACTCAATACTGCCGTCCGGCTGCTTTGCACTATTTTGGCAATGTAAAGCAGATGCAACCTGATATAACCTGACAGTTAACAAACATATGGTTGCTTTGCATTGCCGGAGCAGGACAAAGCAGCTAGGGTGTACCCTGTAAATGTCTATTGGACCCAATCCTGAAGCTGTGTCTGCCTGGGTGGAGCCTGTGACGAGTCCCATTGAAGTCACTACATTGCAGTAGAAAGACCTTAGTGTCTGATTTTTACACTTCACTTATAGTTTGCTTGGACAGTGAAAACTGACTAATATTTTTTCACTTCTCTGTTCCCAGTCCATCATTTCAGTTATGGATTCTCATATGTTAAAACCAAGGGGCTGTGTTTGAGATCACAGCACTGCAGGAGAATGTTTAAACAACAATTAAGTAATGAAAAAATGCTATTAAGGTTTGCTAAATTTTTATTTTTCTTCCCTGAAGCTCAAATTCTATCATGAAAATACATGGCAGCGTACTCTTAAGTGACTGAAGCTATCATATTTAAATATATCAAGAATGCTATTTCCTTCGCAGAATAAGTTGTCCTCGCTTTTAAGCCAATCAAGTAATGGTTAATTATTTAAGTACAAATGTTTTTTTTCCCCCAGAGTGGAGAAAAAAAGATTTTTTATCCTTATTTGTAAGCTGGCGAAAAACCCTAGTGTACAATCTGTCAAAGTCACACCTGGATCTGGAACTGCCTGAATTAATTAACAACTTTTCTATGTGTTAGTGCTGACATATGGCATTTAATTACTGCTTCCAAATCTGCAAGTTTCTCCAGTTAGGATTTCAAAACCATTTCTTCACCCTTTCAGTGAATCAGAACACAAGTCCAGGATATTGCAATGGAGAATTTTTCTTGGTTTCCCCGAAGTGCAGGCATTTTACAAAAATGGGTGTATACTGTCCTCGGAATATCTGCCCTGAGGTCCATCATTAATGTTAATGGGAGGTACAGGCAGCCACCAAAGCATTTAAGAATGTACTTAACTTCAAGCATGTTAATAAGTCCCATTGACTACTTAAGCTCAAGCAAGAGTTTGAATGCTTTCCGGATTAGAACTCAGTACCTAACTATTTAAAAAAGAGGGTGACTGGTACTGGAACAAACTACCAAGGGAAACGATGGATTCTCCATCTGTTAAAATCTTCAGATCAAGACTACGCACCTTTCTGGAAGAGATGCTTTAGCCAGACACAAGTTCTTGGGCTAAGTACTGAGTGATGTACAGGAGGACAGACTAGAAGATACAATGGTCTCTTCTGGCCTCAAACTCTATGAATTCATGAGCACCATATACTGTATACTTCATCTTTTGGAAGGAAGAACTTTTAGGAAAGGTAAGTTTATCGGCTAATTATTTTAAGCATCCTCCAGTGAAATAAATTCATTAGCACTAAGGATGCTGCTCCATTTGCACTAGCTGCAGAAAGCCCTGAGTACCATGAAAAGAATTACATTTTGCTGCATCTTCATAGGAGGAGATAGGAGCTGAAGGCCAGTGTACGGTCATGCTCTGCAGAGGCCCACCTTCACCCTTCATACAGAGGGATGGAGAGCAAGTCTGGAGGCTGCTACCCATATTCACCAGCCATTCCACCCTGATTAGGCGGACACAAAGGCTGAGAATGCCCTGAAATTGTACAAGTGGTGAAGTGCTGCTCCACTGCTATTCCATAACCAAGCATGTGCGGGAGATGTCTGTACCACATCACTCCTATAGAGGTCCCTGTCTCACGCTTTGCTTCTGGAGGTTGATATAAGGATAAGTCAGCAGAGGATTGGCTCCTAGGTGACACATAATGCACAAGAGGGTTACAGTTCAGGGCCACTTCATGCAAGTGCCCACAAGTCTGGACGCTCATCCAAACCCTCTTGCATCTGGAAGTCTCACAAGGAGCTCGTGTGAAAGTTACTGTGCTTCCTGCTTCCTATTGGGGCAGAAATTCTCTTCCCATAATATTTTGGCATTGCAAGTCAAGTCCTGGAATTCAGAAGTGAGCAATTTTTTAAAAAAAAGACACTAAACAGAACATTGCAAAACCTTCTCACAAATTTTGGTTTTGAGTCCAGAACTGGGCAAACTGGTGTCAAACCAGATCATCCATCTTAATAGGATTTTCAACATTGTCACTCAGCAAATACCGAGTCTTAGAAATCCTGTAAAATTACCAAGGGAACATCAGAACTCATATCAAGCTTCATCGGGTCTCATCAGCCCTACACAGAGGTTGGTAAACTCAAGAGAACTGCAGTCTGTGCTTGCTTTCGTTCTCTCGTATCTATCTATGAGCTACTTGGAACTTTTGATCAACAGGAGTCTTCAAGCTCTTCGAACTTTTAGAAGTTCTAGTTACCAATAAAACCTAGTGGACCATTCAGTTCTGATGCACAGCTTCCATGGTGAGAGATCAAAGGGTTTCAAGAACTCCCATCACAAAGACCAACCCACCTTGGTTAGCTCTTTATCTCTTCCCCAGACCTGTCTCTCCTCCTCCGGAGCCCTTTTCACACTAAAAAGAAAAGGAGTCCTTGTGGCACCTTAGAGACTAACCAATTTATTTGAGCATGAGCTTTCGTGAGCTACAGCTCACTTCATCAGATGCATACCGTGGAAACTGCAGCAGACTTTATATATACACAGAGAATATGAAACAATACCTCCTCCCACCTTCATATTCTCTGTGTATATATAAAGTCTGCTGCAGTTTCCACGGTATGCATCTGATGAAGTGAGCTGTAGCTCACGAAAGCTCATGCTCAAATAAATTGGTTAGTCTCTAAGGTGCCACAAGGACTCCTTTTCTTTTTGCAAATACAGACTAACACGGCTGTTACTCTGAAACTTTTCACACTGTGTGCCCTGCTGATGGCATACTGTTTCCTTCCAGTGTGCCATTGGCACAGACACACACCCTTCTTCAGCTGCTGGCACAGTGGCAGCCGGAAAACAGATACCAGCTGTTCCTCTGCATTGCACCACTCTGCTCCCCCTAGCTGCCAAATCTCTACCTCACCTCCCACTCTATGGCTCCGATCCTACTTCCTGTATCTCTAAGGTGCTACACGACATTCATCACCATAGTAGTAGCTTTCCTCTCCAGCTTCAAACAACAAAGAGTTCTCATCATTCTAAATGTGCATATGAAAATTAGACATCTTTTGCTTTTCTTCAGAAAATTAATTTAAAGGAGGCAATTCCACCTGCTTACTTTCCTTTGGTCAATTGGGACTTCTGTGCCTTCTCCCAAAATCTAGGAGAATTTTGAAGGAAAAAAGGGTAACTTAGCTGTATTTAGTGCTGGTGAAAGGTGGTGGAGAATGCCTTGGAAAGCAAGGCATTTATGCATGGTACCGGTTCAGGCATTGCAAAATTCCCTACAACACTTTGCCAATGTGCTTGAGTCTTGTTCTGGGAGGACAAGCTCTAGGGATGAGGGGGTAGTTCATTTTTGGTCAATTATCTATTGCACTTCTATTTTGTCCATGAGACTTTAGAATCAAATTTACTCTATGTAGAAAGGCCCATGTAGGGCTTACGTTGGACTTAATTAGTTCATAGGGACTTGTGCAGTATTCTCGCAGAGGAGAAAAAAATTGTCCATTGAGAGCATGATAAATACTTGGGGTGGAATCTTGTTCCCCGTGAAATCAGTGACAAAACTCCCAGTGACTTCAGTGGGGCTAGGATTTCACCCAGTCTGCATACTCAGACTACTTGGTCTTTCTGCTGAGCATCCAAACATGGGTGACGACTTTGTGCTAGTGGTGAGGGCTTTTTTAGTTTAGGTTATGTGAGCACCTCTCCAATGGAAGAGTGAGTTCCCCATTCCACTTCATACAAGGGCCAGCCCAGTTCCGCTGCGCACCTGGCCAGTTTTTAAAGCTGTCCTCAATGTGGAAAGGGCCACAGGACAAAGTTTTAATTTCCTTCTAACTTTAGTCTGTGGAGAAGGCTAAAAATGGGACGCAGTACAATTAGCAGAACCCTGCGGAGAGATTTAGAGCCCAATCATAATTTACATTTGCAGATATGTAGATCTCTAAGTGCATGGCTTCTGCCCTGATTACTAATTAATGAGGTGCAGAGATGCCTATTGGAAGGCACCGGCTCTGATTAAGTCAGCCTTATGGGGAAAAGAAGCTCTTGCAATCGAGGAAGGAAGGTGATTTCTTTAACATATATTTTAGTAAATTATAGGAATGAATCCAGGGGGAAAAGATGTATAGATTTTTTTTTAAACAAAACACACACAGGCAGCCCTACCATCAGGATTGTCTAATGCTTGGAATATGCAGATCTGATATATTTTATAGATTTAGCACACTGTATATTTTGCACATCATATATATTCCTTAAGTCAATAACCTAAATTTTGAATAGATATTATTGTCATCATATTTATTTGAGAGAGGTCTAGAGTACCCTACATAAAACAAGAGTCAATATGGGTCTCATAATTAAGAGCAAAACATCCAGTTTGATTCTAAATTGAGCCTAGAGTCAGAGAAGCATCCTTATTCAGGAAGGGTGTTTAGACACATGCTTAACTTGAAGAATATACCTAAGTCCAATTCAGACAGTGCTTAAATATTTTCCTGAATATGGGAACTTCTCTTTCCACTCCCATGTTATTTTAATCTCAGAATGTTATCAGCATCAGGTATTACTAATTGCTAAGGAACTCCACAACTTCTGTAGCAGGATACCAACAAGAGACAAACAAAACAAAGCCATGACACAGAGAATGTATCAAGAAGAGAGGAAAGGACATTTCCTCCCTTCTTTAAACTGAATTGGGAGTTCAAAGCAGGTCAACTTTTTTCCAGACCTCTCAGCTATAGGGACACTTTCTTAAAGGGTTTTAGCTGTATTAAGAGAAAAGCATAAGCCATACCTTGCAGTTGTTTTTTAAATGAAAAGAGACACATGCACACACATTAAGTAGGAAATAGGATAATCACTTACCATTGGACTTTTCACTATCTGCGGGTTTCATCTGAATAGGATGATGCATCTAAAAATATAAATGAAAAGACAGTAAAGCAGGTTAGACAGTCACAAAGTCAAGCATTTTACTTTTATTGGCACTGCTGACTTTAGTTGCTCAGGGAGCTAAAACGATACACAATCAATATTAAATAGGCTGGCAAGTCAGAAAGATATAAATTTCAAATGATACCTTAATATTGGCTTTTAAATGAAAGTAAAATGTTAAAGGAGTATTTTATAACCAGCAAGCTTAACCCCCACAATTTATTGGACCCATAGGACTCATATAAACTTTAATTTGTTGTATTTAGTTTCAGAAGACCTCTCAAGTTACAGCCCTCACTGGTTTATGGCATGCATGATTTCTGTTTTACCAGCTTATAACTTTTCTTTTCTTGAGTTTGTTAACAACTAGCAGAACAGAGACAAAATTCTAAAGTAATCTAAGAAGTGCCAGGAAGCAACTCAAACCTACACGTCTTGATTTGTTTGGTTTAACAAATGAACTTTGGTTTGTGATTAAGAAGTGTGTGACAACTCATCCAGTACCAAAGGGGAAAAGTTCTGTGATTCCCATAGGTGTTGCTTGCTTAGTGACGGGCCTTTTCTTCAAAACACTTTAATCACTCATTCACCAAGCTGCCCTTAGGATGTGGCTACAATCCTGGCTTCATCACACCTCCTAATGCACTTTTCTTTTTCAATCTGTTTCTAAACAATAGGCAAACTCCTGTGTGTAGCCTTATATAGCAATTAACGCAGTGTGCTGTACACAAGGGCAATCTGCAGTCTCGCATTTGGAATGGCAGACTTTGCCTTTCAGAATGGGGCGCTGCACCATGTCACTCCCCTGGCAGCTACAAGACTTTTGATCTGAAAACACATTACAAACTGGAGCTTTTTCTTTTTGTTTTTTACACCTTCCCCCAAATCTCCACCATGTACTCGTTTCTTAGCACGGTGCAAGCACATGACAGCTATTAAGAGAATATCTCCGATGAGCTTGCAGAGCCGTTTCGGTGTACAAATTCCCATTGCACCTCAGTGGTCATTTCTTATTGCTGCTCTCAAGCCTTAGGCACCGATCCTGAAAATTGTCCTATTGGGAAAGACACCTGAGGTCGCATAGAGATCTACTGACTTTAGTGGCGCTCTGCACATGTGCAGGGGTGTGAAGACGCAGAGCTCATTGCAGGATTGGGGCCATAGACCTTTCTTCAGTAATTCCTCCACATTTCACACAGGCATGTTGAATGGTCTGTACTATTATTGCACGCTACGAGCGCAACAGGGCTTGCGCTGCCTGAAACTGTCAACTGCTATTCCAGCTTTATTTAAGAAAGATGCCAAATATGGAATTGGAAAATCAACAATTAAGCAGAAGATGGGAACCACACAATCACGTCAAATGTGCTTAGAGCCAGAGAGGAAGAGAAAATGACTAGCATGTGTGGTTTTTGGTAGTGGTATTTAGTTTTCAATGCTGTACTTGCTGGATTCCTTGGCAAGTAGAGAACATTATTGTGAATCTTCCATAGAATCTGCTCAAAGTTCAGAATGTCCCTCAGTCCCACAAATCAATACATTCCTTGCACGGCTTGCAAAACCTCTTCTGTTTCATTCCCTACAGTGCCTTAAGGAACAAACAGAGCCATATGGTGCACGTAGTCTTCTATTTTAACAATCCCGTTTTCTTTGATCCATTTATTTCCCAACCGGACTCTAACAGCCCAGTGCCTGTCTGCCATCTTTCTGATTTTCATCTAATATATAGGGAAGGGGAATGACTATTATGCTCTGTTTCCTTTACCTGATGTTTAATTGTTATCTTGATATCAGCAATATTAAGAGATTTAGGTTAGATATTAGGAAAAATTTTCTAACTACAAGGATAGTGAAGCCCTGGAACAGGTTACTTGAGGAGGTTGTGGAAACCCCTTGGAAGTTTTTAAGAACAAGTTTAACAAACATCTGTCAGGGATGGCCAAGGTATACTTAATCCTGCCTCAATGTGGGGTGGGTTGGGTGAAAGGGGTAGACTAGATGACCTTGTGAGGACCCTTTCAGTCCTATGTTTCTATGTGCACTGCAGGGGAATTTAAGTTCATGGGAATGTGGGAAAGTGCATCACGCCCATCAAGAGAAAAAAATCAAACAAGAAAAAAGTGGCGTAACTTGCTTAAATAAGCCCATTATCTGCATTGCCTCTTTGCTAAGAATTTGAAAGATGAAGTCATCAATGTGCTAAAGGAATTGTCTAGGGTGATGCAAGAGGGTGTAACTAGGAGCAATGAGCAAAGGAAAATTTAGGCTGACTGTTCCAGATATATTGTCTGACATTAAGGTCTTTAATGGAGAACAGTCTCCTGAGGGAAGTGCTAGAATTCACATTGCTTGGGTAATGTCAGATTGACAAAGCCCTGGAGAACATGCAGTCATGAAAAACCAACTCAACCTACCTATTACACTAGATGGGGAATCAAACTATCTTCCTGTATTTATACAGCACTTAATACTACAGCATCTAAGCAGATAGATTTAGACCAGAGCTGATTCCATGTATAATTTCTACGAGTTTAGGGTTCTAAAGTGAAGGATCTTTTTATTTTCATCCTAGAGAGGTTAGACATAGATGTCAATTGCGGATCAAGCTCATAAGGAAAGTGTTCTTTGTAGTGGTTACCATCAAAAAGCCATAATCATTTGGCACTTTATCACCATAAGCAATGTTTTTTCAGGGAGCCCAGAACTATGGGTGGCCTTCTTACCCCTCTGCCTTAGCAACAGAGAGACCTGCTAGAGCTAAACTAAGGGCTTGTCTTCACTACCGGGGTAAGCCGACCTAAGTTACGCTACTCCAGCTACGTGAATAACATACCTGGAGTCGACGTAGCTTAGGTCAACTTACAGCAGTGTCTTCACTGCACTGCGTTGACGGGAGATGCTCTCTGGTCGACTTACCTTATTCTTCTCAGCGAGGTGGAGTACCGGGGTCCACTGGAGAGTGCTGTGCCAACGATTTAGCGGGTCTAAGACCCACTAAATCGACACCTACTGCATCAATTGCAGCAGCGTCGATCTCCCTGGTAGTGAAGACAAGCTCTGAGTGACAGCTCCCTGTCAGTCTGTTAGCCAACCACACAAGTTCCTCTAAAGCTCTGCCAGCTTTAACTATGCCTTGCAGGTAACATTTGATGCACCCTAGTTCCCGAACATCCTGGAAATGGGTTGTTCACCAGTATCCAGCCCCTGTTACTAGACACTCTCAGAAATTACCAAGTCTGCTGTCTCCAGAGTGAGAGTTATGCACACCAGCCTGCTAGCTGAGTTGAGAAGTCACACTTTTGTATTCACACACTAAGAAGAACTTATAGTAAAACAAGAATAAGTTTATTAATAAACAGAGATACTAAACAAAGAGAATAGAAACAGATATGGTTACAAATAAAAGAAAATAGATAAGTTCTAGTCTGGTAGAAGTAGGTTAACTCTAGCAAACTAATCTTCTCTGAAACAGCCTTTTCCCTAAAACCTTTTCTGTGGAGCTTGCTGGTATTCGGTCTGGAGAAGAGCTCTGTGTGGCTCAAAAGCTTGTCTCTTTTACCAGCAGAAGCTTGTCCAGTAAAAGATAGTACCTCGCCCACCTTGTAACTTTCATCATGGCATAATTACCACTGATTTGCTATTAAGCCACTAGTTTGTCCTTTTTGCGAAAAAAAATTCACAGTGCTACTCATGACTCAGTTGTGACTGTGGTTCGCACTGAACTTCAAAATTTCTCAATCAAAACTGTGGGCCTGATTCTCTCCTCACCAACAGCTGTAAATCAGGAGTAACTTCATTGTACTCAACAGAGTTACATTAGGGCCAACTAGCATGAGATCAGAATCAGGCCCTGTGAGAATAACCTGCAGAACATCCACAGTAAGGTGAGTACAAAACATAAAAACAGGGCATCTGGAAAGAAAACAGTGGTAAAAAATGTTACCCTGTTTCCTTACATGAGTGGGCTCATGTTGAAGCTTGTTTAACCCTCGCCATCACCAATTGATAAGTTAGCAACCTTTAACACTAGATTCAATAAAACATGCCATTTATAACCTGAAATGGGTTTTACAGAGTCACTGGTTCGCATCTCATTATTAAACTCATTGCTGACCTCTAGAGACAGCTGCCGTGACTATACATATTATAAGCTCTCTACCCATAAAATATTTAAAAGTGTGTGTGGGGGGAATTGAATCTGGAAGTGGTGTGCAGTGAATAAGAAAATTAAAGGGGGCAGAGACAAGGGCTAAATAGGTACTTTCCCTTCCCTCTACAATGAGCAAAAGGGAAAATAATTGGAGCATTTTATATCTTGCTTGTATAACTGTAGGCTATAAAGTAATAAAATAGCTGCACTTTCCCAGGTCCTCCAAAAGATTACAGATGATATAAACCTGTTTCAAATTAGATGCCACCCACTAGAATCATGTCATCTACTGAAATGAAGGATTTCATGTATTATCAGAAAGCAGTTATTGTAGATATACATCAGAAAGCCATACACTTATGTATCTCCAGGTGAGTGATTTCTCAATATGTCATGCTTTCATAACTAAAAACAGTGGAGACGCTTTTCTGTGGCTTGAAGGAAGCATTGCTTATAAAAGTTCAGTATTTATGAGAATGATTTTGCAGTTAATAAATAGGGAAGAAACAAAGTAATGCAGGTAAAAAAAATTGCACATCAACACCACCCTGAATGCACCTCAGACCCCAGGGTAAAAGGAAACAACTGGTATTTTCTGTCATCAAGGTTGACTGTAGAACAGCCTCCCAAGAGATCTGGTAAAAGCCCCATGTCTCTCTGAAACCAAACTGGAGAAATATACTGTAATAGTGAACAATCCTGCATTGTCAAGGTTTTCTGTAGGTCCACTGATGTGCATGATGCTGGACAGACAATAACAATATCTAGCGCTTATGTAGTGCTTTACAGAGGAAGCAAGCATCATTATCCCTATTTTTCAGATGAGGAAACTGAGGCACAGAGCGGTGAAATGACTTGCCCAAGGTCTGCCAGCAGCAGAGCCAGAAATAGAACTCAAGACTCCTGAGTCCCCATACTGTGCGCTACCCACTAAACCACAAGGTCACAGTGCAAAGTATCATAAAAAACTAGGACTCCAATCTGACAAATGGATACTAACATGGGTCCACATGGGAATTGGAACAACTGCTTACAAGATGTGCAATCCAATTTAAGTTGATAGGAATTTTACTGTTGGCTTTTCTGGGAGCAGGAGCAGACCACAAGTCATGGCCTACAAGTTAAAGATAACTAATTAGGTGCTTTTCGTTCTTTTTTTCTGAGCAGGTACAACCATGTGTAAATACAACTGTGCTGGAAAAAACACTCTCAGAGGTACAGGTCCTGTCTCACTTTCAAGTGTCAAAATCATCTTTTCAACAGTAATAACTCTACCTATTTACATTCTTGTCAAAACCATATGACATCTGTAAGGGGGAAAAACAAGCAAGGTAAGAGTCTATTTCTGGCAAAAATTTTGCAAGGAAATTAGATTAACCTGGGTGGAATTCTATCTGGGAATTTGGAGTCTGTCGTGGTGATTAAGTCATCATTTCTGTCAGACTACTCTAATCGGCTGTCAAATACCTTTCCACAGCCCCATCTGTAACTTGGCGTCCTAGTTATTCCGTGTATGTTACCTTCTGTATACAAAACAAATACCAAACAAGGAGGTGTGCACAGTTTAGCATTTAGAAGAGTCATTAGCTGTGATTATTATTGTGTGTTTTCACATCGCACAACAACATAAGCTTACAGCTTGTTTTATTTATTCAAAGAATATTAAAAAACAGGTGTAGTCAAACGTGGAGTGTGAAAGATGAATTGGAGAGAATTCTCAGCAGACATTGGTATGCATTCAGTAACTGCCACCCTAGCAGTAGTTGCTTAACCCTTTCTTCAATATTAGCACAGTTAGGGTGCGATTTTATAAAATCACTAGGGATTTGGACATCCAATTCCCATTAACTTTGGTGGGAATTGTGTATCCAAACCTTTAGCAGCCTAGTCTCTTAATCTCAGTCTTAATTTTGACATATACTACTGTCCCAGTGCCTTATAAATCCACCTGTCCTGCGGAACGGAGGTTTTTGAATGTGTGTGTTTGTTTTAAAGAGGAGTCCAGTATCGGTCAATGGTATTGTTGTCCCTTCAGTGCTGGAGAAAGGGCTGCTGGGCCTGGTTTTCGGAGGTATGGAATGCCCACGGACCTCAGTGGAATTTGTGAATGCTCAGCATTTCTGAACCGTCAGGCCACGAACATACCATGCCATGACTAGATTTTGGCTAATAGTCACTATTTTATGATTCATTACAAAAAAATCATGTGGGATTATTTAGTCCCAGTCAGGTGCTTTAATTTCCATGCTTGATGATGGAGATCACCCACTTTCCAACCTGTCCTTGTTGTTTCTGATGCAAAATAAAACCACAAACCAAGCAGTCCCATGTGTCCATGTTGATCATCCTTTGGCTTCAACTAGTTCAACACTTTGGTCGCCCATGGGCCCCTACAATTCTGGGTGAAGGAAGGAGTTTCCTTCAGAGTTCAGCATAATGTGACTCCAAGCAAGGGGCTTAGAAGAGCTCAGCATGCTGAGAGTGACCCTCTATCTCTGTGGCTCTTAATATTGCTCACTCCCCAGTCCTTAATCCTTTCAAAATCCCTAACCCATCAATACCCCTCATTTCCCTGGAGCTCTTAACCCCATTCTTCCCATTTCACGGTCTCTCCTGTTACCTCTTCTCCTCTTGGGTCATCTGTCCCCTCTTCCCCACTGCTGTTTGTGTTTTATTATACCTCCTCTAGTCTCACTCCTCAAATCTCCTTGTTCTGCAGATCACCTCTGAAGAAAATATGATGTAGCTCTTTGGACGATTATGCCAAATGTTCTGGAGAGGTTTCAGAGAACTCCCCTAGGAGTTTACCAGAGTCACTATGTAAGCGGTTCCGGGGATGAAGAGGAGTTCAGATATCTCCACACACCCTGTGTTAACCAAGTCTGCCTACAGGGGAGGCTTCCTGGGGAGGCGGGAAATAAAGGGACCATGGAAAAAGCAGGGGTAGTAGAGGATGATCAGAGGGCCAGTAAGGCAAGAGGGGAGGAGAGAACTCAACAGATGAGAGAGTGGGCTTGAAAAAAAATCTCAGGATGGGGACCAAAAAAAGAAAATCCCAGGATTCTTGTTACTTATATAGACTTTTCCCGCTGCAGAACTTCATCAACAGTGTCCTAACCATGCAAAGGGTGGAACAAAAAGCAACAGGATTAGACAGTGACAGTTCCCAGGCATCTTGTGATTTCTGTCCTTTCAAGGTCAGATGCTTAGTTGGCATAAATCAGAGTAATTCTACTAAAGTCAGAGGTGATTTACATCAGCGGAGAATCCGGCCCTATCTTCGTATTTATAAAGGGGTGTGTGTGTGTAGGGGGGGAAGCCAGGTCCTAAAAGGATATCTAAATCATTTTTTGAGGGGAGGACTACGATATGTAGGCCTCTTGGGAAAAGTAGAATGGGGAGTACTGAAGACAGGGACAATATTTCAGAATGTGACAGATGTGGGGAGGCAACAGAAAGAGAAGGGGAAAACATAAGTGTAAGTGAATTGCCTAACTATAGCATAGGGAATATATTTCAGTTTTTCTCCAAGCTACTGATCCAATTAACCTGTGCTGTTAATTGGACTAGTAGTCCAAAGAAAATTGAAACTGCCCCCTCTACCTTTTATGATAGTCCTTTCCAGCACGTGAAAGTCATGGAAATTCTCCCCACCATTCCCCAAGAGAGAGAACCCTGCAAGAAATTAATCAGGCTCAGTGTTTTAAGAAAGCATCAGTTTTTCAGATTATTGTTCTTTATATATTATTTGTAGGACCATCTGCTATTTGCTAGGAGCTTTCCAAATACATAAGGATGGTCCCCACTCAGAAGAGCTAACAGTCAGATTTTCACATCATTTCATTGGTGACCCATATTTTGTTTGCCTTTGCCAGTCACCAATTGTCTGAGTCCACAGTGACTTTCTGATTAGGGGGATTTTCCTATCTAAGAAAATTGTGTAGAACCACTTGGTTTGCACAAAATTCATTTGGCAATATGCTGCCAATATTGTAGCTATGACTCAAGAGCAGCAGGCTCTACAGAGATGTACCTTCAGGGGAAGGTATATGTTAGTTACTAAACAAATTTGACATCCACCCAAGATGTTATCAGTAAAATGCTGCCTTTAATGCAGTGGGTGTTCATGTAAAACAAATTATTAGCTCTCTCAATATATAATGAATTTGTAAGCTGTAGAATATTCTCTGTATTAACTGCGGTAACCAACAATGACTAAAATAGGTTTGTTTCAAAGCCCACTGAAGTCAGTGGAAAGACTCCTCTTGCCTTCAGTGGGCTTCCCTGATTAGAGAAGCATCGTTTAGTGGTTGGAGAAAGGACTCTGATTCCCAGCACTGGCTTGTTTAGGTAAGTTGCTTTTTCCTCAGTTTATCCATCTGTAAAAAAGAGTCTAATATGTTGCTACCACACTAGTGTGTTGTCAGGCTCAATCAATTAATATGTGTAATGTGTTCATAAGAAATATCTTCCATTCACAAGTCCATAAGCCACATTCTTTGTTCTGTGTCTATAGAACACCCAGCACAAAGGTCTCCAGGTCCATGACTGGGGCTCCTAGATGTTAATGCCATACGAATAAAGAAAAGCTTTAATATATCCATATATGTGAATAGGGTTCGTGCACAACAAATATAGTCCCTGTCACAATGCATAACATCATTATGTTCTATTCGGAACACAGGAACAAGCCAAGAGCTTGTTTCAACAAGTTGTTTCTTTCATATGAGAACATTGACACTGCTGAAATTCAATGACTTTTGGAGGTTTTCCAAGTCAGTCATTTGAAACACACTATATTCCATTTTTTAAAATTCAAGTTAAATTGAACATGAACTTGAGTGACTTAAAATAATGCTGCGCTTTAAAATAAATGCATATCAAATTGAGATATATATTGAATGGTAAATACCATATGTCTCCCCAAACAATAGTTTGCATTTCTTTTGGTAAATATTCCTGATATTTTATTAAGCGTCTTGTAATCTACCTTGGATAAAGATACTACGTACCCGAGCACCTGGCTTAAAGCTAAACTAACAATCATTTCACTTAGCTGACCCTTGATGTAAAGGAGTAGTGTGGTCAAATCATCTGCAGACCTGAACTGAAATTCGTATTCTAAAGATCCCTTCCATAGTTTACCTCCCGCATTCTGCTGTTCTGCCAGCCACCTTTATGAATTAGCATATAACACTTTGTCTTCTTTAAAAATTATAACCTCACCCCCCCCACCTCCAGTCTGGTGGTTTTAGAAATGACAACTTCATTTCATAATGTACGCTCCCGTTCACTGAGTCCTCTCACTCCTTTCCACCCACCCATGCTACTGTGACTTTGGGACATAGGCAAGTCAGATAGAAGTACCTCCCTTCCTTAACTTCGCTCTGACATTTTCCCTTCATAATCAACTACAAACAAAAATGATTAACTGTCTTTTCTTCAGACAAATGAGCCTTTACAAAACCCATTCAATCCTAAAAATAATATCAACTTGGATTCTACATCTTGTTTGGAATAATGCCTTGGGGCTACATTATGTTATCCGTGCTTAAAAAACAAACCCATTAAAACATCTGAGCAAAACACCAGATATTGTTTTAACAGTGATATTTATTCATCTCATCGGTGCCAGCAATAACTTTTGTTGACATTTTGCCAATTGAAGTTTGCACTCCAATATTTTCTTCCTTCGTCACACTACTACGGCACCATCCATCCAAAGATCACAGAGCGCTTCACTAATCATCGACTGAGGTTCCCATAGTTCCCTTCGAGGTATGGTATATAATTATCCCTACTTCTGAAGAAAATGAAAATGAAGCACAACGAGGTGATGGCCAAAGTAATACAGTGAGTCATTGCCAAAGCGTGGATTAGAACCCCGGCGTCATTGCTCTGCCTATCTATGGTACTTATACAGCCCCTATGACCTTCTATAAATTCTTCACCATCTCTAATATACTGGTATTTAATGTATGAGGTAGGGTAGTGCAATTATCCCCATTTTATATGTGACACAGAGGAACTTAGGGTATGTCTACACTGCACGGTATGCCCAGGTCTGTGGGACCTGGGCTTGTGGACTTGGTGTTAGCAAGCCTGTGCTTGGGTGTCCACACTGCATGGTAAATCTGGATTTATAATTGCTTGGCCTGGTTCTCACAGCCATGCTAATGCACCCAGACCTTCTGACTCAGGTCTGTGGAGTGATCTGCATCTACTCTGCAAAATAAGAGGGTTTGGACCCAAGTCACAGCAGGACATGGACTCTGATTAACCCCGCCTAACAGTGTCCTAGAACCTGGGTGCTTGCTGACCCGAGTCACAATGATTTGTGTCTGGACAGAAGGGCCCCTGGGCTTAGTATGCAGTATAGCTCTACCCTCAGTGACTTGCCCAAGGTCACACAGGTAACCAGTGGCAGAGCAGGGATGTGAACCCAGGTCTCTCAAATCTCAGAACCAGTGGGTCATCATTCCTACAAGAACTATCACCACAAGGGCACCAGGCCTCCTTACTGCCATTGGGTAAAGTTTTCAAAGGTGCCTAAGTGATTTAGAATCCCAAGTCCCATTTCCAAAAGTGACTTAAGCACCTAGGAGCCTAAGTCTTATTGCATGCCACTCAGGTACTTTGAAACTGTACCCTGTAACTCCCTACTTGGAGCTATTATCTGTACCCATTAGTGGATTCATTGCATTTTCTCTTCACTAGCTAGTTTGCATCCCTTTACTGTAAAAATACTAGCATCACATGAGGAGAAGTGTCTCACAGAAAGGAAAAATACTGAACTTCACTAGAATCCGGAGACAAACAACTAAAATAACTACAGGGTTGCGGTATGCAGCAGTATGCAAGCACACTGCGATCTCCTTACGTGCCATTTTCAAATGTGTACACAACTGCCTGTTTTGCACGAGGAAAAGAACTCCTCATGAGTACAACTAGGAAACTCAGGCCATAACAACACCCCCTAATTTTTTATTCTCAAGCTCCGACCAGCCTTTCAGGCTTTGGCGTGCATTCCAAATCAATGGCAAGGCTGCTGTTTTCAATGAAGTAATTTTTGAATCACGTGAGTGCAAAAGGACCATGTTCTTGGATGGAAAACAGGGCTGGAGCAAAACAATCCAGGGGCCCCATGCCATAACATAGGGCTTACATAGGGCCTACCTACATAGGGCCTACCTGCCATAACATAGGGCTTACCCACGTCTCTACTCCTATAGCCCCCCAGAACGGCAGCAGAATGGAGTCCCTATGTTCTCCCCAGGAGTGGCAGTAGTTATTCCAGCAGCAGGGCATATACGCTTGAGTGAGCTGGATAAATCTGCTGCTCTCTTCTCCTTCCACATGCAGAGTCCTCTGCTGGATAGGCGTTGCTGAGGGCTCCCCCAGAGCAGTGGCTCTTGGCATTAACACCCCTCTGAGATGAACAGGACAGTTCTCCCTTTTCAGAGCTATCATTTCTGGCTCTCTGTAGACTCTGGAAGAGGACCCCCACACTGGTTACACTGGGGTCTCGTTTTCAACATTTTCCTTGCAATCATGCTGGCTAAAACCTTATTTTGCCTTTGCTCCTTAAATGAAAGCTGAGATTCCAGCCTTATCAGGTGACTGCAGGAGTTGAGGCACTAGGCACTGTCTTACAGTGCCTAGGCTCTAATCTGGCTGTGGGGAAAACCTCTCTTTTTCATGCTCTGAGTCCACAAAAACAGCTACATTTAATGTTACCAGTTTACCAAAGAGAATTCACTCTCAGGCTAGGAATAATCATGCGAAATTTTTAGCTCAAATAAAAGCTTTTTAGAAAGAAAAAAAAAACCCCACCAGAAAATAGTGTCTTCTTTTATGAAAGTTCCTGCTCAGCTAGGACTTAGAACATTCCTACTGTGACACAAAGATGCCTATCGTGTAGGAGCTTCATTTGACCATGTCACTTTGTTCTGCACTTTTCTGCGTAAGCACCTTTGTAACCAGCACATGGGGAAATCACGATGTGATAACTGAAGTGCAACATATCCCATACCTCAAGCTGCATCACTGCAAAGATCAAACTAACACTTTAAAATGAACGACAGGTGGCAAAAATGTGAAAGGTAGCAACATTTTAGTAGGGCAAGAAAGTATACCTCTGGACTCCCTTTTTTCAGTGACAACACCCCAGATCCAGTTGTCTTCTCCTTCATTTGTGACTTCTCTAAGTCTCTGGGACACAGCCACCTCCAGCCACTCCTTCTGTTTTGCACCACGGGGTTTGTTCGTCTTACCAGCAAACCTTCTGCCTGATTCGCTGTGCAGAATGAAAGGTCACCTTGGACCACTGGCTCACCTAGTCTTCTGTCAGAATGTGAAGTCTATTATTTGACTCAAAACTAAAATTCTAGCTTGTTTTATGATATTATATATGTACACATCTTTTAAAACATTGCTATTGGAAGTACTTAATATTTGCATTACAATATAACAGCAAGAACATCTTACATTTAAAGAATATGATCACGATAAGCCTAAAATAGGCAAAAAGATAATGTCCATTGAAATGCTTCCTTTCAAATTAGAAAGGAGGGCATGAAGGTTTATAGAAAGTCTTAGCGGTGTTGATGTGGACCTTCTGCACTTTTCACTTAGAAAAGGCGAGGAAGAGCTTTGAGCCAGGAACGCATTTCTTTATTCACAATTCCTGTTCTCCAGTGCAAATCAGTCAATCTTTCTCCTCATTAACAGCTGAATACTAAGGCCTGGTCTACACTACGAGTTGAGGTCGAATTTAGCAGCGTTATCTCGATTTAACCCTGCACCCGTCCACACGATGAAGCCCTTTTTTCCGACTTAAAGGGCTCTTAAAATCGATTTCTTTACTCCACCCCCGATGAGGGGATTAGCGCTGAAATCGGACTTGCTGGGTCGAATTGGGGTACTGTGGACGCAATTCGATGGTATTGGCCTCTGGGAGCTATCCCAGAGTGCTCAGTTGTGACCACTCTGGACAGCGCTCTCAACTCAGATGCACTGGCCAGGTAGACAGGAAAAGGCCCATGAACTTTTGAATCTCATTTCCTGTTTGGCCAGAGTGGCGAGCTCACTTGCACAGGTCACCATGCAGAGCTCATCATCACAGGAGACCATGCAGTCCCAGAATCACCGAACAACTCCAGCATGGACCGAACGGGAGGTACGAGATCTGACCGCAGTACGGGGAGACGAATCCATGCTGGAAGAACTCCATTTGAAAAGACGAAATGCCAAAATATTTGAAAAAATCTCCAGTGGTATGAAGGACAGAGGCTATAACAGGGACCCTCAGCAGTGCCGCATGAAAATTAAGGAGCTCAGGCAAGCCTACCAAAAAAACAGAGAGGCAAACGGCCGCTCCGGTTCAGAGCTCCAGACATGCCGCTTCTATGATGAGCTGCATGTCATTCTAGGGGGTGCAGCCATCACTACCCCAACCCTGTGCTTTGACTCCATCTAACGAGTGGAAGACAACACGGAAGCGGGTTTTGGGGGCGAGGAAGATAATGATGATGAGAAAGTTGTAGATAGCTCACAGCAAGGAAGCTGAGAAACCGGTTTCCCCAACAGCCAGGATCTGTTTATCACCCTGGACCTGGACCCAGTACCCCCTGAACCCACCCAAGGCAGGCTCCTGGACCCTGAAGGCAGAGAAGGGACCTCTGGTGAGTGTACCTTTGTAAATAGTATACATGGTTTAAAAGCAAGCGTGTTTAATGATTAATTTGCCCTGGCATTTGTGGCCAGTACAGCTACTGGAAAAGTCTGTTAATGTGTCTGGGGATTGAGTGGAAATCCTCCAGGGACATCTCCATAAAGCTCTCCTGGATGTACTCCCAAAGCCTTTGCAAAAGGTTTCTGGGAAGGGCAGCCTTATTCCGTCCTCCATGGAGGACACTTTACCACGCCAGGCCAGTAGCATGTAGTCGGGAATCATTGCAGAACAAAGCACTGCAGTGTATGGTCCCGGTGTTTGCTGGCATGCAAACAACATCCGTTCTTTATCTCTCTGTGTTACCCTCAGGAGAGTGATATCATTCATGGTCACCTGGTTGAAATAGGGTGGTTTTAGTAAGCGGACATTCAGAGGTGCCCGATCCTGCTGGGCTGTTTGCCTGTGGCCAAACAGAAATCTTTCCCACTGTTAGCCACGCGGTGGGGGGAGGGGTGAAGCCATCATCCCAGAGAATTGTGTGTGTGTGGGGGGGTGGAAGGTGGGGGGTTAGTTGGGTTTCTGCTGCACATGAATCCGGAAACCACAGCCCCTCCTTTTAAATTGCCAACCCATTTTTAATGGCCAGCCCAACGGCTACTTCATATGGAAATGAGGGCACTGCTGTTTGAAACCATTCCCACATGTTATGAAGGTTAAAGAAGCCAAAAGACTGTGGCTTACCATGGCTGCCTGCAAGCTGAATTCTGCTGCCCGGCCCTGTGTGAGTGATCTCTCACACCAAACTGGCATACCCTCAATAAGAGGCAAAATGCGACCTTGTAATGAAGGCACATGTGCTATGTAATGTTAACAGCAAGGTTTACTGTGAAAGAGTCTACCCATTGTTCTATAAAATGTTTCTTTTTAACTACCACTCAACCTTTTTTTTCCCCTCCACCAGCTGCATATGTTTCTCCTTCCCAGAGGCTAGCGAAGATTAGAAGGCGAAAAAAACGCACTCGTGATGAAATGTTCTCTGACCTCATGCCGTCCTCCCACACTGACAGAGCACAGCAAAATACATGGAGGCAGACAATCTCAGAGTGCAGGAAAACACAATATGACTGAGAGGAGAGGTGGTGGGTTGAAGATGGTAGGTGGCGCCAGCTGGCTGAAAGAAGGCAGGAATCAATGCTCAGGCTGCTGGAGGATCAAACTCATATGCTCCAGCGTATGGTTGAGTTGCAGGAAAGGCAGCAGGAGCACAGACTGCCACTACAGCCCCTGTGTAACCAACCGCCCTCCTCCCCAAGTTCCATAGCCTCCTCACCCAGACGCCCAAGAATGCGGTGGGGGGCCTCCCAGCCACTCCACCCCAGGGGATTACCCAAGCAACAAAAGGCTGGCATTCAATAAGTTTTAAAGTGCTGTGTGGCCTTGTCCTTCCCTCCTCCACCACCCCACCGGGTGCTTCCCTCCTCCACCATCCCTCCTGGACTACCTTGGCAGTTATCTCCCTATTTGTGTGATGAATTAATAAAGAATGCATGAATGTGAAGCAACAATGATTTTATTGCCTCTGCAAGCGGTGATCGAAGGGGGTGGGAAGGGTGCTTAGCTTACAGGAAAGTTGAGTGAAACTGGGGGTGGGGGGCGTGCTTCCATCAAGGAGAAACAAACAGAACTTTCACACCATAGCCTGGCCATTCCTGAAACTGGTTGTCAAAGCTTCTCTGATGCACACCGTGCCCTCTTGTACTCTTCTAACCACCCTGGAGTCTGGCTGCGTGTAATCAGCAGCCAGACAATTTGTCTCAACCTCCCACCCCGCCATAAATGTCTCCCCCTTACTCTCACAGATATTGTGGAGTGCACAGCAAGCAGTAATAACAGTGGGAATATTGGTTTCGCTGAGGTCTGAGTCAGTAAACTGCGCCAGTGTGCTTTTAAACATCCAAATGTACATTCTACCACCATGCTGCACTTGCTCAGCCTATAGTTGAACAGCTCCTGACTACTGTCCAGGATGCCTGTGTACGACTTCATGAGCCATGCATTAAGGGGTAGGCTGCGTCCCCAAGGATAACTATAGGCATTTCAACATCCACAACGGTTATTTTCTGGTCTGGAAAGTAAGTCCCTTCCTGCAGCTGTTCAAACAGACCAGAGTTCCTGAAGATGTGAGCGTCATGCACCTTTCCCGGCCATCCCACGTTGAGGTTGGTGAAACTTCCCTTGTGATCCACCAGTGCTTGCAGCACCATTGAAAAGTACCCCTTTCAGTTTATGTACTCGCTGCCTTGGTGCTCCAGGGCCAAGATAGGGATATGGGTTCCGTCTATTGCCCCACCACAGTTAGGGAATCCCGTTGCAGCAAAGCCATCCACTATGACCTGCTCATTTTCCAGAGTCACTATCCTTGATAGCAGCAGCTCAGTGATAGTGCTGGCTACTTGCATCACAGCAGCCCCCACAGTAGATTTGCCCACTCCAAATTGATTCCCGACTGACCGGTAGCTGTCTGGCGTTGCAAGCTTCCACAGGGCTATCGCCACTTGCTTCTCAACTGTGAGGGCTGCTCTCATCTTGGTATTCATGCGCTTCAGAGCAGGGGAAAGCAAGTCACAAAGTTCCATGAAACTGCCCTTACGCATGCAAAAGTTTTGCAGCCACTGGGAATCGTCCCAGACCTGCAACACTATGCGGTCCCACCAGTCTATGCTTGTTTCCCGGGCCCAGAATCGGTGTTCCACGCCATGAACCTGCCCAACTGACACCATGATGTGCACATTGCAGAGGCCCATACTTTGTGAGACGTCTATGTCCATGTCCTCATCACTCTCGTCACCGCACTACAGTCGCCTCCTCCTTGCCTGGTTTCGCTTTTCTTGCAGAGTATGGTTCTGCATATCCTGTTGGATAACACGTGAGGTATTTATAGTGCTCATAATTTCCGCAGTGATCTGAGCAGGCTCCATGTTACCAGTGCTAAGGCGTCTGCACTGAAAAAAGGCGCGAAACGATTGCCTGCCGTTGCTCTGACGGAGGGAGGGGCAACTGACAACATGGCTTACAGGGTTGGCTTACAGGGAATTAAAATCAACAAAGGGGGTGGCTTTGCATCAAGGAGAAACAGAATGGCCCCCTCAAGGATAGAATTCAAAACCCTGGGCTTCGAAGGCCGTTGATTTCACGGAGGGAGGGAGGAAGGGAGGAGAAAATGAATACAAAACAAATCTGGTTTATTTCATGTTTTGATCCACTTCATCTATCCTTATACATCTTGCCGGCGGCAGACGGTGCAGTACGACTGCTGGCCATCGTCATCTCCTGGGTGCTCGGCAGAAGACGGTGCAGTAGGACTGCCGGCAGGACTGAATCACCCTGAGACGAGACTTAAAAGGGAAATGACCTGGCTGAGTCACTCCCATGTTTGCCCAGGTGCCCCTGACCGACCTCACCGAGGTTGGCTAAAAGAGCACCCTGGAGTACGGTGACAATGGCTACCAGTCATACTGTACTGTCTGCTGCCAAAAGGCAATGAGCTGCTGCTGTGTAGCAATGCAGTACTGCGTCTGCCAGCACTCAGGAGACATACAGTGACGGGTATGATTGCCGTGGTATGGCATCTGCACGGGTAACCCAGGAAAAAAGGCGTGGAATGATTGTCTGCCATTGCTTTCATGGAGGGAGGGAAGGGGGTGCCTGATGATATGTACCCAGACCCACCCCCAACAATGTTTTTGCCCCATCAGACATTGGAATTTCTACCCAGAATTCAAATGGGCGGCGGAGACTGCAGGAACTGCGGGATAGCTACCCACAGTGTAACGCTCTGGAAGTCGACAGGTTGCCTCGGTATTGTGGACGCACTCCATCGACTAAATGCACTTAGAGCATTTGTGTGGGGACACACACAATCGACTATATAAAAACGCTTTCTACAAAAATGACTTCTATAAATTTGACCTAATTTCATAGTGTAGACATAGCCTAAGTCCCTTCCAGATTTATTAGAAGGTCTTACATGGGCCCCCAAACTACCTTGGAATGTGCAAGTTTATAAAACAATTTCAAGGACTAGCCACAGTTTTTAGCCGAAAGGGTTTTTGAATGAATGACATTCTAGGGTCCCAAGTCTCTAGACTGGAGTATATTGAAAAATTCACCTAGGAGTCATGGCTAATTGCACCCACATTCATGCAAATATCTGTTTATCAAGATGTCAGCTGAGACTTTCTGATCAACAGGGCTGGATTATCAACAACATCTTTCCTCTCAAAATGTTTTAGAAAGCTGGGATTCTGCTATTGACTTTACATGGAAGTCGTTCGGGTATAAGGATGATGCATGGTAGTATAAAACTGAAAACCAATTGATCAACAAATAGATAGACAGGAGCTGATTAGCCAGATTTGTACTGTTAAACTGTTCTCATTAACCAATAATGTGTATTGTATTTGAAAATCTGACTAATAAGGGCCAACATCAACTCCCCAGCAAGGAACTGCAAATACTTTATTTATGGATTTATCTGTGACCACAGAAGTTACCAAAGTTTTCTTACGATTTTCTCTTATCCTTGCCTGGGACTAAAACAGAATGGGGCCAAATCCTCAGCTGGTGTACATGGGCACAGCTCCATTGAAACCAATGGCATTATGCCTGTTTATAACAACTGAGGATTTGATCCTTAGATTCTATTTAACACCCCACTGTATCCTACTGAGCTTAAGTTTTACTAATTCTCTTTAACTGTCAAATACTGTGTCAAAATGAAAGTCATCAATGTTAGTACAATACTCTACAATGGCAAAACATTTTGATATTCTATGAGGACAGGAATGTTACTGCATTCTTAAATTATACACAGACACCAGAACACACCTGTAAAATTACCTACAATCCACTGTGTAGGTATATAAAGTTACAAACAGCAGCAGCAAAAAAGTGTATATTAAGAAGTCAAGTAACCTCATAACTTTCTGTTGTGTAAACCCATTCTCCTACTTCCTTGATGTCTCTCTATCATATCTAACGCACCTTATCTGATCTTTCTTTGTGGCAGGTAATATACATTTTCCATGTCTTTAACATAGGGTTGCCAGGTGTCCGGTTTTTGACTGGAATGCCCGGTTGAAAAGGGACCCTCGCGGCTCTGGTCAGCATTGCTGATTGGGTTGTTAAAAGTCCAGTCGGTAGTGAACTGGGGCTAAGGCAACCTCCTTGCCTGCCATGGCACCACACAGCTCCCGGAAGCAGTGGCATGTCCCCACTCCAGTTCCTACGCATAAGGTAGCCTGGGGCCCCCGTACACTGCCCCTGCACCAAGTGTCGGCGCTGCAGCTCCCATTGGCCAGGAACCACAGCCAATGGGAGCTGTGGGGCAACGCCTGCAGATAGGGAAGAGCGCAGACCCCCTGGCCGTGCCTCTGCATAGGAGCCGGAGCGGGGACATGCCGCTGCTTCCAGGAGCTGCTTGAGGTAGATGCCACCTGGATCCTGCACCCCAACCCCCTGCCCAGGCCTAATCTCCCTCATGCCCTATGAACCCCTTGATCCCAGCACAGAGCCCCTTCCTGCATCCCAACCCTCTCATCCCCAGACCCACTCCAGAGACTGCGCCCCCAACCAGAGCCCTCACCCCCCCTGTACCGCAACCCCCTGCCCCAGCCCTGATCCCTCTCCCATCCTCCAAACCCCTCGGTCCCAGCCCGGAGCACCCTCCTGCACCCCAACCCCCTAAGCCAGCCCAGTGAAAATGAGCGAGTGAGGGTGGGGAGAGCGAGCGACGGGGGGCAGGGTCTTGGAGAAGGGGTGGGGCCTTGGAGGAGGGGTGCAGCAGGGGGCGGGGCAAGGGTGTTCCGTTTTGTGGACCTAGAAAGTTGACAACCCTACTTTAATATTCTCTGCTCAACTAAAGTGTGCTCTCCACTCTCTCTCTGAAAATAGTTCCCCCTTACAAAAAATCCAACGGGCAATAATAGCAAGAAATATAGAAATAAATCTTGAGGGTTTTTTGGTTATTCTTTTAATAAGTTCCAGCTGTGAGTGATATTTAAAGAAACTTGTGATTAATTGGTTATTACACTGAAACATGATTCTAGAAACATCTCCACATATTTCTTCTAATGATACTCTAATATTAATTAGAGTCCCCAATGAAGTGATTAGACAGCAGAGTGAGTGCAGGATGTTGCTGTTGAGAGCAGGCATAGTAAAATGCGTTGGGCTGGGCATATATCTAGGCTCACTGACAATCGATGGACTGCAACTGTCGCCAAGCGGTACCCAGGGGAACTGAAATGACCACTCAGCCGAGCTCCAAAGAGATGGCAAGACTTTATTGTGAAAAGACATGGCCACACATGGAATAGGAAGGCCAGGATACAAGAAGAATATAAAACGTGTTCTGATTGGCGCAATCTATATGAGGGCTGAAGGACTCATTGATCAAGGTGATCAAGGTGAATACTTTATTGGCAAAAGGGGAACTATCAATGTGTAATCAAAACTAACTTTCTTCCCCCCCTTTAATATGTTTACAAAGCCCATGTAATAATTTGGGTTAGGATCTGATTCTGAATGTGGTCCACATATGATATTCCCAAAGACTGAACCCTCTGATTAGCCTGAAAAATGTGTTATGATTTTTTCTTATATACCACACATAACATATAGTATATGCAAATACTTGTTTCCTTACTTATTTCTTATACAGGAAAACTCCCTTACATTTCACTAGAATCTTTGCCTGTGCAAAGACCACAGGGTTCTCTCTCTGTATTGTGTTTTATGGGGCAGACCCTCAGCTACAGCCAAAGAGCACAGTTCAAGGAATGCTTGCACAAGTGGCATAAAGTTTAACTGGCCTAGGGAGGATATCCCCAGTATAAGCTTGATCCTCTGATGGCATAAAACTAACATGAGGGCTTGGACATTGTTCACCCTCCCTGCAGCCAGGGGTCACATTACTGGCTATGCACTGTCCTGGACCTGCAACTGCTTTGTGCAGGCGGTTTCCCCTGCACAAGGTTAAAGCAGCAACCGGGATGCTGCAACTTCTATCAGGCCACTAGAGGTTGAATGAAAAAAACAGCCGAAGACTGTCGTGGTCCACAGCCATGACCCGCTGTTATCTAGCTACCCCCTCTTTTGCTTGCCAGACTGTCAGCAGGGAGGATGAGAGGCAAAGGAGCCTCTTTGTCAGCTCTATGCTACCCGTTCATCCCCCTTCCCATCGGGGTCATCCTCCGTGGGTCAACAAAATTTAGGGACAGATTTCACCAATAGTACTATGCAAAGGGGCCATACCACATGAGCTGGGGTTATATCTTCATACCTGCAGCATGCACGGAAAATCCTAAAAATGAAACCAGAATCACATAATAGAGGAATTATTAATATAAACAGAGCATTTAAATACATGGCCAACTTACAGTCGTTCTTAAATACCATCTCTTTCTTTTTCAACCATATTTATTTTTGCATATATGGCGAGTGAGGATTGTGTGTTCAAACAACCAGACAAATTTCTTATCACAGGAATTGGAGATGGGAAGAATCTATTTGGTCATCTAGACTGTCCTCAGGCCAATGTAGGTTTATTCCCTACAGTATGATTTCTAACATTTTCCCAACTCAAGTACCCTTAAGGATTGGGCTTTCATTTAATTTCCTTTGGAAAACTGAACAGATCCCATTTTCCCCCGATAGTCACTAATTTTTCCTTCATGTAGTTTTATTCATATTTTATAATTTTATCCTCCCCTCTATGCATCATCAAAAACAATTCTTTTCCCTCTCTCTTGCTCTTATAGATATAAATGCACCATCTACACCAAGGCTGCCGTAGACGCTGGGGTTGCTGTCCCACAGAACAGCATTTTAACACTTTGTTTTTAACACAGTCTTTGAAATAAACACCCCAGGCAATACTCCAGCACATTTTACTTGGAGGTATTGTCATGATTTGGCCACAAAATAATATTAGTTGCTGTCTAGCGGATACCCACTCGAGCGATGGTCTAGAACACAAACACCAGCTACTTTCAGTCATTAAGATCATTCACACTTGAATGAAAATATAAAAGGCATCGCATACTTTGAAATTCTACATGACGCTGTAATCTCACTGAGGGATTCTAGTAACAGTGAGAACCACGAGAGTGTTTTGTTTAGGTCCACAAGTGGAACTGCTACCTTCATTTATCTACATTTTGGAGATACGTTCTTTTTAAATCATGGTTAAAAACATCTCTCTTCTCCTGCTTAATGTTTTATCTTCCCCCTAATCTCATCTCCTGTATCTCAGGTTCTGTAGTTCTGAATCAATAATAAGGATGTACATATGCTTTTAAAAGATCATTACAGACTCCCAAGGATTATTCCTTTCCTTGCAAAGCTTCTTTTTGCCCTGTAAGAGTATTTTCCATCAAGTGAAACAGGCACCTGTTTCGGCTGTAACTGGTGGGGAGGGGGTGGGGGAGAGGGGTGTCCGGTGTGTATGACAGAGGTCGATCTGTTTGTAAGACTCTCTGGCAGATTGTAAATTCTACTTGCAAATTGTTCTCTCAGAAGAAAAGTTGCTTTCCCCGCCCACCACGCTGAGAGACTGTGCATCTCTGAAATACAGTGGAGCAAGAGCTGGGATTGATTGCAGGCTGGTTTAACGCCACTCCTAATGACAACTTGTGAAGATTAGGAAGTTGTCAGAATCAGATATCAGCAAAGGCATGGGATTGCTTTGTGAAGTCAGTTTGAATTAATTAATGGGTAGCTTCCCTTTGATATCACTTTGATATTTGGCTGCTGCTGGATAAAAATCAACCACAAAGGAAACTTCATTGTGTTTATCATTGCTTAGGATGCTGTTTAGCCAACTGTTTTCTGTATCCACTGGTTGCCTTTTTAATTGTCCTGGCATTGTGCATGAGAAATAGGCTTTTATTAATCAATGGAGCTGTGGTGGCATGCTTTTCAGTGACTGCTCCTCTCCACTGCTGAAAATACTTACAGAATATATCCTGGGAGCAAAGTCATTAGGAGATTGCAGCAGTGCTGCAAGTGAAATGATGTACAGCTCCAGAATAAGACAAAACACCAGACTCGGCATTCAAATATATCCTTGTATTTCTTTTCCAGATGAAAAGCATTTAAATCCTTTAATGTTACTGCTTTTTATTTATAGAAAGTATGTAGTGATGACAAGATGTGCACCCTGACAACACACCATATTGGGCTGGATCCTCAGTATGTGCAAAATGGAGTTGTTTACAATAGAGCTACATTGATTTATGTGCGCTGAGGATCTAAACCCATAACCAAAACACTGAACTAAGCAATATTCAGTTACAACCCCCAGTTGTTCTGAAATCTCAGATCTCCAGAAGCACATCGAGCTATATCCTCGGCTATGTTTTTGGGATGGGCATCCACAACACAGCCTCCTTACTGCTGGCAGGCCAATTCTGACATTTCTTTCACTTTTTTCTTTATCTGAAGGTTTCAGACGTCTACGGAGACCATCCCATAAACAGGGTTGTACTGAAGACAGACCCTTTCATCCAGAAAAATCATAAAAAGGGCTTTATAGACTGCATGGGACATATAAGGATCACCGGACAGTCACTGAAGTATAGCAGTGTCGCAAAACTCTGGGTGGAACGTAGCAGTCGTTCAGCACTAGCAACATTACACAAAGATTTTTAGCAGCGGAAGTGAAGATTAAATCCTTCTACTGAATTTGGAGAGGGAATATTTAAGTAGGCATGCCATAATTACCCCAAATTGTAGTTTAAAGTAGGCACTGGGATTAACACACTTGCTTTTTTCTGAAAGTGCTGTCTTTAAAGTGGGACCTTGGGTGACTACTAAGTGGTTGTGATCTAGGTTTTACTTCTTAGCCAGTATATAGCATCTTCAACAGCACTGTGCTCCCTAGCAACTTGCTGTAGCACTGTTTCATTACTGGTTCAGACGGGAGAGCGCCAGCTACTGGATCACTAACACGACTAACATGCAGCACCCTGGATTGCCCTGGGAGGTCTCCCTCACAAATAATAATCGGACCATATTTCATGAGATCTGATGAGCACACGGTGCAGAGTGTCATAGCCAACGAGATGGACATGACATAGGAGAGCCCTTTGAAAAAAGGCATATTGCCTGGCAGACCTGGTCACAATAAGTGTGTTGCACATACAATATAAAACCCCCTTGGCAGTCTGGGGTTGTGGGTGTGACCACTAGGCCATGCTTCCCAACCAGACCCCGAGTGGGGACCATTATAGGGCCTAACAGACACTGCTACCGAAGTTCTCCGATCAGTAGTGCAGGGATGCAAGCATGCCTAGAGTGGATCACCCATAGGGACGCTACTCAAAGAAGAATTAGGTTTTCTACTTTTTTTTTAAAACCAACACTTCCACATAGAAATAAATAACTTAAAAGTAATTAGAATTTTATAAATTGCATCCACTATGGCCTTTCTCCATGAACTAGAATAGTTTGTGATATAATTTCTAATATAACATTTGTTCAGAAGTTCAGAGTCATTGTTTAGAAGATGTAAATACTATTAGTAATGTTGACATCAAGACAGAGTAAGCAACAGGAAGTTTATCTGTTTTGCTGATATGCACGGAATATCAACTTCAGCTTGTATTCCTTTGACACTGTTTTTTGTTCTCTGTCAAGAGAAGATACTATCCTGTAAATGGTACCTAAAAACACAAATTTATTTGGATGATAAAAACTCCATTATATGACAAGGATTTTCATAGCTAAAGGAAAAATGATACTAATCAAGAGTAGAAAGAAGCTATTGGATCCTGGCTTATGCTGAAAATGTTTGACACAATTATATATACTGGTACATATAAAAGCTTTTACATGATTGTATCCTCCTGAATATGATTAAAACCAGAAAAGCCTTGAGATGTCAGCTGGTGCTATGTTCTTCTTCAGCTTCCTTTTTTGTTGTTGCTGTTAAAAAAAAAAGTCTTGGAGTACATGATTAACTTATTAATTTCATAATACAAAGGAAATTTGGTTAAAATAGTGATGCTGCAACTTTAAATTACAGAACTAGCTTGGTATTTAATGAGAGATTTAGCACAGCGGGGTTTCTGTTAAATTAAGTTGTGCCTTCACATCACAGTGGGAAAACAGGTGTATATTGGTTTAGAATTATGGAAATGTTGACTAATTCCAAGGCTGGTAATCAAACAGCAAGGCACCCTGCAATATTTTCTTCCAAGAATCTGCATTTAATCATTTATGTCTGGTCCCATTTTCTTCATGTCCACTAAAGGGCTGAAACTCAAAGGAGTAGATGCAACATCAATGTTTTCATCTCTCTGCTAAGGATGTGGTTTACCAGCTAAAACTAGACTACAAAGAGCAGAGTACAGTGCATTGCTAAGATAAGTTGAAATGGATAGTGGAACATACAGCAAATGAATGTAAAACAAAGCCCAAGCATTAAGAAGCTTTTTCTGGTTTTCATATGGGGCCCAATACAAAACCCGCTGGAGCTGATCCGAGTCTTTCACTGTGGCCTTTGGATCAGGCCTTCATTTAGAGGATGAGACATAGGAAGCACAAAAGCAATACAATTAATCCAAGAACCTAGAGATTCTTTTAGTTGCAGGAGATGTCTTTTACTACTGAACCGCACACAAACAAAATCTAGTATCACAATGAAGCAGGATGAGGCACAATGTCAAGCACATACTGGTCCCAATTCGCCCCTGGTGCAAATCCAGTCTGGTGCCCAACAGCAACTGGAGGTGGTTCCTGTTTGTGCAGAAAGAGATTAGGTGCATGTTCAGCCATGAAATCTGTATGCTGGTTCCTTCACATTCAGTAGAAACTGCTAATGCAGCCTGATCCAAAGACACTGACGTTAATGAGATTCTTTTCAAAATCTTCAGTGGGGACTAGATCTGGCCTGCAGTGAAACTGGGCTGGATCTCCAATTAAAGGGAAGTAGAACCCAATGTTCTCAGTATGCAAATTGCAGCTCCAGAAAGAGTGAATCTTGCTGACTTACAATGAAGTTGTTTTGTGAAAACACTGCTTCAGTGTAACAAGGTGCTAGAACCTCTATAAAATATTAGCATGCAGCATATACAGAATATAGTAGAATAATGTGTGCATCCAACACTGGTGATGAATCTATGCTTGGATTATTCTATTTTCCTTTAATAATTAGGTGCAACTTGTGCTCTGAAAGTAAAATCCAGTGTTGCCCCAGCACTTTGAATCATGTAATTATGTGATAATCTCACCTTTCATTTTTTGAAAAAAAGGTAAGTTTCTTACACTAAAAATTGCAGAGAAAAACGTGGAAGTGTGACCCCTAAAGGTTGAAAAACTAGAAGGCAAAATTAAACAAAGAATCCAAAATCTATAGTTTTTAAAATTTTTGTGATTTTTGAGCCAGTCTGATGTTCTTTGAATGCTTGGCAACATTGATAAAAACAGTCCAGACACCAGCCCCACAATGACTGTTGAAAAAGAAGCGGGAGATGCAAATTGCAGCATTTAGCTACTGGCCCAAGTACAGAGCCGTGCAGAGCTGAACCACACATGAGAGGCTCAGGGAAGGATTGTGTCTCTCTGAGATGTCTGGCATGCAGGCTGAACTCTTTTTGTGGATGGAGCAGGCTGCATCAGCAGCCCCCAGCGGGGCTGGCCCACACTCCAGCCTGGTGCTCAGGGAGTGTGGGGAGAGGCACATGGCCCCTTTTTTCTTCCTGCTCCATTTAGGGCACATTCTTGAGCTTCCTCATAAGCTGGGAGTGCAACTTTGACAGGTCTTTCTGTGGGCTGCACAAAGAGAAAGGAGGCTCAACGGGGCAGCCCTTGGAGTCTGAGACATGTTATACCAAGCAACAAAGCTTTTCATTTATTTCCCTGTATCTGGGCTAGAACTTAGAGGACTTTCTAGTACCCTCTCCCTCAGTGGCTTCCACGTAAAACTAAAGGAGGATATCCATTCTGCTATTGCAGGACTTTTGTGTCATAGCTATTTCACATTTAGATCATCAGATTGGCTTAAATATTTAGCGGTGACACCCTGAGTAAGTTTCCCAGACCTGGACAAGAGCTCTGTGTAAGCTTGTCTCTCTCACCACAGAAGTTTGTCCAATAAAATATATTACCTCACCCATGTTCTCTGTAGTTCATTTTCCCTGGTAAATTCCATGACTCTCCCACCTGTACAAGGTGGACCAGCCAGATCCTTATTTTTCAAACACATGGAGTTGAATTCACATGCAGCACATGGGAGCTAAAGAAGAGCTTTTTTGCCATGTATCTGTTAAATCAAGTGGTGTGGAACCTATACTTATCAACAAGAGCTATATTTTTACTGTGCCTTTTGTCTTCATTTCTGTTTGGAACCTTACACTGCAAACAAGTACTTGAGTTTTTTATTCCACATGTGACCAATACGCAGCTGTATCCAACAGAATGATGTAAAATACTAAACTGACCTATTGTTTAACTCCAAAAACTTGTGATTATCAAGTTACTACCTTGAAACGTGATGATTATGACTGTAATTTAGAATTTAAAGATTACTTGTTATGTATTACACACATAAGCAACTGATCACTAGTACAACTGTATCTATTATAACTGTCACTGTAATACATTAGTGGTTACAGATTGCTGAAAAACAAAACAAAATGGGAGAGCATTTTGAATACAATTACATTATAATATTTTCTAATGTACGTCAGTACACAGCCATCGAAGTAACTGTTGCGTATTGTTTAGAAACCATTATGCCTATGCTGGCTACATTTGGTCCTTTTCCGCCCTTCCCCCTCAAAAAACCAAACCAAATCAAACCAGACACTTAGGAAAAAAAGAAATCCTGGTGTGTGAAGTTTTGTTTTCCTATTTGCCTTCCCCCCCGCCACCCTCCCCTCCCCCCAGTCTTAGTCCACTTCAGCAGCCGCTGCTACCCAGCAGGGATCACTATTATTTCCAGCCAGGGGACATTCTGTATAAGAGCAGTTTTCTTCCACGCTAATGCCATCGCTACTGGACTGGCCAATTGGCATAGCTACTGTATGTGAATTATCAGGTCAGCAACCCTCCTTCGAAAAGACCAAAGTCATTTTTGGCACTAACAGCCTATAACTAGCCTCTTCAGAAAAGCAGCTATTTTGTAGTGCTAAAGTGATTAGGTTCAAAAAGAAAATGTACTCACCCCAGGTAAAGTTTTAATATTGTGCAGTGCATTCTGTGCCTCAAGTGCAGCTTTTCTTGTATAAAATGTTACGAAACAACAACCTAAGGAGAGAAATGAAAAGACATTACCGACAATAGTTTGTGAGACTACAATAGGGGAAAAAATGATTGAATGATGCATTATGAAGGCTGAAAATGTGAAGTATAATGAGACTGCATGAATGCTCTGAATCAGAGGAAACTTGTATTGTTTAAAATAAAATAATAAATAATAATAATAATAATATAAAAAAAGCCACCGCCACATGTTGTATCTATAGCACGCCTACATCCTTAGCAGGCTGTAACCACTTTGAAATTAAGTTAACTAAAATCAATCGACCCCATAGCGTAAACAAAGTTATATTTTGTATAGGTTCTCCATTAAAGTAGGATTATAAACAGCTTGCAAGCTCAGAGCAGTAGAAATTTACCAAAGCAGCCCGGCTAGAAAAGTGGGCTTAAAAAGCACGACCTTCCTGAAAGAGACATATACAGGAGCTAAGCTTTTCTGATAAACTACAATTATGCTTCCTAAGGAGGGTTGGGGATAGGGCACTGTGAAACCTGTGATTAGAAGTGCCTCAGTTTAGAGAAGGAATTCAATGTGCCTTTTTAGGGACATTGGAGCCTGCTGCTATCGGTGGATGCTGTTTGACAGTCCTTTAGCTGCATCTTTCCCCGGTCTTAGGTAGAGGAATGGATTTGTGGGCAAATGCGACTTAAAACCACCATAGCACCCTACCCTTTCCCAGGGCTGCGAGTTCTGTGCTGTGCCTCCAAAAGGCAAAGCACAGAATCTCACCACTGGATTCAATTCCTAGCTCTGCCATAAAACTTCATGTGTGGCCATGAGCGAGCCAGGTAAGTGGTGTGCTTCAGTTCCTCAGCTGAATTTGGATCAGTATATTTACATATCATATAGGGATGCATGGTGGGAGGGGGTTATAAAATTCTTTGAGATACTAGGATGAAAGGTGCTACTAAAGTGAAAACCATTATTTGTATAGATCAAGATGCTATACTTTGTACTAGAGTTTCAGAAGACCATCAGCTATACGCAGGCAGCTGCAGAGGATTCAGAGGAGCTTAGAACAATACCCAGAGTACAGAAGAAACTTCCTGGCTCACAGACCTCAATACTGCGTTCCTGCTCCTTGGATGGCAGAGATAAGGCAAGGCAGGGCAGAGGTAAGACATTTAGTCCTTTGGGTGGTGAATGAGAACTAGGATGTTGTCATAAATATAAAGGGAAGGGTAAACCCCTTTGAAATCCCTCCTGGCCAGGGGAAAACTCCTCTCACCTGTAAAGGGTTAAGAAGCTAAAGGTAACCTCGCTGGCACCTGATCAAAATGACCAATGAGGAGACAAGATACTTTCAAAAGCTGGGAGGAGGGAGAGAAACAAAGGGTCTGTGTCTGTCTGTATGCTGCTTTTGCCAGGGACAGAACAGGAATGGAGTCTTAGAACTTTTAGTAAGTAATCTAGCTAGGTATGTGTTAGATTATGATTTCTTTAAATGGCTGAGAAAAGAATTGTGCTGAATAGAATAACTATTTCTGTCTGTGTATCTTTTTTGTAACTTAAGGTTTTGCCTAGAGGGGTTCTCTATGTTTTTTAATCTAATTACCCTGTAAGATATCTACCATCCTGATTTTACAGGGGGGATTTCTTTATTTCTATTTACTTCTATTTTCTATTAAAAGTTTTCTTGTAAAAAACTGAATGCTTTTTCATTGTTCTCAGATCCAAGGGTTTGGGTCTGTGGTCACCTATGCAAATTGGTGAGGCTTTTTATCCAACATTTCCCAGGAAAGGGGGGGTGCAAGTGGTGGGAGGATTGTTCATTGTTCTTAAGATCCAAGGGTCTGGGTCTGTAGTCACCTAGGCAAATTGGTGAGGCTTTTTACCAAACTTTGTCCAGGAAGTGGGGTGCAGGGTTTTGGGAAGTATTTTGGGGGGAAAGACGCGTCCAAACAGCTCTTCCCCAGTAACCAGTATTAGTTTGGTGGTGGTAGCGGCCATTCCAAGGACCACGGGTGGAATACTTTGTACCTTGGGGAAGTTTTGACCTAAGCTGGTAAAGATAAGCTTAGGAGGTTTTTCATGCAGGTCCCCACATCTGTACCCTAGAGTTCAGAGTGGGGGAGGAACCTTGACAGATGTTGACTGCATCATACCCCTTGCTGCTTACTAAGATGGTGGGACACCTGGTATTCCAGTTTCCATTCAGTCATAGAATCATAGAATATCAGGGTTGGAAGGGACCTTAGGAGGTCATCTAGTCCAACCCCCTGCTCAAAGCAGGACCAATCCCCCAACTAAATCATCCCAGCCAGGGCTTTCTCAAGCCTGATCTTAAAAACTTCAAAGGAAGGAGATTCCACCACCTCCCTAAGTAACACATTCCAGTAACATATTTCCAGAATGTGGAAAGTAACACATTCCAGGCTTCACCACCCTCCTAGTGAAAAAGTTTTTCCTAATATCCAACCTAAACCTTCCCCACTGCAACTTGAGACCATTACTCCTAGAGACCATCTGCTACTTTGGAACCCCCTTTCAGGTAGTTGAAAGCAGCTATCAAATCCCGCCTCATTCTTCTCTTCTGCAGACTAAACAATCCCAGTTCCCTCAGCCTTTCCTCATAAGTCATGTGTTCCAGTCCCCTAATCATTTTTGTTGCCCTCCGCTGGACGCTTTGCAATTTTTTCACATCCTTCTTGTAGTGTGGGGCCCAAAACTGGACACAGTACTCCAGATGAGGCCTCACCAATGTCAAATAGAGGGGAAAGATCACATCCCTCAATCTGCTGGCTATGCCCCTACTTATACAGCCCAAAATGCCATTTGGCCTTCTTGGCAACAAGGGCACACTGTTGACTCATATCCAGCTTCTCATCCACTGTAACCCCTAGGTCCTTTTCTGCAGAACTGCTGCCTAGCCATTCGGTCCCTAGTCTGTAGCGGTGCATGGGATTCTTCCGTCCTAAGTGCAGGACTCTGCACTCGTCCTTGTTGAACCTCATCAGATTTCTTTTGGCTCAATCCTCTAATTTGTCTAGGGCCCTCTGTATCCTATCCCTAGGAGCACCCGTGGAGTTGGCGCGTAAGATGCCACTTTTGGCTGGTTAAATTTAGAAGCCCTTTTAGAACTGGTTGCCGCTCGCGGAACAACCAGTTCTAAAAGGGCTTGTAAATTTAACAACCGGTTCTAGCGAACCGGCTCCAGCTCACCACTGCCTATCTGAGCATTTCGCCCTCAGAAGTTTGGGGAAATAGAGATGCTTCCTCTCTCAGTTTTTGTCCTCCATTTCTCGGACATTTTGGTTTTTGCCATAGTACTCTTTCTGGTGTGATGGCAGTTTTGTTTTGTTCGTTCAAATATCTGGCACCACAGCCAGGGCATTGTGGCTGATGTTATTAGGACATTACAGACCTGGGAAGGTTGACTTTTGTGCTCCATTCAATGTCTCTTCTTGGTATGTAAACAACAGTGTTTGTGTTACTGTAAAAGCTGTTACCAACAGAGCTCAAACAGCTGTTGCACCAAAATAGTGAAAGTATTCTTTTTATTTTTCATGTGTTAGCGATTGTACAGTTTCTCTACAATCAAGAAGATGCAGTCCCACCTGGATTTACCTCAGAGTTAAACTAGTTAAATGTTGGTCTGTAGTAGGCAGTCACGGTACCTTCCGCATCAGATACTTTCAAAGTTGCCAACCCCCAGAATGGACCTTGACAGTTGCCCTGACCTGAGGGATTTTCATTCAGGCTTCCAGTTACTTGGGGTGCAGAGGGTTTCATCTTGAGGGACTTACAAAGTACCCTCTTTCTTTTAGATAGGAATAATCCCTCCCTAGATATCTGCAGGTAACTCACATGACTCTGAGCTGCCTTCAGAGCCAAGTACTGAGGTACAATCCTTCATGTACAATCGAGAGGCAGGAATTTTACACTGAATCCATATTCAAATCCAGGTCTGCTCTGTGGAATTACAGCAGTTCAAGGTGGGGCCACCTATTAGTGAACTCCTCTTGAAAATTCCCTAAACTGAGGTGTAAAATTTCCTCTGGGAGTGTGTGAACTTTTGCTAGTCTGTTTTTCTCTTCACCCCCACCCTTCTCAGCAGATCTATTCAGACTCAATCATTGTCAACTGTGGTAGTTCTGCCCAGTTGTCCATTAGAGATGATTTTTTTTAATTAAAAAAAATGAGTTTAAATAGATGTAAATAATTGAAGCATTTCATCTTTGGGCCTTTTTAGATCCACAAGTTTTAAGGCCAGAAGGGACCGTTGTGACCATATAGTCTGACCTCCTACCTAACACATTTCTATGCTGCCTCTTACACTGCTATCGTCTCCCAGTTTTTGTTCACAAAGTCACTATCCTCTCCTCTTACAGATACCCCTTAAAAACACTTTTCTTTCGTGAAGCCCACAAGTAGCAAGCCCATGATAATTTCCCAATATGTCCTGTCTTGCTGTGTTCATCTTTCAGATGCAAGTTCTTGGAACCAATGCCAAGTATGCGCCTCTAGAGGGTCTCAAACTTTTCCACACCTGGTGTAATAGGTTCCCTTCTCTGCCCTTTGGAACACCACAAACAGACTGGATATTCCGAGTTGATAAGGCCCAGTGTGGTGTTGATTGAGTCCCCTCCATCCAGTACAACCTTATGCAGCAAAATACAATTGGAAGTAAGGCTATGTCTAAACTAGCACTTTTGTCGGTATAATTTACGTCGCTCAGAGGTGCAATAAAACACCCTTCTGAGCGACATAAGTTACACCAACAGAAGCACCAGTGGGGGAGGCTCTCTTGCCGACATAGCTACCACCGCTCGTTGGGAGTGGATTAATTATGTCAACGGGAGAGCTCTCTCCCATCAGCTTAGAGCAGCTACCCGAGTGATCTTACAGCAGCGCAACTGCATTGGTACAGCTGTGCCACTATAAGCTTTCTAGTGTAGACATGCCCTAAATTTCCCCCATGACCTGCCCTCCGGGAAGGGAGAGGGAAAAATCTCACTGTCCTGAGACCCTGCATCCCATCACCCTGCCTTCCTGTCCTTAGTGTTCCCAGCTGACAGGATGATTGCTCTCTGAGCATCCATTCCCCAATTAAATCCACTCCAGGGAGTGGAATATGTCTGCACTGCAAGACTCAAGGCAGCAAGCCTCAGAGCCCAGGTCAACTGACTTGGGCTCCCACTAATGGGCTAAAAATAGCAGTGTAAACATTCAAGCTGGAGCCTGGGCTCTGAAACCCAATGAGCAGGGAGGGTCTTGGATCGCAGGCTCCAGCCCAACGCTGAACATCTACACAGCTGTTTTTTGCCCTGTAGCACAAGCCCAAGTCAGTTGACTGGGGCTCTGAGATTCATGGCCATGGGCTTGGGGGTTTTTTGCAGTGTACATGTAGCCATAGTGACCAGAATGCTGGGTCAGCTCTCGACTCCTAGCACTCTGTCCCACTTGGATAACTCCAGGATTCCCTTCCCTTCCACCTGGGATTTAGGCTGGGCCCCACTCTCATCTAGAAACATGGGAAGGAGCATAGCAATCATGGATCCTCTGGCATCTGTTCATAACCCCACGTCGAGAGCCGATGTATTAAACAAATAAAACTAACCCAAGAGGCTATGATTGACAGTGTGATATAAAATTGACTGGTAAAATAGGGAAAAAATAATTGCTGCATTTCTATGTTGTATTATTGAAGAATGGCACAAATACAGGTTTAATTCTGGAGTAAAATAATCTGAAATCACAAGGCTTGCTCTCAGTGGAAGGTTTTAAAACTCTGAACTCCTATAAAAAGCACAAGCGGCTAACAATCAATTGCTGACTGATTGAATGATCCACAAATGACTGAAATCATTACCAAATGGGCTCCTTTGTAAACTGTGAAATTTTAAGGGGATCTGCTGGCATTCATTTGTAAATGGTGTTTCTCCTAACTGTGGTAAGTCTGCATTACCTGCCTGTGTGAGTGCATTGTATTGCCTGTGAGTGCATTTCTCTGTTAGGGGATAAGGTCCCCCATGTATTCTGGCTGGGAACACGATTACCTTTGCTTGTTATAAAGGTAACATTTGTAGCTGGTCCAACTGCAAAGCCCCAGAGAGCACTCAAAGCACAATCTGCAGCTTGAACCAAAAGAAAGGTGGCAGGAGGGAGAATTCTGAAGATTCCAACCTTCCGTCTAGACTGGGATGGTAGCCATCTCTACTAATTAAGATTCTGTACTTGTTGTATTCTGTTCTGTCTCTGTCCACATCCTGCTGACCACTTGGTGTCTATGCTAGGGGAAGAAAAAGTGGATGGGAACCTGGGAGGCAGTGACTATGAGATAGTCGAGTTCAGGATCCTGACACAAGGAAGAAAGGAGAGCAGCAGAATACGGACCCTGGACTTCAGAAAAGCAGACTTTGACTCCCTCAGGGAACTGATGGGCAGGATTCCCTGGGAGAATAACATGAGGGGAAAAGGAGTCCAGGAGAGCTGGCTGTATTTTAAAGAATCCTTATTGAGGTTACAGGGACAAACCATCCCGATGTGTAGAAAGAATAGTAAATATGGCAGGTGACCAGCTTGGCTTAACAGTGAAATCCTTACTGATCTTAAACACAAAAAAGAACCTTAGAAGAAATAAGAAAATTTGGTGGGTGCAGAGCACCCACTGGTAGCTCCCCACCCCAGCCCCGGCCCCGGCCCCAGCTCACCTCCGCTCCGCCTCTGCCTCCT